>NC_143582.1:177405329-178605329 GCF_048544385.1 Mastigoproctus giganteus
ATGTGATTGAACAGCAAAAAAGCACTTTTAATTTTCCCTGTTAGCCTCAGACTTATGGTGCAAGTAATACACACATGTGGAGCTCAACTTTGTCCTGATAACCAATGTTGCAACCAGAATACAAACATGCTTGTTTGGCAATACTGTAGATTTTTTTCCTAAATGAGTTTTTATTGTAACATTTTAACGTTTCATAACATTTTAAACGATTGTAAACTGTCCACACACATAGCAGAAATTCAGAGTGATTCAGACACTTCCTTTACTTCTGCTTAAACATTTTAACAATTCAATGCTAAGCAAAACACAGGAGAAACAAAACAATATGCAATAGATACACAGTTAAACACTTCAGATGTACTTGCAACTGTACAAATGCCTTTCTGTTACTGAGAGGTGGGAGTCAGACAAACAAGGCAACATGCTACCTTTCCCAACATTAGTGCCATTTATGACATGTGCATACATTACTATATTTGCAAGTAATACAAACAGATCATTGACATTCCTATATCCTTAAGTGTAATGAGATGTGTGATATGATGGGTAAACACAAAAAGCTGTATATGCAGAAATTGTGAAGTGTGAAATTAAGAATAATTATTTTTGAAATCTACACATAAAAGCTGAATGCACACAGCTAATATATTAGCAGGCATAAAAATCATCTTGACCATTATAATTTGTCCATGCCTAATAAAATTTATTTGAAATACCCACTTCCACAATGCAAAAATGTTTTCAAACTATCAATTATTTTCTGACTGAATACAAATTCCTGCACATCTATACCACAATCAATTTTATTTATTCATTTATATCCCCTTGTGTGAATGTCATCTGAGAAAGAGTAAAGATGCCATCAGCATTTAGTTTACCTTGCTTAACCATCCCTTTAAAGCCTTATACACTTCAATTAGATGAAGTGCATCGCCATACAGATGTTGAGTTTCCAGATGCTGCAATTTACAGAACAAGTTTTTCTTCATAAGAGTACAAACCTTTGTACTGTTACTCTTCTCTGCACCTGTACAAGAGATCTACATCATTCCTAAAATGAGGTTTCCAAACTTGTATGCAGTATTCCAGATGTAACCTAACCACTGTCTTATACAATGGGATAATTATATTTTTTTTGTCCCCACCAGCACAGGTCTGTATAACACCAATGGAACCTCATGAGCTGTTTTAGCAATCGAAACAGTTATGCAAACTTTGTCAGACTGTACAAGTTTATCCCAGGTTATCTTAACCAGGGGATTTTTCCTTATCAATTATCTTGAGTTTAGTACAACCAAATTGGTAGGTTATTCAAAATTACTGCTACCCAATTTCAGTATTAAACCTAAACTGCCATTTTTAGCCCACCTTCCTAGTTTACACAGATCTTAAAGCAGCATACTGATTCCTGCCATTAACCACCTTGCTCACCTTCATATCATCAGCAAAATTAAGACAAAAAACATGAAATTCCTATATCAATTTGTTATTAAATATTAAAAACAGTAATGGGCTCAATACTGCTGATGTGGTACCCCACTTGTAACATCAAACCAAGAAGAGCAGTGGCCATTAATTAAAAATTCAAAACTTGATTTTGAACAGATGAATGCAGCTAAACAGCAGTCATATTGACTGAAGCTGTGGAACAGCAGCTAAAATTGACCTCTTAGCAAAATTGGTTGCATAATTTTGAAATTATGTCATGTAATTTTTTGAAATAATTCAAACATTATTATAATCATTTGCCTTTCAATATACAGCTTTCCTTCACTGCTGAAATTTAACATGGTACACCAAAATTATTTTTTAATGATAGTGTAAATTACAGGATATTAACAAAAAATTAAAGACGTTCTTAAGCAAATAATTTGTGGCAATCCAACGCCAGTTTATCAGAATTTGCAGCAACTGCTTCAGGTCAGATCAGCTGAAGAACACTAAAAAAAAAAAAAACATTTCAACTATGGGGGAAAGTGTAACATTCGGGCAGTGGATGCTCAATTAATTCTGCTAAAAATAAGAAATAAACATAAGTATGAAATATAAAAAAGAAGGTATTAATATCCCCCATTTTCCAGTTTATAAAATCATCAAGCATGTGAAATTTAAAAATTATGTCCGTGCACATATTTCTGCTAAAATATGTATATAAATATTTTCCAAAAAAAAAAAAAAAAAAAAAAACACCAGAGTTGGCTTTGCATTAACAATATCCACCTAATACCTGGTAGGTTTGCGTTTTGCCTGTAATAGAGTTTGTAGACGTCTTGGCATGAAATCCACAAAGTGTTGCAGGGTGCCCTGTGGTGATGTTACCAGGCATTGCACAATATCTCCAGAGTAATGCCCACAAATTGTCAGGGGGATAGTCATAGCATCGAATGTCCTTTCGTGGTAGGTCCAAAACATTCTCAACTTAGCAAAAATAGTGAGTTGGGAGGAGAGAGAGAGAATTCATTGTCGTGTCCCAAAACCAGTCAGTAACCTGCCAGGCCTTATCATGGCACACTGTCTTCATGGATGTCAGAGTTCCTGGATACATTATCATCATGAGGAGACGTACTTGGTCAGTGATAACAGAGAGGTAGGCATTCTAATCAAGTTGTTGATTAATGATGATCAGAAGACACAAGACGGGCCATGAAAACAGTCCCCAAACTATAACATCACTGACTCCAAGCTTGCCAACCACCAAACATCCAAGTAACATGGCTTTATGCTGCTTTCTCCATTAGCATGACAGAGTTGGAAATGGGATTCATCAGACCAGGTGACAGGCTTCCACATGTGATGGTCCAGTGTTGGTACTAATGTGCCCGTGTAAGGTGCAGTTTGTGTCTCACAACAAGCACGGGTACCCATGACAGCTGTTGGCTACCATAGCCTGCATGATCTAATGCCAGGCATATACTCCATGTTTGTTGTGTCCCCTTTCTTCTTTAAGTCTTGCTATTGTTACATCGTACTGGGTGGTTAGCTAGTAGGTACACTAACACACAGAATCTATGGTACAAAACGAAACACACTGCATTCACCACAGGTATCGACTACAAGTGGCTACCTGCGTGACCTTTGGCTGGTTGTGTGGCTTCTGTTGAAGCAGTCATTGTAGACTTCGCACCACAAAATGGGAGCACTTAAACATGTTGGATGTTATCAAGATACATCTGCACATCTTGCCCTCACTCTCATTCCACATTCAAAGTTGGAAAGATGGCACCAACCCATTATTCCTTGTAGACACTCAAAAAAGTGATTATCACGTGTGCAAACTACAACCATATGGTAGTTCACACACGATTGAAATTGAGGAAGGACAGATGCAGAATAGATGTGCAGAAATTTGCCTTTAGCCAGCAGATGGTTAATTGCTGGAACAAACTTCCATCTGTCATTGTGGAAGTTGATAGGTTAAATAAATTTAAGGAGGAACTGGACAAACATTTAGAGGGGATTGTTTTGTTATTTTATTTATTTATTTTTTTTTTTTTTTTGGCTGATGCTGCATAAGCTCATACACTTGCTTTCTTGCATCACATGCCACTACTACATATCAGCCATTCCCAACTTTGAGCCTTCACCAGCATCAGATTAGTCCATTCCTGCACAAGTAGGTGCTACTAATGCAAATCCAACTTCTGTGTATAAACACACACACACACACACACACACACACACTTTTTTCAATATGTATATTAATATTAAATGCTATTAGTTGCTTCCATTTTCACACTTCAAATTTCTTGTGCTGTTAACACTTTTGCTTCTGACTTTTCTGACGACCTTTTTGATGCAAGATTGAAAACCATGGGATTGAGTCAATCTGGGTTGAAAAGAGCAGAGACATTTTAGGGCTTTCTTTTCACTATGACTGAGTTAATCAGCCTCCAGTCATCTTTTTGAAGGTTGACTGACAAAAATATCTGTTTTTCTTGTTCAAATTGGAAGTTCTAAAAGTAGAGTGGTTTTCCCTTCAAGCAGATTCAAAATCCAAAGCCACAAATTTGAATGAGAAAGCAATGAATGTGTTAAGCAAGCAAAATTTCTAAATTATGCATTTGAACATTTTTATGTATATAAATGTAATTATATACATATATAATCAAAATAGAAGAAAAAAAATTTTTTTGGGAAGCATCTGTGAGGTACCAATACAGCTATTAAGCAAAATTTATTGCTAGAATGCTCCTACAGCAAAACTTCAAACTATATATCTCTACAGTTTGAACTTTTGTCGTTTACCTTGAATGAACTGTTTCAGAAGGAGCTCTTAGGTTCCTTTCAAGCATTGCCAGGTTAAGGCATCTAAATGAAAACCTCAAAGAAAATGAATACCTTTTTTTACCAATAACCATTGTTTCCAATGGAACAATGCACAGGCAACACTATATCCATTTGCAATATATTACAAATTTAAAAGCTAGAACATACTAGTTGTGTTGCTATATCTGGCTGCTTAATCCATAATACTATAATTATTCCCTTTTTAAGCAATTACTGTTACATTTTATTATTGGCCCATATTAACATAAAGAGATGGAGAAAGGACAGACAGGACGGGTAGAGGGGTTGATTGGTTGGTTGGTTTTGATTTTATTGGCGCATTAGCAACTAAGGCTAAATGCGCCAAGACCAGGTCATATATAAAAAATTTTAAACTTTCAGTGACCTAATTACTTAGGTCATCTAGACGCTACATTCCAGCAGCCTGCTGACCCACACACACCGGAACAGCTACAGCTCTGCACGGAAAATGAAACATATCACACATCTGCAATTGAAGAACCCTTCACCACAACCGAGCTCAACTTAGCTGCATCTAGAATCAGAAACAAGAAGGCTCCGGGCAGAGACATGCTCGATCCAGAAATCGTCCAGAAGGCCATTGAACTTATTCCCACTACAATACTCAACCTGTTAAACCACTGTCTCCACCAAGGATTCTTCCCCACACAATGGAGGACTGCAATCCTTAGACTTATATTGAAGAATGCAACCAAACCACATGATCTGCCACAATCTTACCGGCCCATTGCACTGCTGCCAGTCTTCAGCAAACTTCTCGAACGGATGATCTCCCATAGAATAGAAGCCCACTACAATGACGCTGGTCTCTCCTCACCTAAGCAGTACCGTTTCCGGAAAGGACGCTCCACGATTGATGCACTGGAAACAATCATTGAAGCTGCTACCAACTGCAACTCCAAATACTTTCTACTAATCTCCTTTGACTTTGCTGGTGCCTTCGATTCCCTCTGGTGGCCCAGCGTCCTGGGCAGGCTCCGAAGAGCGCATGTCCCAGAAAACTTATATAGATGCATCAAGACCTATCTCCAGGACCGGCGAGTTGTCGTGTCTGCTCCCCACTGCAGTGTCTCCAGACCAGTCTTCAGGGGATGCCCTCAGGGATCTGTCCTGGGGCCTCTCCTCTGGAATCTGGTGCTGGATGATTTCCTGAACACCAAACTCAACAATGTACAAACCCAGGCCTATGCAGATGACCTGGTCATGCTCTTTTCTGCCAATAACAGAACCCAACTAGAAGCAACTGCCAACCACGCCATCTCCACCCTTCAAGCTTGGGCAGAGCATAACAACCTAAAGATCTCCCCAGAGAAAACCAATTCGATCCTACTAAAAGGCACCCTTGATTTGAGAAGACCACCCCAAATCAAGGTCAATGGTGTTACAGTAAAACTAAAAACAGAGCTTAAATATCTAGGTTTGATCTTAGACAAAAACCTTTCCTTCACTCCTCATCTAGACCAACTCAGGATTAAGATCAGGAAGTATGCTGCCCAAGTCTCAAGAGTTGCCCGGAAGGACTGGGGCTTAAAGAAGAGAACACTGTCACTCTTCTATAAGGCAGTTTTCATCCCGGTTATCACCTATGCTTCTGGAGTCTGGTACAAGAAGGCCAATACCGTAGTAAACAGATCGCGCCTAGGAACTATCCAGCGCTCTCTTCTCCTTCTGTCCTCGCATGCCTGTCGCACTGTCAGCACCCATGCGCTCCAGGTCCTCACTGGATCTCTTCCACTGGACCTGGAGATTGTTCGTCATGGGTTGCTCTACCAAATAGCCAAAGGAAGAGCAGTTACTTGTGCAGGTTTCACCACTGACCCAGCAAATAATAGAAATGCTGAAAAGAAGAGACTTAATGAACATCTAACAGACACCTGGCAAGAAAGATGGCAGGCATCAACTAAAGGCGCTGTCACCAAAAGATTCCTCCCTGATGTCAGGGCCTCCTACCCCCTCACACCTGTCTGGTTTTCACCAGGACTCTATGCTACCTACCTCCTCACTGGACATGGCTCCTTCCAGAAAAAACTACATGACTTCAGAATTTCAGACTCACCCCGCTGCCACTGTGGAGAGGATCAGACGTGGGAGCACCTTGCCCACTGCTGTGAAATCTACGAGGACTTCAGGAGGATCCTAATAACAAAACTACGCTTCAACTACCAAAATCAAGAACACCTCACCCTACAGAATGAAGAAACTTACCGAGCTCTGACTCAATTTGCAATGGACTTATTTACCAGGCAGAAAGCGCTACCACCACCTTAGTATCCGAATCAATAGGTCATAACAACCATGACTGCCAATTGTTGCTACGCATCATTGAGCCATGGATGCTAACGCCTTGGACCAACTTGCACAAGACTTGACCAGCAGTGCAATAAAAGACAGGGTCCGCACATACCTTGACAAATTCCTCATCATTGATTTCTGGACAAACTTCTCTCGACCAGATGTGACATTTCATCAAGAAGAGGCCTAGCATCGATCCTTGGACTTGACCATCAATCTTGGACTCCCGGTTTTGACCACCCACACTGTTCGTTCTGATGGACTACTGGACCAGCCTTCAGTCTGGATGCGACACAGACTCACCAAATGGAGCCCCAATGACGGCACCTGAACTAGACCTTACTGAACATGACCCATCCACCATAGCAGCACTCACACTGCTGGATTTCCAGCAAGTTGTCGGCTCCAACTAACTGGCCGTGCTAGCTGTACCTACCCTGAACTTGCGGAGTATATCTCTCTCTCATTTTTTATTTTATTTTTTTATTTATTTTTTTTTTTTTCGGCTTCTTTCTTCTGTTTCCTGCCATCCGTTCTTTACTCCCCCCCCCCCTATTTTTCTCTTACAGAATGATTTTTTTCACTCCTCTCTCTGGTGAGGCACTGGGCATGCCACACTGTCATCAGGGGCCATCTTCCCTATTGGCCCCTTTCTTCTGTTTCCTACCCTCCAGTTTTCTGCCTTCCTCCCTTACTTTTCTCTTGCACAACGTTTTTTTTTATTTTTATTTAGTTTATATATATATATATATTTATGTGTGTGCGTGTGTGTGTGTATATACATATATTTATATATACACACACACGCATTCCCCACAGGTCTAAATCTAAAAACATCAAAATTACTGCCCGACCTATTTGGCCCTAGAACAAGTTATCAGCAAACAACCCTACGCTCTGTTAAAATTACAACCGTTGCTCAAGAAACAGCGATCATCTCATTCTCAAATCTGGTCCTAGCCACTGAAATCCCAGGAAAGTAGGTGGCAGGACCCGCCAGAGTACTCTAGCTACAGTGGTACACCCGGTCAGCCTCCCCGTGGCATGGTGTGGTAACGTCGGGTCCCACTAGAGGCTCGGCGGCTAATAGACCGGAGGAACAAAGGGCACAACACAATATACAGCACATGACCCCCACACACTTCAAATCTCTGGCCCCGATACAATGTACACCCGCGGAGATGGGAGAAATCCCAGGAGCCGTTAGACACTAACATACCTTATACCTTATGTCAAAATATATAACAAATGTATAAAAGATAAATCAATAGAAAATCACAATAAAATGTAAATTTTATATACGAGAAAAAACATTTATTGATTTTAAAAAGCTAAAAACAGCAGACACATGGTCACTGTCGGATGAAATCTGACTGAGTGTATAAGGCTCAGCCGGATGACTAAAAACGGTGGGGGAGTCATGCTTTGGGTTCAGAGGTACACAATCTAAAAAAGTGCATCCAGTTGATGTAGGTAAAGTGTAATGTTAGGTGTCAGTTTGGTGTGACATATGCAAAAATGAGAATAGGAATGTATAGGCCAAATGACTGTGATGAGTATAAAACTAACTATACAGAAAAAGAGTGGACCAGCAAAGCAGAATGTCTTATAATGGGGATTTTAAATTTTTAATTTTAGATTGCTGTACATGTTGTTCCGACATGTACAGTAATTTTCTATGTACAACTGGAGCTTATGCCTATGTCACATACTTGATTTTGATCAAAATTAATAATATTGCTATATTTATCTTGTATTAGGCAGACATTAACTATAGCCCAATGACTGCTAGTTACTGTCTTATTAATCTAATATTAAAAATAGCAAGAGCTTCTTTTTAAGTAACTCACCTCATGCACTAGCATTTAACTAAAATTGGTGGTCACTATTAGAACAGCATATCTGTAAACAGCGAATTTGATATTTAAATTAATTCAAATCGGAATTAAGGAATAATTCAATAATTACAGTAGGGTTCTCAAAGCACAATCTTTGAGTGCACAACCCAGCTCATGTGCAACCATCCTCCTTATCCATACCTGTATCGTGACTCGTAGTTATAGTTTCTCTGTTTTGTGATGGTAGCCACTGACATGTGAGAGGGGTAAGAAGGAAAGGTCAATGTCACATCAAATATGTAGCAAATGGCTTGATGTTCAGAAGAGTAAGAGTTCTTTACTTGAACTATATGGTACCTTATGGATTAATAACTATAATGTGTGTATCTTTATAAGGATAGACTCATCGTGACTATACTTTAAGATTTATGTACATCCAATTTACAAAAAGTTTATATACATGCATACAATTATTTATGTGCGTGTGCCTAGTTTTACATTAATATTTTACCTTAGTGCAATAGTTTTTATATGTGGGGGGCCCCAAACTCATGTACTTTGAAACTCTACTTATATTGAATTAGTAATTCTGGAAATTGACAATACTAAAAAGAATTTTTTAAATTAGTTTCATCATTTGTAAGGTAAGTCACAAACAGTTACAGATTTTAATGCTAATGAAATCCCAGATTTTCTGACCTGTATGCTATATAAAAGGGAACTCCCATAGGCTATAAGGAACAGTTTTAATCTGTAATAATGTCAAAGGTTTCAAAATTTCTTATTGAGTTTTATATAGGTAAAAATGGCAATTTGAATCTGGATGTCCAACTGTATGGTATATAGCTAGAGTTCAAACAAAGAATTCTACAAAATGAATTAATTTCTGTTACTAATAAAGTATAGATGGATTCTGGATAATTATTGTGTCAATGGATCCATTTTATCTTGGCTATTGTAATGAAAATTGTGGTTTTTTTTGTTTTTTTTAAGTACATTCAAGAATAGAAGGGAGTTGTGTTCTTCCAGTTTGAAGTTGCTTTCATGTAGGCTGCTGATGTGCAAGTGGAAACTTGCACAAAGCCTCTGTTGTAGCACTAGACTAGAAATATCTCATTCATACATTGGGCCCACAGCTTAGATATGTCTGAATGTAGCTATAGCGTCTAATTCTAGATCAGTCATAAAGACCTCAGTAGGGGGGGGGGGAATCCACATGAATTCCAAATTATTAACTCTATCACATGCAGTAAAGTGTTACCGCTCCACAGTTATAGTTACCTAGATAATAAAGCATGCCCTTTACCTTGCACACATCAGAACTGCTTTTACTTCATTTTATTTCCTTTTTTTGTGAATAATAGAAATTAACCTTCAGTTTCTTTCAGTACACAACTGTATTGTGGGCTGAAAGGAACTGCTAAACTGCTAATACTAAATTGATAGCTCCACTTATGTTAACAGTAAACAATAAAGAGAAATACCCTCATGCAAGTTGAACAAGTATGCAATTTACATTCTAACAAGAATCACTACTGTTTTAACAGGAATAACTACTCTCATTCTTTTCCATTTTTAGTTGATTGGCTGGAAAAGTTGTCACTTTTCTAGCCAAATAAATCTTCATGCTAAGTTAACAAGTGGGCATGGTGAAAGTGACAACTTTCCTAGTCATGTCCACTTGTTTACTTAGCATAAGGGTAAGTAATAAGTACAAAGGGTACTAGGAAAGTTTTGCAATATGACGCAACAATGAATCACAGGAAGCTGCTTGTTGAGACATGTTCATACGTGCATAGTAGCCGCCGCGCCAAGTCGATGGGCTCAGTTATTCATTAGTAGTGAGAGTGTAAAGTGCTTGCGATGGCATCGTGGTCACGAAATGAGATAAGGACAGTTTTGCGGTATAATTTCGTGCGTGGTTTAACCATAGACCAGTGCTTAGAAGAAATGACTCTTGCACTAGATGATGATTGTCCACATCGTACAACGATATTCAGGTGGTATACAGAATTCCAAAGGGGAAATTTCACTCTGGAGGATTCTGAGAGGCCGGGAAGGCCACGAACATCAGTTACGGAGGAAAACGTTACTGCTGTGAGGAAAATGCTTGACGAAAACAGGTGAGTGACCTACCAACAGATAGAGGATACTTTGGGCCTAAATGCACCAGCAATTCGTTCGATTCTGCAAGATCATTTGCACGTGAAGAAACTTTGTTCTCTCTGGGTGCCGCATCAACTGACTGAAGAGCAGATGACACGACGTGTGACTTGGTGCCGGGAGATGTTAAAAAAGTTTGATAAGGGACAATCTCGGTATGTGAACAACATCGTGACAGGTGACAAGACTTGGCTGTACTATTACGATCTGCCGACCAAGGCTCAAAACAAAGTTTGGGTCTTTGATGATGACGACACACCCGTAATTGTCAGAAAATCCCGATCTGTAAAGAAGAAAATGATAGCTGTATTTTTCAAATCTAGTGGAATTGTGGAACATGTCGTTTTGGACACGTAGAAGACAGTCACAGCTAAGTGGTATACTGAACAATGCCTGCCTAAAGTCATTGGATCTATGAAGAACCTGCGGCCAAAGTCAAGAATGGACACCTGGTACCTCCATCACGATAATGCTCCAGCTCACCGCGCCAAAGCCTGCACCGAATATTTGACCACGACAGGACTGAAACTTCTCGAGCACCCTCCCTACAGTCCAGACCTTGCTCCCTGCGACTTTGCACTGTTCCCGCATGTGAAAATGAAGCTAAAAGGGAGGCGGTTTTCCAGTGATGAGGACCTTCTACGGGCTTGGGACAACGAGTGTGCTTTACTCCCTAGTGAAACTTGGCAGAACTGGTTTAAAGATTGGTTTCGGAGGATGGAGAGGTGTATTGAATGTAGAGGAAATTACTTTGAAAAAATTAAATAAACAAAGCTGTATTGCAAAACTTTCCTAGTACCCTTTGTAGTTATTCTTGAACAGCAATAATCATTGTTAGAATGTAAGTGAAATGACAAGACTTTTTTGTATTAAGGAAGGGCCTAGAAACTGGTGAATAGCATATTCCGGTTCCCATACTTACCTCAATAACATGATCACTCTTTTCATTCTCCTTTATCTGTAAATATGGGCATACATAATAAACTATTTCTCTAGCCTATTTACAGGTTTACATGTCTTAAATGAACCACAAGCAATACACAATGCCATTACCTCATCTTGATACAGTTCTGGGAAAATCTAAATAACACTATTCTGCATTATTAAAAAACTCATTGATGTTTTCTCAGAAAAGGGTGGGTGTTTCTGAATCAATTTCTAATGCTGATTTCAAAAATGACTTCCATCATTTGTTTCCATCACATCAGGTTTCTTCAAAAATTACAAAAATTTTCTTTTGAAAAATCAAAAGAATTTGATTTTTCTTTGATTATAATTTGTATTTTCTTTCTATTTGGAATACTGTGTTCAAGTATGGAGACCTCATCTGAAAAAACAGTTTCTTGAAAGGATCCAAAGACAACTTGAATGGTGAGATTGGCAGAAGGACAACCATATGAGGAAAGACTGATTATGTGGGCTACAGAGCTTAGCAACCAAACACCTCAGAGGTAACCTGATTGAGGTTTATAAGGCTGTGAGAGGGATTAGTAAAATGAATGAAGGTGGAATTCTCACTGTTATAAATAATTGCAGGACTAGGGTTCATAAATTCAAATTACAGGGGTTGAGGTTTAGATTAGATTGTAGGAAGTTTTCTTTTAGCCAATGAGTTGTTGACTGCTGGAACAAGTTGCCCTCTCAGATAATTAAGGCTGACAGTTTGAATAAATTCAAAGGTCAACTGGATAAGTGTGTGAGGAGGGAAGCATAAAATTTGTATTTTATTATCTATTTGTTTGTTTGTTTGTTTTTTTGCCAGTGCAGCAAAAGCCTGTGGCTTCCTTGCACTATACAGCAAATACTATGATTATATTACTAAGCCAGAGCTTACTCCTTGTTCGACTGTCCCACTCACACAAAAATCAAGGAATGGAATTTTTGTGTAGCCAGATACCTGCCCAAGTAACATGCTTATCACTCTAAAGTCAGCACAGACCAATCAACCATGTTTTTCATACTTAATATTTGTCAACAATTTTCAAGTTCTGATATGTTTCTTTCAAATGCACAGAGTGAGCTATGGAACTGACCCATACTTATTTCCATTGAAGAGCAACAACCTTTGAGACTCGTCTTTGATGAGTTAATAAAAAGTCTTCACTGTGTAGGACCAACTAATTCCAAAATAGTTCATTAATATATTGCTGCAAAAAAACATAGAATCATCCTCACAAAAGTAGGAGACTAGATTCTCATTCTCTGCATCTGTACCATGTGCTGGAAGATTTTTTGACTTAAGTCTAGAACCAAGGAGTCCTGCAAATAGGTAAATTTAAATCTCTTACCAGATCACTGAGTTCATGGTGTGAAATCAGTTGAGGAGTGGACTCATATGTATTCAGGCATGTAGACTTCAGTTTCATTGTCGAAAGCTTCACTTTCAGCACTCTCTCTGCCACTACAGTCTCCAATATAAGTAGAGGGCATGAAATTACAGATTCTCTATGTGAGACTTCTAATGACAGATGGAATATTAGGCTACAAAATGCCCTTCTTAATCTTTGCACTGTATCTCTCTACATTAACTATGCAAAACTAGTTAGTGTCTTCGCAAAAGTAGTTAATACTTGTCGCAGTGGTTTGTAGGCTCCAGTCAAAGGCATAGCCTTCCTTTTACCACTTTCTACAATCTCAATGCTTCAACACAGGTTCAGCAAACATTATGTGAAGCCCATTATCTTATTTACAGAGTTTCACTCCAAAATAACTCAATACACATTTTTTACAAGTTCTGTAATACCTTTGTCTTTGTTTGAGAACTGCATAACTTCCACAAATATAACAAAATAAGTTACAACATTTGTGTGAAGACATTTCACTTGCTCATCAGCACAAGTTTGACACGATAATCTCAAAAATAAACTGAACTCACAGTGATAAACACTGTGTGCATGGTGCTCACAAAGCCAAGAAACAAATGACTGAAGGCAGTGTTGCCAACGTGTGAAGATTTAGTTAAATTCCCAACATTTACTCCTAACTTAATATTCAGTAATATAACTCGTGATCTGTAAAAAAACAGAATGTGATAGAAAAGAAATTAATAGCATTTCTGAAATCAGCATAAAAAAACTTAAAAACATCATTAGTTTACAAACATCAAAAACCATGCAGAATGGCGTAGTCACCTAACTCCTTACGTAAAGTTTTATTAAAAGTTGTTGAACTCTTATGAAGGAGAATATAGTTAGGTTCATATTTCTTCACTATTTTTGACATGCACAATAATTATTTATACCACCTGCATAAATAATACATACATAAGATTTGTGGCTGGGTAATATAAGAAATGGGCTAAACCAGATGATAAAGAATAACAAATACCCCTTTCTTCTTTAAGTCTTTTTTGCTTTTCTCTCTCTAAATCAGATTCCTTAGTCTTCATAAATGCAACCACCTACAAACATTAATTATCATAAATTATGTGGTCATACTTCAAGATTATTGCAAACTACAAAGTAAATAAACTGATTTACAATTACAATAACTAGCAAAAGTAATGCTGATATGTAACGATAAAACCTGATAATCATTACCTATCAAGTTTATGTTCATTGTACTTTCAACATTCTCAGAATGCTGTAGTTATAATTTGTACAGTCAGACTCAGTTATGGCACCACTGAAGAGACTAATATTATTAAAATTATAACTGAGGTTGATGTTTTACCTTAAAAATTAGTAGATCAATTAAATTAACTTGAAACTAGTAATTTTTAATAATTAAATTTTATTAACAGATATACAATGCATACATATCACACAGTTATGACTCCAGTTACACTAAATACTGTTCATAGGCAATGCAACACTATTTACAAAACAAATTAATGTAAGTATTTTTACGGTATACAGAAATCTGATTTGTTTCCTGACCATTTTTTCCAAATTATATTCAGTTTCTCTGCAGTCTGTGAAACAATATTATGATTGTACTCTGTGTTCTTATAAAAACAATCCAAAATTTTAACTGCTTGAAGTGTTTTACTAATAGTTGGAATGTCTTCATCTTGCTCTTTCTCATCCATCCGATTCATCACCTTTTCAATATCGTTATCTGTTAAAATTTGTGATGTGATTAGATCATCAACCTTAATATAAGTGTCCAATGTGGACTGATTTAAATCCACATGATTTGTTTTGTAAATCTATTCTGATAAAGGAGTTTTAATTTTCGAAAAGCTGGAAATCAGGTATTTAGAATCAGGAAGAAAACAGATTTTCAAAAAATAAAACCGCAAGTGTTTTTTTTTTTAAATACACACTGCACTATAAATTGAATTTCACTAACAAAACATACATTTTATATCAAAATACAGACAGGATTATTTGCCGAGTATAGTATGTTTTCAAAAATTCACTTAGGATTTCTGTTCAGATTTTCTGCTAGATATTGACTGATTTTTATCGCTTCACGAAAGAAAGATACTGTTGTAGACTTCACACCTCTTCAAAGAAATGTTGAGTCTGAGTTTTGTTTATAACAATGTCATGCTATTCAGACTTGATTGTCAAAGATATTTCCAAAACCTCTTGGCAAAACCCTTTCTTCCTCTTGCATGAAGATGCATAAATTCAAACTGAGAAAAGATGGGTGATTGCCGAAAAAACTTCCATCTGTTGTAGTGGAAGTGGGTAGTCTGAATAAATTCAAGGGAGAACTAGATAAGTTATGGAGGGGATAAGCAGGTAATGTGAAAAGTGATTCTATTTTGAACTGGCACACTTTCAATTGTTGTCAGGAAACACTTGGGTCTTCTCAATTCACAACAGAAAATCAGCTAATACCAAACTAATTTATGAAATTTATTCATAATATCATACAGCATCTGCTATCACAGTAATATTTCATCTTTTCTTTATTTTATTTTTTTTTTTAATGAAACCCCAAATATGAAAGGAATTAGAACCTATGGCACTTAGTACTGTGCACAGGTTACAGAATGAGAAGATGAAAGAAGATACTTGTTGATATTAGACTTGAATTTCAGTAGATGGTAATTTTCAGGAGAGATGTGCAAAAGGAGTTTGTACCAGAAAATGGCAGTTGAAGGGGAAAAAAAAAGTTGGTTCTGTAAGTTTGAAGTTGGACAACACAAGAAAGAAAGAAAAGAATGTTGACTGGTTGTGACATGCATTCAAACTTGTTTAGAAGTCGGGGGGGGGGGGGGGGGCATTATAGAAGCCAATTCAGAAGAACAGAGCCCACGGAAATATCTACAGAAAAGGCACAAACAGAAAGAGGGTTCATTAACTAACCTAAATGTCCTTTTTTATAGCTGTTTAAAAGAAAAGTAATGCCAAGAGCAAAAGGGAAAACCAGTCAATGAAAGGAAGTCATTAATATACAAAGAAGAAAAAGGTAGGAAAAAGAACTGAACCTTGAGGAACACCAGCATTAGTGGAGAAGTAGTAGAGACATGATGCAAGAAAGCAAGCTTATGTAGCATCAGCCAAAAAAAACCCCAACATTTCACACATCCATTCCCTCTAAACATTTGTCCAGTTCCTCCTTGAATTTCAACTTCCACAACAACAGATGGAAGTTTGTTCCAGCAATCAACTACCCACTGGCTAAAGGCAAATTTCCACATAATCTATTCTATAACTGTCTTTCTCAATTTGAATTTATGCCCCCTCAAGTTTTGTAATCTGAGCAAGAGGAAAAATCCCATCAGAATTGATGCCTGCTCAACGCATTCAATGCCTTATACACCTCAATCAGAACATCTTGCAGGTGCCTAGTCTCCAGACACTGCAATTTACAGAACTTAGGCCTTTCTTGGTAAGATCAACCCTTTGTTCCCCCTCACCAATCTTGTTGCCTGTCTCTATACTCACTCAAGCAAATCTATATCCTTCCTAAAATGAGGCCTCCAGACCTGTATGCAGTACTCAAGGCATGGCCTGACCACTGCCTTGTACAAAGGGATAATCATCTTTTCCCGACTAGCAAAATTCCTGTATATCATTGGCAATACCCCATGACTAGGGTTTTTCGAGTCAGAGTACTCAAACTCGATGAGCCTTTTATGATACTCAGACTCTATGAGCCTGAATCTTGCTTTTCCGTTGTTTTAAGTACTGTTATCTTCACTTACCTGTTAAATGTTCTAAATATAATTATGATCTAATCAATATTGCTTTTTTTTTCATCTCATATGTGAGATGGCACTGCGTTGCAATAATTCATCTAGTTCATTCATAAACTTATAACGCATCATATCAAAAAAATGATTGTGATGCAAATATTTTAAGATTTATACAAGAGTTTCTTTACTGTTTCTGCACATTTTATGCATTTTTGCAAGCTGAGGTTAGATATTAAGTGATTTATTTTGTAGTTATTTTTCATTGTCTGTATTATATCAAGTTTCACAGAAACTGAGATTCTCTGAACAGTTCGAATTTATAACTAGGAATAACCTTTACTTTTAACAAATTAAATTTGTTACTCTACTCTCATGATTATCTTGTCTTATATAAAATTTTAAACACATCTTTACCTGTTAACTTACTTGTTAATCTTTATTTAAATATCTATTAAAATGTACAAAAACTAATTTAATATTAGTTTTTGTACAATTTCAGATAATTTTTAAAAAAAACTTTAAATTATGCCAAAGGAAAAGAGCTTAAAGGTTTGGGAACACTTTGCAGCAGGACCGAACTCCGAAATCCAATGCAAGAAATGTTCAATAAAATTATCAAACAAAGATGGAAACACTTCAACTATGATAAAACATTTTAAAAACTAAACACTGAATAATTTTACAAACAGAAGATGAAAAACAAAAATATAGTTCTTCCAAAAAAGTAAAAATTTTAGATAATTATTTTGTTAAAAAATCTTTGGAGGAGATTGTTTTGGAATTAGCTGCTTGATAATATATCTGTAAGAGCGATTACAAATTCTAGTTTTATTCAAGAAAGTCTTTGTAATTCAGGTTATAAGCTTCCTAAAGCAGAAAAAGATGTGATGAAATTGATTCACAATTTTTATAAAATTAAAAATCAGAAATGACAAATTTAATACAGAAAAAATTGAGTAAGAGTAAATGATTTAGTGTCTCTCTCTTAATGAGTGGACAAGTACAAAAATGAGACTATTTTTAAATATTAATCTTCATGGAAATGGTGTAACATATAATCTTGGTTTAGTTCAAATTCAAAATTGATGTTCAGCTCTGCAATTAGAACTTGTAAGAAATCATTTGAAAAATTTCAATATCAATTTTGAAAAACATTGTTGGATCAACTGGTGAGGTGTTAGTATTATATTAAAATATGGTTGAGTCTCCTGTACCATATCATTTGTGTCTTAACCATACAATACATTTAGCTGTATGTGATGTTTTGTACAAGAAAAGCATGAGTTACGAGGAAAATGAAGTTAAAACAGTTGATAACTTTGCTGATTCAGATTATTCAGAAGATGATTTCTCCTTTGACGAAGAGCTGTGTTATCAAAGTCTTATGACTTGAAGAAAAATATTCAAGTTGTTCGTCAAACAGTAAAATATTTGTGCGCAACGGTTTTCTACAACAGAAAATAAAATGTGAATTAAGATATGAAATGGAATTAATCACAGATGTTAAGACGCATTGGAATTCATTACTTGATATGATTTTAACTTTTTTAAGACTGTTTCAATTTGTTAACACTGTTGAACAAAAGCCGAGAATTGGGGTTGAATTTGAAAGTGTCTGCAATTCTGCCCAGACACGATAGGAGGGAGTATATGATGAGAGCCTTGTCGATCAATTCGGCCCTGGAAAGATTGTGCAAGGCTCAAGGGGTAGAATTTTTTTCAGCCTGGACTGTACTTGTTACTGTACAGGGACTGTACAGGGATGGGATACACTTAAATAGAAAGGGTGCAAGAATATTTGCTGATGCTATCGAGGCAGTGTTAGGTGGGTCGGAAAACTGCTAGCTTGGGGGGAGACAAAGACCAATAGATTGACAGTAGCCACTGGCAGAGGTGAAAGAGATTCTTGCACTGCTTCTATTAGAATGAGCAGAAGCCTGAAAAACAAGATGCATGATATTTCAGAGACTGCTGGGAGCCATTGCGGTACAAGTAAACACATGGGTTGTGTTAGGGTAGCTAAGAATAGAAACAGGTGCAGGTATACTTGCATGTACACCAATGCTGGAGTTTAGTAAATAAATTTGATGAATTTCAGGTATTGCTCAAAACATCAAAGGCAGATATTGTTGGGATATCAGAGACGTGGTGTCACACAGATATAAGGGATGCAGAACTGCAATTTGGGGAGTACAACGTCTACAGAAAGGATAGACAGGATAGGAAGGGGGGAGGGGTTATGCTATTAGTTAAGAAACACATAAAAACCAAGGAAGTGAAGCCAGTCGACATCGCTGGACAGTGCAGTGTTGAGTCAGTTTGGTGTGACATAAGCATTGGGAGATCAAAATTGAAAGTAGGAGTGTGCTATAGGCCTAATGACTCTGATGAGTATAATGAGAAACTGTACAGGGAAATAGAGTGGGCCAGTAAATCAGAGAGTCTTATAATGAGGGATTTTAATTTCCCAGATATTGACTGGAATTTGTGGGTTGGTCACTCACACACTAGCAAGGCTTTTGTGGATTTATTGGATGATTGTTTTCTACATCAGCATGTTCGGGAGGCAACTAGAGGGAGTAATGCTCTGGATTTGATTATCAGCAGTGATTCTTCATCCATTAAGAATCTGCAGATAAATGAACCACTAGGTGGCAGTGATCACAGTGTGCTGAAGTGGGATTTACTCAAAGAGGTAACTACCATTAGAGGTAAAGGGAAGGGTTATTGCTTCCGTAAAGGCGACTACGATGGACTGAGACAGTATTTAAATTCTATACAGTGGGACCAACTGATGATGTTACCAACAGCAAATTCAAAATGGGAAGCATTCAAAGAACTTATCTTGGAAGCTACTAGGCTTTACATACCAACTAAGAAATATTGTTCAAGGTTTAGGCCAAAATGGATGTCAGATGAACTAATGAGGCATATGGCAGAGAAGAAAAATGCATGGGATACTTACAAATTAACACATGACACAGAAGCCTCTGATAGATACAAGTTGATATGCAACCAAGTTACAAAGGAGGTTAGGCAGGCAAAGGCAGGTTACGAGAAATCCTTGGCAAGGGATGCAAAGAAAAACAGCAAAGAGTTCTTTACTTATGTAAACTCTAGAAGGAAGGGGATGAATCAGATTGGTCCACTTGATATTGATGGGTCAACTGTTGATGATCCTGCTCAGGTAGCTAACAAACTAAATGAATATTTTGCATTGACAATCACACATGAGGAGTTATTCAGCGAGGGGAATGCCAGAGGTGTATTCAACTCTAGTAGTAAGCTACAGAATCTTGAAATAACTGGGAGTAAAGTGGAGGAGAAACTGTTGAAGATAAACACAAGAAAGGCACCCGGGGTGGATGGGATCTATCCAGTTATATTAAAGGAGGCAGCAAAGGAAGTAAGCAAACCCTTAGCCATAATTATGAGAGCTTCCTTGGACTCAGGGGAGGTACCCATAGACTGGAAATGTGCAAATGTGACACCAATTCACAAAGGAGGATCAAAGGCTGACAAGTAATTATAGACCTGTGAGCTTAACTTCTGTTCCAGGAAAATTAATGGAGGCACTGGTTAAAGAAGCACTGCAGGATCATTTAGACAAGACTTCAGTTATAGCTCGGACACAGCATGGTTTTGTTAAGGGGAAGTCTTGCCTGACCAATTTGATTGGATACTATGATGCAGTCACAAAAGAACTGGATGCAGGGAATAGCTTTGATATTATATACTTGGACCTTAGAAAGGCTTTTGATACTGTTGCACATGGAAGACTGCTACACAAATTGGAGCAGTGTGACATTGGAGGCAAATTGCTGCTATGGATAAAGGGGTGGTTGAGGGGGAGAAGACAGAGAGTGGTAATCAATGGACACTGCTCATCGTGGACTAATGTTATTAGTGGAGTCCCTCAGGGCTCAGTGTTGGGTCCATTATTGTTTTCTGTATTTATAAATAATATATTAATGATGGTATATCAAGCTTAATGTCCAAGTTTGCAGACGATACAAAGGTTGGCAGGGTTGTCAAGGACACTACTGACACTATGCTACTGCAACAGGATCTGGAAAGGTTGAGCAGATGGGCTGAGAGGTGGCAAATGAAGTTTAACATTGACAAATGTAAAGTGCTACATGTGGGAAACAGCAACCCCAGAGCAACGTATCAACTCTGTGGTACTACACTGACAGTGGTAGAGAATGAAAGGGACTTGGGGGTGGTTGTGCAGGCAGATATGAAGTTCTCTGAGCAGTGCAGACGGGCTGCAAGAGTAGCTCATGGAGTATTGTCAATGATATACAGGAATTTTTCCAGCAGGGATAAGGAAGTGATTATTCCCTTGTATAAGGCAATGGTCAGGCCACACCTAGAGTACTGTATACAGGTCTGGAGGCCTCATTTCAAGAAGGATGTAGAGCTGCTGGAATGAGTACAGAGAAGGGCAACAAGATTAGTGAATGGAACAAAGGGGTGCTCTTACGAAGAAAGGCTTAAGTTTTGCAAATTACAGTGTCTGGAGACTAGGCACCAGCGAGGTGATCTGATAGAGGTGTATAAAGCCTTGAATGGTTTGAGCATGCTCAATGCTGATGGGATTCTTCCTCTAGCTCAGAAGAATCACCTGAGAGGGCATAAATTCAAATTGAGGAAAGACAGATGTAGGATAGATGTGCGGAAATTTGCCTTTAGCCAGCGGGTGGTTGGTTGGTGGAACAGACTTCCATCCCTTGTAGTGGAGGTTGATAGCCTAAATAAATTTAAGGCTCAGCTGGACAGGTATTTTGAACGAACAGAGGGGTGAAGTGGAAGTGGGTTTTTTTTTTTTTTTTTTTTTTTTGGCTGATGCTGCATAAGCTTGCTTTCTTGCATCAAATGCCTCTACTAATGCTAATGTTAAATTTCGGTAATTTATTCGGTAATAAAAACAGTAAAATATTTGTGCGCAACGGTTTTCTACAACAGAAAATAAAATGTGAATTAAGATATGAAATGGAATTAATCACAGATGTTAAGACGCATTGGAATTCATTACTTGATATAATTTTATCTTTTTTAAGACTGTTTCAATTCGTTAAAGCAGCTCTTGAAGATCTCGGTAATATGGATTTAATAAAAAATGAACATTCAATTGCTTCATGATTTGAGCAACTCCTTAAAGCCGATTAAATTACCTATAGAAGCACTTAGTAGACAAGATGTAAATCTTTATTTAGCACATTTGGCAGTTAACTTTATGCTAAAAAAATCGGAAGAAATTCCAGGGAATTTATGTCAAGGACTATTAAATAAAATGAAAACTCATAAATGAACGTCAAAATGAAAATCTTGAAGACATTTTGGATTTTCTTGTAAGTGCTAACAGATTACCAAAAAAAACGGCTTATAGATTTTGCAAACTTAATGATTAGACTGTTTCCAAGTGAAATTGTTCAAGTTAAAGAGAATCAAACTGATTATAATGAGAATGTCGCGAATATTGTACACCATATGACAATGGAAGAATTAAAGACGATTTTAGAAAATGCAAAAAATCCTCGTCCTCCACTTTCAGAAACAAATTTTAATAAATTTATGCAAGAATTAATGTTATTTTTAAGTACTGAACAAAGAAATGAAAATCTGAACAAATTATATTATGCTTTATTAACAATTCAACTTGCATTCAACAACTGTCGAGTGAACATTCTCTATTGCGGCAAACTTTTGCACTAAAGTACGTTCTAGATTATCTGACATATCACTAAATGCCTTAAGTTTTTTTAATAAAATACTGGTTTTTAAATAAAGTTAAAAGCGTAATTTATTTTATTTATTGTTAGTTATTACTTCTGGATGTGAAATATAAATCTAAATAAAAATTTACTAATGTACATAATACCCATTTGTTACTCAATTAAAAAAATAGATTGCTCAGAATTTTTTAAGCTAGGACATCGGCTCGGACCCGAACTCGGTATCTTGGACTCGACTCGGACACAGACTCACTTAGCCCTAAAATACAGTCTTCCCAAACCCTACTCATGACCTACTCTGGTAGCCTGGCTGCGCTACTCAGAAAATTTCATATCTGACTGCACAATTACTCCGAAATCTTTTTCATTTTCTACCACCTTAAAGTGTAGTACCACACAGTTGGTATGTTTCTCTGGAGTTACTACTACTACCCATATGCAGTACTTTGCATCTGTCAATGTTAAACTTCGGTTGCTACTTCAGCCCATATACAGTACTTTGCATTTGTCAATGTTAAACTTCAGTTGCTACTTCAGCCTATATGCCCAACTTTTCTAGGTCCTTTTTTCAGTAGCACACCGCATTACTATAATTAACAACCCTGCCAATCTTTGTACCATCTGCAAACTTGGACACTAAGCCTGATATACCATCAATATCACTGATAAATATACAAAACAGTGGTCCCAACACCGAACGCTGGGGCTCCTAATAACATTAATCCACAAAGAGCAGCATCCATTGATTACCACTCTGTCTTCTCCCACTCAACCACCCTTTTATCCATTGTAGCAACTTGCTCTTAATACCATACTGCTCCAATTTGTACAGTAGTCTTACATGTGCAACACTGTCAAAAGTTTTCCTGGAATCCACATACAGCCACTCCCCAACTTACATAAGGGTTGTGTTCTGTGAAACTCTACGTAAGTTGGAATTTCCCTAAATGCTTATGCAGCACTCAAAAATTTGACTGCACATCTCATTTTACAAAAATTTCAAAATTATAAAATTACAAAAGAGAGGAGACAGGCATAATGCCAGCAAGTTTTACCTTTCAAATATCGTTGCCAGAATTAACTCTCCAACTGATAAGAACACCGCTACAGAAGTTGAGAGCTGTGGAGATTTAGAAGGGGTTTTTTCCAATGCATCACAAAATTTCTCTGCAGCCACAGAATCAGCACTGGCGACTTCACCACATACTTTAATATTTTGGAAACCAGCACGATGCTTCTACCTAAAAACCACCCACTGCTTGCCATGAACTTGGCTTGGTGTTCACCGTACTTATCCTTAATATCTTCATAAATACTTCTTGCTTTTGCTTGAATGGCCATTGGACTCAGGGGCACTTGCTTCTAAATCTGATTTTCCATCCATATTATTAATAGCTTTTCCATCTTCGACATAGCACCTGAACACTGTTTTGTGATCACTGTTGATCTTAAATGTGCTGATCCTTTAAAATGTTCTTTTATATGCACACCATCCCTTAAAATAGCATTCACTGTTGAAGCAGCAAGATCTAATTCCCGTGAAACAGATGATAAACTTTGTCTGCTTCGTACTTCTTAATTAATCATCTTCATTTCTAAATCAAATTTGTTTCATTTCCTAGACTGCCAACACTTGCATTTTCCATTGGTCCCTTTTCCTTCACTATTGTAATAAGTAAACAGGAACGAAGAGAAGATTCTGAAAATTTATTTATGTTTTTTATATGATTGAAGATTTCAGTGAAGGGAAACTCATTTTACCAATAACACCACAAAGCAAAAACCCACAGAATTCCAATTACTGATATTATCGCAAATGCAATAAGATAGTTTACTATCCGTTTGTAATAGGTTGCGCTAACAGAAAAACCCAATAAACCAGAAAGTGCAAATTGTTTTTGTTTTATGGTGGTGACTTACAGAAATGTGTTTTAGAAAGATATCACAAAGGCATTCAAAATTGATTCTTATAACAGAACATATGATAACGATGAAAGTGTAGTGCAATTTCCATTATAAAACCTTTTACAGAGATAAATAGCTTAGTTATATAGCAAAAATTTCAACTTCCGAGGTGTTGGAATGAATTACCACAAAAAATGTGTAATTCAAAAAATGTCTTATTACGTTCACATTACGATATTTTCATGATACCTCCATTTATTCCTACAGGATGCAAAATACATTTCCACGATTCTTTAAAGTTTGCACGGGCCGACAATAACTTATGTAAAGTCAAATTTCCGTAAGTCGAATATTATGTAAGCCGGGGAGTGGCTGTATATGATATCAAAATTATTTTTTGCATCCAGTTCCTTTGTAACCACATCATAGTATCCAAAAAAATCTGTCACACAAGACTTTCCCTTAACAAACCCATGCTGTGTCTGAATTATTACTGCAGTCTTGTCTAGATGATCTTCCAATGCATCTTTAACCAGTGAGTCCATTAATTTCCTCAGAACAGAAGTTAAACTAACTGGTCTGTAATTACTTGTGTTACCCTTAGATCCCCCCTCCCCTTTCTGAATTGGGAATATATTTGCACATCTCCAGTCCTGTGGGAACTTCCCAAGTCCAAGGATGCTCTCATAATTATGGCTAACAGTTTGCTTACTTCTTTTGCCGCCTCTTTTAATATAATTGGATAGATCCCATCCATCCTGAGTGCCTTTCTTATGATTAATTTCAACAATTTCTCCTCCACTTTGCTCTCAGTTGTTAAAAATCATTAAGCATTCTGTTACAGTTTGATAAACTTCTGGCATTCTCTTCCCTTAACTCCTCACGTGGGAATGTAGATGCAAAATACTCATTCAGGTCGTCAGCTATCTGAGCAGGATCATCAATAGTCGAACCATCGATATCAAGTGGACCAATCTGATTCATCCCATTCCTTCTAGAGTTTATATACCTAAAGAAGTTTCTGCTGTTTTCCTTAGCATCCTTTGCTAAGTGTAGAAGGCAGAGCTACCTAATATCACTTGCAGCAAGTGGTCAGAGAGAAAAGTGGATAACCAATTACAAGAAAAAAAAAATTGGTGAAATAAGAAAGTGTAAAAAGGTGACAAAGATGCAATCCATAAGATGGAAGCTTATTTAGAAACACAATCAAATGACTGAGATTTCAAGAGCTGGTGAGGGGAACAAAAGGGTGCTCTTACGAAAAAAAATCTATAAGTTCTGCAAATTGCAGCGTCTCGAGATTAGGCACCTGTGAGGTGATCTGACTGAGGTGTTAAGGCCTTGAATCCCATATCAATGCTGATGGGATTCTTCCTCTTACACAGATTGAGGGGGCAAACCTGAGGAGGCATAAACTGAAATCGAGGAAAGACAGTTGTTGAATAGATATGCAGAAATTTGCCTTTAGCCAGTGGATAGTTGATTACTGGAACAAACTTCTATCTGTCGTAAAGTTAATAGCTAAAATAAATTTAAGGGAAAAGTGGACAAACTTTTGGAACAAATGGATGGAAAGGTTTTTTTTTTTTTTTTTTTTTTGGCTGATGCTGTATAAACTTGCTTTCTTACATCATATGTTTCTACTAAAGCTAATAGCCTTTTTTTTTTTTTTTTGTTAGTTGTTGGCGCATCGGCTTCTGTGGCCATGATGCACCTCCCAAAGTTTTTTTTTTTTTTTTTTTGCATTTTACTCTGATCCAAGCCCGAGGCGGGATTCAAACGGGCAGCCATTTTACCCACCTGGCTAGCCCAATCGGCACTAAAAGCCTTTGATATTTCAAGAGCAACTGCTTGAGTTCAAACTTTTCCACTGAATTTGTTTATTGATAGGTAGCATAGCCAGTATATATTACCAGTGGATCAACAAGGGAATCCATATTAGCAACCACAATCAGATGGAAGGTTGAGGAGTTGGCAGTTAATGGATTCTTCCATTACTTTAGAAAGGGTAGTAGTGCAATAGGATGATAATTGGATGGGAGGGATTTGTCACCATTTTTAGGAACTGGCTAAATGTGAGTAAATTTTCAAGCAGAATGAAAAAAAAATTGGTGAAATAAAGTGTAAAAAGGTGACAAAGAACAAGAGTAAGCTCAGGGGCACAGGTTTTAAGAACAGGCGGAGAATATCATTAGGTGATGATTTTTGGTTTTTATGTCACAAAAACATTGAAGGTTATAATGCACCAGAAAGAAATACCATCAGGACTTGGAACTTTCTTGGCATCAAGATTGTTCGAAATTCTTCTGACATGAACTTTCTTGGCGTCAAGGTTGTTCAAAATTTGAATTTATGCCCTCTCAGATGATTATTCTGAGCAAGAGGAAAAACCTCATCAGCATTGAGCTGCTGAAACCATTTAAGGCTTTTACACCTCAATCAGATCATCTCACACAATCATATCATTTGCCTTTCTTCTGTTTTCCGTACATATCTTTTTTTTAAACCATTTTCTTACTTATACAGTAAGCAATGGTTATAGTGATCAAGTTTGCAAATTGAATTTTGATTCTAATAATGGAAATTCTAATAGGCAAAAATCGACACCACAGGCTAGAAAAATAAAGATATAAAACAAAAATTTACACTTTATTACCAAAAGTTTATTACCAATTAAATGACATGTGAAAATTGGAAGAATATTATCCACAGGCTAGCAAAATAAAAATAAATTTATACTTGCATACATAGCATAATTAATATATATATTAAATAAACATAGCACTTTGTAATATGATTATTTTTTTTTTAGTCACTTATTTTAGATTGTTTTAAATTATCACTACCAACCCTATTTATTTATTTTTCAATATTGTATAACAGTCTATATTCATGATCATTTGGACCAGTTTCTTCCAACGCTCTCCTCGGGATGGCTATAGCTTCACGAGTTTGCCATTTTGTAACTGGAATTTGTTCAGGTTAATCTTCATTTTCCTCCGACTTGGCAAAATTATCAGTAACAGACTAGGCAATTTCTTCATCTGTTAAAGCTGTAGTAACTTGTATTCATCTATATCCATCCAGTGATTAAATTCCTGTTCACCCATATCTTCAGGCTTTTCAACATGATCAGTATTGTGACTTAGTTGAATAATGAATAATAATTAATCAACTTTTCTGAAACAGTTGCTAATGTTCCCAAAACCATCATCTATAGATAGGATGATTCTTCACCTCATATCTGAGCTATAAAAGGTCTTAAAGATTTTTATTATTCCCTGGTTGAGAGTTTGAATTAATGATGTGGTATTTGAAGGTAGAAAAACTAATTTAACGTTTCTGAAAATCAACTTTAGATGAGCTGGGTGGTTATCCAAATCCACTGCAATTTTTTGTTTGTTTTTCGTATCCAATTGCAAATCCCATTTATGAAGAAGAATCTTCAAATAAAGAAGCTGTCATCCAAACATTGACGTTATTGGCATATTCAACAGGTATGCTGGTTTACTCCTTTAAAATATCTAGGTGATTTACTCTTGCCTATAACTAATGGCTTCACCTTGATTGTTCCCATCACGTTGCATGTTAAAAGAACTAATCCTGTCTCTGATCTTTCCTGCAGATGCAAGAATTTTTTTTTTTTGGTAGTTGTTGGTGCATCGGCTTCTGTGGCCATAATGCACCTCCCAAGCTTTTTGCAGTACTCTGATCCAAGCCCAAGGCGGGATTTTTTTTTTTTGAACCCGCGACCTTTGGGTTGCCAGGCAGGCACTTTACCCACCCGGCTAGCCCGGTCGGCAGAGGAATTTTTAAAAATCATGCAATGGTCTAAGGTAAGCCCTATAGTATAACCTTGTTTCATCTGTATTAAAAATGTCAGCTGCAGAACCACCGGAATCCTGTTTTTTCTCCGTGAAGTTTTTTTTTGCAAACAATGTCACTGCTCTCCTTCCATCTTATCAGTCATCCATCTGTCGCCTTAGACTCTTAGTATAGTTTTTCAGCAAAATCATTAGCTTTTTGAAGAAGAATGCTATGACTGACTGGTGCATTAAATGAGTTGGCCTGTTCAAAGCAAATGAACAGAGCTTCATTACTGTTTGGCATTTCCCTTCACACTTCCTTTTTCTGGTTTCACTAATTGATTTTAATAATTTTGATAAAGATGGCTGAGGCACTCCTAATTTTACTGCTGCTTTCCTTTGAGACATTAATTAAGTTTAATTTGTCGTATGTTTCTATAATTCATAACTTATCTTTTACACTCAATTTCATCTCTTTCTGTTCACTGATTTTTTTTGGGGGTAGTAAAATTAAAAACACAGTAAAAAAGATAAGCATCAATCAATAACAAAGCACATGGCACACACAAATTTGAATTAACACAACATGTGCAAGTGAGATACGGAGTAAAACGTTTACGAAGTTTAGATAGAGGAATGAAGAGCAGATTCTGAAAATTTATTGTACTGTAAATTTCAGTGAAGTGGGAAACACATTTCACCATAATACAGTAATGTAAAAACAGAAGTCTAGCTATCAGTGTTACTACAAATGCAATAAGACAGAGTTGACTACCTGTTTATAACAGATTGTACAAACAAAAAAGCCCAATAAACCAAAAACTGAAAATTGTTTTTATTGTTATATGGTTGTGACCTCTAGAAATGTGCTTTAAAAAAATATCACAGTGGGATTCAAAACTGATTGTTATAACCAAAGCTGTGATTTTAATAAAGAATGAATGAAATTTTATTTACGTGAATTGGTTCTTTGAAATTTGATTGTATAAAGCAGTTGATTCTAATAACAAGTGATCACTATAATTGGCACTTACTGTACTTCATCTTCACTTAAACTTAGACATATCACACACAAAGCCTGTTCTAATTTACCAACCTACCTTTCTTTTAGATTTGCCTTATTCATCTTTAATTTCCCTTTAAATCCACTTATACTGCATACCTTGGCTTGTTATTATCATAGGTATACATTGACTCGTTATTATTATTTTAATTTTATTTAATTTTACTTTAATTTTACCCTAATTTTGTCACGATCACTGCATTGGGATTACCCTCCCTATCTTTATGGAAGAATTTGCTAGGTTTACTCTCATTATAAAAAAATTAAATATTTTTAATACTTTCTTTTTGCATATTATTTTCATTCTATCAAGATATCCTTTTTAAGGTCTGTAGTCTAACGAAGGACCCTTATAATGTCACTCGATTGTCTGTCTGTCTGTCACAGCATTGTATATCTGGAACCACTCAAGCTATTGACTTGAAATTTTGCATTGGTGTGTACATCATGTGGGCCAACATAACCTCATATTGATCATTGTTGACAAAAATTTGTCTGAGAAATGGGGGTAAATGTTGGGGGGTGGCAAAAATGTTGTTGCCAACCTATAGCTTATTATACACCATTGGAACAAGTAGGTTTAAAAAATAAATTTTAAAATATATTTTTTAAACCTACCAAGATTGAAACTAAGTTCCTCTTACTGTCCTTTAGAAATAAGAATAGAGTTCGTCCTTAAAAGAACAATTTATTTATAAAATTTTCTGCGAAATCCACTATCCGAAACAATTAGCATCAAAGCAGCGATTGCATCTAAGCTCTCCAGAGGTCTGCTTTTATCTATTCAGCAGTGACCAGCGATTGGTCATTGGAAAAGGAGTGGGATATGTTTTACAGCTCAATGATCCACAAACTTATTTCGCTCGCGACCCCCTTTATTAAATATAAAATGGACGCGACCCCCTCTATGTAAACCCCGAGGTAGGATGACCAGATTTTTAGAGAAGAAAAATGGCATATTATAAATTATGTATCAGAAAATTTTATTTGAGTACTGAGAAAGGAATAAAAAAAATTGTTTCCTTTTAATTTACACATTAATATAATTGTTCATTATTTTATTTGAATACAGCAAAAACAACAAATCATTCTTATTCTTCAACTAAGATTACAAAACATTAAAAAATTAACAATTACAAAACAAAACACAAATCAGAAGGATGAGCCTCGATAACCAATAATATTTGGTTCATATTTGGCACAATATTTGAAATTGCTACTCCCATGTCATCATCTGGACCAAGTCTGCAATGTTGTTTTGTTTTTATAGCTGTTAATTTTGAGAAACCAACCTCACATAAATATGTAGACCTGAAAGATAGCAATGTTTGTATCGCTATTTTCAATAATTATGGATACTTGTCTCAAAGAGAAAGCCAAAATGTTTCACAAGTTGTAGTCTTGCAACAAGCACATAATTCTCTGTCAGAAGACAGGTCGATAAGATCTTCCTTTTGCTGAATGGTAATTTCGAGACATGAAGAAATTCCAAAAGCAAATGGATCACAAATCCAATACAACTTTTTTTCTGGAGTTACATTAAAGTGTTTATTAAAATCCTTAATTAGCATTGTTAGGTGGGTGGCAATGATATCCGTAAATTGTAAAATGTCAATATTATTGCTATGAACAAAAAATCAGAAAAACATGGGAACATTTCAGTATTACATTTTTGAATTTTTGGAAAACTGAATTTGAGTGTAAACTCAAATTCAGTTTTCCAAAGAATAAGTTTCTTTTTGAAGGCTTCTATTTTATCACTGGGTATTAATATATTTGTTCCTTGCCCTTGAAGATTTAAATTTTAATCATTAAGTTTTCTAAATATGTCAACAAGGGAACTAAGTTTTCCCAAGCCATTTTTGATTTGTAAACAATTGAGCAAGGTTCAGATTTTTATCCGATAAAAACACTAAAACTTCATTTTTGAGGTCAAAGACGTAGCAACACTTTACCACTGGACAAGCACCTCACTTTCATATATAAAAGAAGCGCTTCATAAGTGGATCTCATTTCATTACAAAATACAGAAAAAAGTCTGTTATTTAAGCTCCTAACTTTTAATTAAGTTGATCACACTTACTGCATCTTTCAAAACTTTGTGCAAATCAGTTTGCATTTCCTTTGCTACTAATACTTCCCTTTGTATAATGCAATGATTTAAAACTATATTTGGAGCAATTTCCTTTACTTTGCCTTTTAAACCTTTATTTTCTCCTGTTAATGGTGCCGAACCATCAGTATCACAACAGTTGTTCCAAGTTATGAAAGAAAATATTTATAACATCAAAAATCTTTTCGTCCCTCTTTCTACTTTTAATAAAGCTTTGCAAAATAGAAAATCCTCCAAAATATCCACTCATAGCAGTATCTGACATACAGTAAGTTGAGCAAGGTTGTGTGTGTGTGTGTGTGTGTGTGTGTGTGTGCGCGCGCGCACATGTGGATTTGTCTAACTGTATTGCAAAAATTGGACTTTCAATGGATTTAAAACATTGAATTGTTGTCTGCAATAACTGTAATACGCTGCGACATTCCTAAAACCATTCCTCTGTCTGTGGACAGAGGAATGGTTTTTAAATTGTTGCTGTACTTTTCTCCATGCATAATTGAAATCATATTTATTGCAGTTGGGAGAACAAAAGATTCAGTGAAAGATGATTAAATTTTTTTTTTATTAGCTCTGGATGTTTTGTATGTGTGTGTCTCTTTAATTTAATGGGTTTCATGTTTTCTTTAGCCAGTTTTTTGTAACATGTTACGCACACAAGACTTTGCTCATCATCAACAACACTGTAAGTGAAGCAGTACTTCATAAATTCCTCTTGATAATTTCTCTTCTTTTTCATTCCTTTTGATTTGGAATATGATGGCTCTCTACCAGAAATTGGTGGTTGCACTACACTTGAAATCATTAGTATCCAAATTTTCAGATGATATATTTCTTACCTTATTAACTTCTGAAGTACTTGTAGAAACATTGTGGTCACTCCTTGGCAGTTTTGTTCTAATAAACAATGTCCACGGAAAAATATTTTTTTTTCTTCTTAAAAACAATGATAATAATAATGAAATATGTAATATAAAAAGTATCGGTAGAATGAAAAACACAGCCAAGTTGACATGAAAGCACCAAATTACAACGCAGAATAAAGTATGCATGCAATAGACTTGCTATATAACATATACGAGGGAGTATCACAAGTTTGTACCATTACCTAGAAATAAAATAGCCCTAGAAAGGTGAAACTTCACAGGAACTTTAATCCTTTTCTATGTACTCTCCACAAATAGTAACACATTTCTCCCATCTATGGATCAGTTTTTTAATGCTTTGATCATAGAAGTCCAAATTTTATGCCTGAAATTGATATTAATCGTCACACGTCTGTCACTCAGCACCAGCTGTTTAACCTTTTCAAAGGTTAAACATCTGGTGCTTTTAACCTGTTCAACCGTCTCATTGTCTGTGGATGTTGTTGGCATTCCTTCTCTTGACTCGTCAAAGACACTTGTACAATTGCACTGGAACTCCCATTTCCACTTTTTTACAGTGTCATAGGATGGGAGTTCTGCCCACACACACACAGCTTTCATTTCTTCAGCTTTCTTGCCCTGCAAATGCAGGAACTTGATCACTGCTTGATGCTCCACTTTGTCAACCATAGCATCCTTCCTCAGATTCCAGGCTCCACACCTCTGGTGTATGATCACCTACCGGGATGAAATTTCACATGTTAGTTATTGAATATGTAGAAAACTTATATTAAAAACAGCATCTTCCTACTGATCTAGGTCAGGGTATGAACTTTTGATATCCCCTCCTATTTACTCCCACCGCATATTCACACCTCTTGCCTTTCGGCAATACAGGCAATTTGAGAATTTGTGCCGTATGAAGCATGAATTAAGAGCTAGATGGATTACCATTCAAAGATTGAGTAATACTGGGAAATCACTAGTCAGCTGCTTTCTGTGTGTCCCATAGCCAGTGAGCAAATTAAGGCGTATTCCCGATGGGACAATAAGTAAGAATGCCACCTTCGTCACATGTTTAATCCTAACAAAATAGAGTGGCAGTAGCATTCATTTGTATCTTGGGCTTCATTCGAGTAGTAAGGTCTCTACGCAAAAATAATTTTATTAAAAATTTCCGTGACCCCTTTGATTTATCCCACGACACCTCTATGGGTCACGCCCCACTGTTCTAGACAATGGATTTCACAGGCAATTTTGCAAACTTTTTTTTTTTTTGAAGGAAAAGTAGGAACATTCTTCTCGTTTGTAAAGGATGGCAAGAAGCACCTGGTTTGCTGTACACAGTGGTATGTTCTCTCGTTATATCTGGGACGTGCTTGTTACATCCAAACAATGCTGTGTGTTTTTAAATGAGACCAAATGAAATATCTCAGTTTACTCGTAAGCGGGCTCGTTATAAATGAGTTCAACTGTGTGTGTGTGTGTGTGTGTGTGTGTGTGTGTGTGTGTGTGTGTGTGTGTGTGTGTGTGTGTGTGTGTGTACTCGTGAATTCTTCTTCACATGTATCCCTATACAATCAGAACATCCATTACACAGCCTTGTTTTTCATATTTTTTTACATCAATCATTCCATATCTAAGGATTTCCACATTCTCCACACTAATTTATGTTTGGATGATTAAACAAACTTAATATTCAGTTATTTTTACTCCTTTTCCCCCACTTAATTTGACGGGGACATTATCTGCAAGAATGAAAACTAAAAAAATTTTTTGTTCAACAATGACATCATTCTAGGTTGGAGATCACAAGTGCATCCTAAAGGAACAGTGACATTCCACCATCTTTTATTGGTGTTCTAATTACTACACTTTTTTATATATAAAAATGTATCCTTTTTGCAATTCATTGTCCTATAAAAAATAAAAATGAAGATTTTTAATTTTTAAGTTTTATAGCATAACATATCTTCTGAGTTACAGGTAAGCAATATGCAAAAATTCTGGCTTATCAGCATTTGCAAAAGCATTTGATGCAAGAAATGCAAGCTTATACAGCATCAGCCAAAAAAAAAAAAATTTCACCATTTCACCCATTCATTCACTCCAAAAGTTTGTCTAGTTGTGCCTTGAATTTATTTAAGCTGTCAACTTCCACAACGACAGATAGAAATTTGTTCACAATCAGCACCCACTGGCTAAAAGCAAATTTGTGCACATTTATTCTACAACTGTCTTTCCTCAATTTGAATTTATGCCTCCTCAGGTACATAATCTAAGCAAGAGGAAGAATCCCATCAGAATTGAGCTTGCTCAAACCATTCAAATCCTTATACACCTCAATCAGATCACCTCACAGGTGCCTAGTCTCCAGGCCGTGCAATTTGCAGAACTTAAGCCTTTCTTGATAAGAGCAACCCTTTGTTCCACTCACCAATCTCATTGCCCTTCTCTGTACTTGTTCCAGCAGCTCTACATCCTTCCTAAAATGAGGCCTCCAGAAATGTATGCATACTCAAGGTGTAGCCTGACCATTGCCTTATACAAGGGGATAATCACCTCCTTATCCCTGATAGCAATATTCCTGTATATCATTGACAAGATGCCCATGAGTTACTCTTGAAGATTGTCTGCATTACTCAGAAAACTTCATATCGGACTGCACAATTACACCTAGGTCTTCTTCATTCTCCACTACCCTGAGTGTAGTACTGCACAGTTGGTAAGTTATTCCGGGGTTACTGTTACCTCGCAGCACAGGCAACTCTCAGTTTACGAACATTCGATTTACAAACATTTGCTATTACGAACATCACAATTCATTCAAAATTTGTTCAAGTCTCCAATAGATAGTTCCTTATAAAACAAAATGCCAAATGTATAATGAATACAATTGTAAGATTTAAATAAACTTTTAAAAAATGTATTTATTACAATAATTATCAGAAAATTATTATATGATAATTATACTGAACTGTTCTTGGTTAATAAAACTAAAGCATACAACATTTATAATGCACTGCAAAACATTGCTGGTGCCTGGGGGGGGGGGGGGGAGATGTGAAGGAAACAAACTGAAGTGGTGTACGGAAAAAAAACGTGTCCACGGTTCGTGAATAATTTAAGTGATTTTGAGGATCTAGTAGTACCTGTGACTGAAGAAATTGTTGAACTGGCCAATAAAATGGACCTCGACCTTGATGAGACTGATGTGAGAGAGCTATTGGACTCTCATTTTGAGGAATTAACAACTGATGAAATAATTGAAATAGACATCTAAATTCTGAAGTAACAGAAGAACCAGATATTACACAGCCTCCCAGAACATTTACTAGGCAGAAAATGGCTGCAGGTTTTAAATCAATTTCTGAGGGATTGGCAATCTTTGAAGAAGACAAATATGGAAAGAATTGCAAAAGTGAAAAGAGGCATTTATGACTGTCCAGCATGCTACAGTGAGAATTTAAGAAAAAAAGAAACTAACTGTGCAATCTTCTATAAAAACATTTTTAAAAAGTGGAAAACCCAGCTGTTTCTTCATTATCAGATGCTTCCATCCACCTCATCTGCACCTAGTGTCACTTATGTGGAAAATATTGAACTCTAATGAAGATACTGACGAGTAAAAGTTGAATACATACGTATGTACAGTACATAAATTATGTTAGTACTCATTTTCTTTATTTCTATTTTGTAACTCTTATGTTTAATTAAAATTAAAGTATGATATCTTGTGTTTTTTATTCTACATTATGTATCGTATACGATAAACCATAATGCATACATACATTATAATAAAATGTATTGTATAGACCATTTAATGTTTAGTACATGGTTTTAATGCTTTAAAATGGCTGCTAATGTATATGTAACGTATCGTAAAAGTTCAGGAATGCAAGGTATACATAATGAACATCTTGGAATGGAACTCATTCGTAACCTGAGAGTTGCCTGTACTTTGTAGATCTTTTCTAGATCTTGTTGCAATAGCATACTATCATATGTATCGTCTGCAAACTTGGACACTAAGCCTGATATACCTTCATCAATATCACTGATAAATACAGAAAACAATGGGTCCAACTCCAAACCCTGTGGGATTCCACTAATAACAAGTCCACAAAGAGTAGTGTCCATTGATTACCACTGTCTTCTCCTACTCAACCATTCCTTTATCCATAGCAGCAACTTGCCCTCATTACCAAACTGCTCCAATTTGTACAAGTCTTCCATGTGCAAACAGTATCAAAAACTTTCCTAAAGTCCAAGTCTATGATATCAAAGTTATTTTTTACATCCAGTTCGTTTGTGTTCCCATCATAGTATCCAACCCAACTGTCAGAGAAGACTTCTTAACAAACCCATGCTGTGTCTGAACTATAACTGCAGTCTCGTCTAGATGATCCTGCAATGCTTCTTTAACCAATGACTCCATTATTTTCCCAGAACAGAAATTAAACTAACAGGACTGTAATTAGTCGTCACTCTTTGTGATTTGGGGATACATTTGCACAATTCCAGTCTGTGAGGGTCTCCCCTGAGTTTAAGGATGCTCTCATAATCATGGCTAAGGGTTTGCTTACTTTTCTGCCTCCTTTAATATAACTGGATAGATCCCATGCATCTCAGGTGTCTTTCTTATGTTTAACTTCAACATTTACTCCACTTGCTCTCATTTATTACAAAATCATTTAGCTCCTTGTTAGAGTTTAATAAGCTTCTGACCTCCACTTCCCTACAGAATTCCTCACATGTGAATACCTGAGAAGAATCATCAACAGTTGAACCATCGATGTCAAGTGGACCAATCTGATTCATCCCCTTCCTTCTAAAGTTTAAATAAGGAAGTCTTTGCTGTTTTTATTTGCATCTAAAGATTTCTTATAATCTGCTTTTGCTTGCCTAACCTCCTTTGTGACTGATTACAGACTAGCTTATATTTACCATAGGCTTCTGTGTCTTCTGATAATTTAAATGCATCCCACGCATTTCTCTTCTCTGCTATGAGTCTCATTAGGTCATTTGACATCCATTTAGATCTAAACCTTGAACAATATTTCTTATTTGGTATGAAAAGCCTAGTAGCTTCCAAGATTAATTCCCTGAATGCTTGCCATTTAGAATTTGCTGTTGATAACATCAGATGGTCTCTCTTTTATAGAATTTAAAAAATGTCTGAGGCCACTGTAGTCACCTTTACGAAAGCAAAAACCCTTCCCTTTACCCCTGATGGTAGTTACATCTTTGAGTAAATTCCACATCAGTACACCGTGATCACTGCCACCTAGTCATCCCTTTATCTGCAGGTTCTTTATGCATGAATAATTATTGCTGATAATCAGATCAAGAGTATTACTCCCTCTCAAACATGCTGATATAGAAAACAATCAACCAATAAATTCACAAGTCTTGCTAATGCGCAAGTGACCAAACCACAAGTTTCAGTCAATATCTGTGAAGTTAAAATCCCTCATTATGAGGGATTTTAACAATGAGGGATTATGAGACAATCCAATGTACTGGCCCACTATTTCTCTGCAGCTATTCATTGTACTCAGAGTCATTAGACCTATAACACACTCCTACTCTCAATTTTGCTTTCCCAGTGCTTATGTCACACCAGACTGACTCAACATTGCACTGTCCACCCATGGCACTTCCTTAGATTGTGTTTTTTAACTAACAGCATAACTTCTCCCTTTCTATCCTGTCTGTACATTGGAATTTGTACTACCCAAATTCCAATTCTGCATTCATTATATCTTTGTGACACCAAGTCTCTGATACCAAACAATATCTCTGATATCTTAACCAGCAATCTCATATTCATGAAATTTATTTACTACTCCTAGAATTGGTATAGATGTGCAAGTATACGTGCATCTGTTCTTACTCTTAGTTACACTAGCACAGCCCATGTATTTACTTGTTCCATTATGACTCCCAGCAGTCCTTGAAATCCTCAGCACCTTGCTTTCCAGGCTACTGCCCATTCTAGTAGAAGCAGTGCAAGAATCGCTTTCACCTCTGTTTGTAGCTACTGTTAATCTTTTAGTCTGTGAATCTGCTCAACCTAGCAGTTTTCCGACCCACTTTTTGTTGCCTCAATAGCGTCAGCAAATATTCTTTTTCACCTTTTATATTTAAGTGTATACCTCATTGCTGTAGAAGCAGTCTCTCCTATTAAGCACAGACCACATGGAGAAAAATTCTACCTCATGAGCCTTGCACAATCTCTCCAGGGCTAAATTGACTGACAAGGCTCTTATCATATACTCCTCCTATCGTGTCTGATCAGAATTGCAGACACTTTCATTAACCCTAACTCATGACTTTTTTTTTTTTAACATTGGCCTCTACTTAGCATTAGCATTAGCAGAGGCATATGATGCAAGAAAGCAAGCTTACTCAGCATCAGCCAAAAAAAAAAAAAAAAAAAAAAACACCCACTCCCATTTCACCCCTCCGTTCGTTCGAAATACCTGTCCAGTTGAGCTTTAAATTTGTTTAGGCTATCAACTTCAACAACAAGTGATGGAAGTCGGTTCCACCAACCAACCACCCGCTGGCCAAAGGCAAATTTCCGCACATCTATCCGACATCCGTCCTTCCTCAATTTGAATTTATGCCCTCTGAGGTGATTATTCTGAGAAAGATGAAGAATCCCATTGGCATTGAGCATGCTCAAACCATTCAAAGCCTTATACACCTCTATCAGATCACCTCGCCGGTGCCTAGTCTCCAGACTCTGTAATTTGCAAAACTTAAGCCTTTCTTCGTAAGAGCAACCCTTTGTTCCATTTACTAATCTTGTTGCCCTTCTCTGTACCCGTTCCAGCAGCTCTACATCCTTCTTGAAATGAGGCCTCCAGACCTGTATACAGTACTCAAGATGTGGCCTTACCATTGCCTTATACAAGGGAATAATCACCTCCTTATCCCTGCTAGAAAAATTCCTGTATATCATTGACAAGACACCATGCGCTACTCTTGCAGCTCGTCTGCACTGCTCAGAGAACTTCATATCTGCCTGCACAATTACCCCCAGGTCCTTTTCATTCTCCACCACTGTCAGTGTAGTACCGCAGAGTTGATACGTTGCTCTGGGGTTACTGTTTCCCATATGCAGCACTTTACATTTGTCGATGTTAAACCTCATTTGCCACCTCTCAGCCCATCTGTTCAACCTTTCCAGATCCTGTTGCAGCAGCATAGCGTCAGTATTGTCCTTAACGACCCTGCCAACCTTTGTATCATCTGCAAACTTGGACATTAAACTTGATATCCCATCATCAATATCATTCATAAACACCGAAAACAACAACGGACCCAACACTGAACCTTGAGGAACTCCACTAATAACATTAGTCCACGTTGAGCAGTGTCCATTGATTACCACTCTCTGTCTTCTGCCACTCAACCATCCCCTTATCCATAGCAGCAATTTGCCTCCAATGCCACACTGCTCCAATTTGTGCAGCAGTCTTCCATGTGCAACAGTATCAAAAGCCTTTCTAAGATCCAAATATATAATATCAAAGTTATTCCCTGCATCCAGTTCTTTTGTGACTACATCATAGTATCCAATCAAATTGGTCAGGCAAGACCTGCCCTTAACAAAACCATGCTGCGTCTGAGCTATAACTGAATTCTTGTCTAGATGATCCTGCAGTGCTTCTTTAACCAGTGCCTCCATTAATTTACCTGGAACAGAAGTTAAACTAACAGGTCTATAATTACTTGTGTCAGCCTTTGATCCTCCTTTGTGAATTGGGGTTACATTTGCACATCTCCAGTCTATGGGCACCTCCCCTGAGTCCAAAGAAGCTCTCATAATTATGGCTAGGGGTTTGCATACTTCCTTTGCTGCCTCCTTTAATATAACTGGATAGATCCCATCCACCCCAGGTGCCTTTTTTATGTTTATCCTCAACAATCTCTCCTCCACTTTCCTCTCAGTTATTACAAAATCATCCAGCTCACTGCCAATGTTTACTTTACCTACATCATTCTCCTTCCTGAATAACTCCTCATGCGTGAATGTAGATGCAAAATACTCGTTTAGATTGTTAGCCACCTGAGCAGGATCCTCAACTGTTGAACCATCAATATCCAGTGGACCAATCTGATTCATCCCTTTCCTTTTCGAGTTCAAGTATGTAAAAAACTCTTTTCTGTTTTTCTTTGCATCCTTTGCCAAGGATTTTTCATAGTCTGCCTTTGCCTGCCTAATCTCCTTTGTGACTTGGTTACAGACCAACTTATATCTATCATAGGCTTCCATGTCACCCATTAATTTGTATGTATCCCATGCATTTTTCTTCTCTGCCACATGTCTCATTAGCTCATCTGACAACCATTTAGGCCTAAACCTTGAACAATATTTCTTAGTTGGTATGTAAAGCCTGGTAGCCTCCAAGATTAGTTCCTTGAATGCTTCCCATTTTGAGTTTGCTGTTGGTAACATCATCAGTTGGTCCCACTGTATAGAATTTAAATACTGTCTCAGACCATCATAGTCGCCTTTACGAAAACAAAAACCCTTCCCTTTACCTCTGATGGTAGTTACCTCCTTGAGTAAATCCCACTTCAACACACTGTGATCACTGCCACCTAGTGGTTCATTTATCTGCAGGTTCTTAATGCATGAAGAATCACTACTGATAATCAGATCAAGAGTATTGCTCCCTCTTGTTGCCTCACGAACATGCTGATGTAGAAAACAATCATCCAATAAATCCACAAAAGCCTTGCTAGTGTGCGAGTGACCAACCCACAAATTCCAGTCAATATCTGGGAAATTAAAGTCCCCCATTATAAGACTCTCAGATTTACTGGCCCACTCTATTTCCCTGTACAATATCTTATTATACTCATCAGAGTCATTAGGCCTATAGCACACTCCTACTCTCAATTTTGATTTCCCTATGCTTATGTCGCACCAAACTGACTCGACACTGCCCTGTCCATCTATGTCGACTGGCTTCACTTCCTTGGACTTTATGTGTTTCTTAATTAATAGCATAACCCCTCCTCCCCTCCTGTCCTGTCTATCCTTTCTATACACATTGTATTCCCCAAATTCCAGTTCCGCATTACTTATATCTGTGTGACACCACGTCTCTGATATCCCAACAATATCTGCCTTTGATGTTTTGAGCAATACCTCAAATTCATCAAATTTATTTACCAAACTCCTAGCATTGGTGTACACGCAGGTATACATGCACCTGTTTCTATTCTTAGCTACCCTAACACAACCCATGTGTTTACTTGTACCGCAATGACTACCAGCAGTCTCTGAAATATCCTGCATCTTGTTTTTCAGACTTCTGCTCATTTGAATAGAAGCAGTGCAAGAATCACTTCCACCTCTGCCAGTGGCTACTGTTAATCTATTAGTCCTTGTATCCCCCCCAACTAGCAGTTTTCCGACCCACCTAACACTGCCTCGACAGCATCAGCAAAAATTCTTGCACCCTTTCTATTTAAGTGTATCCCATCCCTGTAGAAGCAATCTCTCCTGTTAACAAGTACAGTCCAGGCTGAAAAAAATTCTACCCCTTGAGCCTTGCACAATCCCTCCAGGGCCGAATTGATCGACAAGGCTCTCATCATATACTCCCTCCTATCGTGTCTGGGCAGAATTGCAGACACTTTCAAGTTCAACCCTAATTCACGGCTTTTTTTCAACAGTGACCTGTACTTGCTAAGTAATTCCGCCGGTCTCCTACTCTTAATATCATTAGTGCCAACGTGTACAACTATATCACCTTTTGTGCCCTTAAAAGATGATATCCGCTCTACAACGTCATCAACCTTTGCCCCTGGCAGACATACCCTGGTCCTATTCCACCTATCGTTTTTACAAAGTATGTTCCCCGTTTCCCTGACAATAGAGTCACCAACAACTACTAGTTCCTGTGGGACCAGCGCATTCTGCCTAGGGGGCTGCTTCTGTGTTGCCTGATGACCAAGTGCAAGCTCTGGCGTTGATGTGGGCAGCTGAGAGCTTGATGGGCCCCTCAATTTATTTCCTTCGAGGGCATCCACCCTGTCCTTCAAGCTCTCATAAAGGCCCATAACAACGCTGAGTTGTCGCCTGATTTCCTTGCACTCCTTACATCGTGCACACACAAAGACATCCCCCTTGGCAGTATCATGTCCCGTACCCGACTGCTCCGCAAACATCAAGCAAACAGTGCATTTTAATAGACTGTGATTCAGAGGGCAACTGCCCCCCTCAGTTCTCCCCTGAACCACAGCACTCCCATTAGCTTGAGCCTTTTGCTTTGCTGCTCTGGTCAGAGTCATGATTCCGATTTAATTCAATAAAATTCAAAACAAAAATTAAATCCTTAAGTTATATCCCAAAACAGTTATGTTATATATATATTTTTTTCGGTATCTAGTGTTTTCTACGAGTTCCCTTTATACAACTTCCGTATCACGTGTACCACTATAGTTATGTATTAATTATTTGTTACGATTAAGTCGTTATATATATATATATATATATAGAGTTAAAAGTACAATTTAATTGACAATAAAGTTTATCAAGATTAATAGATTTACTGATTAATTGACAATATTATATTATGCACTATACGACACTAAGCTTATGCTATCGTGTAAAAATGGCGGGAATCACGAACGGTATTTCTACGGACTCGTAAGTATTGATTAGCTTCCAAATCTCGCTATCTCAATTTAGAATAAACTAAGGATCCTGACTAGGTCTATAATCTACTTATAGATGATAATTTGATATAACAGTTGGTTAATAAATCGACTAAATTTGGTTAAAAAAAAATTTGGTTTGTGACACGTGGATTTGATACCGTTACCGATACTAAGTAATATCTACGAAATCTCTGTCTAAGTTAAACTTTAAACTAAGTATCGTAACTAGGAATATAAAGCTACTCTAGAAAATAAGTTAATATGACAATTTAAACTAATAAAGCAGAAAATAAATCAGGAAAAACTTCTCTGTTTGAAGAGCTTTAAGGAGCAATGTCCGCACAGGCTAACCTCGCACCCAGACTCCGTTACTGCTTACTCCGTTACTTGTTAAGTAATTCCACAGATCTACTATTCTTAATATCATTAGTGCCAAAGTGTACAACAAGATCACTCCTCGTGCCCTTAAAAGATAATATCTGCTCTACAACGTCATCAACATTTGTTGTGGCAGACATACCCTGGTCCTATTCCACCTATCCTTTTTGTCCACTATATTTCCCGTTTCTCTGACAATACTCTGTGACTATCGTCAGAGAAATGGGAAATATAGTGGGCAACTAGCTCCCGTGGGAGCAACACATTCATGTTGAAGACTGCCACTGTTTTCCTGATGCACAAGAGTGAGGAGTCTGGTGTTGAGTTGGGCTGCTGAGAGCTTGATGGGTCCCCATTTTAATTCCTTCGAGGACACCTACCCTGTCTTCAAACTCTCAGGCTTCCATCAGAATGCTGAGTTGGTGCCTAATTTCTTAGCATATGTCTGCAAATGTTACAAGTAGCATCACATTTTTTGTACAACTTCCCCCCCCTTTAGTTCTCCCCTGAGCCACAGCACTCCTGCTACTTTGTGCTCATTGCTTTGCTGCTCTAATCTGGGGCATGATTTCCATTTAAATACAATTTAATTAATTAACAGTGAAAATTAATAAGGTTAATAAATTTAATTGATTAATTAGCAATACTACACTAAGCTAATGCAGTGATACGTATTACACTGTCTAGTTTTATGTTATACTTTACACTAACAAGTTAGAGATATGCTATACCGTAATGATCACAATGTTAGTTAAATTAGTTATATCCTTAGCTAAATAAAAAGAATATATGCCCAACAAGTGATTAAAACCTTCAAACTACTTATTTATTACAATAAGTAGTTTGAAGACCCTACTATTCTTCTGCACTACTGGTTATGGGCTACAATATTTGAGCCAAAACACCGATACAACAGCGACATGGGTAGTGAGTCATAACTTACAAAATCACTAGCTAAATTTAAAAAATAAGCTAAGGAATGCTGAGCTTATTTAATCTATTTGTAAAATGCAATTTAACATGTTAATTAATCGAGAATACAGTAAAAATTCCAAAAAACCCATCCACTTGCAGGAGTTCAAAAAGTCTACGACTTTGCACTTAGTCTTGTTCCCCATATATGAAATTTAACAAACATGGAGGTAGCAGACCATTGAATGCTAACAAACTGATCTAAATTTACTTAGAGAAATTAATTAATTAATTAATTATCCAGAAAGTAAGATAAATGTGCCAAGCAGGAGATGCCATGTGTACAACAGAAAGTGTAATTACATCACGTTGCAAGAGAGTCAAGAGTTAGAGGTGTGTTACCAGTACAAATGTTAAAAATGAAAGAAAACATTGACCAAAAAAGGGTGGGGTGTCAATGCACTAGTTGTCTCGTGTTGAATAAAGTGGGATGTAATGTGCCAAAAAAAAAAAGCCTAGAACTATTGCAAAAAGATGTGTGCTCTTGCTTCATGATATCACACACATTTTAGAACATCCACTATACAGTCAAATTTAGTAATTGGGCAATTTATAAAATTACCCCCCTTGGGTTACTCAGACATCTTTTTCTGGATTAAAAACTGTCACTTAAAGATCAAGTGGCCTTGCTGCAGATGCTCAACTAGCATGACAGTCATTTACTATTCATGCACTATATCCCTGTGAATAATCAATCAACATATCTTTCTTAATTTCTGGACACCACTTGCATACACATAAAAACAAATATCAAATTGTACTTTTAATTCACAAAATACTGATTTAAGCAACTTTACCTTTTCAGCACACAACTGACACTGTTTTTCATCCAAACAGTCTCCAGCCACACTGCTTATTCCAGGATCAAGAGGATTATTTTTTAGATCTAACCATCGCAGATTCTTCAGCCGAGCAAAACTGATTGGCAGCTTTTCCAGTTTATTACCATATAAATCCAAGTATTTAAGATTTAATAAATTGCCAAAGTTGTCTGGTAACTCTTCCAACTCATTTTTAGACAGATCTAATTTCACAATATGAGTAAGAGATGCAAAATTTGCCTGTTAAAAATAAACTAACATTTATCCACTAAGGTTGAAACATTCAATATTTACCAAGCAAAAATTGAAATCATGTAAAGTTATAAGATACACACAAAATTTTGATGAATCTGAAGGAAATTATAATGCACTATATATATAAATATATATATATATATATATAAAGTTAAATCAGTACTAGACACACCAATGTGCTGAAACTTTAATTTAGAATAATTAATAACTATAATTTTAACCGATAACCACATGTTCCAGGAAAATCAACATCATTATAGAATCTTCTACCACTCCACACATCACAACCAAAAAATTTCAGTCCTACCATCCCATATATTATGGGTCTTTTCCTAACTGAATGACATGAAACATACACAGGACTTTAGCCCTAATTTTTTTTCAATAATTAATGTACACCTGTGATATTAACATGTCCATTAGAAAAATTTATCAGTATTGTAATAGTTTATCATTCCATGCTTATAACCTCAAGACGTGATATTAAATCACTGATTTGCTAAAGTGATCAAACAGAAAATGTATTCATTTATTTAAATAAAAATAAAATGTACGAAGAGAAAAATAAATTATCTTCCTTCTTCTCAACCCTTGTTTGTTTTTTTGTTTTTTGGTTTTTTTAGGAGCATTAGCAACTAAGGCCATATTACTCAGGGATATGCGGTGGTCACGGGCTCGAACCCCGGTCTAATCAAGAAGCGTGTGCTACGTACTGCTGCTCCTGCTCACCTGCCTACAGAGGCATCTCAACCCTTGTGTATTGCTTGATAATACAAGATAATTGATGTTGGACTTTAATTTCTGTAGATTGCAACTTTTGGGAAATACGTGTGAAGGAAGACTATTCCAAGAACAGAAATAGAAAGGATAAATGAGAAAGAGGAAAAGCGAATTCACTGAGCCTGCAGTTGAACTGTGAATGGATATTGACTAGTTCAGACTGTTTTGGAAGAAATAGCTAGATTACAGATACTGACTGCCATGCTGCCCATGGAAATAACTACAGAAAAGACATGCAACAAAAAATGAACATCTGTGTGACATGGAGTGTAATGCTTTTTTAGCAAGGATTTATAAAACAGTAAACTCTTTTATATGGGTAACTAAAGAGCATTGGGTTTTAGAACTGAAATTTCTTTCTCCCTATTAGAAAATTACTCTGAGATCTTGAACTGGGTTTGTGAAAGGGTGTGTGTTTGACAGTAAACCATATTTCAGTGTAAAGTGAAATATGGTGTACTATCATCAAGAAAACTATGGAAAAATGGAAGACCAATGGAAGCTGGTTATTGACATTAGAACGAAGAGAGCAAAAGAATGAATCTCCAACCAGGAGAACTCCAATATCAGTTGAGGAGTTAAAAAACAAAGAAATTATCATCACATTCAGTGAGCAGTCAGAAAGGAAACTGTCTACCCAACCACAAAAATTGGAAGGCAGATTATAAGAAAATAGCTTGTTTAGTAGATGTTCATGCCATACAACTGAAAATGTTAAAAATATCAAAAGCAATTTCTAAATTTTTTCAGGGAATTTTTTGAAAGATGAATAAAATAAACAAATATTACATCAGTAAGTTAATCCTGATGGAATCATATCGGTGAGTGTTAACAAGAATATAGGTATCAATATAGCGCAACTGTTGGTCAGAGGCAGAATGGTTGTAATTGGTCCTAAAGGTCCCAAAAATATTTGCCCCCCCCCCACAACAGTAATACTATAAATACTACTGGCCATACAGACTAGATGCCTCTTGAAACAATTTTGAAAGGACAATCATTGGAAGGGAGAGATTTTACCTTTCTAGGAATCAGCTATAAACGGGAAAATTCAAATGCAGAGAGAAAAAAGGCTAATCAAAATGGGTGTTAGCACTGGAACCCAGTATTTAAGACAAATGAAAAATGCTACCAAGATCCAGATGTCTTAACATCAAGATTTAAGGATTCTTCTATCTTTCTATTGTAAAATCAAGGCATTAAAATATGTTTAGAATAGTAGAAAAATATTTACCAGGATCACCAATGCAAGATGTTAGAAGAAGTAAGATATTAATAAGGTGGACATTTATCTTTACATGAAGATGAATGGAGCAATCAGAATGTAATATAACGTAATCAGAAGCGTAGATGGTTGGTTGGTTGGTTATTTGGTTTTTAGGAGCATTAGCAACTAAGGCCATATTGCTCCGGGAATATGCGGTGGTCATTCCCTGACCTTTCCGCATCCTCCGTATTTGGTGATAACGGGCTCAAACCCCGGTCTAATCAAGATGCGTGTGCTATGCACTGCTGCTCCTTCCCACCTGGCTACGGAGGCGCCAGAAGCGTAGAGAGACAGAAGTTGTGGCCAATAACTGTAGTAAGAGACTGCATGTTTGAACTGACATAAAGAGATAAGTTACTCACTTAGCCTTTTTGAAATAATCTGGAGTTATCAATGTAGATGAAGACAAAATCTAGAGTTATCAATGTAGATGAAGACAAAATCTAGAGTTATCAATGTAGATAAAGACAAAATCTAGAGTTATCAATGTAGATAAAGACAAAATCTAGAGTTATCAATAAGATGAAAATTCATTCTCTTCATGCACTTAATGCATTGTAGAGCACATAGAAAATAAAAATAGGGATTTAGATACAAGCCAGAGGAAATATGCTTTAACAGTATAAGTTCTGGAAAAATTATGCAAGGAAACAAAGAATATACAGCATCAACAAAAAAAAAAAAAAAAAACCAAAACCCTCTTGCCCCCTTCATTTCCCTTTTACTCTAATAAATTGTTTAAGCCCTTCAATTATTCAAACTACTCATTTTTACCAAACCACTAGATGAAACTTGATTTCAACTATCAATCATCTATTTTGCAGCCATCCCAATTTAACTTGGCATTAGTGGTGCTCCATTTATAGCAAAGGTGGTGGGGCATCTGATAGGTGTCCAAGTCCATTTTACTTGTAATTTTTGGAAAAACTTTTTTTTGTTTTTATTCTGCTTGAACAATACCAATATTTCATCTTTTCTTAATGGATTGCAATATTTATTGTAACTCTGTTTTAAAAAAATATATTAAACTCCTTAAAACACGCAGTAATGTTTTGCACTTTTCAAACAAACACACACAAATTTTTTATAAGGATACAACAGTATAAAATATTATTAATTAATGGTATATGAACCAGGAACACTGCTATAATTATGCAAAAAGAACCCACCGACCATAACGGATATATAAGTTTGTAGGTAGAGAATGGCAAAGTGTTAACGGAACTGAAATCATAATTACGGAGAACAAAGAAGGGACCAAAGATAATAAGTAATAAGAAGTACTCAGTGGTTGACCCTGGTGCAGGTGCTGAAGTCATAAGATACACAGCATTAAGTATTTCTTATTATCCTCGGTCCTTTCTTTGTTCTCCATAATTACGATTTCAGTTCCATTAGCCATTCTCTACCTAACTTTATATTCTACATATATTCTATATATATATATATATATATATATATATATATATATAAAATGTAATATAAAATCTTGAGTTTAAACATGTAGTTTCAGTTAGTAGATAAAAATATAAATAAGTAAGGTATGATAGATGCACCAAAACATGCAAAGCAGCAGTAAAGGATGCAAAAGTTTATATATGTATGTAGGAATTGATAAGTCTGATAAAGTTTGATAAAGGTGTGCAGATGGAAGTGAAAAATACACAATGCCAGGAACTAGAAGGATGAGGATAACAGAAATAAGTACTGCAGGTTTGTAAAAAGAGAGAAAGAATGTGAATATTCTATATGTTATGATGAATTAAGAAAATTATAGTCTGAATTGCAAAGCCAATCAGTGGTGAGGGAACTATAAAGTAAAATGATTAATACAAAATGATTAAACAAATAAAATAAACGGTGAGATAGCTATCACATCAGAAATGGGTGGGCAAATTTAGTTAAGTCAAAAAAAGGATAGCAAAAATCTGATGTTAACTAAAGTAAATATTGATATATAGTCAGGTATTTCATCAGGGGACTACACCTGACTATGTATCAGCAACTGCATTTCTATACTTGTCCATAACAGTGGAAGAGAAGTGAAATAAAGTATAAAAGAATAAAATTGCAAGTGATAAAGTGGAACCACTCTCACAGTATGAACAAGGTAGTCCCCCAACACAGTTTCAGTGATATAAAAATAAGATAAAATAAGGATAAAACCAAAATCAAAATAAGTTTTCAGAGTAGAGCAAAAAAAAAAAAAAAAATTATGTAGGTTTTATGCAATATTGGAAAAAATATTAGTGCTGGAATTTGGTGGAAAAAGTACATAAATTTGATAAATTAAATTTAGAACAAGCAAATGGTACATGGTAAGGTATTAAACTGAGGATAGGGAAGGGATAAAGGAGTAATTAAATAAAGATGAAAATAGCAATAGAATGAGGATAGCTGTATCACCCTCGTATTGCACTAATAACTTTGCGAACGGGGAAAAAGGTAGAAGTAGAAAGTAAAAAGTATAGAAAAAAGATATTGAACGTAGTAGGCTAGTTGGGGGTGTAAAGCCCAACCTTTTAGTTAGGGCCCTGGCTTTGTAAATGTTAGTATAAAAAGGAGACTAATACCATATGCTTGTAATGAAGGGAAAACGAAAGCGAAAATCAAGAGCCGAAAAATGTAACTCAAAACATGCCTAAAAATGAGCCAAAACGGAAACCAAATTCTGATAAAATGTCAAAGTTTGCAAATGCTACAAAGGTTGGCAGGGCAAGCTACTGCAACAAGATCTAGGAAAATTGGGTTAATGGGCTGAGAAATGGCAGCTGGAGTTTAACATTGACAAATGCAAGGTACTGCACAATGTACTAGTAACCCCAAAATAACTTATCAACTGTGTTGTTTCATTCTCCACTAAATTCAGGGTAGTGGAGAATGAAAAAGACATGGGGTAATTGTGCAGTCAGACATGAAATTCTCTGTGCAGTGCAGACATGTTGCCAGGACAGCTCATGGTGTTTTGTCAATGTTATACAGAAATTTTGCTAGCGGGGATAAGGAGGTGATTATCTCTTTGTATAAGGCCATGGTTAGGCCACATCTTGAGTAATGTATACAGGTCTGGAGGCCTCATTTTAGGAAGGATATAGACTTGGTGGAGCGAGTGCAAAGAAGGGCAACCAGATTGATGAATGGAACAGAAGTGTGCTCTTACCTAGAAAGGCTTGTTTTGTAAATTGCAGCATCTCGAGTCCAGGCACCTGCACGGGGTGCCTCCGTAGCCAGGTGGGAAGGAGCAGAAGTGCGTAGCACACGCTTCTTGATTAGACCGGGGTTCGAGCCCGTCACCACCAAATACGGAGGATGCGGAAAGGTCAGGGAATGACCACCGCATAACCCGGAGCAATATGGCCTTAGTTGCTAATGCTCCTAAAAAAAAATCAAAAGCACCTGCACGGAGATCTGATTGAGGAGTGTAGAGCAGCGAATGGATTGAGTAAGCTAAATGTTAATGTTATTTTTTCACTTGTTGAGACTGCACACGGGGGGGGGTTATAAATTAAAGTTGAGCAAGGATGGTTGCAGGACAGATGTGCAGAAGTTTGCCTGAATGCAAACTTCCCCAAGGTGGTTAATTGTTGGAACAGGCTTTAGTATGTTGTTGTGGAAGTGGATTGGTTGGATAAATTCAAGACAGAACTAGACAAATTCTCAGAGGATATGGCTGGGTGAACTGGGTTTTTTTTGACTAATGCTATATAAGCTTGTTTTCTTTCATCATTTGCCATTACTATTACTACATTATTCAGTATTACTACATTACTCCTTTATCCACAACAGCAATTTTCCTCAATACCACAATTCCTTTGATTTGTACAACATGCTTATTCTGAACAGCCTTAGCGTATTTTAGTGGGGGGGGGGGGGAAACTGGTTTAGATAAAGTATGAAGTATAGGTCTGACCAAACAAGTCTGACCAAGAAAAAAGGAATAAAAATCATGTAGATCATTCACTTTGGCATTCATATAATTCAAATGACATTAGGTTCAGGCTTAACTGGAAAAAAGATTATCACCACTTTTTTATCTGAAGTGTCTAGATGACAGCTTGCATTAACTATGTACTTCAAAGGGTTGTTGATAAAGAAAAGTGTTAGGTGTGCTAACACATTTTTCAAAAATACTGTTCTGGAGACTAAAAAAAAAAAAAAAAAATTTAGTAAGTTTAGAAATAAAAACACTAAAGGTGTACTTATATATTTTTATTCATAGGTAACACAAAAAAAAAAACAAAAAAAAACGGAACTTTCAACCACAATGACACATGTATAGGCCTTTAACAAAAATAATTACTTATTCTTTGCTGCACCATTTTCGAACTTCATTTCTTTGCTGCTAGATCTATCACTCTTTTCAGCAAGAGTAGTTGAGTTGGACAGCATTCAGTTTGTTGATTGTCGATTTTCATGTATTGTTTAATTTTGTTAATTGGCAAGGTAATAAAACTGTAAATTTGTACTTTATAACTTCATTTTTACCTGTGGGTAATATTTCTTTGATTCGCTTATTAGAATTGCCATTTAATGGAATCAAAATTCAATTTGCAAACGGGATCACAATAACAGGCAGTTACTGTAATTATTTTATGGCACCAGTATAAAAAAATAACTAAATTCTGGCATGTTTGGATTCTTGATGCTCTACTGCACAACAATTCTGAGACTTGGTGTGCCTGATGAGTTCCGTTCTGCAATGTACATAGGAAGAATATAGGGTTGAGTCCTGAATTTTTTTTGGACAGCAGTGATTCATGGTGTTTCCATTGCATGAAATGTTTTATTACCCTTTCTCCCCGATTCCAGTGATGAATCTACATTTCACTGTTAATTACAATTCTCAAAAGAAACAATGTGATCTGCATAATGCATTGGTATGGTGTCCACAAATTTTAGACTGTTTCTGAAGAGGTGCAACTAGCAAGAACTAACCTTCAACATGGTCAAGTGTTCGTAGAGGATATGGTCAGTATTAAAGTGCCAATCACAGACAGACAATTTAATACATTTCTCCTGCATAATTACATATTCAATTTTTTTGGCACATCTTTGCAGTTATTACTTTTGCTGGTCATCTTGATGTCATCTGTGGATACTCAACCCCATTTCACATGTTAACTGCACATTAACATGTCACAATGGAATCATGGAGTTTTTAATCCAGTTAAATGGGGAACCACCCAACTTTAAGAACCATTGTATAGAGAAATAGGGTGGGCCAGTATATTAGATTGTCTTATAATGGGGAATTTTAACTTCCTAGATATAGACTGGAATTTGTGGGTTGGTCACTCGCACACTAGCAACACAGTTCTGGATTTATTGGATAATTGCTTTCTACAACAGCATGTTTGAGAGGCAACCAAAGGGAGTAATACTCTTGATCTGATTATCAACAGTGATTATTCATGCCTTAAGAATCTGCAGATAAAGGAACCATTAGGTGGCAGATGTGGAATTTACTCAAAGATGTAACTACAGTGGTGGAAAAAAAAAACTGCATCACCTTTTGAATTTTGCAAATAATGTTTTACTCTCCATTGTGGGTTGCAGAAATGTTCGAAATGCATTTGTTAGATGGGATATATATCTCTGTGAATGAAATTCAATAAAGACTCCACCTGATATATTAATTCCCATAAATATCTTCCCAAAGTGTAAAATGCTTAATTAATGGAAATATCAGAAATCATGCAAGTGGCAATCATAACAACCAAACATACATCTTATTGCATTTACATGTACAAACTGAAATGACAAGTTAACATAATAGTATTATGTACTGTAAATCAGAAAAACAAGTCCTCAATATTTTGTTGTTCTTCCTTGAGCTACAATTACAGCCTTGCAACAATCTGACATAGAGTTAAATCAACTTCTGGATATACGGTTGCCCAAATTCATGGTACCACACCCTGACAATGCTCTCCTGCAACTGAATCTTGTTGCCTTCTTCTGAGCAATTTTAAATGACATTATCTACCAGCAATTTTCAATAGGGTTCACATCTGAACTGTTGCTGGGCCAGTCCAACACTGTAATGCCAACATTTCTGAGGTATGACTGCACCTTAAGGGAGAAAAACCAAGGGGAAACATTGGTGTATGTTTTAAGCCTTGTGAAACAAGGAGACAAGCTCATTATTAAATCTAAATAGAATAAAACTTACCAATTTTATGTGTAGCAAGGTGCTGAGGCCTGTTGAAAAATGCAGTTTTGAACATCTGTGTGGTGATCCCTAATAACGGGTTTCAGGCATTCCTCCAAGATAGCAGTGTAGTTTTCTGCATTCACCATTCCGTTAATAAACTTAATTCACCCCCATCCCTTTGCTTGCTATGCATCCCCAGACCATCTGACCGGCGGGGAACTTTACAGCCAGTGTTATGCAGTCAGGATGGTATGCCTCAGATTTTTGTCATCTGACGCATCGCTTCCCATCCGAGCCATGCAGTTTGAATTTCGATTCATCAGAAAAGATGACTGTGCCCCATTGCTTTTATGTCCACGAAACATGCATTTTAGCCCAAGCAAGTGGCTTCTTCCTCATTTGTTAAGTCAACAAAGGCTTCTACTTGGGCCAATAGGCATGAAGATAACATTTTGAAAGCCATCTTTGGATAGCTCGTGCACTTGTTTCAACACCAGAGGCCATCTCAAAGCCCAGTTTTAAATCAGCACTAGCATGGCGATTACGAAGGCACAGCAGTTTCAATATCGATCTTGGGAAGGAATAGTCACTTCATCAGCTGATGAAGAGGCACTTCGCTTCGAAAGCTACTATGTATTTTAATGCTTTTATCTTAATGTTTTTATCTTAATGTATTTTAACGCTTTTATCTTGTTTTATTTCTGTTTTATCTTATGTATATATCATTTTTATTTTAATAAATTTATTTTAACCAGTTAGTCAGTCGTCACAAGAAACTTTAATAATATAATGCAACCCGACGCACAAGGCCTGTTTTCTAATGCAAACTGAGTGATCACTGAATTATGACCACTTCTATGAAAACTGAATGCGATCTGCTGACCACGCAATGTACGAGAGTGCACAGTTAGTCGGCCTACGCAGCATAGATAAGGTGTCAGTGCTTCAGTAGGTATTAAAATTCCGAGCGTGATGGGTAAAATGAAAAATTTATCAGACTTTGATAAAGGACAGATTGTGGGAGCTCGACGAGGTGGTGCCTCGATTTTCCAAACGGCTGAACTGGTGGGGTGTTTGAGAGCCGCCATTGTTAACGTGTACCAGGACTAGCGTCAAAATAGTCAACCAACGACCTGCAGCAAAACTGCAAAGGTCAGCGAAAGATTGATGTTAGAGGTGAGTGCCGGGTCCGACGACTCGTACAGGTGAACAGGCGCAGCACTGTTGAAGAGTTGACTACCCAATACAACATGGGCCAATCCAGAACAATATCTGCATGACCATGCATCGCACATATGGGCTATACCAGCAGATGACCCCTACGGCATCTTCTCCTAACCAAAGTTCATCGGCGTAAAAGACTCTCCTGGTGCAAAGAGCACGCAAGTTGGACATTAGAAGACTGGAAGAAGGTGTGCTGGTCAGATGAGTCACGTTATTTATTCCACACCGTGGGTGGTCGTGTACGGATTTAGTGTCAACAACATGAGGCCCTTGTTCCATCATGCATGGTATCAAAAGTGCAGGCCGGTGGAGGCGGTTGTATGGTGTGGGGCATGTTTCACTGGCAGGAACTTGGACCGCTGGTGCACGTGGAACAATGTATCACAGGTCTCTGCTATCATGAACTCCTTGCTGATTGTGTACACCCCACTATGTTACACTTTTTCCTGAATGGTAATGGTATCTTCCAAGATGACAATGCACCAAGCATTGGGCACTTGATGCGTAGGAATTGTTTGAGGAACACAGTTCTGAATTCCAACATATCGATTGGCCTTTGTACTCCCGCAATATTAATCTGCTGGAGCACTTGTGGGACACTATAGAAAGGCATATCAGGTGTCTGGATACACTAAAATCACCTCCATACCTGAATTGCTGACCGCATTACACACAGCTTGATTGGCCTTACCTCCCAAAAGCTTCCGACATCTTGTTGAATCAATGACACATCGGATAGCTGCTGTACTGTGGGCAAAAGGAGGAACTACGAAGTATTAGGTAGGTGGTCATAATTCAGTGATCACTGAATTATGATTTATAGTGAAGGTAAATTAAACTTATTGAACATCCCTCATAATCCCATGTAATAAGAGGCTTCTACTTCAAAAGTTTGACAGTTCAGGCTAAAAAGAGAATTTGTTATCTTCATATACACTAACTGTAGAATGCTGTATTAAAAAAATAACAATCATGTTTTTTTAATAAATTTTATTTTCTGAATTCACTTCAATCACATCGTGTATTTTACATAATTTACTGCATTCCAGTATAATTATGCCATTTTGCATCCATTTCTGTTATACTGGAACTGATATCATGAAACTTTAATGTTTTTTCTTAAACTACCCTGTTTTTTAAAAAATTGCTAAGAACATTTGATTTCTTCTGTTGTCAGGCACCTACTATAGAATTTGTCTTTCATCTGTAATCAGTTCACTTCGTTCTATGTAGTAAAATCTTTATATGTTGAATATAGCTGTTTCCAAAAAATAAATCAAAATCCACAAGATCAATCACATTTATATCAATTCAGTGGTAGATGACTTTCATCAACCAGTGAAATACCACCACTTTGCTTATTGGAGGTTTGAAGTGGTGAAACCCATGTTTAGTCTCTAGAGCAAAGTTTCCAGCATCCCCCTCCCACCATACTTCTTCAACCCATGCACGGTACTAAGTACTATAGGTTTTGATACCTTTCGTGTTTGGGGTTTTCATAAAAAAAAAAAAAAAGTCCTTTATAAATCTTAAAGCTAACCACATTGCATTGCTCAGTCCTTAAACTTAGGTGGCTACAATAGTTAGATACTGTAAACATTATTACTAATTAAATTTAACATAAAAGTATGATCTCTATATACAGATAACTCAATTTCTGAAATAATCTTATTGAACTTACAGGAAGAGTTTTGATATGGTTGCAAGACAAGTCCACATGAGTTGCTTTTGGCAAGGCAATCTATGAAAAAAATAAAATAAAAGTTTCAACTATTAGGACATAATATGTAAATAAAAATTTACACCACATCAAATTACACTATTACAAGGAATACAGATATACAGTTGAAGTGTTGTAATACTAAGATTTTCAGGCATGCAATATTAACTAGTACTATTGAAATATTACACTGAATGGCCACTTTATTAGGTACACCTATCTAATAGCAAGTTGACGACCATCTTTAGCCCTCAGAAGAGTCTTGATTTGTTAAGGCATGGACTCAACAAGGTGTCTAAAGAGTCATAGGGATGGTCCATGTTGATTCAATTGCTTCCCACAGTTGTTGCAAACTGGATGGTTGCAGATATCTGAAGGAGCTCATCCCGCCTCATCCCATAAGTATTACTGGAATGAGATCCGGTAATTGGGGAGACCACTGCATTATGATGAATTCACTCATGTTCCTGGAACAAGGTCTATACAATTCTGGCCTTATAACATGGCCATCATTTACAGGCCAATTGTAAGATTATCCAGCTGAAAGAACCCATTCACACATGAAACCAAGAAGGAATGTGCCAAGTTTGGAAACAATTTCAAGAAGCAACACAAAAGCAATATCAATATGTTGCTCCAGGGTATCACAGTCCAATTTGCACCACAAAACATTCCTCACAACATCCTGTATTGTGGACACCTGACAGGATGTATCCATGACTTGTATTCTGCTCCTTCCATTAGTGCGAAACAGCAAGAACCAGCATTTTTCAGACCAAAAGCAAGATCTTCCAATTCTCCACTGTCTAGTGTTGCCGTTACTGAGCCCACTGTAACCATACCTTGTTTTCTCTGACAGGAATGGCACCTGGTTTGGTTTTATCTCTGTTGGACTCTTCATCAATGAGCTATTTCTACAGGATTGCCAGTTATTTGTTAACATTCAGTTATTAACAAATAACTGAAGTGGACCGACAATTAACTGGAGTGATCCAATCTCATCAGCAACCTTGAATTATCAAAAATAAGAACTTTTTATTAATATTATTATTGATTTCTCTCATTTATTTTTGTTCGACATTTTGTAATTGAGTTTAACAATAATCTTAGATCATGGAAATTAGTGAAATAATGAGCACTTCAACCTGTATGGAATCTGCCTTTAATTTCTTAAATAATTTCAGATTATTCTCAGATATTTGATGGTACTTCCTGTAGTACCACTGACTGTAAAGATAGCAAAAATGGTAAATTACGGTGATTTCATTTACAGAGTTGTTAATTTGATTACAAATTTCTTATTCGTTAAAATGCAAGAAAGCAAGCTTATTCAGCATCGGCAAAAAAAAAAAAACCTTCCCATTTCGCCCATCCATTCACTCCAAAAGTTTGTCCACTTCTTCCTTGAATTTCTTTAAACTACCGACTTCGACAACGACAGATGGAAATTTGTTCCAGCAATCAACTAACTACCCGCTGGCTGAAGGCAAATTTCCACACATCTATTCGAAAATTCCCCTGGGGCTTACATCTGGTGAGTATGGGCTTGGCACACCCAGGGTCCTGAGATGGATATCATCATTCTTTTCTTTCTTGGTGATTCCCTTCTACTTCTCTCTCTTGGGGTAACTCAGGAAATTTTTTTTTTTTGGCTGGTGCAGCATAAGCATCAGGCTTCCTTGCACCATGTAGCTAATAATAATAATAAAATAATAATCGTCTTTCCTCAATTTCAGTTTATGCCCCCTCAGGTTTGTAATCTGAGCGAGAGGAGCACTGAGCCTGCTCAATCCATTCAAGACCTTATACACTTCAATCAGATCACCTCTCAGGTGCCTAGTCTCCAGATACTGCAATTTGCAGAACTTAAGCCTTTCTTCGTAAGAGCACCCATTTATTCCCCTCACTAGAGTCTTGTTGCCCCTCTCTGTACTCATTCTAGCAATTCTACATCCTTCCTAAAATGAGGCTTCCAGACCTATATGCAGTATTCAAGGTGAGGCCTGACCAGTGCCTTATACAAGGAGATAATCACCTTATCCCTGCTAGCAAAATCGCTATATATCATTGACAAGACCCCATGACCTGCTCTGGCAGCCTGTTTGCACAGCTCAGAAAACTTTATATCTGACTGCACAATTACCCCAGGTCTCTTTTATTCTCCCTGAGTGTAACACCACACAATTGATACATTTCTCTGGGGTTACTGCTACCAATATGCAGTACTTTGCATTTATCAATGCAAATTTTATCATAATATTATTATGAGGCTTTAGTAATTATATGTGTAATAGATACTGAATTAGTCAATCAGTAGCTATTGGTAAACATCGGGAAAAGGTTAATTTTAGTAATTTAAATTATTTTTTAATTTCGTTAATTAGATCAAATTTAATAAAATTAAACTTAAGTAAATAGATAATTATATTCTTGCAATGCTGTCCTGATAACACCATCAGATTTATATACCAAGACAGTGGTTTACAATCAATTATATGTTCCATAAGTATTTTACAATATTCCTATTGAATAGTAACAACAGTCCTTACAACCTGCTGGGCAAACATGGAGTCATTTATTGAATGTTGTAATGTGTGTATGAAACATGATTGTAACTGTAAACCATTACCAGTGACACCAGCTACCATATTTGGTCCAGAATATTCCAGTATAAGGAAGACTTTTTTTGAGATCTTATATTCTTCTAGCACATAGTTCAACTCTTCACTGATACATATCCCTGTATAAAGGCCTGAAAATGGAAGAATTCTTAGGACAGCCCTGTGTTGTTGAAATTCATTTGAAAACCAGTGGTCTGTAATACTCAGAAATGGATAATTATTTGTAGTAGCTGTCCAAATATCAGTGGTTAAAGAAATGTTGATGGCTCTATCAAGGGATGTTTGAAGTTTTGTTTTTACCTTCTGAAATATATCTGGAATGATTTTATTAGTGAAATATTTTCTACTTAGGATATTGTAATTTGGGCAATTTTTTTTTAATAGCCTTTGGAATCCAATATCATGTGTTACAGAATATGGGTGAATGTCAACAGCTTTCATTTCTCCAATTAAATAATGGATCTCTTTGGCCTTGTGGTCATTAATATCCCAAAGCTGCTTCTTTGTTAATACTGCTTCTAATAGTAGTTTGCACTTTAGCAGAAAGTTCAATGATGCTGCTACTTCCTGAACATTCATCATATGTCCTTTTCAAGTTATCTGATGCTTATGTTTCTTTTGACATTTCTTCTGGATGGAACTTTGAGATGATTCATCATATTTATGGTTGTAAATGTTTTGGCTGTTTTATCACCCCTTGATATGGTGGTATCACAAAAATTACATATGCAAACAGTTTTGTCCTTTGGATTTATCATAAAATACTTCCATGCAATACTTGGTGCCATATGGTCACCTTGACAATTACTCAAATCCAGGACTGTAGCGGAGGGTATATGCCATATACCCTCTGAATTTTTTTTTTTTTTTTAGGTGAATAGCATATACCTTCTGGTTTTTGAAAAACTTGAAAAAACAAATATTATTTAAATATTTACTGAAAATTAAAAAATAAGTTTATTGGAATTTGATTCCTAGGTAATACCTATAGTATGCGACCGAAGCAAATTCGATTAATAAGCTGATATGCACAGTATGCTTTCCGCTTTTCTAACATTCATAGAGTATACCTTCTGCTAGTTTTATGACTACAGTACTAATTAAATGTTAATAAAATTTAATCTGAAAAAATATTGAGGATTAGAAACACATTATGGTTTAATAAGGTGTACAAACAAACTGAATACAAAATGGGGCGAAGGTAAAGAAAGTCGACATGAGAACCACAAGAAACTAACCAATAACACTAGTCTGTTTACCGATAATGCAGCGAGAAACTGTGGTAGCAGCAAAGCAATTTGCCGTGGTTCTCGTGTTGGATTCTGTTCCAAATTTTCAGCATCTCCCTCGTAAATGACTTTATCAAGTCCCAAGTTTGACAAAAATAACCATCAAATATATTCTAACACCATTATTAATACTGCAATAACAAAATATCACTTCAATTTACCTATAAAACCATTAAAATCATTAAACTTATTGGTGTCGAGTAGAACTGTCAAAAGTCCAGAACAGTAGCAATGTAGAAAGACTTGAGTAGAAAAAAATTTTTTTTCATCCACAAGTTAAATTCTTCTTAACAGGTTCAAGTGAGATGGGCAGACTATTGAAGGAGTCATGTGACTGGTGTTTAACTGTGTGTATCAGGGAAGTGCTTCTGAAATGCAAATGATATATCAGTGTCACTGGGATGCAAAAAAATGCCTGCTGGAGAAGGTGGTCTAAAAGAACTAGTTATAGATAGTTTTAAAACAAGTTACAGATATGTAACTAATTCTGTGATTGAACACTTAGACATTAATCATTGTAATATTCTGTATAGTAGAATTATTTAGTTGATATTTGACTGTATGTACTGTAATTAAGCAATAGTGGGCTGCTGACTATTAAGGTGGGAAAGCAGTGTAATGACTAATTGGCCAATTTTCTTATCGGTGCAACTCTTTTGCACAGATAGAAAGAATATCTTGACAGATGAGGGACAAAAACTGGAGGAGACAGTTGAGTTATGGATGAGCAGCTTCAGAACAGGATCTGACAAAGCATTAATTAAACAAACTAAAGAATGGTAAAGCACTAGGATGTGACATTACCTAGGAGCTCCTAAAAACCTGGGTGAAGTAACCAAAATTGTAGGTGGTAGATGACTTTCATCGACCGGTGAAATACCACCACTTTGCTTATTGGAGGCTTGAAGTGGTGAAATCCATGTTTAGTCTCTAGAGCAAAGCTTCCGGCATTCCCCTCCCCCCATACTTCTCCTTCAACCCATGCACGGTTGCTAAGTACTATAGGTTTCGATACCTTTCATGTTTGGGGTTTTCATAAAAAAATAAAATAACTATTTAAGATAATAAACGACACTTACAAAACTGGTATAGTACTGGATGACTTTGAGAAAAGCTTGATAATTCCAATTCAAAAAAAAGGTCAAAACATAAATGTGAATATCATACAACACTTAATTTAACACATGCTTACAAGATAATAAAAATCACTGCAAGAAAAATTTAACATAAAGAAGAAAATATCTTGAGGGCAAATTTGGAGTTATAAAAACAGAACTACAAGAGAAGCAGGCTTCAACCTTAGAATAGCAATGAACAAGTTATAAAAAAAAAAGCAACTTTTATGAGAGAAATGAAGACATTGTTTCAGAGAATACACCACAATGCCTATGGTGTAATCACACACACACCAACAAACAATATCCAGTGTTTCAGATACAATATATGGTGTATATGGACAGCATATGTGAAAGAAAACAAATAACTGCCAGATTTCCATTGATCCGATTTTAATGAAATTTGGGAGGTTGGATGGACAAAGAAATAAAAATTGCCATATTTCTATCGGTCTGCTTTCAGTGAAATTTGGGGTGGCTTAACAAACCTTTCCAAAAAACAAAGCTAAATATAAAATTCCATAAAAATCCATCTGCTAGGAGTCAAGTTATTACAAGAGGATGATACAATAACTTTACAGATTACATGAAGGTTTGGTAAGATAGTTAATGAGGGGGATCAGGATATGCTACTACAAGATCTAAAAAAATTAGGCAGATGGCAACTAAAGTTTAACATTAACAAATTCAAGGTACTGCAGCACATGGATAACAGTAATCCCAGAATAACATGCCAACTGTGTGGTACATTATTCTAGGACTGGGGTATGCACTCAGCATAGTGAAGTGTCAAAAAAGATTTGGGGGTAATTGTGCAGTCAGACATGAAGTTCTCTGGTAGTGCAGACTACTTACAGGACAGATCATGTGGATCTGTTGCAACAGGTGCAAAGAAGAGCAATGTGATTAGTGAGGGGAACAAAAGGGTGCTCTTACTAAAAATGGCTTCAGTTGTGCAAATTACAGTGTTTGGAGACCAGACACCTACGAGGATATCTGATTGAGGTGATTAAGACTATGAATATATTGAGTAAGCTAAATGGTGATGGCATCCTTACTGTCAATCAGACAACACGTGAGGGGGCATAAATTTAAAGTGAGGAAATATAGTTGCATGATAGATGCTCACAAATTTCTCTTAAGCCAATGGGTAGTTGATTGCTAGAATAAACTTACATGCGGTGATTTGGAAGAGGGTAGTTCGAATGAATTCAAGGAACTGCAAAAATTATTAGAGTAGATAGATGGATTTTTTTTTGCTGATGCTACATAACGCTGTTTCTTACATCTTTTGCCACTACTATACTAATTATTGTTTACTAATTTAATAATAGTTAATGGTTTATAATTAAAACAAGAGAAATTATCTCACAGATCGCATTTAAGTGCATAAGTAACCGAGGATTAATTAGCCCAACTGCCCTCTTTCGTACAGCCTTGGAATTTACGAGAAGTTTTAAGAGCACCCCATCATGAAACATTGTTCTGACACCACAACAGATGTCAGAACAATATTTCATGGTAGGGAATTTTCATAACATATGAAGTTTTCATATGTTATGAAAGGAAGGATATATAGTTGCTAGAACGAGTACAGAGAAGGGCAAAAAGACTGGCGAGGGGAACAAAGGGATGCTCTTATGAAGAAAGGCTTAAGTTCTTCAAATTGTAGTATCTGGAGACTAGGCACCTGTGAGGTGATCTGATTGAGGTGTATAAGGCCTTGAATGGATTGAGCAGGCTCAAAGAGGGATTCTTCCTCTTGCTCAGATTACAAACCTGAGGGGACATAAACTGAAATTGAGGACACAGTTGTCAAATAGATGTGCAGAAATTTGCCTTTAGCCAGTGAGTAGTTGATTGCTGGAACCAACTCCCATCTGTCATTGAGGAAGTTGATAGCTTAAATAAATTCAAGGAAGTGGACAAACTTTCTGGAGCAAATAGATGGGTGAAATGGTAAGTTTTTTTTTTTTTTTTTTTTTGGCTGATGCTCTACTAATGCTAACATAAGATTGTTTGTTATTTGGTTTTTAGGAGCATTAGCAACTAAGGCCATATTGCTCCGGGATATGCGGTGGTCATTTCCTGACCTTTCCGCATCCTCCGTATTTGGTGGTGACAGGTTCGAACCCCGGTCTAATCACGAAGCGTGTGCTACGCACTGCTGCTTCTTCCCACCTGGCTATGGAGGTGCCCTAACATAAGCAAGATATCAACTGTAGCGATACAGACAATCTAACTGGTTAGTGTTAATCAGAAGCAAGGTTTTAGAATGGTGGAAGAGTTGACAATTGATAGATTAAATAGGCCAAAAACTGGAAAGAATATAGTGAAAGAGGCCTATGCGCTCCGGATTCATATTATTAAAATGAAAATTATAGTTCCTCAGAGCGGTTTAATATACTTAGAACATGCATACAAAGAACGGTTTAATATACAAAAAGCTTTCGGCTGAGTAGACAGCCTTCTTCAGTTAAACAGAAAATATTAAATGACAGTTAGAATGGAGATGTGCACTGCCAAAATGGTGCGTGAGGCACGTGGCTAATTGTTTGAGGTTGAAGTTTGTGGCTGTGACGTATGGTGGTGACGTGGCCAGCGTTTGTCTATGGACAGAATTATTGCTTCTGTGATGGGGTTAACTTGACAACCACTGTTCCTGCTCAAAGAGGTATCCGAGCATTTTATGTTTAACGATTCCAACAAGGTGCGTCGTAGGTAATGGTGGGACCTGTCCACAACCATGACATCGCGGTGTGGGTCAATGTCGTGGTGGGTTGTCCAGACGTGCTCGGCAATAGCTGAGTGCTCCACATCTGCCAAACGGATCGCCCTTTTATGTTCTGAGAGGTGTTTCTCGAGCCGACGTCCAGTCTCTCCAAAGTAACAGCTCGTGCAGTCACGGCAAGAGATGCGATAGACCAAACCGCTCTGCAGAAGGGTGGGGACAGGTGTTTTCACGTTGGAAATGAGAGAGCGTAGTCTCATGCCTGGGAGTTGGATGCACTTTATCCCATGTGATTTTAGGATTCTACCGATCCGTTGCGACAGGTTAGGGTAGTATGGGATAAATGCCCTCGTGGATGACTCACCACTGTTGATGTTACTGTTGGTCGCTACGTTGTCGCTACAAGTAGGTATCTTAGTGTTACAATAAGTGATAACCCGGTTATCAAGTATAACTCCACAGTATGGGAGATGTCAGTCTTCTTCACTGGTGAAGCGTTTATTATTCGCGGTAGTGCAATATCAGGGCAACTCATTGTAAGCCACTGGCAATATGAAATATAACAAAAATTATGCCATTTCACCTACTTCGGTGATTTACTACAAACTAACATGATGCCATGCACCAACTTGTTCAATTAGTGAATTTTTCTTAGTCTGAGGCTTTTAGCCATAAAACCTTTAGTCTATGCTGTTGCACACCATCTAGCAACTCTCATATTGTGGAGTTATATTTCATAACTGGGTTATAACACCGGGGTACCCACCCACCGATAAGAGGACAAAAAGCCCTGAAACGGTGAAGTCTGGAGCCTGATGTTTCCCTTCATTACCAAAAATAGATAAGTCTTCCCTACTGAGGAAACATCCATTTGAGGGATTTATGAGTGAGCTGGTTGAGCGAGTGCGAGTTTGAGGAGTAACTGCCCCTTTCCTCTCTCGAAGGCATTTCTTCTTAAATCGACAGTTTCCTCTCCTACTATCAGTTTCCTATACCTTTTTGCTTTTCTAGGTCTAATTGGGACAGAGATGTGGATAACAGAGTTTTTATCCAATACCCATTTACAAACTGTGCCATCTGGGTGGTGGTATCTGCCAAAGAATAAGTAACATTAGTCTTCTTCACTGGCAAAGCGTTGCTTATTTGAGGTAATGCAATATCAGGGCAACTCACTGTGAAGGCATTCACAATGAGATATAATAAAAATGATGCTATTTCACCTACTTCGGTGATTTACTACAAACTAACATTATGTGCTAACTTGTTCGATTAGTAAATGAACAAGTTATGCAAAATCACTGGAAATAGCAGAGCCCCTCAACATTTCTACCAGCAGGTTCATATAACTAAAAATTGAAGAACACTAAAATCACAGAGGAAAATTAATTCACTGTTAGGAAAGCCATACTAGAAAAAGTTCAGTTTAACCACAACTACCAAGTTCATTGAATCGATTACTGTATATGCTATGCTGGTGTTCCACATTTAAAAAATATTCTCCTCCAAATAAAAGTGGGATAAACAGCATTGAAAATAAACACATCAATTAGTGACTATTTTTTAATTTAGAGTAAATATGAACACCTTACATTATATTATCAAATGTAGTGATAGAGACAATAAGTTCTCCCCAGGACCTATTGAATGGGTGCATTGCTTGGCTAAAATTTAAGCAATTTTGCAGTACTGCTCACTGATCTAAATCATTTTTAATTTGAATATACTATGCAATCGAAGTCAATGCGACAGGAGCATGTAAAGTTAAATTATTATGCAATTAATTTTTGCTCTGGATCTTAGATCACATTTATAAATAACAGAAAATTTTATAATATTGCGAAGTATTACACTTCCCCACCCGGCTACTTCATAATGCCACCTGACTAGCAAAATTTTCTGGGGAGAACACTGAGTGAGTACTAAGAGAAAATACAGTAGTTCACAGATCAGATCTTAAATTCTTTTGGCCTGATATATATGGTATCACCTTCGTAGTACACTTCCCATCAAATTATAAAGTGACAATGGAAATATTTTTCCATACATCAAAAATGCTTTATAATTGGATGTACCCCATAGACAATATCTTGCACATCTTTCTAATTTGTTCTATTTGGCTGATTGGTACAGTGAGTCAGACCAATTATTTTCTCCAATTGTTACATTATTTTCTCCAAACCAAACAGTCACACCAAGGCCTATAAGACAACAACCATGTATTTTACAAAAATAATAAGATACTGCACCATAAAACTGAATCTGCATTGAGAGAGTTCATTACCGAGGTTGGGAAAAGATCCCTCCTGCAAGGTAGTCCACAAAACCCATTATTCTAACATATACATCACGAAGAGCAAACTAACTATCAGACAACCACCATTATGTGCTTCAAAGTTAGAATGATGTCATCCTGCTGAAAATAGTCCCAAGGTGGGTTGACATTATTGCTGAATTTTCAGCTTAAAGAAAGTAACATAGTCAGATTAATCACATTTGAGAATCTTTTTCCACTCTTCTAAAGGTTAGTTCCTTCAAACACAATCTCATTGCACCTACCAGTGTGCACTTCATTCTTCCAATGAAAGCTTTGTGGGCAACAGCTCATCCAGAGAATTCCTTTTAATGCATACGGCACATGCAATTACAACTACCTCTTCCTAGACCTCTTGGGTGTTCATTGTCTCATGATAACACAACTAACCATTCAACAGAGAGACTGACTGGTTGGAGCCATTGGCACTTGGTCATAAAGCACTGGTTCATATGGTACTAGATGTGCTATTTCTAATCTGTATTATGTCTGTATAAATGTGTGGAAACATTGATTTTCATACTGCAAAGGCTGTAAAACTCAGAATAATTTAGAAGTGCATATTCCTTCAACTTAAGTGGTTAAAAATCTCATCAAAATAATGCAGCCTCCAGAGTCATTGTTAACTGATTTCTACTGACACATGATATTCCAAGCAAAGGTTTCTGATAGGAGGGGAAATTTCAAAATCACACGACATAAGTTAATTCTTTCCTTATAGCATATGGATTGTATTTAAATTATCCAAGCTTGTTGCTGTCACTCTCAGTAGAGGGGTTACAGCATCCACACCCAATCATGACAGAAAAACAATGCAGAGTAGTGTTATTTTCTAAATTAGTTTAAATAACCTACATTGAAATAACAACCTGCTTCTTTATTAAATCAAGCTTATTTCTTCAAGTCATGCCAGTTGTAAATGGCACCTTTACTGTCTGCAGCCTATTTATACCTCCACTGCTACCACACTGTCATTTGCATCATTCATTACCTCTGTGCTACCATCTAAAATGTTTGGATATGTTTCATGTCAAAAATTGACATTGAACACACTTCTGATAACGCAATTTATGTGCACATTAAAGAGTAAACTGTTTGGTACTTTGCAGGTTGGCAATAGACTTTTGTAGCAAAACTGCAAAAAAACACTCTTAAAACTGTTCTGAAACCAAGGGTAGATTGAACCATCAGAACACTGAAATTTCTCAGTGGGTCCACAGGAGCAAGACATTGTATATATTGTCATGTAAATTTTAAAACTAATGTCATTTTCTTAAATTTTTTAATAATATATTAGTAAAAGATATAAATTTATTATAAATTTGGTCATTCTTGGCATTCTGGTTCCATCACGGTAAACAGGATTTATCATGTATTATGGACACATCATCATCAGCCATTTTCAATCCACTGCAGGATGAAGGCCTCTCCAGCAACTTTCCAGTTCCTTCTGTTTTGAGCACTGGCCATCCATTTACTACCCACAAACTCATGAATTTCATCTATCCATCTCCACCTTTGTCTTCCAGGTTTTCTTGTAGCTCCTCTTGGATACCATTCTGTTATTTTCTTAGTCCATCTGTCATCATGTCTTCGTACTATGTGTCCTGCCCAAGACCATTTTAGTTCTTTAGTTTTGATAAGAATGTCCTTTACTTGAGTTTGCTGCCTAATCCATGTTTTTCTCTTCTTATCTAACAGTTTGATTCCCAATATAATTCGTTCCATTCTTCGCTGTTTAGTTCTCAGCTTCTCTTCCATTCTTTTGGTGAGTGCCCAAGTGTCACTTCCATAAGTCATGGTGGGGAGTATACATTGATTCATTATTTTACGTTTCAGACAAACTGGGATATTGCTCTTCAGTATGTGACTATATTTCCTGAATGCTATCCATCCAAAATTTATTCTTCTCTTGACTTCCAGCCATTTATCATTATTACAGCTAATAACTTGTCCCAAGGTAAGTATATGACTCCACCTTTTCAATTACTGCTCCTTCAATCATTATTTTCCTTTCTGTGGCATACTTGTTCATCGTTACTTTTGTTTTAGCCATATTCATCTTTAGTCCAAAATCCTTACTAACTGTGCATAACTGATTAAGATTTACCTCTAATTCTTTGGGATCGTGGCCCATGACTACAATGTCATCTGCAAATCGTAAATGGTTTAGGTACTCTCCGTTCACATTGACTTCTTTCTGCGACCAGTCTAATCTTCTGAAATCTTCCTCAAGGGCAGCAGTAAACAGCTTCGGAGATAGTGTCTCCTTGTCGAACTCCTTTCTCCACTTTAAATTTCCTACAGCCTTTATCTAGTCTAATAAAGGAGGTAGCACTCTCATATATTTCCTTCAAAATCATAATATATGGGGTATCTATGCCTTGTCTTGCAGTGCCCGAAACATTGCCTTATGCTGTATGGAGTCAAATGCCTTTTCATAATCCACAAACGCCAGGCATAATGGTGTTTTATATTCATTTGCTTTCTCCATTAGCTGTGATATTATGTGAAGGTGATCCATAGTTGAGAATCCTGTCCTAAAGCCAGCTTGCCCCTTCGGTTGATTCTCGTCAAGTATCCTTTCTAATCTGTTAGTAATGACCGTGAACAACTTGTAGATGTGGGATAACAAGCTAATTGGTCTATAATTTCCAATTTCTGATTTATCTCCTTTCTTATGCAGCAAAACTATGATTGCATTATTCCACTGCTTAAGCGTCACACCTTTTCTAATGCACTAAGAACCTTGCCAGTTTTTGTGTTATGTCTCTTCCTCTCAATTTTAACAACTCTACAGTAACTTCATCTTCCCCCGGGGTTTTCTGATTCTTCATTTTCTTCAATGCATGTTCTACCTCATCAGGAAGAATATTGGGTATGTCGTATGTGTTGCTACTTTGCAATCCATCTTCCCCACTACTGGCATCATTCCCCTGCTCCTTGTATAATTCTCTATAGTAGTCTTCTGCTATTTGAATTATGCCTTCTCTGCTGTTTATAAGTACACCATCGCTATTCTTCAGTTTCAGTATCATTTGTCTTTCTGTATTGCTGCTCATGGCTGCTGGTTTAAATCCTTTGTTTTCCCTTAATGCTTGTTCTACTTTTCTTGTGTTAAATCTTCTTATGTCCTCTCTGAGTCTCTTTCTAATGGCTTTGCATAACTCAGTATACTCAATTTTCTCTCTGTATTTTTCTTGCTTTTCATTTGTCGTCTTCAGTTCATCATGACAAGTGTTCCTTGACTAATTTTTCTTCTTTGGATTTCTTTTTTCCTATAGGTTTCTTGGGCTTTATCACTTTCAGAAAGTTGTAATATTCCTCATCGATATCTTGGTCCTGAGCTGTCTGCATTAGCTCAAACTTGTTCTTAAGTTACAGTACATACTGCTTTTTCTCCTCTTCTGTTATCTCAAAGACCTTTGTGTTATTTACTCGAGTCAGTTTTTCCCTTTACTTGCATGTTCTGAAATATACAAAGTTGTATTACTCTATAAAGAATACTATTTACAAAACGATTAATCTTGAAGCCAACTTCCACCTCCACTGCATCTAGCTCTCCAATCAGCAAACCCTATCATCTTCTAGTATGTCAAACCTTGTGAATGGTATTTGTTGAATCACCGCATTACATAATTTATAATAGTAATTTTTCTTATTTTTTTCTATTGTTTAAAAATTGCATTTCTTGCTTTCCAACTCATGTGCAACTTTATCCGTCCTTTTCCATTATTTTGCAGATTTTTTTGCGTCTGCCCTACGACCCATGGGCAGATTTAGGCTATCATGCACAGAAGGGCCCCCTGACCATTTCCTGGAGGCTCTCGCTTTAATTCAGTACGTAGCACCTCGTGCATAAATGCGCACTGCCTAATTCGGTGAAGGATACCATAGTTTTAAAAAAGTTGTTTCCCACCCCCCCAACCACTTAAAACTTCCAATACATTCTTGGCCGCAACATTATCATTTCATACCGAAAATTAGAAAACCGGCAAAATGTAAGTAGTAACTTGACTGCTGTTTCTCAATCTGCTATTCAAATTACAAAGAAAAATTGTATTACAGACAGCAAAATAGGGGAGAGCAAAAACATTGCATCTACTAGCTATTAAATATTTAAAAATAAAATATTTACATGAACTAACCAGCTCTTTCACTGGAACATCGACAATTTCATTTAAGCTCAAATCCAATTCATTGCCTTCTAGCTTATCTTTTAATATTACTTTCGACATCATACAGCACATGCAAACAGATAAAACCACCAAATCTCATTGCAGTCGTAATGTAACCGACGTGGGCCACGTACTATGACATTTGAGAAAAACAAACGCCCTCTCGCGTTTAGAAACATTATCTGTAAATATTTTTAATTACATCTCTTTAAATAGGAAATTAATGCAGAATTAACGAGTTTCGCTTTTAGCGGTTCATTGCGATTACCCAACCAACCTTTTTATTATTATTATTATTGTTGCTCTTATATTATTTCTCCTTGATTGGGGAATTCCACTCCGTGACAGGTACTGCTACCAAGTACATGGGGTAGTTGTAATGTCTGGTGTTACTGTCGATCGAGGAAATCTCTGACTATCCTACAGGTGTTCAGGATGCGACTTTCTGGAGTTCCTTTAGGTGTTCCTCTGGGAGACCTATTGCTGCTAGGCTGCTATGTAGCTATGATTCTGCTATGTAGAATCTTTGGTACCGGTTGTTGACACGATGATTGGGATGGTTGATACTTCTTGCATATGCCACATCTCCTTGATCTCATGTCTCAGGTTCGTGTACTTCCTAATTTTTTCCTCTCGGGTTTTCTGGACATTGCTAGTGTTCGGCACCGCTAAGTCGATCAGGTAGGTAGCCTTTTCCTTCTTGTCCACAAGGATTATGTCCGGTCTGTTGTGCAGGATGGTCTTATCCGATATTATGGCCCGGTCCCAGTACAGTTTGTGGGTTCGGGTCTTTATACTGCGTGGGGTTCGTACTTGTAGTATCGTACACTTTCTTTGGTCAACTAGTATTTCCTCGCTAGCTTCTGATGTATTATCCAGGCTACCTGGTCGTGTCTATTAATATACTCAGTCTGGGTGATCACCTTGCACCCAGCGGTAATGTGTTAGATCGTTTCTGAGGCCAGGTGGCATCGTCAACATGTGTCATCTGACATTCCGGGCTCCTTTGAGATGTATTTTCTATTGTTCCTGGTAATGAATACCTGGTCTTGGATGGCCAGCATGAATCCTTCAGTCTCGGGGAAGAGCGTCCCGCTTGTGAGCCATTCATTGGAAGCAATGTTATCGATGTGATCTTGAAGGAGGTCATTGTATTGTCTGCTATGGAGTGTCTTCTTTGCCCATCTTTCTATCATAGTTTCTTGTACCGTATGGGCAGGAGAAGTTTCCTCGCTTAGGTTGAGTGAGGAAGATAGATACTTATCTATCTTCCTTATGGCCTGGTAGAGTGGTGCTGTGTTGTTCTCTAAATAATCTTTCAGGTTAACTATCGCTGTTTTCTATTGTTCTGCCAAGTCTATCAGACCCCTTCCTCCCTCTTTCCAAGGTATTGTTATTCGCTCCACAGCTGACTTCGGGTGGTCTTGGCGACTCTTGGTCATCATTGTCCTTGTCTTACGCATGATATCTTCTAGCTCGGTGTTAGCCCAATCTATGACCCCGAATGTGTATGTTATTACTGGAGCTGCATAGGTGTTTATGGCTTTAACTGTGTTCCCTCCGTTCAATTTTGCTTTCAGCAGGCTTCTGAGTCTCTGATGATATTTTTTAGTCAGGCACTTCTTGATTTCCTTGTGTACCAACTGCTGAGCCTGCATAATCCCTAGGTTTTTGTAGGTCTCTCCTTCTGTCATAGCTTCGATCTCTTTATCAGTCAGCAGCCTGTAGTTTCAGTCAACTAATTTTCTCTGGTGCAGTGTATGGGTCTTGCATTTTTCTAGACCAAATTCCATCCTGATGTCCTTGCTGAATTCTTCGGTGATCCGGAGTAGTTGCTGGAGTTGCTTCTCGGTTGTCGCGTAGAGCTTGATGTCATCCATGTACATCAGGTGGGTGAGGGTGAACAGGTTCTTTCTTCCTTCTTCTAGGTTATATCCATACTTGCTGCCGTTGAGCATGGTGGATAGCGGGTTCAGTGCTAGAGAGAACCATAGTGGGCTCAGAGCATTAGCATTAGCATTTAGCATTAGTAGAGGCATTTGATGCAAGAAAGCAAGCTTATGCAGCATCAGCCAAAAAATAAATAAAAAATAACCACTCCCACTTTACCCCTCTGTTCGTTCGAAAAATACCTGTCCAGCTGAGCCCTAAACTTATTTAGGCTATCAACTTCCACGACAAGGGATGGAAGTCTATTCCACCAACCAATCACCCGCTGGCTAAAGGCCAATTTCCTCACGTCTATTATACTTCTGTATTTTCTCAATTTGAATTTATGCCCTCTCAGGTGATTATTCTGAGCTAGAGGAAGAATCCCATCAGCATTGAGCATCCTCAAACCATTCAAGGCTTTATACACCTCTATCAGATCATCTCGCTGGTGCCTAGTCCCCAGACACTGTTATTTGCAAAACTTCAGACTTTCTTCGTAAGAGCACCCCTTTGTTCCATTCACTAATCTTGTTGCCCTTCTCTGAACTCATTCCAGCATCTCTACATCCTCCTTGAAATGAAGGCTCCAGACCTGTATACAGTACTCTAGGTGTGGCCTGACCATTGCTTTATACAAGGGTATAATCACTTCATTATCCCTGCTAGAAACATTCCTATATATCATCGACAATACACCATGAGCTACTCTTGTAGCCCGTCTGCACTGCTCAGAAAACTTCATATCTGCCTGCACAACCAGGTCCCTTTCATTCCCTACCACTGTCAGTGGTAGGGAATGAAAGGGACCTGGTTGTGCAGGTCCCTTTCATTCCTTTTACTTTCATAAGGAATGAAACTTACATTCATTTTACTTTCATAGGGAATGAAAGTGAAAGGGAAGTGGTAGGACCACAGAGTTGATACGTTGCTCTGGGGTTGCTGTTTCCCATTTGTAGTACTTTACATTTGTCAATATTAAACTTCATTTGCCACCTCTCAGCCCATCTGCTCAACCTTTCCAGATCCTGTTGCAGTAGCATAGTGTCATTAGTGTCCTTGACAACTCTGCCAACCTTCGTATCGTCTGCAATCTTGGGCTTTAAGCTTGATATATCATCATCAATATCATTTATAAATACAGAAAACAATAATAGACCCAATACTGAACCCTGAGGGACTCCACTAATAACATTAGTCCTCGATGAGCAGTGTCCATTGATTACCACTCTCTGTCTACTCCCCTTCAACCACCCCTTTATCCATAGCAGCAATTTGCCTCCAATGCCACACTGCTCCAATTTGTGCAGTAGTCTTCCATGTGCAACAGTATCAGAAGCCTTTCTAAGATCCAAGTATATAATATCAAAGTTATTATTAGTATTAGTATTAGTATTAATATTATTATTAGCTATATGGTGCAAGGAAGCCTGAGGCTTATGCTGCACCAGCCAAAAAAAAAATAAAATAAAAAATCTGAATTACCACAAGAGAGAGTCAGAAGTAGAAGGGAATCACCAAGAAAGGGAAGAATGATAATATCCAGCTCAGGACCCTGGGTGTGCCAAGCCCCTACTCACCAGATGAGAGCCCCTGGGGTTGGTCCCTGCATCCAGTTCTTTTGTGACTGCATCATAGTATCCAATCAAATTGGTCAGGCATGACTTCCCCTTAACAAAACCATGCTGTGTCTGAGCTACAACTGAAGTCTTGTCTAGATGATCCTGCAGTGATTCTTTAACCAGTGCCTCCATTAATTTTCCTGGAACAGAAGTTAAGCTCACAGGTCTATAATTACTTGTGTCAGCCTTTGATCCTCCTTTGTGAATTGGGGTCACATTTGCACATTTCCAGTCTATGGGTACCTCCCCTGAGTCCAAGGAAGCTCTCATAATTATGGGTAAGGGTTTGCTTACTTCCTTTGCTGCCTCCTTTAATATATCTGGATAGATCCCATCCACCCCCAGGCGCCTTTCTTGTTTATATTCAACAATTTCTCCTCCACTTTACTCTCAGTTATTACAAGATTCTCTAGCTTACTGCTAGAGTTGAATACACCTCTGGCGCAGCTGTTTGGCTTCCGACTCGTTGAGGACCCCAACTGCATATGTGGAGAAAGTGAAAGCTGGAGCCACATAGTCTATGACTGTCAACACTATGAAGACCTCAGAGGGCTACTAATAACAAGGTTAAGATACTTTCCAAAAGGACTGGAGCACCACTTCCTGGACACTGAGGATGAATATAGGGCACTCTCCCAGTATGCGCAAGACTTATTCACCAGGAGAAAAACACTAATAGCTATCTACAGCAACGTACACAGAGATTGACAAAAATCGGCGCCAAATGTGACAAAAAAACTGAAACCTTGCAGAGGACCAGTACTTGGAAAAGAAGAGTGCTGATCACACGGAAGAGAAAAGCAAGGACGGGGGAATGCAGCACAGACAGTAGAGAACAGACTAAACGCAGCACAGTTGCAAACAGCTTGATGGCGATCTGAAGAGGACACCCTCGCCCTCTTCACCTATTATTCCCACTTCCTTGGGGGGAGGGGACATTTTTTGTTCCTTCTCCTCCACCCCCAAACTTCTACTCTGGTGGGGCATGGGCATGCCCCACTGAAAACTGGGGCTATCTACTCTATTGGCCCCATATTTCTGTCTTTTCCCCCCAATCTTCGGTCTCCCTCCCCTCTCTACCTTCATCATAGCGAAAGCCCCACACGTCAAAAACTAAATATGATAAAATTACCTTACGCCCAAAACTCGGCCTAGCAAACCAAAGCGACATTACCCCAGCGCAGATTTTTTATTTACTTATATATTTATTTTTATTATTTTTTTTTTTTTTATTTATTTTTATTTTATTTTTTTATTTTATTTATTTATTTTTTTTTTAAGGTCCTAGCCGCCGAAATCCCAGGAAATTAAGCGGCAGGACCTGCCAGAGTGAATCTACAGCTACTGGGTTCCTGGTCTGCCTCCACGGGGCGTAAGTGGGACAACGTTGGGCCTCAATAGGGGTCCAACGGCTAAATGACCAGATGAACAACGGTACAGAACACAACACATGAACAATTCCCACACACTTTTAAATCTCTGGCATTTCCCAGTGAACTGGTTCACCACAATGAAAGCAACGCGGAGATGGGGGAAACCCCTGGTGCCGTAAGACAACAACACACACTTACACTTACACTTACACTTACACCTCTGGCGCTCCCCTCGCTGAATAACTCCTCATGTGTGAATGTCGATGCAAAATATTCATTCAGTTTGTTAGCTACCTGAGCAGGATCATCAACAGTTGACCCATCGATATCAAGTGGACCAATCTGATTCATCCCCTTCCTTCTAGAGTTTACATAAGTAAAGAACTCTTTGCTGTTTTTCTTTGCATCCCTTGCCAAAGATTTCTCGTAATCTGCCTTCGCCTGTCCAACTTCCTTTGTACCTTGGTTACAGATCAACTTGCATCTATCATAGGCTTCTGTGTCACTTGTTAATTTGCATGTATCCCATGCATTTTTCTTCTCTGCCATATGTCTCATTAGTTCATGGGACATCCACTTAGGCCTAAACCGTGAACAATATTTCTTAGTTGTTATGTAAAGCCTAGTAGCTTCCAAGATAAGTTCTTTGAATGCTTCCCATTTTGAATTTGCTGTTGGTAACATCATCAGTTGGTCCCACTGTATGGAATTTAAATACTGTCTCAGTCCATCGTAGTCGCCTTTACGAAAGCAATAACCCTTCCCTTTACCCCTAATGGTAGTTACCTCTTTGACTAAATCCCACTTCAGCACACTGTGATCACTGCAACCTAGTGGTTCTTTTATCTGCAGATTCTTAATGCATGAAGAATCACTACTGATAATCAAATCAAGATTATTACTCCCTCTAGTTGCCTCCCGAACATGCTGATGTAGAAAACAATCATCCAATAAATCCACAAAAGCCTTGCTAGCGTGTTAGTGACCAGCCCCCAAATTCCAGTCAATATCTGGGAAATTAAAATCCCACATTATAAGACTCTCTGATTTACTGGCCCACTCTATTTCCCTGTACAGTTTTTTATTATACTCATCAGAATCATTAGATCTATAACACACTCCTCTCAATTTTGATCTCCCAGTGCTTATGTCACACCAAACTGACTTGACACTGCACTGTCCAGCAATGTCGACTGGCTTCACTTCCTTGCATTTTATGTATTTCTTAACTAATGGCATAACCCCTCCCCCCTTCCTATCCTGTCTATCCTTTCTGTAGACATTGTACTCCCCCAAATTCCAGTTCTGCATTCCTTATATCTGTGTGACCCCACCTCTCTGAAATCCCCACAATATCTGCCTTTGATGTTTTGAGCAATACCTCAAATACATCAAATTTATTTACTAAACTCCTAGCATTGGTGTACACGCAAGTATACATGCACCTGTTCTTTTTCTTAGCTACCCTAACACAACCTATGTGTTTATTTGTACCCCAATGATTCCCAGCAGTCTCTGAAATATCCTGCATCTTATTTTCCAGACTGCAGCTCATTCCAATAGAAGCAGTGCAAGAATCACTTTCACCTCTGCCAGTGGCTACTGTCAATCTATTAATCCTTGTATCCCCCCAATTTAGCAGTTTTCCGACCCACCTAACACTGCCTCGATAGCATCAGCAAACATTCTTGCACCCTTTCTATTTAAGTGTATCCCATGCCTGTAGAAGCAGTCTCTCCTGGTAACAAGTAGAGACCAGGCTGAAAAAAATTCTACCCCTTGAGCCTTGTACAATCTTTCCAGGGCCGAATTGATCGACAGGGCTCTCATCATATACTCAATGGTAATCTCAATGGCAATCTTGGTAAAACACCTCCCACCATTCCCAAAACGCTCCATTCAATGCCTCCTGTGGTCTTCCATCAAAAGGATATCAGAAGGATTTTGATGAATTTTGATTCTAAGAAAGCTTCAGTTCCTGATGGTATTTCTCCACTTGTTCTCAAAACCTGTTCTCCTGAACTTACTCCTATTCTTTGCCGCCTTTTTTCACTTTCTTATTCCAAAGGTGTTTTTCCTCCTGCTTGAAAATTTGCTCATATTCAGCCAGTTCCTAATAAGGGTGAGAAATCTCTCCCATCCGATTATCGTCCCATTGCAATTACTTCTACTCTTTCTAAAGTAATGGAGAAATCAATTAACCGCCAACTATTAAACTATCTTGAAACCTTCCGTCTGATCAACGATCGCCAGTATGGATTCTGTCAGGTTCGATCCACTGGTGATATTCTGGCTTATGTTACCCATTTATGGACTAATTCAATGGAAAGGTTCGGTGAAACACAAGTAGTTGCTCTTGACATCTCAAAGGCTTTTGATTGTGTTTGGCATAAAGGTCTTTTAACAAGTTTCCATCTTATGGTTTGCCAACTGTTTTTAGTAATTGGTTATCCAGTTTTCTCTCTGATCGCTCACTGAGGGTGATGGTAGATGGCTCCATTCTTCTAACTTCTTCACTAATGCCGGTGTCCCCCAAGGCTCAGTCCTTTCCCCCACTCTTTTCCTCCTGTATATTAATGACCTTCTTCCATTGACTGGAAATCCTATCCATAGTTTTGCCGATGATAGCACATTGCATTCAACTTTCCATTTTGAGAAACCTTGTCCTGCTCAATCAGCTTCAATTTTTCGAAAATTTGCTACCAATTCCTTAAATTCCGATCTTCAGGTAATTCTCCAGTAGGGCAAAGACAACCTAGTTGATTTCAAACCTTCTAAAACTCAGTCTTGTCTTATATCTCGCAAAAAGGATTCTTCTGTTCCTATGCTTATCTTTAGTGACACTCCGATTTCTAGGCAAAATGATATATCTCTTTTGGGGATCAACCTGACTTCTAATCTCTCTTGGCACAAGTACATTACAAATATTATTTCCTCTGCATCTAAAAAACTTGGTTTTCTCTTTCGCTCTCGGCGTTACTTTTCTTCCAAACAGCTGCTCACTCTATAAATCGCAAATCCGCCCTGCCATGGAATATTGTACCCATATCTGGGGTGGTGCCCCCAAAACTTCTCCCAGGCTTCTTGAGTCCATTCAGAAGAGGGCAGTTAGGTTAATTAATGATTCATCTCTAACAGAGTCTCTCCACTCGCTTTCTCATAGACGTACTGTTTCTGCTGCATGCCTCTTCTACAGATACTTCCATGGGCACTGTTCTTGTGAACTGGCTTCTATAATTCCCGCTCTCCCTTTTAAAACAGTCCGAACACGTGCTGCCACCAGCCAACATTCATTTACTGTCCAACTTCAAACCCACAGAACCAACTTTTCATCTTCCTCATTTATTCATCCAACTGCCGTTTTCTGGAACAACCTTCCTTCATACGTATTTCCTGAAAATTACAATCTACAGAAGTTCAAGTCCAATGAACTTCAAGTCCAATGAAAAAAAAAAATAGAGTGTAGCTGTTGATATGTCCAAGGACGGGCTTTCTAAGCGTGCTATCGCTGATAAAATAGGCTGCCGTCAGGCAACAGTATGCCGGGTGTGAAAATTAAGCTTGAAAACGGTGATGTGAAGAGAAGACCTGGATCAGGCCGTATCGCTAGCAATCTGGAACACAGAGTAGTATCTTACTTCTCTGTGGTCTGGAAGGGATACCCGTTTCTGAATCTCGACCGAATCGAGGAAAGCCAGTTGTAGAATAGATGTGTGGAAGTTTGCATTTAGCCAGCGTGTAGTTTATTGCTGGAACAAGCTTCCATCTATTGTTGTGGAGGTTGATAGCTTAAATAAATTCCCAGCAGAACTAGACAAACATTTGGAATGAATGGATCAGTGAAATGTGAAGGGTTTTTTTTTTTTCTTTTTAGGCTGATTCTGTATAAGCTTGCTTTCATGCATCATGTGCCACTACTAAAAAAAAAAAAAAAAAAATATATATATTATTTTAGGGTGGCCCGTAATTAAATACATTAACCCGTATTTTGTGTCTGTAAATTGCGTATGTTCTATGGTTGATTTGCCTGTTTTGCTGGACGAAAAACCCGTTACTGGGGAGAAAAACCTTGCTATCTACACCTGAGACCAAATAACTCAGCCACGGAGTGAAAAAAGCCCATTAGAGTTCCACGCGTCATCGACGGGATTCGAACCCAGACCTTTTCCACCCGGTGGGGGAGACGGTGACGATACCACTGTGCTACCCGCGCAGACTGTGCCTCTACTAATGCTAATGTTAAGAGAGTGATGTGCCTCTACTAATGCTACGCCTTCCGAAGATCGACATTCGAAACGGCTATGCATTCGTAATCGCCATACTAGTGCTCCTGATCTAAACCTGGACTTTGAAATGGCCTCTGGTGTTGAAACCAGTACGCGAACTATTCAAAGGCGGCTATTGGAATGTGTTCTGCATTTCTATCGGCCCAAGAAGAGCCTTTGTTGACCCAACAAATGAGGAAGAAGCGACTTGCTTGGGCCAAAACGCATGTTTCATGGACAAAAGGGCAATGGGACTCAGTCATCTTTTCAGACGAATCGAAATTCAACCTGCATGGCTCCGATGGGAAACGATATATCAAAAGACGAAAATCGTAGGCATACAACCGACTGTAAAGTTCCCCGCCGGTCAGATGGTCTGGGGATGCATAACAAGCAAAGGGGTGGGTGCAAATTAAGTTTATTAATGGAACGGTAAATGCAGAAACTTACACTGCTATCTTGGAGGAGTGCGTGAAACCCGTTATTAGGGATCATTAGCATTAGCATTAGCATTAGCATTAGCATTAGTAGAGGCATTTGATGCAAGAAAGCAAGCTTATGCAGCATCAGCCAAAAAAAAAAAAAAAAAAAAAAAAAAAGTAACATAAATAAATAAAAATAACCACTTCCACTTCACCCCTCTGTTCGTTCGAAATACCTGTCCAGCTGAGCCTTAAACTTATTTAGGCTATCAACTTCCACGACAAGGGATGGAAGTCTGTTCCACCCACCAACCACCCGCTGGCTAAAGGCAAATTTCCGCACATCTATCCTACATCTGTCTTTCCTCAATTTGAATTTATGCCCTCTCAGGTGATTTTTCTGAGCTAGAGGAAGAATCCCATCAGCATTGAGCATGCTCAAACCATTCAAGGCTTTGTACACCTCTATCAGATCACCCCGCTGGTGCCTAGTTTCCAGACACTGTAATTTGCAAAACTTAAGCCTTTCTTCGTAAGAGAACCCCTTTGTTCCATTCACCAATCTAGTTGCCCTTCTCTGTACTCGTTCCAGCAGCTCTACATCCTTCCTGAAATGAGGCCTCCAGGCCTGTATACAGTACTCTAGGTGTGGCCTGACCATTGCCTTATACAAGGGAATAATCACCTCCTTATCCCTGCTAGAAAAATTCCTATATATCATTGACAATACACCATGAGCTACTCTTGCAGCTCGTCTGCACTGCTCAGAGAACTTCATATCTGCCTGCACCACCACCCCCAGGTCCCTTTCATTCTCTACCACTGTCAGTGTAGTACCACAGAGTTGATACGTTGCTCTGGGGTTGCTGTTTCCCATATGTAGTACTTTACATTTGTCAATGTTAAACTTCATTTGCCACCTCGAAGCCCATCTGCTCAACCTTTCCAAATCCTGTTGCAGCAGCATAGTGTCAGTAGTGTCCTTGACAACCCTGCCAACCTTCGTATCGTCTGCAAACTTGGACATTAAGCCTGATATACCATCATCAATATCATCACACAGATCTCCGAAACTGCAGGAATCAACAGCACCTTGCCACACAGAAAAATTTATAAGTTTTATGCAATTTAAATTTAATGAGTTTATCTTCTTGTCATAAGGCTTAAAATATACTTACACACATGTTTTCCCTCGTTTTTCTCCCTTAAGATGCAGTAATACCTCAGAAATGCTGGCATTACATATTGGACTGGCCAGGCAACAGTCTAGATGTGAACCCTATTGAAAATTGCTGGTGGTACATGTTTAAAATTGCTCAGAAGCCAACAAGTAAAATTCAGCTGCAGGAGAGCATTAAAAGTGGGTGGTACAACGAAATTGGGCAACCATATATCCAGAAGAGGGCCTCTGTAGCCGAGTGGTCAGGAGCGGGAGTGCAGTAGCACACACTCCTTGAGTAGACTGGGGTTCAAGGCCCTGACTGACTGCTGAATACGGTCGATCTGCCAACCCGCACTGGACCAGCGTGGCAGATTATGGTCCATTTCCCTCAGCATGAATTGTTGAGGAAGCTTCCATCCTGCAGTGGGTTGATAATGGCTGCACTTTACCTTTATATCCAGAAGTTAATTAACTCTCTGCCAGATCATTAGAAGGCTGTAATTGCAGCTCAGAAAGGAACAATAAAATATCGAGGACTTATTTTTCTGATTTTCTGTACATAATCCTATTACGTTAACTTGTCATTTCAGTCTGTATACGTAAACGCAATAAGATGTATATCTGGTTGTCACAATTGCCATTTGCATGATTTCTCATTTTCCCATTAATTACATATTTTACCATTTGGAAAGATATTTATGGCAATTAGGATATCAGGTGGAGTCTTTGATTGGATTTCATTCAGATATATATCCCATCTAGCAAATGCATTTCAGATATTCGTGCAACCCAAAATGTAGCACAAAACATTATTTCCAAAATTCACAAGTGACGCTGTTTTTTTGTCTGCCACTGTGTATATATATATATATAACATCACGACCAGAAAGTCATTATTCAAATCGAAGCAACTGCAGGTGAACTGCGGCGCATCGTGGGTGGGGACACAGTATAAAAAACACCTGATACGGAGCTCCATTAATCAGTGTTAGTTTTGTTCTTCTGATGGGAAAGGCAGTGAACTTAAGCAAGTTTGACAAAGTCCAAATTGTAATGACCAGCTGACTGGGTCAGAGTATGTCCGAAATGGCACGGCTGGTTGGATGCTCATGGTCAGCCATGGTTAGTACCTACTGAAATTGGTCTGAGGGAAGACACACGAACTGCCAGCGAGGTGCTGGACCAGGGGTCATCAATGCTCGAGGTGAGCGAAGGCTCTCCCAGATGGTATGAAGGCTCTCCCATTCCAATTACCAGATACCCACTATGGGTATCTGGTAATTGGAATGGGAGTAATGTGTCACAACACGCACAGTACATCAAACCCTGCTGAAAATGGGGCTGCAGAGCGGCAGGCCACTTCGAGTATACATGCAATATCAGTTTTCCAGCAACAGTGCCTACAATGGGCATGCGAGCATCGAAACTGGACTTGGAAGAGTGATTGGAGGTTGTCTAGTCCCATGAATCACGTTTCCTGTTGCACCATGTGGACGGCCGGCTATGTGCACGTTTACCTTGGGAAGTGATGGGGGCTGGATGCACCGTGGGATCAAAACAAGCCGATGGTGTCATGCTTTGGGCAATGTTCTGCTGGGATACCTGTGTCCAGTTATCTATGTGCTCAACACTCTGACATCTACCACCTACCTAAACATCATTGCCGACCAGGTATACCCTTTCATGGCAAGTCTTCCCCTCTGGCAGTGCCATCTTTCAGCAGGATAATGGGCCATGCCACACCACCTGGATTGTTTGAGACTAGTTCGCAGAACACGAGGAAGACTTCCAGGTATTGCCCTGCCCTCCCAATTCCACAGATATAAATCCCATCGAGTATCTGAGGTTTGTGTTGGAACAGCAACTTCGATCTGCTGCATGTCAACCACAGACCTTACAGACTCTGCTGGTTATGTGTTGGTAGCAGATACCACAAGACATTTAGAAATCATGTAACATCCATGCCTCCCCAGGTACAAGCTGTTTTGGCTGCACATGGAGACCATCATAATAGGTAGGTGGTCATAATGTTTTGGCTCATCGGGGATGGGTGTTTGCAGAAATGTTTTTTTTTAATATGTTTCAAAGCAAAAATAATTGCACTTTAATACAGCTATTCTTAAATGGTATTCTGTTCTGAGTGGGTTGCACAGAACTGGACATCATTCTAAGGTGAGAGGGCACTTTGTATTTATGTTTGATATTCCATCAGATATCTTTGCCATGGTGGGCCCACTATGGGTATCTGGAATTAAGTTATCTTACTGTGATTACTAATGAAGAGAAATTCAGCAGCAGAATCGTAAAAGGTGTATTAATTTATGGTGCAGTTATTACAATTAGTATTTTTTCCATTTAGTGGCATATATGTATTGCCATACTGAATGGGCACCTCCGTAGCCAGGTGGGAAGGAGCAGCAGTGCGTAGCACACGCTCCTTGATTATACCGGGGTTCGAGCCCGTCACCACCAAATACGGAGGATGCGGAAAGGTCAGGGAATGACCACCGCATATCCCGGAGCAATATGGCCTTAGTTGCTAATGCTCCTAAAAACCAAATAACAAACAAACCATACTGAATGGTTTGATTTCCTCTTATCTTAATAGCATAATTTAACATTAGGATTTATCAGTAAAAAGTGAATCAAAACTAAGTCTTTAGTATACATGTTGAATTGGTAGCATGTGATAGGGTCCAATGCAATTTGCAAGCCATTATGATGAATTATGCTGAGCCATTCATCTATACAAATCAGCTACACAAAGCTCCTTTTTTGGACTTTTTTGTACAAAGTAGCTGTATCATAGATGGGAGCAGCATTTGACAGTAAGCTGCTAATGACATGGTAAATATTGCTCTGGGGGTATTTAGTTTTTTCAAGTGAGATGTATGGAGACATTCAATATGATTTTAGAAGTTTATGAATCTAAGTTAATACCAAGCAACTTGATGCTACAAGTTAAAGGGATTTTTTCAAATTTCTGGGTCAGGATACATTGTTTTTGTCTCAGGGTACTGCAAAAATGAATTGAAACTGTTTTCTGAAGAAAGCTTTCATATCCACTATTTTTTGTTCACATGTCTATTTTACTTACAGCACTTTGTAACCATATTATCTTTTATCATTTGTACATCAATAAGTATAAACAGTATGAGGTAAACATTAGCATAGGCATATGATGCAAGAAAGCAAGCTTATGCAGCATCAGCCAAAAAAAACCCCACTCCCATTTCATCACTCCGTTCGAAATACCTGTCCAGCTGAGCCTTAAATTTATTTAGGCTATCAAATTCCACAACAAGGGATGGAAGTCTGTTCCACAAACATTACGCGTCATTTAATTTTGGTAAATTTGCATTTACCCACTGGCTAAATGCAAATTTCCACACAGCTATCCTACATCTGTCTTTCCTCAATTTGAATTTATGTCCTCTCAGGCAATTATTCTGAGCAAGAGGAAGAATCCCATCGGCATTTAGCATGCTCAAACCATTCAAGGCTTTATACACCTCTATCAGATCACCTCGCCAATGCCTTAAGTTTTGCAAATTACAGTCTCCAGACTGTAATTTACAAAATTTAAGCCTTTATTCATAAGAGCAACCCTTTGTTCCCTTTACTAATCTTCTGCCCTTCTCATTCCAGCAGCTCTACATCCTTCTTGAAATGAGGCCTCCAGACCTGTATTCAGTACTCAAGTTGTGGCCTGACCATTGCCTTATACAAGGGAATAATCATCTCCTTATCCCTGCTAGAAAAATTCCCATATATCATTGACAAGACACCATGAGCTACTCTTGCAGCCTGTCTGCACTGCTCAGAGAACTTCATATCTGCCTGCACAATTACCCCAAGGTCCTTTTCATTCTCTACCACTGTCAGTGTAGTACCACAGAATTGATACGTTGCTCTGGGGTTACCGTTTCCCATATGTAGTATTTTACATTTGTCAACTACATTTGCCACCTCTCAGCCCATCTGCTCAACCTTTCCAGATCCTGTTACAGCAGCATAGTGTCAGTGGTGTCCTTAACAACCCTGTCAGCCTTTGGTATCATCTGCAAACTTGGACATTAAGCTTCATCAATATCATTTATAAATACAGAAAACAACAATGGACCCAACACTGAACCCTGAGGGACTCCACTAATAACATTAGTCCACAATGAGCAGTGTCCATTGATTACCACTGTCTTCTCTCCCTCAACCATCCCTTTATCCATAGCAGCAATTTGCCTCTAATGCCACACTTCTCCAATTTCTGCAGCAGTCTTCCATGTGCAACAGTATCAAAAGCCTTTCTAAGATCCAAATATATAATATCAAAGTTATTCCCTGCATCCAGCTCTTTTGTGACTGCATCATAGTATCCAATCAAATTGGTCAGGCAAGGCCTTCCCTTAACAAAACCATGCTGTGTCCGAGCTTTAACTGAAGTCTTGTCTAGATGATCCTGCAGTGCTTCTTTAACCAGTGCCTCCAGTAATTTCTCTGGAGCAGAAGTTAAGCTGTGTAATTACCTGTGTACCATTTGCTCCTCCTTTGTGAATTGGGGTCACATTTGCACATCTTCAGTCTATGGGTACCTCCCCTGAGTCCAAAGAAGCTCTAATAATTATGGCTAAGGGTTTGCTTACTTCCTTTGCTATCTCCTTTAATATAACTGGATAGATCCCATCCACCCCAAGTGCCCTTTTTATGTTTATCCTCAACAATTGCTCCTCCACTTTCCTCTCAGTTATTACAAAATCATCTAGCTCACTGCCAGAGTACTTCACCTCTGCATTCCCCTTCCTGAGTAACTCCTCATGTGTGAATGTAAATTCAAAATACTCGTTTAGTTTGTTAGCCACCTGAGCAGGATCCTCACTGTTGAACCATCAATATCCAGTGGACCAATCTGATTCATCCCTTTCCTTCTAGAGTTTACATAGGTAAAGAACTGTTTTTCTTTGCAGCCTTTGCCAAGGATTTCTCATAATCTGCCTTTGCCTGCCTAAGCTCCTTTGTGACTTGGTTACAGACAAGCTTATATGTATCCCATGCATTTTTATTTTCTGCCATATGTCTCATTAGTTCATCTGACATCCATTTAGGCCTAAACCTTGAACAATATTTTTTAGTTGGCATATAAAGCCTAGTAGCTTCCAAGATAAGTTCTTTGAATGCTTTCCATTTTGAATTTGCTGTTGGTAACATCATCAGTTGTTCCCACTGTATAGAATTTAAATACACTCTCAGACCTTTATCTGCAGATTCTTAATGCATGAAGAATCACTACTGATAATCAGATCAAGAGTATTATTCCCTCCAGTTGCCTCCCAAACATGCTGATGTAGAAAACAATTATCCAATAAATCCACAAAAGCCTTGCTTTTCTGGATGAGTGACCAACCCACAAATTCCAGTCAATATCTGGGAAATTAAAATCCCCCATTATAAGACTCACTGATTTACTGGCCCACTCTATTTCCCTGTACAGTTTTTAATTATACTCATCAGAGTCATTAGGCCTATAACACACTCCTACTCTCAATTTTGATCTCCCAATGCTTATGTCACACCAAACTGACTCAACACTACACTGTCCAGCGATGTCGACTGGCTTTACTTCCTTGGATTTTGTGTTTCTTAACTAATAGCATAATCCCTCCTCCCTTCCTATACATATTGTACTCCCCAAATTCCAGTTCTGCATTTCTTATATCTGTGTGAGACCACATCTCTGATATCCCAACAATATATAACTTTGATGTTTTGAGCAATACCTCAAATTCATCAAACATATGGCTATATCATTATATCAAAGAGCATGGCACAAAGGAAACATCTCTGAGCAACTCCCACTTCAATATGTGTTTAGAAAATGGGATTACAAAAAATTAAATTGAAGGATTTCCTCATAACCCAAAACCATATAGATCATGTCACCAAGTTGCATCAAAGATTTTATATCAAGACTAGATGTTCATTTCTAAGAAAAAATCATGACTACATTCATTTATTACGAAAATTATTTAAACTTTCGCCATAAGTCAACTGAGGATCTGTTTTTTTTTTTTTTTTTAAAGTCATATTGGCTTAAACCAGTGGTCAAGAACCTATGGTTCTGAGCAAACAAAACTGAGGCTCTCATTTGGCATGTTGAGTAATATATAGATATATGACCTTGGTCTAGACTCTTAATTTGTGAACTTCAGGAAACCAGGTTAATTTAAAATTTGTTTTTCGTAGACAGCTAACAACTGCAATCTAATCAATAATTTTCTGGACTGGAAAGTTTAACCTGATTTCTGGAAAGAAATAACAGTGGAGAGTCACCATATCTCTCTCCACACACACACACACACCTTGAATTAGATGGCTAATCATTATTTTAATTTGCATTTTATGATTATGAAAGGCTGTTTCATAGGAAGAAATATCTGCTGATAAGTCTTAAAGGTTTTTCCCAGGACATCAGCAATATCTTTCCAATTCTGGTATTACTGAAGTGATAAAGGGAGATGATTTATCACTAAATTGCCTGAAAATGTGTACTTGCTCTCTGCTTCCATTACCAATAATATCCAAGTAATTATTAAAGTAGGAGAAATAACTGTGAATAATATCTATAAGTCCCTCGATACTCTATGGCCACTACACATTCTCCAGCCACACCCCCATCTAACTGTCTATCTTGGCAACTTCATCACCATGCACAGTGGCAATATAGAGAGAATGATCATAATGGTAAGGCTCTTGTTAACTGGGCAGAAGAATGTAATACTTATCTCATTTTTGATGCCAAAGACTGAGGATCATTCAAATCAGCTGCTTGGCAGAGGATTACAACCCTGATCCCTGCTTTGTCACCACCAATGAAAATAATCAGCCACTAAGAATGTCTCAAAAAATCTTAGCAGATTTCCTTCATAGCCAGCACTACCCAGCCCTAATAGAAATTGGAACAAACATCCCATTAGTAACTTCTTTTCCCTGCCCTAGATGGAACTTCAGGAAAGCAAATGGATGCTTTTTCAGGAGATCTTGATAGCTGTTTGGGATGGATTCCCACCTCTCCTGAAAATTACAAGAAATTTGTGGGCACAGTGATAAGCACGGCTAAAAAGCACATCCCCGGAGGGTACCAGAAGGAATATATCCCAGGATGGAAAAAGACCAGCGAGAATCTGTATAGGAACTTTCTTTCTTGAAAGTGGTGACCAAGAGATAGCAGACGAGCTGTTACACAGTCTTGATGTTGCCTGCTGAGAATAATGGATACAGAATGTTGAAACCACTGATTTCAAGAGGTCCAGTAGGAAAGCATGGTCTCTCCTAGGCAAGCTAGGAAATAGCAACCCTATAGCCTGTGACAATACTTTAATAACACCAAATGCCATTGTATCCACCTCTAGAGCTCCAAATTACTGAGAACATACAATCTAAGTTAAACAGGAACTCGAGACACTTAAACATGTAAGTGCCTCAGAAACTGAGTATTCCAGCCCATTCTCTGATGCTGTGATCACAGCTGCACTTACGGATATGTGAGCAGGCAAGGCCCCAGGTTTTGATGGAAACCATCCTGAATTCCTAATTCACTGTGGAAAATACACAAGAATATGGTTAGCATGCTTCTCCTACATGCTATAAATGGGTGATATTCCAAAACCTCTTAAACATTTGAAAATTATTGCAATCCTAAAACCAAGAAACCCAGCATACCTTCCTCAACTAGACTCAATAAATTTTGACATCCGATACCTAGGAATAAACAAGCTCAGTTCCAAACATTCACCAATCCTGATGGCAAAAACATTGCAACAAGCAAACTTCAACCTTCTGGACACAAGAGTGGTTACAAAATCCCTCTCCTCTATGTCATATCATTCCTTGTATCTCCACACCACCATCTGGTTTTGACCAACCTTGTAGGATATGGCTAACAATAAACAGAGCACAAACATGCCACGGTGGATGTGCAGACCTTCTCCATAAATGGGGCAAAATTCCTTCCCTGACGTGCATCTCCAGAGCCGACAGACAGACCATTCAACATATAATAGAAGATTGTACCTTGCGGCAATTGACTATTTAAATAAGTTGATGTTCATTTGTGACTTTTTTTTTTTTCAATTTTATGTCTATCGTTCTTCAGTCATGTAATTTGATTCTGTGTACTATATAAGCCATACAATAAATAAATATACAGGAACTCTATGACTTACATAAGGGTTGTGTTCTGCAGAATCCTATGCAAGTCAGAATTTCCCTAAATAAGCCTTCAGGGAAATTGTGCACTCAACTATGCGTGCTGAATTTGGCAGAAGCAAAAGAACATGTAAATAGAATTATTCAATTTTTTTTTTTTTATCTCATGCACAGGAAAAATTACAAAAATTTCAAAATTAGAAAATTACAAAAAGAGAGAGGAGACAGGCATAACATCAGCAACAGTTTTACCTTTCAAACATTGTTGCCAGAATTAACTCTCCAACTGATAAGCACACCACTGTGAAAGTTGAGGGTTGTGGAGATATAGTTTTTTCCAACACATCACAAAATTTCTCTGCAGCTGCAGAATTGGCACTGGCAACTTCTCCACATATTTTAATGTTTTGGAAACCAGTGTGATGCTTGGATCTATTTAACCACCTGTTGCTTGCCACAAATTTGGCTTGGGGTTCGCTGTACTTATCCTTAATATCTTTATAAATACTTCTTGCTTTTGCTTGAATGGCCATTGGACTCTAGGGCACTCGCTTTCGAATCTAATTTTTCATCCATATTATTAATGGTTTTGTCTATTTGGTTTTCAGGAGCATTAGCAACTAAGGGCATATTGCTCCGGGGATATGCGGCGGTCATTCCCTGACCTTTCCACATCCTCCATATTTGGTATATTATTAATGGATAACTGTTCAGGTGCTACATCTTCGATATAGCACCTGAACAGTTTTGTGACTACTGTTGGGATGGACTGGCAGCAGTGTGAAATACGTTGATCCTTGAAAGTCTTCTTTTCTGCACATACTGTCCCTTAAAATAGTATTCACTGTTGAAGCAGTGAGACCTAATTCCGTGCAACAGATGACAAACTTTGTCCTGCTTCGTACTTCTTAATCAATCATCTTCATTTTTAAATCAATTTTGTTTTGTTTCGTTTCTTAGCACTGCCAGCACTTGCACTTTCCAGTGGTTGCTTTTCCTTCGTCATTGTAATAAGCACAGTAAACCCCCACGAATAGCGGGGGTTATGTTCCTGAGAAATGTCACGAATACCGAAAACGCAAATACTGAGTTATGGCTCCCATAGTAATAAAGGGGTTCCATTCCAAAGTATGAAATATATAAGAAAAACTAGTCTAAAATTTTGTATACATATATATATATGTACCTTCATAATATGACTATGTACATAGACAGTACATAGTGAAATGCAAGCATATGGCATTGAAATGAAAATCAATAATTTAATATTAAATGTAATATTCATTAGAAATTTCAAAACAGTTCCTTTGCTAGCAACAAAACTTATCCCGCCAGTGCTATCACCAGTTTCACCAAAGTGTTGATAAAGGAATTTTGCCTTTTCACGAATGATGAGGGAACTTAACGGAATTTTATTTTGAGTTCGGCCTTCTATCCACAGATTTAAAGCTTTTTCCATTTTTTCTAATTTAACATCACGAGTTACAGAGCAAATTTTTGAAGCAATTAGCACGTTTTCACGGACAGTACAGCAGATTTTTTCTTCCGATTTCTTGATTGATCGTACTGTTGACTCATTGATTTTATGTTTTGCCACTGAGGAGACACTTTCACCATTAGAAATTGTCTAATAACTCAATTTTATTCGCTAATGTCATCACCTTCTTTGATATTTTCACATTTCCCTTGTTATTCGTAGTCATATTTTTGTACGGTTAGAAGGAACTTGTCCACAATAAAGTCCCTTTCTTCCGTTAACACACTCAAAAAAAGTCTGTTTTACACTGCAAAATGGTAGATTTATCACTTTTGTAAGCATATCAATTTATAAATTTATTCAATTTATAAGCATATAAATTAAAAGCAAACGACGAAACCTTCAATGGCAAGCACATAACACATACTGAACAAGGATTAGGGAGAAATATCCACGCTCTTGATTTTGTCACCCTCTCCCTCCACCCACTGAGCGCTGTTTTGACGGGGAAAGATAATTTTAGCCACGCCCAAGTTTTTTATGCCGAAAAATGTTCACGGCACTTTAAAATTCACATTTTTTTAGGTTTCATTTTATATGAAATCAGCAACCACAAATACAGATACCGCAAATAGCGGGGGTTTACTGTAAATAGGAATAAAGAGCAGAATCTGAAAATTTGTTTTTTTATATGGTTGAAGATTCAATAAAGGGGGAACATATTTCACCATAATACTCTAATGTAAAAACCCACAACTCCAGTTATCGGAATTATTGCAAATGCAATAAGATCAAATTTACTACCGGTTTATACTAGATTGCGCTAACAAAAAAGCCCAATAAATCGGAAAGTGCAAAATGTTTTTACGGTTGTGACCTCCAGAAATCTGTTTTAGAAAAATACCACAATTTCCATTATAAAAAATGACCTTTTAGAGAGATAAATAGCTTAGTAATATAGCAAAATTTAACTTACAAGGACTTGGAACGAATTAAAAAAAAAGTTGGGTTCACATTACAATATTTTCATGATACCTCCATTTATTCCTACAGGATACAAAATAAGTTTCCACAATTTTTTAAAGTTTGCACTGGCCGGCAAAAACTTACATAAAGTCAAATTTGTGTAAGTCGAGTATTACTTAAGTTGGGGAGTTCATGTATCTTCAATTAGATGGTTAATTATTATTTATTTTAATTTGTATTTTATGAAAGGCTGTTTCACATGAAGAAAGATGCTGTCGATACATCTTCAATGTTTTGCATAGGACATCAGCAATAGCTTTCCAATTCTGGTAATACTGAAGTGATATAATTTACCACTAAACTGTCTGATTTTGTTCTAGACCCTTTTAATGTCTGAATTTCTAATGATGGTTGAAACAAACTGAATCAGGATTGTTTCATTTTTTGTCTTAGATAATGTACATCAGCTCTTGTTTTCTTATATTGTATTGAACCAGTCTTAGGATGTTTTAAGATTTATTTTTTTTTTAGTACAGTTTCTTATTCCACCACACCTCAGGCAATTGCAAATTTTATAAGAACCCTTAGAAGAGTTTGAGCAGAGAATATATGTACAAGTTCATGTAACCAATTAATGACATTAAAATGAAGTTTATTATTACAAAATGAGTAGATTAAAATGATTTTTATGTAAAATCCAATTAAAATAAACTGGTTAAAAGGAATTAAAAAACAGAACCAAATAAATAAAACTGGTAAAACAAGCCATCAGGACTTGAACAACAGTTTTCAGCTTTTATATGCAGCCTTCTTCAAACTAAGAAAACAATGGCTAAGATTGAGACTATTACACATCAGTAGCTAAAAGACTACTCAAACATATGTTACCAAGATTTACCCCTCAGTGTAAAGTTATCTTTACACTGAGGAGTAAAGATAATTTTATTTCCCCCACCCACCAATCCAAGACCATAACCTCCCCTCAATGAGAGATGGGGAGGTTATGGTCTCCAAAATTATCTCCTTACCAAGAAAGACTTCATATACTAGTAGAAAGCTGCTATTAGTCTTTACCTGGTTTTTATTTTGGTAGATCTTAAAAAAAAAATTACTTTTAGTACAGACAGTTTTTACACTTTTAAAAAGTTTAACTGATTTTACATGTCATTATTTTAATTGTTTTTATTCACATGTTTCAGTAATTTTTTTTTAGTAATAAACTGTAACATAGTTGTTGGTTGTATGACTAACACATTTTGCAAATTTGGTGGGCAATTTTAGAATTATAGTCATTTTCATTATCCGATGTATGCATAAGTTACTAAAGTCTATAAGAACAGAATGTACAGGTTTCTTCTCAAAATTAGCTAACTTATGATGCTGACTTGAAAGTTTGCATTATGAAATCTCTATATCATTCTTGCTTCCATTTGTGGATGCATACAACTTAAAATGTTGCAATCACTAAAGTGATTGCTATTAAGGGATCTAAAATTTACCAGTCAATGAGAATATAAAGTTGGAGAGCAAATGGAAAGATCAATTACCAAGCTCACTCCTGTGGGGAGGTGCACACATGTAAAAACTCAGTACCAAGGAGTACAAGATTGTTTGTCCAGGAGGCTCTTTATTATCGCCTTTATCAAAAGACTGAGCCCAACAGTAGACGAGGTTGATTAGTCTCCTTACGGAATAGTGTATGTAGTTTATTTACAAGATAGTGAGAAAATACACAATTTGATGAGATCTATAGTGAAAACTTTGTTAATGTGATACTGAACATAACATGTGTTGCGACAGTTTCCAAAGGTTTTGTAAAGATGTATACTTGGAGAGGATTCCTTCACTAATGAGTATTGATAGATGTACCACATTATAGAAGACTCTTTCCAATATATCAAAAATGTTATATTAAAAGTGAGATTTGAAGGATTATGTTTCTTTCCTATAGAAAAATTGTGCAACAAGGTTGTTGGTATCATCAAGTTACTATAGAGGCCTTATCAGTTCAACTCAGTTTCTTGAGTTATCCCAAATTAAAAATTTTCTTCTTGTTTCTGAGAGGCTGATTTATGCTAGCCAGATTTTAAGCATGTTAGCATATACATGTAAAGCACTGATTTTCTTCGCCTATGGTTTGTCTGTCTGCATGTGATAACTCAATTCCTAGTGGATGGATTTTCATAAACTTTCATATTTGGAACTTTTAGAAACTTTTATCTCTCCAATCCAAATTTCATCTAAACCAGTACACACTTCATAAAAAAATCAGACAGACAGAAATCCGGCAATTATTTCTTTTTCCATCCATCTGCTTGTAATAACTATTCTCAATGAATGGATTTTTCATGAAATTTTATATTTTGGCTCTTTAGAATGATTTTAAGCCTTCCCAAATTTCACTAAATAACAGAACCAACAGAAATCTGGAAATTTTTTTTTTATTTATACATATCACATAGGCTATTCATGTCTCACATATCATGGCTGAAGCACTGTACATTATGTTTGTTACTGATTGGAGGAATGAATGGGTAGTGTGGGAGGTTTTCCTTACATTTTAAGCACTCTTTATTAATGTGATACTGAACTTTGTACACAAAAAGAAACAAAATTTTGCATCTTATTTTTAATGTACTAAATCATTTTTAATAAAAATAATTTAAATTTTCAACTTTAAATACAATATCAATTGAAATAGTCTATCTGAAGTATTCCTTTTATTTCAGTGTTCACTTTGTTTATGTGCATTTCTCCTAATTCAACTTTTATAAAGAGAAAAATTTTCTTTCCTGCTCTATAAATAAAAATATATAGCATATAAATTGTAGAATTAATACAACATATTTTAACATATGATAATCTTTTAAAGAAAGTAAGTGATTTCTGTAAATTACAGTTTACAAATAATGAACAAATAAATACATAAAAAAAAAAAAAAAAAAAAATATATATATATGCTCCAAAAAGTATTTAGACAGGTGTTTCTCAGTCATCTCATTGCCACATGCTTCACTGCTTGTTGGGCCCACCTTTAGTTATGATACATGCCACCTTACAGGTAGTGTGTATCAAACACAGCACAGCTTTAGAAGGATTTTCTCCACTATCTTTCCTTATCACTTCATGTGATAGCTTAATCTTAATAGTAGAACCACAATTCTCCACTAATAATTAGTACTGACGAATAATGCAAGGAAACAAGCATGCATTACCCCCTCCAATACACCTCATTTTTTCATCCCATCCAATAATTTGCCTAATTCTTTCTTAAAAGTTATTCTATCCACCTACTTTCAACAACACCACATGGAGGTTTGTTCCAATCAATCACTTTGGTTGTTGATAGTGATATCTCCTATAAACATCCTTTTTAAATTTAAAAGAATTGTCCTCTTATGTGTTGTCTCAGAAAGAGTAGTCTTTGAACTTTTTTTTTAATTAGACTATGCATGCGAGTGTTACTTGACAAGGTTTGTATAAATAAATCTCTATGCAAAAGATTCAATCATTAAAAATGATGTATTATTTTCAATACATCATTGCATTATATTTTCATCCAATTTCCTTTTTACACAAAAATTCTCCCTTTCTGTGATCCTCATGCTTATATAGTGAATCTTCCTAGGTACTTCATTCTGAAATAGCCAGCAACTTCAAATGCAAGCAGAATCCTGTAAGGCAGAGATTAGCATTAGTAGTGGCATATGATACAAGAACAGCATCAGCCAAAAAAAAAAAAACCCAACACTTTCCATTCACCCATCCATTCATTCCAAAAGTTTGTCCTGTTCTTTCTTGAATTCATTTAAGCTATCAACTTCCGCAACAACAGATGGAAGTTTGTCCCAGCAATCAGCCACTTGCTGGCTAAAGGTAAATTTCTGCACATCTATTTTGCAACCATCTTTCCTCAGTTTGAGTTTATGCCTCCTCAAGTGCATAAACCAAACAGGAGTAAGAATTCCATCGGCATTGATCTTGCTCAAACCATTCAAAGCTTTATACACCTCAATCAGATCACCTTGCTGCCTAGTCTCTAGACACTGCAATTTGTAGGATTGAAGCTTTTTTGGTAAAAGTGCCCTTTGTTCCCCTCACCAATCTTGTTGCCCTTCTCTGTACTTATTCCAGCAGCTCTACATCCCTTGTAAAACAAGTCCTCCAGACCTGTATGAGATGGGCCTATATGAGAGTTTGAAGAACATGGTGGATGCCCTCGAAAGATCTAAATTGAGGGGCCCATCAGGCTCTCAACTGCCCACATCAACACCAGAGCTTGCACTTGGTCATCACACAACACAGCAGCAACCCCCAAGGCAGATTGCGCTGGTCCCAAAGGAACTAGTAGTTGTTGGTGACTCTATTGTCAGGGAAACGGGAAACATCCTTTGTAGAAAGGACAGATGGAACAGGACCAGGGTATGTCTGCCAGGGGCAAAGGTTGATGACATTGTAGAGCAGATATCTTTTAAGGGCACAAAAGGTGATATAGTTGGCACTAATGATATTAAGAGTAGAAGACCGGCAGAATTATTTAACGAGTACACTGATGAAAAAAAGCCGTGAATTAGGGTTGAATTTGAAGTGTCTGCAATTCTGCCCAGACACGATAGGAGGGAGTATATGATGAGAGCCTTGTCGACCAATTCGGCCCTGGAAAGATTGTGCAAGGCTCAAGGGGTAGAATTTTTTTCAGCCTGGACTGTACTTGTTAACAGGAGAGATTGCTTCTACAGGGATGGGATACACTTAAATAGAAAGGGTGCAAGAATATTTGCTGATGCTATCGAGGCAGTGTTAGGTGGGTCAGAAAACTGATAGCTTGGGGGGATACAAGGACTAATAGTTTAACAGTAGCCGTAGGCAGAGGTGAAGGTGATTCTTGCACAACTTCTATTAGTAGCGACCTGGAGCGAGGGGTGTTCGGGGTTTCAGGGACGGATGTCAGTCATTGTGAAACAGGTGGGTATATGGGATGTGTTAGAGTGGCTGGGAATAGGAATAGGTGCATGTATACCAATGCTAGAAGTATAGTAAATAAATTTGATGAATTTGAAGTGTTGGTCAAGACATCAAAGGAGGATATTATTGGGATATCAGAGACGTGGTGTCACACAGATATAAGGAATGCCGAACTGGAATTTGGGAAGTACAATGCGTACAGAAAGGATAGAGAGGGAGGAGGTGTTATGCTGTTAATAAAGAAAAACAGCAAATCAAAAGAAGTGCATCCAGTTGATATAGATGAACAGTGCACTGTTCAGTCAGTTTGGTGTGACATAAGCACTGCGAAAGCAAAAATTAGAGTAGGAGTGTGTTATAGGCCTAATGACTCGAATGAGTACAATGAACAATTGTACAGAGAAATAGAGTGGGTTAGTAAATCGGAATGTCTTATAATGGGGGATTTTAACTTCCCAGATATTGACTGGAACTTGTGGGTTGGGCACTCACACACTAGTCAGACTTTTGTGGATTTATTGGATGATTGTTTTCTGCAGCAGCATGTTCGAGAGGCAACCAGAGAAAGTAATACTCTTGATCTGGTTATCAGCAGTGATCATTCATGTATTAGGAATTTGCAGATAAAAGAACCACTAGGTGGCAGTGATCACAGTGTACTGACGTGGGATTTACTTAAAGATTTAATTACCATCAGGGGTAAAGGAAAGGGTTTGTGCTTCCGTAAAGGTGAGTACAGTGGTCTCTGACAGTTTTTAAATTCTGTACAGTGCGATCAACTGACGATGTTACCAACAGTAAATTCTAAGTGGGAAGCATTCAAGGAATTAATCGTGGAAGCTACTAAAAGTTTCATTAAGAAATATTGTTCAAGGTTTAGGCCTAAATGGTTGTCAAATGAACTAATGAGACTCTTAACAGAGAAGAAAAATGCATGGGATGCATATAAATTATCAAGCTACTCAGAAGCCTATGGCAGATATAAGTTAATCTGTAATCAGGTCACAAAGGAGGTTTGGCAGGCGAAGGCAGATTACGAGAAATCCTTGGCAAAAGATGCTAAGAAAAACAGCAAAGATTTCTTTACTTATATAAACTCTAAAAGGAAGGGGATGAATCTGATTGGTCCACTTGACATCGATGGTTCGACTGTTGATGATCCTGCTCAGATAGCAAACAAACTGAATGAGTATTTTGCATCTACATTCACACATGAGGAGTTATTAAGGTTTGAAAATGGCAGAAGGTTATCAAATTGTAGCAGTGTGCTTAATGATCTTGTAATAACTGAGAGAAAAGTGGAAGAGAAATTGTTGAAGTTAAACATAAGAAAAGCACCTGGGGTGGATGGGATCTATCCAGTTATATTAAAGGAGGCGGCAAAGCAACTAAGCAAACCCTTAGCCATAATTATGAGAGCATTCTTGGACTCAGGGGAGGTCCCCACGGACTGGAGATGTGCAAATGTATCCCCAATTCACAAAGGGGGATCGAAGGGTGACACGAGTAATTACAGACCAGTTAGTTTAACTTCTGTTCCGGGTAAAATAATGGAGTTGCTGGTTAAAGATGCATTGCAGGATCATCTAGACAAGACTGCAGCAATAATTCAGACACAGCATGGGTTTGTTAAGGGAAAGTCTTGTCTGACAAATTTGATAGGATATTATGATGTGGTTTACAAAGGAACTGGATGCAAAAAATAATTTTGATATCATATATTTGGATTTCAGGAAAGCTTTTGACACTGTTGTGCATGGAAGACTATTGTACAAATTGGAGCAGAATGGTATTAAGGGTAAGTTGCTACAATGGATAAAAGGATGGTTAAGTGGGAGAAGACAGAGGGTGGTAATCAATGGGTGCTGCTCTTCTTGGACTAATGTTATTAGTGGAGTCCCACAGGGTTCGGTGTTAGGTCCACTGTTGTTTTGTATATTTATCAATGATATTGATGAAGATATATCAGGCTTAATGTCGAAGTTTGCAAATGATACAAAGGTTGGCAGGGTTGTTAATGACAGTAATGGCAGTGTGCTACTGCAACAGGATCTAGATAATTTGGGCAGATGGGCTAAGAAGTGGCAACTGAAGTTTAACCTTGACAAATGCAAATACTGCATATGGGTAGAAGTAACCCCAGAGAAACGTACCAACTGTGTGGTACTACACTTAAGGTGGTAGAAAATGAAAAAGACCTGGAAGTAATTGTGCAGTCAGATATGAAGTTCTCTGAGCAGTGTAGACAGGCTGCCAGGGCAGGTCATCGGGTTTTGTCAATGATATATAGGAATTTTGCTAGCAGGGAAAAAGAGGTGATTATCCCTCTGTATAAGGCAATGGTCAGGCCACGCCTTGAGTACTGTGTACAGGTCTGGAAGCTTCATTTTAGGAAGGATGTAGATTTACTTGAGCGTGTACAGAGAAGGGCAACAAGATTGGTGAGGGGAATAAGGGATCGATCCTCTTACCAAGAGAGGCTTAAGTTCTGCAAATTGCAGTGGCTGGAGACTAGGCACCTGGGCGGTGATCTGATTGAGGTATATAAGGCCTTGAATGGGTTGAGCACGCTGAATTCTGATGGGATCCTTCCACTTGTTCAGATTACGAATCTAAGGGGGGGGGGCATAAATTCAAATTAAGAAAAGACAGATGTAGAATAGATGTGTGAAAATTTGCCTTTAGCCAGCGGGTGGTTAATTGCTGGAACAAACTTCCATCTGTCACTGTGGAAGTTGATAGGTTGAATAAATTTAAGGAGGAACTGGACAGGCATTTGGAGGGAATGGTGTGATTTTTTTTTTTTTGGCTGATGCTGCATAAGCTCATACATTTGCTTTCTTGCATCACATGCCACTACTACCTGTATGACAGAATCTTCTCTTGTTTTAGACTCTCCAGAACCTTGCCAATATAAATGCCTAAATCAGAATTATCCCACTGATTTAGTCTGCTACACTAATCAACTTCAAAAATAGAAGTTGAAGGTCTGAAAACTATTGATATAATGAATTTGCACATAACATTCTTCAAAAGATCTAGGAGTAATGATCCTCAGTTACACAGATCTGATCATGCTAGATTGAAGCATCATGGATTTTCAGATGTTAGCATAACATTTAAAATAAACAAGTAAATTGCTTTATTAAAGAAAAGAGTTATATTAACAGATTAGTGAGGATAACATACCTCAAATTATCAGCTTGATTGAAAAAAAAAAAAAAAAAAAGTTTGCAATTCCAAAGTTTGCTTTCTTAGGGAGTTTTTAATTAGTCCTCTTTCAAAACTTCTTTTGGATCATGAAGTGAATTTGGATAAGAGTTAGTGGGACTCAATAGCGATTGCTTGTATTTTTCAATTTCAGAACTGTGCTCTTACAGCTTTTTTTTTAACCAGTTATAACATTTTCTTTAAATAAACTTGTTAAAGGTTGAAAGCAGTATAGTTACACCTTTAACCAAAGACAGCCAGAGTTTACATACATGCTTCAAAATCTTTTTCACTTCAGTGGCATTCAGTTGAAACATTTTAAATCCATCTTTCCTTTTAGTGTTTCTCTTTAGATAGTAAAGAATGTTTATCAAATATTCATCCACTTCCACAAGTGCATACAGCCCCATTTTCAGAACACAATAAGATGACAAGGAAAATCTATTACACATGACAATGCATAGCATAACAGGGGTATTATCAACACTAGGTGCCAGGCAGTTTTTTTTAAAGAAATCCCACATTTTTTAAAGTTGTTCAGAAGATTCCCAATGTCATTGAACTCTGTAGAGTCACCTTCCAATGCTTGCAACAGAGCTTCAGAAATTACACATGTGGCTGTGTATTTCTAAAGCTCTTCATTACAGGTTGGTTTTTGAATTAATTCTGATATTTTATTTTAATATACTAACCTATAGTTAATATCCCTATAGCCACATAGGTTAGTTTATTTTTGTATTTAGATAGGTATTTGGAAAGCTACAGCTTAATATTCAGATAGCCTTTGTTATTGATATTTTGGTGGGAACTTCGTAACTTTTGTTGGTTAGCTTAAATTTAATTTCACTAGTGGTTAAAAGTTTTGTCAGTGGCATAATTTCTGTAATATTATGTTAATTTAAATTCCATAGTATATTGTAAGTTTAAGTCTAAATTATTCAGAAAGCTACAGCTTAATATTCAGATAGCCTTTGTTATTGATATTTTGGTGGGAACTTCGTAACTTTTGTTGGTTAGCTTAAATTTAATTTCACTAGTGGTTAAAAGTTTTGTCAGTGGCATAATTTCTGTAATATTATGTTAATTTAAATTCCATAGTATATTGTAAGTTTAAGTCTAAATTATTCAGAAAGCTACAGCTTAATATTCAGATAGCCTTTGTTATCGATATTTTGTCAAGAATTTAACTTTTGTGTTCAGTAGCTTAAATTTAACTTCTGCAATATTTTGTTAAAATAAATTCTGAAATATATTGTAAATTTAAATTTTGTAATCTTTGTAAAGTTCAGGGACATTTGGACAAACGTTCAGGGACAAACGGAAATGCCTGCAGGCATTTATGGTGCGAGTTGTGGCTTCATTGTATAGCCTACGGCATGTACAAACTGGCAATTCTTCTCTTTGCAACTGATCTCAAATTACAACTTGGTGCATGTTGAGAAGAATGAGCCATCGAAGAAACGAGTGTTTGCCCTAGAAACAAAATGTAACTGGGAGCTTGTCAGGGACTCAAGTAACACTTGAACTGCCAAGTGATGCGCCCCCCCTCCCAATTCAGGTCCAAGAAAAGAATAGTTAAGTGCAGACTGCTCTCATCAAAAGTGATCTAGTCTTATTGAGAGACTATTGTCATGGAAACAGGTAACATTTCTTATAATAAAGACAGGTGGTCCAGAACCAGTGTTTTCCAGGAGCAACAACTGATGCTGTTACCAACAGATTGTCAGATTTTAAGGGAGGTAAAGAGAGAATTATTATCCATGTGGAGACTAACAATATTAAATGTACACGACCTGACCATCTGTTGGATAACTATAGGACTATGCTGAAAAAATGCTGCGAGTTAGGTCAGAATGCATGTGTCTGCAATTCAGCCCAGACATGATAGGAGGGATTATATGCTGAAAGACTTGTGGATTAACTTGAGACTTAAAATCTACAAGGCTCTAGGGTCAAAAATGTTTTTTTTTTTATATCAGCATGGCCTCCATTTGTAGGTAGAAGGAATTATTTTGTAGAGAGTATTCATTTGAACAAACATGGTGCAAGGATTTCTGCCAGTATCACTGATGATACCTTAATGGTTCAAAGAAACTGCTAGTTAGGGGAATGGAGGTGAAGGGTAATATAGATCTGCATTTATCTGATGATATGGATAAAAGTAATGATTGCAATCACCTCAAGAAGTCTTGTTTGTTATTGCAACAACCAATGTTGGCAAGATGTCTGATGGTAGCAATATTTCAAAGGAGTGGGAAGATAAAGCTAGGGAAACAAGCCTAAATAACTTCAAGGGGCATGTCAGGTTAGTAAACTACAGAAGAATACTTAGTCTTAACTGTGTCTACAGTAGTGTTGTCAGTAATATGGTTGGATTTGAAAACTCCTAGTTAGAACAACTAATGCTGACATAATGGGGCTGACAAAAATGTGGTGCCACCAGGAAATTGGGGAATGATGAGTTCCACTATGGAATGTATAATGTATTTAGGGAAGACAGAAGAGGTGGTGGTGATGTGATGTTTCTTATCAAAAGCAACCTGAGCACAAAAAGAGCTTCAATCTGAAGTTACATCTATCCGGACAAGAACCTGAGTGGTATGAGTTGGAAGCAAAGATATAATGAGTGGAAGTAATCTACAGACCAGAAGGTTGTAATGAACATGACAAGTCTTTACATGCAGACGGAATGGGCAAGCAATCACGAAAGTCTTATTATGGGAGACTTCAATCTGCCCCACACTGATTGAAATAAGTGGGAGGGACTCTTACAAGGGAGAAATTTTTTTCCAAATAAACTAGATTGTTATTCATACCAGCATGTCAGAGTTAAGGGTGAGAATACTCTTGACCTCATCATTACTTACAAATTAGATGACACCACAGGGAAACCATTGGCATATAGTGATCATGCAGTTGTCAACTGGAAGTTGAAGAAAGGTGTTGCAGTAGTTAAAGGTATGGGTTTTAATTTCACAAGAGGAGACTGACAGTTCTGGTATTACTGAAGTGATGAAGGGAGATAATTTACCACTAATTTGTCTAGTTTTTACCACTAATTTGTCTAGTTTTTCTCTAGGCATTACATGACATCTATTAATTGGGCAGATTGCAGAGTGAGGGCAAATACACTTGAATTATGGAATACCTTTAAAGCAAAAAATCACAGAAACCATGAACGCATTTGATGAATGAGGAGCTGGTTGATCAAATAGAGCAGAAAAAGATAGCATGTGATAATTAGAGCAATGAAAAGTACTAAATCCTACAATAGCTAAAAATTGATTTGTAATAGTACCACAATTGAGTAAAATAATTTGAGAGTTACTGTGGGTCTATGAGAAAGAGAGTTAGGTTACGTAGGGTTGTACCTTGGTGGAATATAGTTCTGATGGATATGAGGAGGAGGGTGAACAGGCCGAGGAGGAATTACCAAAGAGTACCTGATCATTGGAAACAGCCATTTCCAGCACCCTCAAAAACATCAACTTACATGGCGAAATCCATCTGGCAAGGACTCAGCAATCCTGGACTACATTTTGATCAATGCCAGATTTCGCTCATCACTCATGGATGTTCGTGCCATGAGGGGACCTGATTGCGGATCTGATCATTACCTCATCCGGGCTAAGGTGCAGCTCAAATTACGGCATGCAAAAAGATCATCTCGGTCAGCCAAGCTGGACTGGAGGCAGCTAATGAATGCTGCCAACAAACAGGTATATCAGATCGCCCTATCCAACCGCTTCGAGATGCTGGCCGTGCCCGAGGATATAAATGAAGAAGAAAAGCAGATCTCTGATGCCATCCTGGAATGTGCCAAGCCCCTATGTCCACCTGCCCGACGTCAAACGCAACCATGGATATCAGACGAGTGCCTCGACCTCGTGGACAAATGGAAACAGGCAAAGTTGGTCGACTTTGAACGGTACCGGCAGCTAAACCGAGAAGTCCGACAAAGAATGACAGCAGAAAGAGAAGCATACTGGAACCAAGTGGCAGACGATCTTGAAGTGGCAGCATCCAAAAACGAGTACCGCACTCTCTACCGCACCCTCAGATGTCTGAGTGGAAAGACTAAATTGACTAGTGACAACATCAAGAATGCTGATGGGACCTTCGTGCGATCACCATCCGAACGCCTGCAACGGTGGAGTGAATTCTTCAAAGCTCTGTATAATCACGACCCACCTCAGGGACCGCCAGCAACAGCACTCTCGATCGACCCCCCTGAGGTCTCCATGGTCGATGTTGAGCCTACAGTAGAAGAAGTGAAAGCAGCCATACAATCCCTGAAGAATGGCAAGGCACCAGGAGTGGACCAAGTCACCACAGAAGCGATCAAAGCCGGGGGAGATGTACTGCTTCGCCGACTACACTCACTCCTCAAAACCATCTGGTGCACTGAACAAATTCCGTTAACATGGAGGAAAGCCATTATCGTACCGATCCACAAGAAAGGTGATAACCGGGACTGCAAGAACTACCGTGGCATCAGCCTCCTTTCCATCATTGGAAAGGTCTTTATGAAGATTATCCAGTCAAGACTGCAAAAACATCGCGAGCAAACCAGTCGAGAAGAACAGGCAGGATTTAGACCCGGGCGAGGATGCTGTGATCAAATCTTTGCCATTCGTCAGCTGATGGAGGAGAGGATCCGGTGTGGACAGCGAACCGTCATTGTTTTCATTGACTTTAAGTCTGCTTTCGACTGTGTCCACCGGCCTGCCTTATGGAAACTACTAGAGGTTGAACATGTACCTCGAAAAGTCATCACACTCCTCCAAACTGCATACAATGGTTTAACCAGCCAGGTGCGCATCCAGAACGATTTATCTGAGGAATTTACCATCCAAACTGGAGTCCGCCAAGGGGATGTAGCCTCCCCGTTGCTTTTCAACATCGTGGTCGACGCCATTATGAGGCAAGCATTCAGAAACAGACAGGGCATACAATATGACAAGGATCACTATGTGACTGACCTGATGTTTGCTGATGATAGTGCTATCCTTGCCGGTAACGACGCTGAAGCCACGGAAATCCTCTACGACATTGCCCGCATTGCCCGGCCATACGGTTTGAAGATCAATGCTGGTAAGACAAAGGCCCTGACAACAGATGGGTCGCAAGCCACCATCTATCTCGAAGGCGTCCAGATCGAGCAAGTGCAGGACTTTAAATACCTTGGGTCGCTGGTCCAGGAGAAGAAAGTTGCATCCACCATGGAAATTCACAGCAGAATTGGACAGGCGGCCACTGCGTTCGCCTCGCTCAAATGGTGTCTGTGGAAGAGGACCAACATTTCCACAAAGACTAAAATCCGACTCTTCCGGACTTTGATCCTGCCCATTCTTCTTTACGGATCGGAAACATGGATTTGTCTCAAGTTAGATTTGAACAAACTTGAGGTATTCCAAATGCGATGCCTGCGGCAGATCTTGGGCATCTCTCTTCGCGACCGCATCACTAATGATACCATCCGCGCCAGATGCCAACAGCAACCAACCATTGCCGACCAAATCCAGAAGCGAAGGCTCAGATGGTTTGGCCACGTATGTAGAATGGGCACGAACAGAATACCATCCACACTCCTTTGGAGACAACGACCCACCCAATGGAGCATCCAACGGACCGCACCTAGGAAAACGTGGGCCAAGCAAGTGGAAGATGACTTGAAGAGCCGACGTCTCGACCTTAACCAGGCCAGGACTGAAGCCATGGATCGTAAGGTATGGAAGAACATCACAGAGCAAGTCCGAAACCCTGCGGCACCTACAGCAGCATACTGGTTGCGTGGCCAACCGCCTCCCCCAGCTGCCAGCTAAGGACCAAAGAAGAAGAAGAAGGAGGGGAATATTAGAGGAGGAAGACACTTTGAAAAGACAATAATTGCAGCATAGGAGTATACTGTTAAAATACAATATGAAATAAGAAACATGGAAGAGATATGTTAAGGAGGAAATGAGCAAGGATGTATGGAAGTTGCCATACAAAATATTGATTGGGAGTCCTCTGTGAGGTGTTTGCTCTCCTGTTTCCAAGGGACTACTTAAGTATTGAGAATAGGGAACAAAGTTGAATTAGGAATAGGAATTTGAATATTGGTTATGATGGAAAACAGAGTCTGAGTAGGAAGAACTGAGAAAAGCTTTGGAGAAGATGAAATTAAAGAAAGCTCCTGGAAATGGTTTATTACCTGAGGTGGTTAAGAAGTTTGGAGAGAAATGAACTTCTGGTATTATTTAATAGATGTTTAAAGGAAAAGATATTTCCACAGAGATGGAAGGAGGTCCACAAAGATATTGTTGAAAAATTGAGATAAGGTAGTAACAGACCCAAGCTCATACCGTCCAGTGACTTTATTGTCAGTAATTACAAAGTTATTGGAGAGACTGTTAATGAATTGATTGGAAGAATATTATGGAAAAATAGATGTTTAAAGAAAAATAGATGTTTAAAGGAAAAGATATTTCCACAGAGATGGAAGGAGGTCCACAAAGATATTGTTGAAAAATTGAGATAAGGTAGTAACAGACCCAAGCTCATACCGTCCAGTGACTTTATTGTCAGTAATTGCAAAGTTATTGGAGAGACTGTTAATGAATTGATTGGAAGAATATTATGGAAAAAGTGGAATGGGTAACTCTAGGCAGTATGGCTTTAGAATGGGAAAATCTACTGAAGATGCAATTGATAAAATGGCGACATATGTTCAAGAGGCTCCAGAGAAGTATGTACTTGGTATGTTTGACTTTAAGGGTGAATTTGAGTGTGGTGGCAGAGTTTTTAGCAAGGCAGAGAGAAATGAAGTGTTCTGGGCAGTACTATGGTGCATTAAAGTCTTATTTTGATCAGAGAAGAGTAACAGTAGTTACATGATATGGTAGAGTCTCACAAGAAATGGATAGAGGAGCCCTGCAAAGGTCAATTATTGGCCCATATAGCTGGAATGCAGTGATAGATGAGCTACTGGCTCAGGAGTGGGAAGGATGTGAGCAGGTGGCTTATGCAGACAACCTATTAATAATGGTGAGGTAATTCAAGAAAAGAAATAGAGGATAGGTTGAAGAAAGTTGTGGGGCAATTAGGATGAGTAACAATGAATAAGATGGAGATATCTACTGATAAGACTAAAATGGTGCTCAGAGGAAGGTTGAGTGAAGGAAGAAGGCTCACTTTGAAGATATTAAGAACATCTGTAGCATATGCCCCTTAGTCAAATACCATGGAGTACATATGGATGAGAAAATGTCATTTTTGCATCAAGTGCAGAAGTTAAAAGAAAAAGTGTGGGTTATATACTCTAAAATAAGGAAGATTAGTAGAATAGAATTGAGAGAATTTGGGGAGTGAAAGGAAAAAATCCCCAGATCTCCTCTATAAGTGTATCTTTGTGCCCATTATGACTTATGCATATGGGGCATAGGGTGACATTTAATAGTCACAAAAAAGGAGCATAATTTCTGCTCAGCAATTTGCCTTTTTGGCTGTGATGCAGTTGTGTAGAACAGTTTTAAATGATGCATTACAAGTAGTATCAGGAAAAGAACCAATTGATTTGGTTGTGATTAAATGAGTAATGGAGTATGCAATCAAGAAAAACAAGAGGATAGAAATATTGGGGATTAAATCTTGTATTGAGGAAAATAAGGTATATGGGAAGCAGGGTTTAAAGAGAGAAAATTATTGCAAAAAGAAATAGATAGTATTTGGCAAGAAAGGCGGAACCATTCCGACAGGTGCCATGTCATGTATGCCTTCTGCCTGGAGTGAAGGTAGTAAGAGAAATGGATGGATGGATGGCCAGGCTTTGATCTGATGGCTACAATGATAGTAAGTGGGCATGGAATAAAGAAAAGGTTGGCAGAGCTGGGAGTAGAAAATCATCCGAACTATGTATGGGAACATATTGAAGATACAGATTATGTGTTGGAAAATTGTACAAGGTACACAGACCAGAGAGAAATATTTTTCTCTAAGACTGGCTCTGACTCATACACCCACAGTGACAGTGTTATGCAAAGTTTTTCGCAATTCTCTAACAGTTAGAGCAAAACCATGTTATGACGCAGAAGCCTGTAGCAGATATAAGCTAGTCTGTAATCAGGTCACAAAGGAGGTTCGGCAGGCAAAGGCGGATTACGAGAAATCTTTGGCAAAAGATGCTAAGAAAAACAGCAAGGATTTCTTTACTTATATAAACTCTAAAAGGAAGGGGATGAATATGATTGGTCCACTTGACATCGATGGTTCGACTGTTGATGATCCTGCTCAGATAGCAAACAAACTGAATGAGTATTTTGCATCTACATTCACATGTGAGGAATTATTACAGTTTGAAAATGGAAGAAGGTTATCAAATTGTAGCAGTGTGCTTAATGATTTTGTAATAACTGAGAGCAAAGTGGAGGAGAAATTGTTGAAGTTAAACATAAGAAAGGCACCTGGGGTGGATGGGATCTATCCAGTTATATTAAAGGAGGCGGCAAAGCAACTAAGCAAACCCTTAGCCATAATTATGAGAGCATCCTTGGATTCAGGGGAGGTTCCCACGGACTGGAGATGTGCAAATGTATCCCCAATTCACAAAGGAGGTTCGAAGGGTGACACGAGTAATTACAGACCAGTTAGTTTAACTTCTGTTCCGGGTAAAATAATGGAGTCACTGGTTAAAGATGCATTGCAGGATCATCTAGACAAGACTGCAGCAATAATTCAGACACAGCATGGGTTTGTTAAGGGAAAGTCTTGCCTGACAAATTTGATTGGTTATTATGATGTGGTCACAAAGGAACTGGATGCAAAAAATAATTTTGATATCACATACTTGGATTTCAGGAAAGCTTTTGACACTGTTGTGCATGGAAGACTACTGTACAAATTGGAGCAGAATGGTATTAAGGGTAAGTTGCTACAATGGATAAAAGGATGGTTAAGTGGGAGAAGACAGAGGGTGGTAATCAATGGGTGCTGCTCTTCGTGGACTAATGTTATTAGTGGAGTCCCACAGGGTTCGGTGTTGGGTCCACTGTTGTTTTGTATATTTATCAATGATATTGATGAAGGTATATCAGGCTTAATGTCGAAGTTTGCAGATGACACGAAGGTTGGCAGGGTTGTTAATGACAGTAATGGCAGTGTGCTACTGCAACAGGATCTAGATAATTTGGGCAGATGGGCTAAGAAGTGGCAACTGAAGTTTAACCTTGACAAATGCAAAGTACTGCATATGGGTAGAAGTAACCCCAGAGAAACGTACCAACTGTGTGGTACTACACTTAAGGTGGTAGAAAATGAAAAAGACCTGGGAGTAATTGTGCAGTCAGATATGAAGTTTTCTGAGCAATGTAGACAGGCTGCTAGGGCAGGTCATGGGGTTTTGTCAATGATATACAGGAATTTTGCTAGCAGGGAAAAGGAGGTGATTGTCCCTCTGTATAAGGCAATGGTCAGGCCACGCCTTGAGTACTGCGTACAGGTCTGGAGGCCTCATTTTAGGAAGGATGTAGATTTGCTTGAGCGTGTACAGAGAAGAGCAACACGATTGGTGAGGGGAATGAAGGGATCCTCTTACCAAGAGAGGCTTAAGTTCTGCAAATTGCAGTGGCTGGAGACTAGGCACCTGCGCGGTGATCTGATTGAGGTCTATAAGGCCTTGAATGGGTTGAGCACGCTGAATTCTGATGGGATCCTCCCACTTGTTCAGAATACGAACCTACGGGGACATAAGTTCAAATTAAGAAAGGATAGATGTAGAATAGATGTGCGGAAATTTGCCTTTAGCCAGCGGGTAGTTAATTGCTGGAACAAACTTCCATCTGTCGTTGTGGAAGTTGATAGGTTAAATAAATTTAAGGAGGAACTGGACAGGCATTTGGAGGGTATGGTGTGATTTTTTTTGTTTTTTTTTTTTTTGGCTGATGCTGCATAAGCTCCTACACTTGCTTTCTTGCATCAAGTGCCACTACTACTACTACTACTATATAGGTACCATGTTGTGCAAGGATTGCCACAATTTATTAATCATGTTGTAGAAGTGCCATGTTATATGGGGGTTGCCTGTACTTGGTAAGAGAGCAAAGAATCGGTACAAGGAATTTTTCATCTAGACCAGAGAGAAATATTTTTCTCTAAGACTGGCTCTGACTCATACACCCACAGTGACAGTGTTATGCAAAGTTTTTCGCAATTCTCTAACAGTTAGAGCAAAACCATGTTATATAGGTACCATGTTGTGCAAGGATTGCCACAATTTATCAATCATGTTGTAGAAGTGCCATGTTATATGGAGGTTGCCTGTACTTGGTAAGAGAGCAAAGAATCAGTACAAGGAATTTTTCATCTATGTTTTTCAAATTTTTCACAAGCAAGAAAAACATTAATCAGATCAGACCCTTGTGCATTAGGTGTGAGACATCCCAGCTGATATTTTGGATGAATTGAAAATGTACTTTGCATCTGTCTTTCATGCTGAGAACAGACTGTGCAAGTAAGGCTGAGCTGAAATTACAGATGACTGTTTATTACAAAAACTTTTCAGCATAAAGGTAAGTAAGGCTCCTAGAGTTGATGGCATATACCCAGTAATTTTGAGGGAGACTGCCAGGGGGGTATATTGAACCATTGAAGTTAATTATGAGTGCATCTTTGGACTTGGTTGAGATTCCTTTGGATAGAGAAGTGCCAACATATCACCAAACATAAAGGCAGTTCTAAGAGCAGAGCTGCTAACTATAGACCAATTAGTCTGACTGCAATGGTAGGGAAAATCTCGGCAGCTATGATTGTAATCCAGGGACATTTAGATAGATATGGCATTCTGAACAACACACATGGTTTTGTTAGGGGAAAATCAAGTTTAGATAACTTAGTATGCTATTTTAGCACAGTTACTCATAAGCTGGATGAAAGCAACAATTGACAGTTTATTTGGATTTTAGCGAAGCATTTGACTCAGTCCCTCATGAAAAGGTACTGCATAAGCTGGAACAGGCTGGGATTACTGGAAAGATTCTAAGCTGGATTGAAGGAAATAAATTATTAATAAATATTAAGTATAAATTTAGATGAATTATAAATGTAATTTAAGCTGTGCAATACATACACTACTACCATTACTTTTGAATCACCTTTGTAAAGCATTCTTATCAAAAAGACAATGCTACATTTGTCCTATACAAAAATAAAAATCATGCTTATAAACACTCCCGTTACAAAGACAAACCTTCAGCCTTAAAGGATTGAGTTTAAACTCATATTACAGGTAATATCATTATCCACTTTATTAGGCCTAAATTAATGAAATGGTTTTAATATTATCAGCATTACCAAAAAGATGAATTACCAAAAGGGTGCAGTTGTTTCAAGACCAAGTTGGCTATTAGATGGTGGGTGACTTTAATTAGCAATCTTATGCTGACTTATAAATAATGTACCGAGTTCTAAGTGAGTAGCCTAGTGGTGTATGGAAGAAAGGAGTTAAAAGGAAACAAGGTGTTTAATTGGAAATTTTTCTTCCATGCACCACTCAGTTGTTCACTTAGAGGTCTTGAGTTTGTTTGTTATTTGGTTTTTAGGAGCATTAGCAACTAAGGCCATATTGCTCTGGGGATATGCGGTGGTCATTCCCTAACCTTTCCGCATCCTCCGTATTTGGTGGTCATGGGCTCGAACCCCGGTCTAATCAAGAAGCATGTGCTATGCAGTGCTGCTCCTGCCCACCTGGCTATGGAGGCACCTAGGTCTTGAGTTAAGTAATGTAAAACATAAGTGTGATCTATAAAATGAAGAGCAGAAAAGTGAAAAGATAACTCCTATATACTGGTCATCAACTCATGGATAATGGTATGGGTTTAATGTGAGTATAAATCAGAGCCTGTCACTGGAGTTAAATGAAAGCTAAATGTCTGTCACTGGAGGAACCATGGCATTCAAAGAATACATAAGTTTCAGTCATTACCAAAGACTATTTCGGTCATAGCAAATAAACATTAACAGGTAGTTAACTAACTTGACCTAAATGCTATTATACCTACACTGTTTCCTTTCTTCAGTAATCTGATCTGAAATCAATCCAGTTTCAAAAGATTTTTCTTCTTCTTCTTTACTAGGTTCAATTCCTGACAAAATGTATGCTATATCATTCAGTTTTCTCCTCTTCTTTTTCTGTTCCTTTTTTCCACTCTTCATTTTCTAGAAAGCATTTATGTTTACACTATTTTATTACATATTCCAGAAATGCATAAAAAAAACAAGTGAAATATCTGATATTACAAATGTTATTGCAAATAAGTTTCCTTATAGTTATGATTACTTCCAACCTAAATAAAGTAATGCATTCTTCATCTATTGTCCACCAGCCAAATACAGTGAAACTGTTTTTAAAGTAGCCTAACAGTCCTGTGCTAAATCCCTCTTATAAAAAAAGAAGGAAAATATAGAACTACACAAATTAGACAATTGTTCAGGGTCCATTACTAGGTAGGACCTATGACAATTCCTTGCCTGGTTATGCTGAATAAATTATAATACCATTTGAAATTAGGTGCATGCTGGAAGTATCTTTAGAACAAAATACAGTATAGCCATTATAACATTTATTAAATTACAAATTGACTTCAAATTAGTATTTCAATAATCACTATTGAAATTATATCAAGGTTCCCTCTGTAGGAGTCTATACACATATTTTGTCTAGGGATCAATCACTGCATGAATATTTTGCCTAGGGTCTTACAAATTTATAGTTGCACCCCTGCTTGAAGTGTAGTAAAGTCACTTGAAAGACACTTTCAAGTGACTTTACTACACACATGGGTTTCTTACAGTGTATTTGCCTAGAGGTTGGCCCTGGAGTGATATTTTTTGATGATATTTTGAAATTTGTAAATAAAAGTGAAAACTTCGTACATAAATGCTTTAAAATATAAAATGTTGTTTTGACTTTGTCAACACTATAGTAAAACTCTGAAATCAAATCAGAATAAAAAAAAATAGGAATGTAAAATAGCCTGTGATTCCTTTTTATGATGCAACTATATCCTCTACATTTATTTATGCATTACTTAATATTTGTTTATTGTATTTGGTTAATAAATATGTATTTGTTTTATCAAATTCTGGATCTGCATTTCATAAAAATTCTTTGATTTTAGTTTTTGTAAGCTCAAATCAGACAACTGAGGTCAACAAGTGCTATCTTCTGATTTTCAAAGCTTTTTTTGTGCTGTCATCTATTATAAACAGTGGCTACAATTTGTTGGAAGCACAGATAAGAGATGGTACATATAATAGAAAATCAAGACAATGCATTAAAGAAAGGTATTATCTGAAATATTCTTTGAAGTGTAGATGTACTTATATAAATACTTCCCAGAGCCCACATATGAAAAATGCAAAGCTACATATGTACTGCTGAGAAGGTTAAACCTATTTAATGTAAACAGCAAGAAGTCGGTTCTATAAAAGCCAATCTTATCTGTATTAAGCAAGCACTTTTTTGAAGTAACAGGTAATTCTGCATACAGTTGTCCCTTGCTATAGTGCTCTATTTTTTAATATTCTCCCCTAGAACAATGTTATTCAATCCAAACACCTTGAGAGAGGAGTTGCCCATTAAGTGTTTAGATGCCTGAGAAGCTGCATTGAATTTTTTAAAAGTTGTCTATTGCTCCAAAAGTTGTGTTCACAGATAATTTACAACTCTGCACTAATTTTCTATAGCTGCTTAAACTGCCACAAGGCCCCTGTGTCCACAGGTGAAAAAAAAAACACTAGTCATTCAATGCTATAGGTAAGAAAATATATTGAAGTGGTCACTGCACTATTTGTTTATTGCAAAAATATACACTTTATACATCATCCAGCCCAGCAGGGTTATTGAAAAGGGAGCAGCTAATTAAAACTGCCAAGTTCTAATTAGCTGAAGTTTATTGAGGTTTTGTTTATAGACCTCTTCAGGAACAACTTTTTCCTGATAGGAAGTTGCTTTGAGCTGTACAGTTGTTTTGGTAGCACTGTGCAGCTCAAAGATGCGTAAATATCATTGATTTTAGTTTAACACATAGGTGGTTTCAACTTATTTATTATTTTTTTAAACGGCATTAAAGAGAAAATGAGTCAGCTAGTGTCAATAACAGAGAGAAAGTGAAAAGCCATCGGAAAAACTTTGTTGGAAACTAAACTGGACATTCTAAAAAGACTGAATTCAGGCAAGTGATAGATTTACATTACATTTAGTGGTTTTCAGCAATTTTAAAATCAACAATATTTTAAGCTGTTATTGTAAATAATGTCAATACAGTATAAATTTCATGTACATTAATTTTAAAGTAAGCTTTCTTGAATTTTATAGAACATACATTGCATTCAATGTTTTTTTTGCATAATTTGTATATTTAAACCCTTTTATATTTAAGGCTTTAAAATGTTTGTTGCATTTAATATCATTATAGAGAAATTAGCCAAAAATAGGTTAACACCAACCAGTTAAAATTGAGATTATATTCTTTTGATAAATTTCTCCTGCTTAACCCAGATTCACTTAGCACTCTGTTTTTACAGCCCAACTAAAAGTGGGACATGTGTATTTATAAAGCTATATTATTATACCAGTTAACTTATAAATAGGTTAACATCCCTAGCCTAATGTGGCTGTCTCAAAATATAAACAGAAAATTTTATTTATAATAAACTCCTCACATTCAACATATGGAGGTTTCAGCCTCAAAAAAAAAAAAAAAAAAACTTCTGAGAAGAATACAGCAACTTCACTATGCTTTCAAATTGTAAAAAAAACAAAAAAAAAAACACAATGCTATTTTGACCTCTTCACAATGAAATCTTGCTTTTTCTTCTCTCTTGTGTTTCTAAGGCCAGCAGGATTTAAGCTGCCTAGTATATGCAATAGTCTTAATGCTCAGAGAGGAACAAACTTTGCCTTTATTGCAAGTTACTGTGGCATTCCATTGCCATTTATTTAAAAGGGCAAGCCACTTTTATGATTACCTTTTGGGACTGATGACTCCCTCATCAGATAACAGGTAGTCTTTAATGACAATTCTGATAGTAGTACCATAATGAATTTGTTTGACATGAGCTGACATGCAACACTGAAACAACATGATAAAAGCAATGACTATAAATACTGCTGGTCACAATTATGCACACAAGAGGTTGCAGTCATACTTTTCACAATTCATTATGTTTACTGCTATCTTGACAGTATGTTGCAATGTAACATTTTCATTTAAAAAAATAAAAAGTAATTTAATAAAAAATTATGCAGAAAACAAGGAAGATTAAACCAAACTTAAAAAAAAAGACACCACATTTTGTTGAAAAATAATTTCCCTGCATCTTATGGTCCAAAAGTATGCCAGTTACATGTTTTTCTCTAGCTGTGGAGAGAGAAAGAATGATCAAAATGCCCAAGTAGCCTTCTGAAAAGTCAGCTCTTAGTGCATAAACAGTTAAAAATGCATAATAACAGACCATACAGAAAGGATAGTTGTAGAGTTAGCTATAATTATATAACACCTTAGCCACTTACAATTACAGGCCATCTCAAACTTGTGAAAGCATTCATGCATATAAAGTGTACCAAATAGATGGTAGCAACAAACAGTGATTTGACATCAACAGGACAAATGCAACAATCAACAATTTCACAGATGTGGAAATGGGTGAAACACAAAACCAAGTCCAAGAAATGCAGACTCAGAAATGACCTTGACAGCATTGATGGATGAATACACTCTTTGAAGAAGGGAGAAGTTTAGCCTGTAATATCAGTACAGACAAGTGTGACAGTAATGATGATTAGCATTAGAACGTCTTGTAATCATATATATTTTTTTAGAGCATCGGCAACTAAGCCTATGTTGCTCAGTGTGTTCAAATTGTGTATTCTGAGGCCAATCTTCTATTTTTCTGGATGAAAAACTTAATTTCCCAGATTAAAAAAAAAAAAAAAAAAAAAAAATACTACCCTCACCTGAGACAGACTAACTCAGCCACGTTGTGAAAAATACCCATAAAAATTCCTCCAGTCATCGACGGGATTCGAACTTAGGTCCTTTCCACCCGGTGTGGGGATGACTGATTCTACGAACTGTTTCTATAAAAATCTTGTGTAGTGCAAATTTCATGATATGACTACTGAAGCCCTCTTGTGAGGGCTTCAATAGTCATATCATGAAAACCTTTCCCTCCTACCAACTTAGCAAGTTCTCCTATTGCCCGGATACTATTTTCTGTCTGTTTGACCATATTTACTGAATGAACTGACTCTGCCCATACATTTTTCCAACACACATTTAATGTTGATAGTTTTACTTCTTGAAGCAATAAAGCTACGATTGTGAGACAGTCCACAATTGAAAAATTTTCATGCCTCCAATTCAATTCAATTTTTTTCCAAAATTAATTGTAACAATTTTCTAATGTAATGAGTGTCAAAGGTAGATACATTGGTATAATCACCGTTCTTCCCCACACCGGGTGGAAGAGCCTGAGCTCAAATTCCGTTAAACCCTGATCTAATTAAAGAAGTTGTACTAGGTGACAGGAACACTACTTCAATGTTTGAATGACTTAAAAAATATATATTTAAGTACTTTTATAAATATTATAATATATGTATGTTTTGTATATTTATCAATGATAGTGATGAAGGTATATCAGACAGTGTCAAAGTTTGCAGATGATACAAAGGTTGGCAGGGTTATTAATGATAGTAACAGCAGCGTGCTACTGCAACAGGATCTAAAAAATTTGGGCAGATGGGCTGAAAAGTGGCAACTGAAGTTAAACATTGACAAATGCAAAGTACTGCATATGGGTAGCAGTAACTCAAGAGAAACATAGCAACTGTGGTACTACACTCAGGGAAGTGGAGAATGAAAAACATCTGGGGGTAATTTCATTGCTGTCAGATATGAAGTTCATTGAGCAGTGCAGACGGCTGCCAGAGCAGGTCATGGAGTTTTGTCAACAATATACGGGTGATCCCTGCTTAACGCTGATAATTCGTTCTGGAAAAACAGACCGCTAAGTGAATCTGTGCTAAGCGAGTGCCACATTCCCATAAGGTAACATATGTATTTGTGAGTTGCGGTCGGTGCCATAGGATATTTCCTAATCAATAATAAACGGTAGTGAAAAGATTCACAAATGTCGGTCAAAATATTAATATTCAAATATTTGTACATATAAAATATTCTGCATTACATACATATAATTATGTATTTAATGCAGAACTACATGCGGAACTACTTACGTGGTAACTACTTACGTATCAAAATTAAACTTAAAAATTCCAATTAAAATAGAATTTAACTGATCTAAATTGATTTTAATTGATTTAATTTATGAATTTAATCATGAAAAATGTGTCGATTTTGGGTTGAACTTTGGCCCTCTTCCAAATAAACTAAAAGGGGTATTAATTTTAAATCCCCTGCAGCATTACCACCCAACAATAAAGTCAACCGATCCTTCGCCGCTTTGAAACCTGGCATGTTTTTTTCTTTTTCAATATGAAACTTCTTTTAGGCATTCGTTTCCACAAAAGTCCTGCTTCATGTATGTTAAAAACTTGTTGAGAAGTATAACACATAATACTCCTCTTCAATAATTTTAGTTCTTTTTTTGAAAGTTTCTGCTCCTTGATCTGCACTGGTAGCTTCTCCCTGGATTTTAAATCTATTCAACCAGCCCTTACCAGTTTTAAATGGTTCCACTTTTTTTTTTTGGCAAGTTTTCTTCAGATCGTCATATTGGCTAATCTCTCTCTTTTTTATAATATTTAACTTAACTGAATTCTGCATTGGATATTATCTTCAATAAAATTAAAATTCAAAAAAATTAAGTCTTTCCATTTCAATCCTAATAGTCGGCCTAGCCCTAGTTGCTTGCAGTGGAACAGCTATCTTTCCTGCTGCTAAAATTAAATTCTTTATTTTTTTTATAATTGTTCTTACAGTTAAACTTGCAAGTCCTAAATTATGGCACACATCCACTTGTTGTTGACTGGAATCTATTTGCTTCAAAACATCTAATTTAATTTTCAAATTCAGGTCTTTCTTACATTTATAGTCTGTACTGCACCCAGACATTGCTTTTTCATTCTTATCACAGCCATAAACTCTTCCATTATGCACGATGTCTTATACTTGTAAAATAATAAGGCGAGTTTACCTCAATATAATGAGTATTACAGCTCTGATTCATACTATCTGATGTCTAATACTGTACTGAGTGATGACTAGACTTCGGATAAATGTATATAAATGATCAAATATATAAGCAATATATTTAATCATTTTTTAAAATGTTGATCTCTGAACTAAGTAACAAATCACTGTACTGCAATTAAATTAGCGTGTGAGAATTTCACTGAGCGTGGGAAAATTTCTCAAGTCGGCATGGGAAACATTTTAATTCTGTTTTGCTTTCATTTTCAAGCCATCGACTCAAACAAATGAAACGATTTCGTTAAACATGCCAAAAATGCAATCTGTAAAAGAGCGTTATAGTGATCTGTGACAGGGTTATAGTCAGATACGGGTTATAATATAAGAAAAGCGTTATGGCAAATCAGCAATAAAGCAAACTGCGTTATAACGGGGGCCTGCTGTATGCGAATTTTGCTAGCAGAGACAAGGAAGTGATTATCTCTTTGTATAAGGCAATGGTCAGGCCACATCTGGAGTATTGTATACAGGCCTGAAGGCCTCATTTTAGGAAGGATGTAGAGTTGCTAGAATGAGTACAGAGAAGAGCAACAAGATTGGTGAGAGGAACAAAGGCTTGAGTTCTGCAAGTTGCAGCATCTGGAGACTAGGCACCTGCAAGGTGATCCGAATGAGGTGCGTAAGGCCTTGAATGGTTTGAGCAAGCATAGATTCAAATTGGAGAAAGACAGTTGTAGAATAGATGTGTAGAAGTTTGCCTTTAGTCAATGGGTAGTTGATTCCGGAACAGACTTCCATCTGTTGTGGAAGTTGATAAATTAAATAAATTTAAGGCTGAAATAGACGAACATTTGGCAAAATGGGAAGGGTTTTTTTTTTTTTTTGGCTGATGCTGTATAAGCTTGCTCTCTTGTATCATATGCCTCAACTAATGCTAATTTGACCGAAGCAAAAAAGAAATGTTCAACGAACATGCAAAGAGAACTATTTATTCAATTTTTTTTTTTTTTATGTTATGCACAGGAAAAATTACAAAACTGTACAAAATTACAAAAGTGTGCAATTACAAAAATTTCAAAATTACAAAAAATGAAGGTACAGGCTAATGTCAGCAAGTTTTACCTCTCAAGCATCATTGCCAGAATCAGTCTCCAAGCTGATAAGTATTCCACTGCAGAGGTTGAGGGCTGTGGAGTAGAAGGGATTTTTTTCCAATACATTACTAAATTTCTCTGCAGCTGGAGAATTGGCACTGGTGAATTCAGTGCATACTTTAATACTGCGGAAACAAGCGCGATGCTTGAACATATTAAACCACCCATTGCTTGCCACGAGCTTGGCTTGGAATTTGCTGTGCTTATCCTTAATATCTTCATAAATACTTTTGTTTTGCTTGAATGGCCATTAGACTCAGGGGTACTTGCATCTGAATCTGATTTTCCATCCAGATTATTAATAGCTTTCTACCTTCAACATAGCATCTGAATGCTGTTTTGTGATCACTGTTGATATCAATGCATTGATCTTTTAACGTGTTTTATATGTTTACTATCCTTCAAAATAGTATTCACTGTTGAAGCAGCAAAACCTAATTTCTGTGCAATAGATAACAAACTTTGTCCTGCTTCGTACTTCTTAATTAATCATCTTGATTTCTAAATCAATTTTGTTTTGTTTCCTAGCACTACCACAACTTGCACTTTCTGTTGGTCCCTTTCCCATCCCCCTAGTAATAAGTAAATAGGAATGAAGAGAAGATTCTGAAAATGTATTGTTTTTTATATGTTGAAGATTTCAGTGAAGGGGAACTTATTTTAACCCACTCATGCAAAACTCTTAAGTAATAACATATAGAAATTTTATTGAACATTTTCAGACAGAGATCAGATTTCTGATATGCAAATTTCACCACAATACCAGTTATCACATTATCGCAAATGTAATAAGATAAGAATTTACTACCCGTTTATAATAGATTGCACTAACAGAAAAGCCAAATAAACCAGAAAGTTCAAACTGTTTTATGGTAGAGACCTCCAGAAATGTGTTTTAGAAAAATATCACAAAGGAATTCAAAAGTGATTCTAATAATAGAACATATGATAACAATGAAAGTGTAGTACAATTTCCATTATAAAAATGACCTTTTACAGAGATAAATAGCTTAGTTATATAGCAAAAATTAACTTCCAAGGCATTGGAACAAATTACCAAAAAAAATAATAATAATAATAATAAATAAAATAATAAATAAATATAAAAAAAAAAAAAAGCAATGTGTTATTGGGTTCACATTACGATATTTTCATGATTTTAAGTTTGCCCCAGCAGGCAAAAACTTGCCTAAAGTCGAATTCCCGTAAGCCGGGGAGTGCCTGTACAAGTAGCCAACTTGAAAATCTTTTGTAAGATGGCTGAAACATTTCAACTAATTACATAATTTTGTAATTTAAGATCAATTTATTTAATTCTGGTTGTGAATATCATAAACTAACTCCTCAAGAACTTTCCAATGATATATCTTTGTGGATATGAAGTTCAAAAGCAAGATTACAGACAAGTATATATTCAATAAAGACTTCACAATCTAGAATATATTCATAACAAATTACATTGTTGGGTCCAGTTGCTTTGGTGTGGTCTAAGTGTTCGCATAATCAAACTACGAAATATTACTTCAACTTAGCGCCTTGTTAATTTAACTTAAGTATTTGCTAGTTATGGTTTTATTACTATTGTTCTAAAGTGACCGAAACGGGCTCCCAAACTCAGACATGAAACACTGAATTTTAACTTATTCATTAAATTTGGCATTTATATTTTATTCAGTAATTCCAGTTTTAAATAACCCACATATGCAAAATCCTTAAGTAATAACATAGAAATTTTATTGAACATTTTCAGATAGAAATCTGATTTTTTATATGCAAATTAGTTTAACAGCTTAAAAAAAAAAAAAAAAAGCCACCGGATTATAAGTGAATATGGAAAATCTAGAACAGAAGGATTTTCTTAGTTATTTTCTTTAAGAAAAGTACCAAAAATAAATATTTAAACTTAAAGATTTAATGTCTATTAAGAATTAATTTTTTTTTTTTTTAAGTTAATAAGCTCATCTTGTCTTATTAGAAGCAGATTATTTATTTCCTTGCTCTTGGCTATTATATAGAGAACTATTCTTGAATAGTTCTGTAATCTTTCGAATGGACATTTATTTGCAATGATCAAAAATCTGGCTACCAATACAGTATTAAGTTCATTTCCTTTCCCCACGTTGTTGATTGTCATTTAAATTTAATTCAGAAAAACATACATTTACCATCTATTTCCTTTTTCATTAGATTGTTGAGTAACAAATAAAAAATAACCCAGAGCTTTATTACTGATGAAAACTGTAGGCACCATATTTCAATGGAAATTTTCCTTTAAAGCTACTACTTAGAACGTTGATGTAACCTATTAAAAACCATAAATATCTAAGAAGAATAACTCATCAAAAAAATTAAAATATATGAAAACATACTGAAAACTTGTCAACAACACTTTTTTTTACTTTGTGTCCATGCTTATTCCATAACCAATTTACTTTGAATAAACTATGCACTATAAACAAATGAAGTTTGTTTGAACATTGATCCTACATAACTCTGATTCAAAACTTTACTAAAGGAGTAAAGGCTTTATTTTCAATGAAATCAAATGTTAGTTTTAGTACAGTATAACTAATTGACATATACATTTAAACATATAATTATCAATTTGCAAAACATTTGTGGTTCTATTCTTGAAAAACGAGGCTCTCAAACAGTTCTGAATATAGAATTAAAAGTTCTTTTAGAGAAAAAATAAGGAGACTACTGTCCATTAAAATGTTTTCATAATTCCAAAACAGGCTGACAAAGAAAGTCATTCATCCAAGTATTAGCCATGTATAGTGCAAGGAGACAACAGGCTTTTTATACATCAGCCAAAAAATAAAAATAAATAAATAAAATAAAAAAAACAATAACAAAAGAATAAAATAAATTCAAATAATAAAAATATTAAGAGAACACTAAAAAAAAGGGAAAAAAAAAAATATATATTTACTGAATGAGGATAAAAAAAAAAAAGGACTATTTTCACTCTTCTTCTGGCATTATTTTCTTTAATCCACATGCTAATTTATTTTTATATTTCAAGCATCATGTAGAGGAATATGCTTTTTGCTGCTTCTGATGTTTGCTTTACCTTTTTATTATGAAAGATTCAGTTTAACTATTTCAAACATTATTCAAATAATTATATATATATATATATATATATATATATATAATCTTATTTTTTTTTTTTATATAAAGTAGGTAAGAAATTAGACTATTTTTTTTTTTTTTTTTTTTTTATGAAAAAACCAAACGAGAGGTATTAGAACCTATAGTACTTAGTACTGTGCATGGGTTGGAGGTTGAGAAGACGGAAAAAGAAAAGTGTTTTACATTAGACTTGAATGTCTGTAGATTGTAATTTTCAGGAAATATGCATGAAGGAAGGTTGTTCCAGAAAACGGCAGTTGAATGAATAAATGAGGAAGATGAAGTTGGTTCTGTGAATTATGTTGAACAGTAAATGGATGTTGGTAGCATATGTTTGGACTGTTTTGAAAGAGAGTGGGAATCATAGAAGCCAATTCAGAAGAACAGTGCCCATGGAAGTATCTGTAGAAAAGGCATGCAGCCGAAACAAAGTCTATGAGACAGTGGTGAGACTCTGTTAGAGAGGAGTCATTAATTAACCTAACTGCCCTCTTCTGAATGGAATCTAGAAGCCTGAGAGAGGTTTTGGGGGCAAATATGGAATATTGTTCCCAGATGTGGGAACAATATTCTATGGTAGGGTGGATCTGCAATTTGTACAGAGTAAACAGCTGTTTGGAAGAACAGTAATGCCGAGAGTGAAAGAGAAAACCAAGTTTTTTAGATGCAGAGGAAACAATATTCATAATGTGCTTGTGCCAAGAGAGATTAGAAGTCAGAGTAATACCCAAAAGTGATATATCATCTTGCCTAGATATCAGAGTCACCAAAGATAAGCATAGGAGCAGAAGAATCCTTTTTGCGAGATAAGACAGGACTGAGTTTTAAAAGAATTTAAATCAACTAAGTTGTCTTTGCCCACTGTAGAATTACCTATAGATTGGCAATTAAGGAAGTGGTAGCAGATATTTGTGAAGTTGAAACTGATTAAGCAGGGCAAGGTTTCTCAAACTGGAAAGTGGAATGCAATGTGCTATTCAGCAAAACTATGGATAGGATTTCCAGTCAATGGAAGGTCATCAATATACAAGAGGAAAAGAGTGGGGGAAAGAAATGAACCTTGGGAGACAGTTAGTGGAGAAGTTAGAAGAGAGCCATCTATCATCACCCTCGATGAGCAGTCAGAGAGAAAAGTGGATAAAAATTACAAAAAAAAAAAATTTCACAAATCATAAGATGGAAACTTGTTTAGAAGACCTTTATGCCAAACATGATCAAAAGCCTTTGAGATGTCAAGAGTAACTGCTTGTGTTTCACCAAACTTTTCCATTGAAATTGTCCATAAATGGGTAACATAAGCCAGATTGGTTTGGTTTGATTTTTATTGGCGCATTAGCTACTAAGGCTATAATGTGCCAAGACCATGTCATTTATAAAAAAATTTAAACTTTCAGTGACATAATTAGTTAGGTCACTATGTCAAGAGGTATAACAAATATATAAAAGAAAAATGTAAATTTTATAAACGAGCAAAAATATTTATTGATTTTAAAAATCTAAAAACAGCAGACACATTGTCATTTTCGGATAAAATCTGACTGAGTGTATACGGCTCAGTCAAATGATTAAAAGCGGTAAAACGGATATTACTAAAATCTGGACAATCAATTAAAATGTGTCTCAAGGATAAAATTGTGCCACAAGACTCACACATATGAGGGTCATCAGCCCTCAGCAAAAACAAATGAGTCAAATGACTATGTCCTATGCAGGTCTGGACAAGAACAACTTCCTCCTTACGATTCCTGCGTAGACTAGACTGCCATGGTTCAATTACAGGCTTTATACGATAAAATTTATTCCCAGTCTGTCTATTCCACGAGTCCTGCCATTGGGAGTGTATGTTTTGGTGTATTATTTGCCTGTAATCTGTATAGGGGACTGACAGGTAGCGGTTATTATTGGGAATTGCTGATTTGGCTGCGGCGTCAGCGAAATCAGCAATTCCCAATAATCCCAATGTGGCTGGGAATCCAGCAGAAGCGGATATCATATTCACGTCCACGGAGGAAGTGAATCTTCTGCTGAATACTAGACAGAACTGGATGAGGATTATATCTCACAGATATTAAGGCCTGTAACATGCTGAGAGAGTCGGAATATAAAATGAACCGTTGGTATTGGCATTCACTAATGTGATCCAAGGCTAACTCTATAGCGTGCAGCTCTGCAGTAAATATGCTGCATTCAGAGGGAATCTGCTCCGATGTAGACCTGTCTGTAAAGACAGCAGCAGATCCCACATATGATTCCGACTTCAAACCATCTGTGTAGACTGGCAAGAAGTTGGAATATTCAGTTCAGTGTGCTGAATGAAGCTGCAGGTAGACAGATGATGGAGTGTCCGACTTTCCCCAATTTCTAAGAGACAAGTCACATGCCGGGACATGAGCATGCCAGGGTGGAAAGGGTTGCTTTGGTGTTTGGGCAACCTTGTCTACCTTGATATTAAGTTCTTTGAGTAGCTCTTGGAGACGAATACCAAAAGGATGATTGGCAGTCTTATGGGTATTATATAAATTTTCCCATAGTGGCTCAAAAACGAATGGCCACGTAGGATGGTCTGGCAGGGATTTCAGTTTTAAAGCGTACTTTAAAGACAACTGCTTACGTCGAAGCGATAACGGTGGTTCGTTTGCTTCGACGTATAAGCTCTGGACAGGAGATGTACGATATGCTCCAGTAGCAATACGTAGGGCCTGATGATGGATAGGGTCCAGCCATCGAAGGACACTGTCTCTGGCTGAGGAATATACCTGGGACCCATAATCAAGTTTGGATCGCACAAGTGCACGGTAAAGTCAAAGAAGGGTGCATCGGTCTGCTCCCCAAGATGTACAGGAGAGCGAGCGGAGAATATTAAGCCCATGTTTGCACTTTGTGCGGAGCTGACTGATATGATCCAGAAAGGTCAGCTTTTTGTCAAATCTGAGTCCCAAGAATTTTGTGTCTGCTGCTACTGGAATAGCATTTTGTCCAAGCCTTAATTCGGGTTCAGGATGAAGATTACGCTTACGACAAAAGTGTACGCAAACGGTCTTCTCCGGCGAGAACCTGAAGCCATTAGCAAGTTCCCAGGAATTCAGACTATCAATGGCATTCTGCAGTTGTCTTTCAATAACCCTCATGTTGCATGACTGACAAAAAAAAAAAATGCTAAAGTCATCAACATAGAGGGCACTGTTTACAGTTGGAGGAAGTTGTTCTGTGATTGAATTGATTTTGATGGCAAAAAGCGTGACACTTAATACTGATCCTCGTGGTACTCCCTCCTCTTGGCTGAAGGAAGGAGAGAGTGAGGATCGCACACGAACTTCGAAAGATTGATTGGCTAAAAAGTTTTTAATAAAAATTGGGAGTTGCCCCCTAAGACCAAGGCTATGCAGATCTTTTAAGATGCAAATCTCCAAGTTGTATCATATGCTTTCTCCATGTCAAAGAATACTGACACCAAGTGTTCGCATTTTAAGAAAGCATCCTGGATGGATGTTTCCAATCTAATAAGATGGTCCAAAGTGGACCAGTTCCTTCGGAAGCCGCACTGGATGTTGGAGAGAAGGTCATTTGATTCTAGATACCATATTAAACGAGAATTAACCATTCTCTCCAGGATTTTGCACAGACAGCTAGTCAGAGCAATAGGACAATAATTGGTGGTGACGTTGGGATCCTTTCCTGGCTTAGGAAAGGTAAGAACGATTGCCTTGCGCCAGGAATCCGGAAACTGCCCTTCAATAAAGATTCTGTTATATAGAAGGAGCAGATAATCCATAGATTTTGGTGAAAGATGTTTAATCATTTCATAATGGATGCCATCTGGTCCAACAGCACTTGCTTTGGAAAGAGTGAGGGATCTTTTCAGTTCTTTTATAGTGAATGCCCCGCCCCGTTGTAGAGATAGAGGCCCCTTGACTTAAAATTAAGTGCCTGTTTTTCGATTTTATGTTTCAGAACCAGGAACTCTGGGGAATATGAAGAAGTTGCAGAGATGTTAGAGAATGTTTCCCCGAGAGCATTGGCTATTGCAGTTGGATCTGCAATAGTGCATCCATTATAAACATAAGCCAGAGTATCACCATTGGATCGACACTGAGTGAATTCATACTGACTATTGTTAATCAGATGGAAGGTTTCTAGATAGTTTAAGGGTTGGCGGTTAATTGATTTCTCCATTACTTTAGAAAGAGTAGAAGTAATTGCAATGGGACGATAATTGGATGGGAGGGATTTGTCACCCTTTTTAGGAACTGGCTGGATATAAGCAAATTTCCAAGCAGAAGGAAAAACACCTATGGAATAAGAAAGTGAAAAAAGGTGGCAAAGAATAGGAGTAAATTCAGGAGCACAGGTTTTGAGAACAAGTGGAGAAATACCATCAGGACCTGGAGCTTTCCTAGCATAGAGATTCGTCAAAATCCTTCTGACATCCTTTTGACGGAAGACCACAGGAGGCACTGAATGGAGTGTGTTGGGAATGGTGGGAGGTGTTTTACTAACATCATTAATACATAAGTTGGAAGAAAAATGGGATGCTAGCAGGTCATCTTTACCCTTGGCTGAAGTGACAATAGAACCATTTGGTTCAGACAGAGGTGGGAGGAGAGAGAGAGGAAAAAGTGGGGGACCAATAGCTTTGGCAAGAGACCAGAATGCTCGGCTACCATTAGGGCAAAAAGCAAGTTTTCTACTCTTAGCCTGTTCAAAATCTAGTTTGGACTGATTAATGACTGCTTTACAATTGTTGGAAGCTTTGGTGTAGGCAGAAAATTACTGAAAATTTATAAACAAGCCAATTACAATATGCAACGTTCTTCTCTTGAAAAGCCTTAGCACATTTATTGGAAAACCAAGGTTTAGATAAAGGACGAGATTTTAAAGTGGAGTGTGGGATAAAGGATTCCATTCTTACAAGAATAATTTCACTGACACGATCTGAACAAATGTTGACATCAGAAGTTTTGAAACAGCAATCCAACTAAGGAAAAGAAGAAAAGAAATCCTGCAGGTCATCCCATTTTGCATTCTTGCAATGCCAAACAGAATGAGGTTGGGAATAGCTAAGATAAAGGCTCCAATGGAGAAGAGAATCACCAAGTTGTGATCTGAGGTGCCTAAAGGACCACTCACTTCGACTGTGTACTTAGTAGGGTTGTTTGTGAGAAAAAGATTAAGCACATTGGCTGTATGGTTAGGATTGTCCAGTATTCTGGTAGGTTAATGAACAATCTGTGTGAGGTCATTAGTAATTGCAAAAGTCTCAGCATATCAACAAGCTGGGTCTGTGTGACTAGAAAACTGAAGCCAGCTGGAGTTGTGAACACTGAAATCACCAAGGAAAATTATCTCACTGTTGGGAAAGTTGGACTATAGAAAGCCAAGTTGCAATGAGAGGAAAGTCAAAGAATTCCAAATGAGTAGTGGAGTTGAGAGAATGGTAGAGACAACAGATGAATTTGACAAAATAAGGCAGAGAGATTTTAAGCCAGAGAAGATCGAAAAGAGGAGATTCCAAATTACCAAGTCTCTCACAGGGAATATTGGAACTGACATATTCACAAGTACCACCTTTGAGACAAAAGGAATCACACAGCAAATAATTTGGACAACTTATTTGAGCAGTGGTTGAATCAACTGCTAACTGAGATTGTCAGAAAAAGTACATGGGGGTTGCCAGACTAGGTGGAAATGGACATCACTAAGATTAGAACCAAGACCATATATATTTGTGAAATGAACTAGGAAGTGTTTGATAGGTTTAGATCTTTTTGCAGATAAGTTTGCTCAATTAGTTTGACAATTAAATGCAATTGAGCAGCAGCCTGGAAAGCAAGGCAATGGGAATTTCCAGGACTGCTGGGAGTCATAGTGGAACAAGTTATTGTTATTTGGTTTTTAGGAGCATTAGCAACTAAGGCCATATTGCTCCGGGAGATGCGGTGGTCATTTCCTGACCTTTCCGCATCTTCCGTATTTGGTGGTGACGGGCTCGAACCCCGGTCTAATCAAGAAGAGTGTGCTACGCATCGCTGCTCCTTCCCACCTGGCTACGGAGGCGCCCCAGTGGAACAAGTAAATACACAGGCTGTGTTAGGGTACCTAAGAGTAGAAACAGGTGCATGTATACTTGCATGTACACCAATGCTAGGAGTGTAGTTAATAAATTCAATGAGCTTGAAGTGCTAGTCAAGACATCAAAGGAAGGTATTGTTGGGATATCAGAGACTTGACATGGTGTCATACAGACATAAGCAGTGCAGAACTGGAATTTGGGGAGTACAATGTGTACAGAAAGGATACAGGACAGGAAGTGAGGAGAGGTTATGCTGTTACTTAAGAAACAAAATCTAAGGAAGTGCATCCAATTGATGTGGGTGGACAATGCAATGTTGAGTCTGTTTGGTGTGACATAAGCACTGGGAAAGGAAAAATGAGTAGGTGTGTGTTATAGGCCTAATGAATCTGATGAGTATAATCAGCAATTGTGCAGAGAAATAGTGGGCCAGGAAATTAGAGTGTCTTATAATGGGGGATTTTAATTTACCAAATATTGACTGGAATTTGTGGGTTGGTCACTCACACACTAGCAAGGTTTTTGTGGATTTATTGGATGATTGTTTTCTACAGCAGCATGTTCGAGAGGCAACTAGAGGGAGTAATCTAGATCTGATTATCAGTAGTGATTCTTCATGCATCAAGAATCTGCAGAATAAAGGAACCACTAAGTGGCAGTGATCACAGTGTGCTGAAGTGGTAGTTACCTCTTTGAGTAAATCCCATCAAGAGAAAAGGGAAGGGTTTTTGCTTTCGTAAAGGTGACTACGGTGGTCTGAGACAGTATTTACATTCTATACAGTGGAACCAACTGATGATGTCACCAACAGCAAATTCAAACTGGGAAGCATTCAAAGAATTAATCTTGGAAGCTACTAAGCTTTTCATACCAATAAAGAAATATTGTTCAAGATTTAGGCCTAAATGGATGTCAGATGAACTAATTAGACATGTAAAAGAGAAGAAAAATGCATATGAATTAACATGTGACACAGAAGCCTATGATAGATATACGCTGCTTTGTAACCAAGTTACATAGGAGGTTAGGCAGGTGAAGGCAGATTACAAGAAATCTTTGGCAAAGGATGCAAAAAAAAAAAAAAAACCTCAGCAAAGAGTTCTTTACTTATGTAGACTCTAGAAGGAAGGGGATGAATCAGATTGGTCCACTTTATATCGATATGGTTCAAGTTTTGATGATCCTGCTCAGGTAGCTAACAAACTAAATGAATATTATGCATTGACATTCACACATGAGGAGTTATTCAGGGAGAGGAATGCCAGAAGTGTATTCAACTCTGGCAGTAATCTAGATAATCTCATAATACCTAAGAGTAAAGTGGAGAAGAAATTGTTGAAGATAAACACAAGAAAGGCACCTGGGGTGGATGGAATCTATGCAGTTATATTAAAGGAGGCGGCAAAGGAAGTAAGCAAACCCTTAGCCATAATTATGAGAGCTTCCCTGGACTCAAAGGAGGTACACTCATGGATGGGAGATGTACACATGTGACCCTAATCCACAAAGTAGGATCAAAGGGAGACAGGTAATTACAGACCTGTTAGTTTAACTTCTGTTCCAGGGAAATTAATGGAGGCACTGGTTAAAGAAGCATTGCAGGATCGTCTAGACAAGTCTTTAGTTATAGTTTGGACACAGCATGGGTTTGTTAAGGGGAGGTCTTGTCTGACTAAGTTGATTCGATACTATATGTAGTCACAAAGGAACTGGATGCAAAGAATAACTTTGATATCATATATTTGGATCTTAGAAAGCCTTTGATACTGTTACACATGGAAGACTGCTGCACAAAGTGGAGCAGTGAGTGTGGCATTCAAGGCAAATTGCTGCTATGGATAAAGGGATGGTTGAGTGGGAGAAGACAGAGTGGTAATCAATGGACACTGCTCTTCGTGGACTAATGTTATTAGTTGAGTCCCTCAGGGTTCAGTGTTGGGTCCATTGTTGTTTTTTGTATTGATGATGGTATATCAGGCTTAATGTCCAAGTTTGCAGATGATACAAAGGTTGGCAGATTTGTTAATGACAGTACACTACCATAACAGGATTTAAAAAAGGTTGAGCAGATGGGCTGAGAGGTGGCAAATGAAGTTTAACATTGACAAATGTAAAGTACTACATAAGGGAAGCAGTAATCCCAGAGTAACATATCAACTCTGTGGTACTACACTGACAGTGGTAGAGAATGAAAGGGACTTGGGGGTGGTTGTGCAGGCAGATATGAAGTTCTCTGAGCAGTGCAGACGGGTGCAAGAGTAGCTCATGGAGTATTGTCAATGATATACAGGAATTTTTCTAGCAGGGATAAGGAGGATTCTCCCCCTTGTATAAGGCAATGGTCAGGCCACACCTTGCATACTGTATACAGATCTGGAGGCCTCATTTTAAGAAGGATGTAGAACTGTTGGAACGAGTACAGAGAAGGGCAACAAGATTAGTGAATGGAACAAAGGGTTGCTCTTACAAAGAAAGGCTTAAGTTTTGCAAATTAGTGTTTGGAGACTAGGCACCTGTGAGGTGATCTTATTGAGGTGTATAAAGCCTTGCATGGTTTGAGCATTATCAATGCGGATGGGATTCTTCCTCTTGCTCAGAATAATCACCTGAGAGGGCATAAATTCAAATTGAGGAAAGACAGTTGTAGGATAGATGTGTGGATTGCCTTTCACCAGCGGGTGGTTGATTGATGGAACAAACTTCCATCTCTCGTTGTAGAAGTTGATAGCTTAAGTAGATTCAAGGCAGAACTTAAACATCTGGAGCGAGTGGATGGTGAAATAAGGGTTTTTTTTTTTGGCTGATGCTATATAAGCTTTCTTTCTTGTATCATGTGGCTTTGCTAATGCTAATTCATGGTGTATTCAATAGTAAGAATTGTGTGTGTGTGTGTGTGTGTGTGCGTGTGGTGGTGGGGGGGGACATGCTGTATGAAGTAATGAAATTTTTGGTTGTGGCGTATACAGGGTAAGATAAACCCACATCCTTGACATAATGTGACCTCAACAATGCCCCTCCCCTGCATACACATTCTACTCTGACTCCCTCCAGTCACTATCTGGCAGAGTAAAGGTAGCAAGATTATACACCAGTCTCTCCAGAAGCCTCCTAGAGAATTACCAATAGGTTCAAGTCCTGTGTACTAACTAGCATCCGGCCTGTGAACACCATTTTAGAGCTGTACCTTCAAAATGTAAGGAAGTATGATCTTGCCATGGTGTTCATCATAACTTCAAAAGACAATCATTCTGCATGATGGAAGGGTTGACTGGAACTTAGCTCTGGAGACTAAACATGGGTTCCACCACTTCAAACCTCCAATAAGCAAAGTGGTGGTACTGCACTGGTTGATGAAAGTCTTCTACCATCTAGTATTGCCTGGTAACACAGAGGGGGCAACATTCCTCTGTGTGGTGTGTTACTAAGTCCCACCATTGTGAAGGTGGAAGCAGAGGATTTGGCTGTCACCGACTGTCTGGACTTCGCCGAAATTGGGTCCACTTGACTTGAATATCACCCGAATATCAGTTCCATCAGCAATTTAGACTCTCAGGAAGCAAACACAGCTTGTCTGGCATATCTGAGGGAATGTCTGCGACAGCCTCCCTTCCCACATAGGTAACTTGTTCCAGTAATGAACAATTCACTGGTTTAATATATATAAAAAAAAAAAAAAAAAAAAAAAAAAAAAATACTAGGTATAATCCAGTGCAAACATTTTTCTAATTTGAATTTATAGCTCCTAGTTCTGGAATAGTAAAATAAAGTGAAAAATTTTACTTTCATTTATTTTACTATCCAGAACTGAAGGCCTTAAATACTTCAACCAGCTCCCCTTCTAATATGCCTCGTTGCCAAGTTCTGTGGTCCCCTTAAGTGAAGTCTTTCCTCACATGGTCTTTATGAGGTCTCCATACTTGGACACAGTATTCCGAGCGCAGTCTTACAATTGCTTATAATCTCTATCTCTACAAGCTACTGTTTGTTAAATCATCAACAGGACACCATACGCTTTCCTGGCCACCTGCTTACAAAACTCGGAGAATTATTAGGCAGGCAAAGGCAGATTACGAGAAATCCTTGGCAAGGGATGCAAAGAAAAACAGCAAAGAGTTCTTTACTTATGTTAACTCTAGAAGGAAGGGGATGAATCAGATTGGTCCACTTTATATCGATATGGTTCAAGTTTTGATGATCCTGCTCAGGTAGCTAACAAACTAAATGAATATTATGCATTGACATTCACACATGAAGAGTTATTCAGGGAGAGGAATGCCAGAAGTGTATTCAACTCTGGCAGTAAGCTACAGAATCTTGAAATAACTGGGAGTAAAGTGGAGGAGAAACTGTTGAAGATAAACACAAGAAAGGCACCCGGGGTGGATGGGATCTATCCGGTTATATTAAAGGAGGCAGCAAAGGAAGTAAGCAAACCCTTAGCCATAATTATGAGAGCTTCCTTGGACTCAGGGGAGGTACCCATAGACTGGAAATGTGCAAATGTGACCCCAATTCACAAAGGAGGATCAAAGGCTGACAAGTAATTATAGACCTGTGAGCTTAACTTCTGTTCCAGGAAAATTAATGGAGGCACTGGTTAAAGAAGCACTGCAGGATCATTTAGACAAGACTTCAGTTATAGCTCAGACACAGCATGGTTTTGTTAAGGGGAAGTCTTGCCTGACCAACTTGATTGGATATTATGATGCAGTCACAAAAGAACTGGATGCAGGGAATAACTTTGATATTATATACTTGGATCTTAGAAAGGCTTTTGATACTGTTGCACATGGAAGACTGCTACACAAATTGGAGCAGTGTGACATTGGAGGCAAATTGCTGCTATGGATAAAGGGGTGGTTGAGGGGGAGAAGACAGAGAGTGGTAATCAATGGACACTGCTCATCGTGGACTAATGTTATTAGTGGAGTCCCTCAGGGCTCAGTGTTGGGTCCATTATTGTTTTCTGTATTTATAAATGATATTGATGATGGTATATCAAGCTTAATGTCCAAGTTTGCAGATGATACAAAGGTTGGCAGGGTTGTCAAGGACACTACTGACACTATACTGCTGCAACAGGATCTGGAAAGGTTGAGCAGATGGGCTGAGAGGTGGCAAATGAAGTTTAACATTGACAAATGTAAAGTACTACACATGGGAAACAGCAACCCCAGAGCAACGTATCAACTCTGTGGTACTACACTGACAGTGGTAGAGAATGAAAGGGACTTGGGGGTGGTTGTGCAGGCAGATATGAAGTTCTCTGAGCAGTGCAGACGGGCTGCAAGAGTAGCTCATGGAGTACTGTCAATGATATACAGGAATTTTTCCAGCAGGGATAAGGAGGTGATTATTCCATTGTATAAGGCAATGGTCAGGCCACATCTAGAGTACTGTATACAGGTCTGGAGGCCTCATTTCAAGAAGGATGTAGAGCTGCTGGAACGAGTACAGAGAAGGGCAACAAGATTAGTGAATGGAACAAAGGGGTGCTCTTACGAAGAAAGGGCTTAAGTTTTGCAAATTACAGTGTCTGGAGACTAAGCACCAGCGAGGTGATCTGATAGAGGTGTATAAAGCCTTGAATGGTTTAAGCATGCTCAATGCTGATGGGATTCTTCCTCTAGCTCAGAAAAATCACCTGAGAGGGCATAAATTCAAATTGAGGAAAGACAGATGTAGGATAGACATGAGGAAATTTGCCTTTAGCCAGCGGGTGGTTGGTTGGTGGAACAGACTTCCATCCCTTGTGGTGGAGGTTGATAGCCTAAATAAGTTTAAGGCTCAGCTGGACAGGTATTTGGAACGAACAGAGGGGTGAAGTGGAAGTGGGTTTTTTTTTTTTTTTTTGGCTGATGCTGCATAAGCTTGCTTTCTTGCATCAAATGCCTCTACTAATGCTAATGTTACGTATCTGGTGAGTATGGGCTTGGCACACCTAGGGTCCCGAGCTAGATATCATCATTCTTCTCTTTCTTGGCGATTCCCTCAGAAATTTTTTTTTTGGCTGGTGAAGCATAAGCCTGAGGCTTCCTTGCACCATATGGCTCATAATAATAATAATAATATATATCTGCTCACAACTCTTAGATCTTTCTTCTTCTGTTTTTAGCGTTTATAATTTATACACAATGTGTATAAATTATTTCAAAGTCGTTATTGCCCAAGTGGACCTTACAATTTTTCTGCATTAAAACATAGCTATCATTTTTTTGATAATCCTTGAAGCCTGTCCAATTCATCTTGAAAGAGTGCTGCTCGGCATTTTCATTAAAGACTCCTAATATTTACTTCATCTGCAAATTGACATAATGCTGTCTATTCCCTTGATGATGTTGTTTATGAATATTAGAAACAGTGATCCAAGAACCAGATTAATGAATATTCTTAATCACAAAATGTGATTAACAATATTCATTAATCACAACCCTCTAGCCTCCCTGCAATCCCTCTTTAAAATGCTGGCCAATGTGTTCCAATCTTATATAACCTTTTATGAAAGACTGAGTTAAATGCCTTGCTAAAATCCAAATAAACTATGTCAAAATTATTCTTTACATCCTGCTCAAGAGTAACTATATCAAAGTAGCCCAGCACATCAGTTAAACATGATTTTCTCTTAACAAAACCATGTGGCCATTTCTATCTGAATGTCTCTGTATTGCACTGATATCACTGCCTCCAAGGTTTTCCCCCTATGACTCAAGCCAGACTAACTGATCAATAATTACTGACTTTGCTCTTAGCACCACCTTAACTTATTGGCAATACATGGACACTTCTCTAATTCACAAGAATCTCCCGTGAATCCAATGATGCCTCATAATTAACTTCAATGGTTCAAGCACTCTATGAAAGGGTATATGCCGTCAACTGCCTTACTTCCCTTTAGGCTTGAAAGTTTTTCTAATAAAGAATCATCTGTAATTTCAAAATGATTAACTTCATATGCCTTAGCCCCTGCCACCACAAAAGGTCTTTTGTCAGTAAAGTTTGACAAAGTACCTATTCAATTCATCAGCAGGGTTATTTAAGACTTTCCCCACACACTTATGTAATGTGTCCAATCAGATTTTTCTTCTTCCTTACATTTACATAAATGAAAAACTTCTTTTCACCATTTTTTGCTCTCTTAGCCAATGTTTTCTTACACTTAACCCTGAATGGGATGCTCTAACCTTTTCTGTGTTACTAATACAGATCAACTTGTAGCTATTGGGCATCAGTACTTTTCATCATTTGGTAACTTTTCCATGCATTTCTGCTTATTAGACTGGCCAGACATGTTCATCCATCTGGGCATCCTCCACACACTACATATTCTTAATGATATATTGCATTTGTGATTACTGGTTTAAAGGCATTCCATAATTCTTATGTATTCACCCTCCCTCAGCAATTTACTCAATTGATAGATTGCCATGTAGCACCATAAACCCTCATCATCCACTTTACTGAAATTAAAACCTGTGCTTTTACCAACTCCTGCATATCTCTCTTCATCTTCTAATGATTACATGATCACTACCAGCCGATGATTCCCAAACTGTGAGCCCTGTGATGTTATCTGATTCATGAGTAATGTCACCCACAATGTTAGGCAATATGCAGCTAACAACATTCAAAAGCTAACATGTGAATTTTAATTTAATGTCTGAACTACTTTTTAATTAGCTATACAAACTGATATGATCAGAATAACCAAAACTACAACCCCACCATAAATTTAAAACAAGTGATCAAAAACTAAAATTTACAAAAATTAACTCACTTCACTGGAACTTAAAAACAAACAAACTGTTGTTTCAGTTGGTGCATGAATTCTAAAAATAATTCAATTCAGATTAGGCTGAGAGAAACTCCTTCAAACAAAAAATATAATTCTTACCTTTCTTGAAAGAGGAAGACCAGACTGATGAATTCTAATGTGATTATTCAAGGAATGCTGAAAATTGAAATATGACTTTACCAGTGCAAAACAATTATTATATTTCAATATATATCAAAATGTACAGCATTAATATACTTTGGTTATACAATGCCTTTGTTAAATCTATTTAAATATTAATTTAGTTGTGAAAATGCACAGAACAGAGTTTCAGGCTTGTTATAGTCTTTAAAGCCAGTAAGATCACAGTACTTAAAACACTTTTAATGTGCAGCTTAGGCAAATAACACACACTTGAAACAAAGTACTTACATATAAGGCACTAAACTCTCAAATGCTTTTCATAAGTTTTCTGAGTATTATTCTTTTGATAGTATATAACAGAGCTATGGTGCTCAATATGTTCTACACATATCAATATTTGTAGAAGCATAAAAGAAGTTTACCTCAATATAATACATTGAACACTTCCATATGATACTCTCCATAAATTAAAACAAATAAAAGATTAATACAAAACAATTACAGTAAAAGTCAATTGAAAACAATTCAAAAATAATTTAATTATTTCAGAAGCATTGTCTGCTTCTGAAAGGAAAAAAGATTGAAAGTTGAAAAGCAGACAATGCTTTTCGACTGTATGTTATGACACAAATGGAAATTACAGAGTGTGAGAGCTTGAATCTTAAATAGATTATTTGTCCTCACGCATATGCAGGAAAGCCACAAATCAGAGATAAGATATGTACGGCAAACGTTAATAGAATCCTCATGTAATTTAATTTCAATTGTTTCTACAATTAACAAACTTGTGTAATTACATTGGATATTTATTTTGGCCTCATTGAATAAAAATGTATGTTTTTCATTAGTGGCATGAAAGGCTAATTCTGACACTGCTCAACGAGAAGAATGAACTGAGGATGTGTGCTGTTTTACACGAACAATCAGCGGGAATCAGGTAGATCCTTGGTAAGGCAAGTCGCAATCACTGCAAGAAATGTATACCAAATCATTTGTGTTGCAAAAGAGGAAAGGACTGAGCAATTGTTTGGTATGATGTGTAATTTCCATATTGGTCAGGCCACAATCTTAAATTCTAAATCTTTAAAGAATCTGTTTAACATATGGGACAGAAATAAAGTATTTTTTGATGTTACTACTGTTGGTTGGTGTAGTTTTGTGTCCTATCCTTAACTTGTACCCTAATTCGGTTTATTGTAGAAAGGGGTAACCCTTGTTTAAGAATCTGCTGGTTAATATCTGTATTTTTGAGTTTAAAGCAAATTCTGTCGTTGAATATTTACAGGCATTTAAAAACTGATTAAAGTTAATAGCCCTTTTGTGGGTGAATGGGTGATAGCTGTTATAATGTAGAAGCATACAGGTATTTGTTGGTTTACGATAGATGTTAAATTGGATTTTATTCGTGTCCCAAGGAAGCGTGAAATTTAGAGAATTTCACGATTTAGTATCCATATTTTCCCTTTCCAATGTAAAATAGTCTAGGAAAATGTCTTGAATGGTGCTACCATCAGTAATAAGCAGAACATCATTGTGATAAGGGGTAGAAAATGCATAAAATGTATACACTCAATTGTTGAGAAATAGACGTCCTATATTAAGCCACTTAACCCCATTAGCAAACCAAAAATGTGTTCGTATACTTTGTCTCAGAAGGTGATATAGACAGCTTCAACTAAAAGTTGAATTAAGTGAAAAACTTAAGCTTTGTATAATTAATCTGTATAGAGTTTAACTAACATATCCCAAATAATATGTAACGTGTATTCAACATTTACATTCATATAAGGAAGTAACATCCAGTCAGAATAAATTATCATTATTGCCAAGTCTACAGTCCTTAAGGTTATTAAATAATGTACTGTAGTTTTTTGTATCACCTGTCTAAAGGGTTTTATAATACAGTGGATTCCGGTTATTTGGGCCATCGGTTAATAGGGGCAGTCATTTATTTGGGACAAATCTTAAAGAACAGAATCAAATTGAGAAAATAGCCAGAGTTTTCTTTGCTTAATTGGGACATGCTGTTTAATCGAGGCAAGAGACCGCAGAACTTGAGATTACCCCATGATTGTCTCTGACCATACCACGTGGTCCGGTCGGATTTCTGGAGGTCACAATCATAAAATAATTAGCAGTTTCCGGTTTATTGGGCTTTTCTGTTAGTGCAATCTATTTTTATAAATGGATTGTAAACTCAATCTTATTGAATTTGTGATAATACCAACACCTGGAATTAGGTGGGTTTTTACTTTATTATAGTGAAATGTTTCCCCCTCAATGAAATAGTCAATCATATAAAAAACAAAAACTTTAATCTTCTCTTCATTCCTATCTTTTAAGCTATGAAAGTTATGAAACTTGTTACTCCATTCTCACTTGCACGTATCGTGTTAGTTGCAATTCGTGTGTGCTGTGTTCTTTGATATCAATTGCTTATCTTTTTATTGTTTTAAATTTTAAACCTCCTCCCCCCCCAAAATGTCAGTGAACAGAAATATCAACTAGTTAGCATGTACATATTACAGTATGTATTAATTAAGCAATGCACGTAAGTATAAATTTATTTTGCTAACCTGTGGAAAATATTCTTCCAATTTTCAGGTATTTAATTTTTTTAATTGGTAAGGCAATAAATGTAAATTTGTGCTTTATATATATATATATATATATATATATATATCTTTACTTTTATAGCCTGTGGATTTTCACCTATTCCTCCTATTTTCACTTATTAGAATCGCTGTTTAATAGAAATAAAATTCAATTCACAAACTTCATCACAATGACCAGCACTTGCTACAATATCTTATAGTTAATGTACTTTACTATGGAGCTTAGAGGGGCTTAGAGGGGAACAGGTATCCTGTGTGTTATCAGACACTCAGCCTAAAACACTGATGGATCCAATATCTCTCTATTACAGAAGATTTAAGAGAAGTCTGGTTGGCCTGCCTCCCTAAAATCCACTCATGCACACCTTCTCGATGGTAAGCCCTGTTATGTCACTTAGGTAGCAACGAACGCGTAGAGTGATTCTCTTCAAGACGCCTGGGTCAGCGTGAAGAGGAAAAGACCAAACCCTCCAGCATGAGAGCACAACAATACAAATGGCCCTCAGTCCCCAGCAGCTTTCACTCTCCCTCTTACGGCAGCGAGAGGATCAGAGTGGAAGCAGAGGGTGCTAAGAATCTCTGGGTACGACCAGGCTGCCATGCACGGAAACTGAACTTGGCCTGTTATAACGTACGATCACTCATCGGTGAAGACAGGATATTAGAGCTGGAAAAGGAATTAGAAAATGTGAATTGGAATATCATCGGTTTGGCTGAAACAAGAAGAAGAAATGAATCACTTATAAGTTTATCAAGTGGAAATCTGCTGTACACCAATGGAAACAGTGAAAGGAAGGTGGAGTTGGGTTTCTGGTCCATAAAGATTTTAAAAACAACATTTTGGAATTCAAAAGTACATCACCAAGGGTGTCAAGGCTAATACTCAAGATTTCTAAGAGGTACAAGCTAAAGATTATAATGATTTATGCACCAACATCGAGCCATGATGATGAAGAGGTTGAAGAAATGTACACCAAAATTGAGTCTTCTAGATGAGCAGAAAACCCACTACACTATTATTATGGGGGACTTCAATGCTAAGGGGTTGGAAAAAGGCAAAACAGCGCAGAAAGAGGAACTATAGGAAATTTTGGAATTGGTGAAAGAAATAAGAGGTGAAAGACTTGTGGAATTTGCAGAATCTCAAGGACTGTCAGTAATGAACACTTTTTTCAAGAAAAGGGTGAACAGAAAGTGGACATGGAAGAGTCCAAATGGATTAACAACTAATGAAATCGACTTCACCCTCACTAACAGGAGATATATTGTGAATGATGTTACAGTCCTGAATAAGGTAAATGTTGGAAGTGATCACAGAATGGTAAGATGTACACTTGATATAGATGTAGGAAAGGAAAGGAAAAAAACTGACTCGAGTAAATAATACAAAGGTCTTTGAGATAACAGAGGAGAAAAAGCAGTATATACTGGAACTTAAAAACAAGTTTGAGCTTCTGCAGACTGCTCAGGACCAAGATATCGACGAGGAATATTACAACTTTCTGAAAGTGATAAAGCCAAAGAAACCTATAGGGAAACAGAAATCCAAAGAAGAAAAAATTAGTCAAGAAACACTTGTCATGATGAACCGTAGACGACAAATGAAGAGCAAGAAAAACACTGACAGGGAGAAAATTGAGTATACTGAGTTATGCAAAGCCATTAGAAAGAGATTCAGAGAGGACATAAGAAGATTTAACACAAGAAAAGTGGAACAAGCATTAAGGGAAAACAAAGGATTTAAATCAGCCACGAGCAGTAATACAGAAAGACAAATGATACTGAAACTGAAGAATAGCGATGGTGTACTTATAAACAGGAGAGAAAGCATAATTCAAATAGCAGAAGACTACTATAGAGAATTATACGAGTGAGGGAATGATACTAGCAGTGGGGAAGATGGATTGCAAAGTAGCAACACATACGACATACCCGATATTCTTCCTGATGAGGTAGAACATGCATTGAAGAAAATGAAGAATCGGAAAGCCCCGGGGGAAGATGAAGTTACTGTAGAGTTGTTAAAATTGGGAGGAATAGACATAACACAACTGGTAAGGCTCTTCACAAATTGCATTAGAAAAGGTGTCACGCCTAAGCAGTGGAATAATGCAATCATAGTTTTGTTGCATAAGAAAGGAGATAAATCAGAAATTATAGACCAATTAGCTTGTTATCCCACATCTACAAGTTGTTCACAAGGGTCATTACTAACAGATTAGAAAGAATACTTGATGAGAATCAACCGAAAGAGCAAGCTGGCTTTAGGACAGGATTCTCAACTATGGATCACCTTCACATAATATCACAGCTACTGGAGAAAGCAAATGAATATAAAACACCATTCTGCCTGGCATTTGTGGATTATGAAAAGGCATTTGACTCCATACAGCATAAGGCAATGTTTCGGGCACTGCAAAGACAAGGCATAGATACCCCATATATTATGATTTTGAAGAAAATATGAGTGCTACCTCCTTTATTAGACTAGACAAAGACAGTAGCAAATTTAAAATCGAGAAAGGAGTTCGACAAGGAGACACTATCTCTGAAACTGTTTACTGCTGCCCTTGAGGAAGCTTTCAGAGGATTAGACTGGTCACAGAGAGGAGTCAATGTGAACGGAGAGTACCTAAACCATTTACGATTTGCAGATGACATTGTGGTTATAAGCCACGATCCCAAAGAATTAGAGGAAAATCTTAATTAGTTATGCACAGTTAGTAAGGATTTTGGACTAAAGATGAATATGGCTAAAACAAAAGTAATGATGAACAAGTATACCACGTAAAGGGAAATAATGATTGAAGGAGCAGTAATTGAAAAGGTGGAGTCATATAGTTATCTGGGACAAGTTATTAGCTGTAATAATGGTGAATGGCTGGAAGTCAAGAAAAGAATAAATTTTGGATGGATAGCATTCAGGAAATATAGTCACATACTGAAGAGATATTGAAGAGCAATATCCCAGTTTGTCTGAAACGTAAAATAATGAATCAATGTATACTCCCCATCATGACTTATGGAAGCGAAACTTGGGCACTTACCAAAAGAATGGAAGAGAACCTGAGAACTACACAGCGAAGAATGGAACGAATTATATTGGGAATCAGACTGTTAGGTAAGAAGAGAAACACATGGATTAGGCAGCAAACTCAAGTAAAGGACATTCTTATCAAAACTAAAGAACTAATATGGTCTTGGGCAGGACACATAGCTCGAAGACATGATGACAGATGGACTAAGAAAATAACAGAATGGTATCCAAGAGGAGCTACAAGAAAACCTGGAAGACAAAGGCGGAGATGGATAGATGAAATTCATGAGTTTTTGGGTAGTAAATGGATGGCCAGTGCTCAAATCAGAAGGAACTGGAAAGTTGCTGCAGAGGCCTTCATCCTGCAGTGGATTGAAAATGGCTGATGATGACTATGGAGAGTCCATTGTAACATGATTTGATCGTACAGAGAATCAATTGTAAAATGGGGGTCCACTATGTTTTTAACTATTTATGTGAAACTTTGCATAAAATTGGGACAGCCACTTAATGGGGCCAAAATGCACTATTCTGATACATCCCAAATAACTGGAATCCACCGTACTATAAACGTGTGGCTAAGAATGAAAATGCTGTTTCCGTAAGAAACAATGGGTCAAATAGGAAATCCAATCTTATGCAGTTTTACTTGACCAAAAAGTGCAGGAATGTTGTATGTTCTGGCCTTCAATTCCTTTAACTGAGACATGGTAATGTAGTCATTTTTTCAATACGTGATTAAAGTTTTATTGTGCCTATTGACAAAATTGGTAAATAGTACCAGGTCTACCTCAAGATAAGTAGAGGTATCTAATATAATTGAATCTTATTTATTTATATAATCAGTTTTATCAAGCATTACAACTATCTCCTTTATCTGCTCTCTGAATAAGAATGTCTTTATTTTCCCAAAGTTCACTTAAAGCTGAACTTTCACGTCTATTCAATTTAGGCAGTTGCGTGTCTTTTGTTATTCACCACTTGGTTAACTTGTTGAATAAATAAATATTTTTTTGTGGAACATTATGAAGACCAAATTCAATATCTATTACAAAATTTTTTTTTTTTTTTTTAAGTAGCTTGCGAGGTGGTAAATTATAATTTAATCCTTTGGATAAAAAGTGCAATGGTGTATACGTGCAAAGATGACCTGTTGATAGGTAGGTAGGTTCCACGTTGGGGGGTGTTAGAGCACTAACTGAAGCATTCTGATTGTGTGATAGCACGTATACCTATGGCAGAGGGGGAGGGTCGGCAACGGACTCTTATGCTCTTGGCCAAAAGCTCACGAGCATGTGTTTGAACCAGTCTTGATACCTGCGATAATGTATTCAATTTATTTATGAGTCTGTTTTTTTCATTTCTGTGGCCCGTGCTTCACGTCATAAATCTAGAGGTCTTCAATACAGACCAATCATTTGGATGGAGATAATTTTTTAATTTGTCATGAAGTTTGCTAACCCGGGAAAGGTATTTTTGTTTACTGGAATAGAGATTTTAAGGCATGGTTAACTACATTACACGATGTAGCAAGTGCTAGTTGCTTTATGCACGAAATTATGATTTAAATTGAGGGAGGAAGAGAGGCAAATTTCTGAACGATGTTGTTTTGAAGGCAATATTTTAGGAAAGAAATATGGTAAATTTGGGCTGAGCAACTTAGTTAATCTAATGTAATTTTGCACCAGACGTTCAAAAAATCTCCCATAATTGGGTGTATTGATAGGTTACGCCTGGAGAGAAAGGAAGTGAATGAAATAATAAAGAGTTTAAAATATGAATTTGATAATAAATAACAGAGCTACGGTGCTCAATATGTTCTACATTTCTCAATGCTTATGAATATTCAATGACGGAATTGGTTTTAAACTCAGAAATACATATTAACCAAAAGATTCTTAAACAGGGGTTACCCCCTTGCTACAATAAACCGAATTATGGCACAAGTTAAGGATAGGATACAAAAAACTACACCAAATCACAATAGTAACATCAAAAAATACTTAATTTCTGTCCCATACGTTGAACAGTGTTACAAGCAACTTAAGATTCTTTAAAGATACTGAATTTAAGATTGTGGCCAGACCAATACGGAAATTACACGCTATACTGAACAATCGCTCAGTCCTTTCCTCTTTTGCAACACAAATGACTTGGTATGCAACATTTCTTGCAGTTATTGTGACTCTTCTTACCAAGAATCTACGTGCTTCCTGCTGATTGTTCGCATAAAACAGCATGCTTCCTTATTTCATGCTTGTTCAACAGCATCAGAATGGCCTTTCATGCCATTAACAAAACACATTTTTATTTAACAAGGCCAAAATACTTAGTGTCCAATATAGTTATGAGACTTAATTGCAGAAACTGTCAAAATTAAACTATACGAGAATTCTATTGTTTGCCGTCCATATCTAATCTCTGATTCGTGGTCTTTTACACACATGCGTGAAGACATAATTGCAGCCTTTCCCACGCATGTGTGAGGTGAGGACAAATAATATCTCTATTTAAGATTCAACCTCGCACACTCCACAATTTCAATCATGTGATATATGGTTGAAAAGCATTGTCTGCTTCAGGAAGGAAAATTGTTTTTCAAAATTGATTTTTTTTTTTTAATTGACTTTACCGTAATCATTTTGCGTTAATCTTTTATTCATTTTAATTTCTGGAGAGTATCATACAAGAAGAATAAGAGAAGTTCACCTCAATATGATACTTAGAACACTTCCGTATGGAAGTATTCTACATATCATATTGAGGTAAACTTTTCCTTCTGGAAAGCAACAGCTTTCCAGAAGGAAAGAGTACGCTGTTGTTCAAACACTAAGGATCAACCACAAAAATGCAAATGGATTTTTAAACACAAATAAAAATAAAACCAAATATTCATCACATTTATAAAATGTCAATCTGTTTGATTCCAAAAAAAAAAAAAAAAAAAAAACATTTACCTCAATATGATACTTAGAACACTTCCATATGGAAGTATTCTACATATCATATTGAGGTAAACTTCTCCTTCTGGAAAGCAACAGCTTTCCAGAAGGAAAGCATTTTCCAGAAGCTTTCCAGAAGGAAAGCAAACATTTTCACAGACACTTGTTACACCATGCAAATCAGGTAACTAGATAGAAATAGGCTGTTTGTGGAACCTCCACATTTCATGTTTATTGCTCTCAACGTTAAGGTAGTCAACTATTGTGGAATAACACCACAAAGACTATTTTAAAGGACCTTTACAGAAAACAATGGGGGGGGGGGAAGAGAGGCAGAATAAAGTCAAGTCAAAGGAACCAGTTACAAACTATGTTGTAAACTGTTTTTCAAAACAGTTTAAGACCATCCTTGTGCCAAATCCACACAAGATGACCATTATCTGGCATCAGAAAACTTGATAGTTCAGTGCCTTACACATAAAGATCAACTGCAAGTCGTCAGGCTGCAGAAAACATCAACTTAGTTAAGAGCTTGCTAGATCTAAGGAGGACTTTTATTTAGGCATATTCATCTGTATTATCTGCTGCACTGAACACAACATGAAGGATGCTCCATTACATTGGAAATAAAACTTCCATACTTCCCTTAAAGTCTCCTCAACATTCAGAAATTTATAGCAGTTATTAATAGACTCCCACTGAATAACATTTCGTCAACTGATGTGCCTACTATGTATGCTTTGAGTTTTGACAGTGCACCCAATTTGTATACGAACAGTTCTCTATATCTAAAAATGTTTGTCTATCAACTGCACCCAAAGAAATTGACTTTAACAAATTAATACTTTTCTAGGTCATTTACCTTGGGCTCCCTATGATATATACAAGTCAGAGATCACCAAGTCTTTTTAATATACATGGTGATTCACTACCAGTGCGACAAACTTGCAGGAGGTGTAGGGGGCACAAAGACAAATCGGAATCACATAGCATTGCAGGGTCCGAAATGCCTTAGTCATGCGGTAGAGGACGTTGAACGGGAGGTTGCGTGAACAGCAATCCCGCTGGAAGTCGGCATTTGCGAACCGTTTCTGTTGAAGAAACCAAGTAGCAAAAGTCCTCCGGAGTGGATAATCCGCAGGCTCCACTGATTGTACGTGTTGCAGATGGTATGAACTCATTTGGTTTGTTGACAGTATCCTCCATGCAGTGGATTGGGAAATACCCAATCGTTGGCCTATCTAAGGCCTATGTAAGTATGGCAATCCTACTCGAGTACTCTTACTCGGATTGCCTTCTGCAAGACGTAGGACATTCTCCTCATTGTCTGGCATCCTCGTCGTTCGCTCTCGATTCATGGTACCTCTCGTGAAACCGCCAGTCTCACGTAACCTTCTGTGCACACGTGCGAAAATCGTATGATGAGGAGCACTCCTGTGCGGGAAATGTTCCTGGTACAGGTACAGAGCGGCGCGCCCGTTACAGTCCCCAGTTCCATATGCGAAGTGCATGTTGGCCAGTTCAACGTTTGTATACTCATCCATCCTACTGCCTCGGGAACCGGTTCGCAAATGCTGACTTCCAGCAGGATCGCTGTTCACACGACCTCCCGTTCAACGTCCTCTACTGCATGACGAAGGCATTTTGGACCCTGCAATGCTATGTGATTCCGATTAGTCTTTGTGCCCCCTACACCTCCTGCAAGTTTGTCGCACTGGTAGTGAATCACCATGTACTGGTCTAAAGTAGTTATATGTCAAACTTAAGAACATTTTTCAAACAAATATATTTTCAACTTATACAAAGAATCATCCTCATAAATTAAATGTTAGCTTTTTAGAATTCATTTCTTTTTTTTATTTGTTTTATTTTATTTAACTATTAGAAAGGTGGTGGCCACCAACATCATCTGCAAGTTCAAATCTACTTATGCAACAATTGGATACTTTCAGTACAACTCAATGTAAAATACGAGGTATTGATCATTTAATTCACAGACTGGTGCAAGATCTTATCTTAATTGTGATCATCTGTGAATTTCTCCTTCTTGATATACATTCCCTTGAACTTTACACACTTTCGCCACAGTTGTACTCGCACATTAAATTATTCTTGCAAGCCATTTTTCGAAAGACTGCAAAGTGCTTCCGCCATGGCTCTGCAAGCATCGTTGTTGGATGCAAAATGCTTGCCTTTCAGAACTTTCTTCAGACGTGAAACAAGAAATCGCATGGGGCTAAGTGTGGTGAATAACAGGGATGTGGAAGAATCTCGGCACCTGCGGCAGTGATTACTGCCTGCACAATTTAGCCGTATGGGGATGACATTGTCTTGATGGAGAAACCACTTCACACTGGAAGTTCTTGATGTATCTCACAAATGGCATGGCAAAGTTTGACTCTGAGAACCTCAGAGTATGCTTCCTTATTCATACTTGTTCCACAAGGCACAAAATGTGTAACAAACATACCTTTTACATCAAAAAACACAATAACCATTTGTTTGTCAGCCGAATGAGAAGCTTGAAATTTCTTAGGTCTTGGTGAATCAGAATGCTTCCACTCGCTTGACTGGATCATAGTGAAAAATCCAAGTTTCATCATGTCACTATTTGATATAGTGAAGTTTTGACTGTTTCAAAATTATTAATTGTTTCTTTGCACAAGTCTACTCTTTCCTGTTTTTGTTTTGGAGTCAAATTGTGTGGAATCCAGCTGGCACAGATACACACCATTTTCAGGTAATCTTTCACAATTTCAGCACTACCATATGAAATGGAGACATTCTAGAAATGTTATTTGCCTGTCTTCATCCAAGATTTTCTGGGCTTTTGTGATTTGCTCAGGGGTTAAGGAGGAAGGCTGACCAGGTCTTGGGTCATCTGCAACACACTCACGGCCTTTGATGAATCACTTGTGCCATGTAAGTATGGCAATCCTACTAAGACACTCATTATCATGATTCATTCATCTCTAACTGTTTCCGATGAATTTAAGCTCCATGTAGCAATCAGGGAGAGGGCCTTTAGTGGCAGTTATGGAAAGTTCGCATGGTAAACAAAATCTTGCACTAGTCTGCGAATAAAATGGTCACCCCTCTTATGTCAGTAAAATAAATCATATTTTTAGCAGTTCTTTTAACGTTCTGAAATTCGTGCATAACGAGTCTACTGCTGCTTTTTTCCATTCTTTAAATACTGATTTACTCCTTAGCTTGGCTATGAAAATAAATATGTCAAATTCTCTTACCTTGTCTCTAACTTTAATACCGATGCAAAAATGAAAACCTCAGCTTTATTAAAGCTATAGGTTATCCATTTCCAAATTCACGATCATATAGACTGAGTGATGAAAAGTGCTGATAGCAAACTTGCATTACTGTTAAAACTGTTCTTAAAATCAATTCTTCAATATTCTTTCAGAAAAGAATTTGCAAATATTCTCTAAATTTACACTCACTAAACTTAAAATGAGCTTAAAAAAAAAAATCATAATATAACAAAGAATAACAGCAAAAATTCTGGCATAAAACTTTTACAGATAAGCACAACAATTACTTTTACACATAAAAACAAACTCCTGTATACAACCAATGGCCTCTTAACAAAAGAACTGGCACACTAGCAATGACTAATGGTCAAAAATGGAAACAATCGCACATCAGTTGGAGATGTACAAAACAAAGCAGTAAAGTTTACAAAACTGACTCTTGCACTAATTGACATAACGCTTGCAAAAAATTACTGGATAACTAATAGTATTAAGGCAGCTATAAGTAAGCAATCAGATAGACTAACTATTGACAAATACAATCATAAATGTTTTCCTTTCTTTTTTATAGCTTGGCATTTTCAAATAATTATTCAGTAAACATAAATTAATCACTTCAGTCTATATGTACTTCCTAAGCCTAAATGTAGCATAAAAAATCAATCGTATTACAATCTTTTTTTTTTTTTTTGTTCTTTTTCCAAAATTTAAAATTCAGCATTAAAAATTCCTTTTTATGCTGCATATTTTTATATCAGTTCACAAAATTTCAAATAATAAGGAGTATACAAAATTTTCTTTTCCTAGTCCTTTCTCATCTTAATCAATATCTGAAGCAGAAATACTTCATGATAACTGAAATGAATATTCCATCCAGCACAACTTAGATTGGAGACCTATTTCTATCGTGTCTCACCTATTAAAATTTCTTCAACAAATACGTTTTTCTTCTCAAATCTTAACTTTAAATTCCAATCAGGTTTGCAGTTGTAAAAAAGAAGCCTCTATAATTTCAATTATTCTTGCAACTTTTCTTGTATATCAAACAATCAGCAGTAAGATTTGGGTCTATCTTGATGTTTCTGCAACTTTCCATGTAGTAAATTCCAAAACACTTCATTTTTTTTGTGACTATTCCATTTCTGGCTTCGCTTTACATTAAAAATTCCATATTTTTAATGTAAAGCGTGATTAGTTTTCGATACAGAAAATTAATCACCTATTCAGGGGAATAACAAATTATTATAACTAACTTGCAGAAATACTTCAAGGGGGTTTATATGATTCGCTCTGATTGTTTTTATCTGCTAATTCAGCTTAACTACCCTATGGCTATTTACATAGATGACCTGAAGATAAGATTTTGTCCGTCTCACATTCTACTGAACAAGTACTGATGAATAATGTACAAATAAATCAATTTTTTTGATCATGCTCTAAACCCTCAGAAGTCTGAGGGTTTGTAGTTCAAAAGGTACACAAATATCTGGGTATACATTTGCTGCCTTCTTTCTGTAATATATTTTGATTATTACTTTCCTCTCAGGAGTATATGTATAATTTGGGTAAGAAATTTGTGTTGTATGTTAATTAGTGAATATTTATGTAAGCTATTTACTCTGTAATGACAATTTCTATATAAGTTCCTCTTTCCAGGGTGGGTTACTCCTGCTGTACAATGAAATTTTTTTTATTTGAGATGGATGACTAAAACTGATATTTACTTATTTAGGGAAGACTTCACAAGAGGGGGACTTTATGCATGATGAAAAAAACAGTTTGAGTTCCCTAGTCCACTATACATAAAACATCTCAAATTTTTGAATTGATACTGAAAGCAAGTTGACTAGACCCAGGATCAATGAGTCACTATCTTCTTCAATGATAATACAGTCTTTAATTAGATTCTCAACATTTGTACTTTCATCTGAATGAAAGAGAATGGCAATTCAAATTTTGACGTGTTAACATGTTGCAGAAAGGGACATTTGGAGACACTGGTTTAATGGTATTGACTACAATCACTACTAATCTGTATGGATCACAGCTGTTTCTGCAAAGAACCCTCACAGCAGAAAAATATTCAGATGAGATCCTTAATTCTTATTTTTGCTCTTAATTGATTTTAATTAAATTTAAATCAATTGGTCCACACCACCTTTTAATGCCTCACAGAGCAATCCAACCCCAGAGTATACAAAGGGTACTAGGAAAGTTTTGTAATACAGCTTTGTTTATTTAATTTTTTCAAAGTAATTTCCTCTACATTCAATACACCTCTCCATCCTCTGAAACCAATCTTTAAACCAGTTCTGCCAAGTTTCACTAGGGAGTAAAGCACACTCGTTGTCCCAAGCCCATAGAAGGTCCTCATCACTGGAAAACTGCCTCCCTTTTAGCTTCATTTTCACATGCGGGAACAGTGCAAAGTCGCAGGGAGCAAGGTCTGGACTGTAGGGAGGGTGCTCGAGAAGTTTCAGTCCTGTCGTGGTCAAATTTTTTTTTTTTTTTTTTTTTTTTTTTTTATGAGAACCCCAAACACGAGAGGTATTATAACCTATAGTACCTAGTACCGTGCTTGGGTTGGAGACTGAGAAGACGAAAGAAGATATTTGTTGACATTGGACTTGAACTTCTGTAGATTGTAATTTTCAGGAAATACGTATGAAGGAAGGTTGTTCCAGAAAACGGCAGTTGAATGAATAAATGAGGAAGATGAAAAGTTGGTTCTGTGGGTTTGAAGTTGGACAGTAAATGGATGTTGGCTGGTGGCGGCACGTGTTCGGACTGTTTTGAAAGAGAGAGCGGGAATTATAGAAGCCAATTCAGAAGAACAGTGCCCATGGAAGTATCTGTAGAAGAGGCATGCAGCAGAAACAGTGCGTCTATGAGACAGTGAGTGGAGGCAGTTAGGTTAATTAATGATTCATCTCTGTTAGAGATGAATCATTAATTAACCTAACTGCCCTCTTCTGAATGGAATCAAGAAGCCTGAGAGAGGTTTTGGGGGCACCACCCCAGATGTGGGAACAATATTCCATGGCAGGGCGGATTTGCGATTTATACAGAGTGAGCAGCTGATTGGGAGAAAAGTAACGCCGAGAGCGAAAGAGAAAACCAAGTTTTTTAGATGCAGAGGAAGCAATATTTGTAATGTGCTTGTGCCAAGAGAGATTAGAAGTCAGGGTAATCCCCAAAAGAGATATATCATTTTGCCTAGAAATCGGAGTGTCACTAAAGATAAGCACAGGAGCAGAAGAATCCTTTTTGCGAGATATAAGACAAGATTGAGTTTTAGAAGGGTTGAAATCAACTAAGTTGTCTTTGCCCCACTGGAGAATTACCTGAAGATCGGCATTTAAGGAATTGGCAGCAGATTTTCGAGAACTTGAAGCTGATTGAGCTGGACAAGGTTTCTCAAAATGGAAAGTTGAATGCAATGTGCTATCATCGGCAAAACTATGGATAGGATTTCCAGTCAATGGAAGAAGGTCATTGATATACAAGAGGAAAAGAGTGGGGGAAAGAACTGAACCTTGGGGGACACCGGCATTAGTGGAGAAGTTAGAAGACAGAGAGCCATCTACCATCACCCTCAGTGAGCGATCAGAAAGAAAACTGGATAACCAATTACTAAAAACAGTTGGCAAACCATAAGATGGAAGCTTGTTTAGAAGACCTTTATGCCAAACACGATCAAAAGCCTTTGAGATGTCAAGAGCAACTACTTGTGTTTCACCGAACCTTTCCATTGAATTAGTCCATAAATGGGTAACATAAGCCAGAATATCACCAGTGGATCGACACTGACGGAATCCATACTGGCGATCGTTGATCAGATGGAAGGTTTCTAGGTAGTTTAAGAGTTGGCGGTTAATTGATTTCTCCATTACTTTAGAAAGAGTAGAAGTAATTGCAATGGGACGATAATTGGATGGGAGGGATTTGTCACCCTTTTTAGGAACTGGCTGGATATGAGCAAATTTCCAAGCAGAAGGAAAAACACCTTTGGAATAAGAAAGTGAAAAAAGGCGGCAAAGAATAGGAGTAAGTTCAGGAGCACAGGTTTTGAGAACAAGTGGAGAAATACCATCAGGACCTGGAGCTTTCTTAGCATCAAGATTCATCAAAATCCTTCTGATATCCTTTTGACGGAAGACCACAGGAGGCATTGAATGGAGCGTGTTAGGAATGGTGGGAGGTGTTTTACCAAGATCATTAATACATGAGCTCAAAGAAAAATGGGATGCTAGCAGGTCAGCTTTATCCTTGGCTGAAGTGACAACAGAACCATCTGGTTTGGACAGAGGTGGGAGCAGAGATGGGCAAAAGTTGCAGCCAATAGCTTTGGCAAGAGACCAGAATGCTCGGCTACCATTAGGGCAAGAAGCAAGTTTTCTACTCTTAGCCTGTTCAAACTCTAGTTTGGACTGATTAATAACTGCTTTACAATTGTTGCGAGCTTTGGTGTAGGCAGAAAATGAAACTGAAGAATTAGAAACAAGCCAATTACGATATGCAATGTTCTTCTCTTGGACAGCCTTAGCACATTTATTGGAAAACCAAGGTTTAGATAAAGGACAAGATTTTAAAGTGGAGTATGGGATAAAGGATTCCATTCCTGCAAGAATAATTTCACTGACACGATCTGAGCAAATGTTGACATCAGAAGTTTTGAAACAGTAATCAGACCAAGGAAAAGAAGAAAAGAAGTCTCGCAGGTCATCCCATTTTGCATTCTTGTAATGCCAAACAATACGAGGTTGGGAATAGCCATGAGATAAAGGTTCCATTGGAGAAGAGGCAATCACCAAGTTGTGATCTGAAGTGCCTAAAGGACCTCTCACTTCAACCTTGTACTTAGAAGGGTTGTTTGTGAGAAAAAGATCAAGCGTATTGGCTGTATGATTAGGATTGTCCGGTATTCTTGTAGGTAAATGAACAATCTGTGCTAGGTCATTAGTAATTGGAAAAGCCTCAGCATCTCGACCTGCTGGGTCGGTGTGACTAGAAAACAGAAGCCAGCTGGAGTTGTGAACGTTAAAATCACCAAGGAAAATTACCTCACTGTTAGGAAAGTTGGACTGGAGAAAGTCAAGTTGCAAAGAGAGGAAGTCAAAGAGCTCCAAGTGATTAGTGGAGTTGGGAGAACGGTAGAGACAACAGATGAATTTTACACAATGAGGTAGAGAGATTTTAAGCCAGAGAAGATCAAAGAGAGGAGATTCCAAATTGCCAAGTCTTTGACAGGGAATATCAGAACGGACATATGCACAAGTACCACCTTTGAGGCGAAAGGAATCATCCAGCAAATAATTTGGACATCTGAGATGAGCAGTAGTTGAATCAACTGATAACTGAGATTCAGTCAGAAAAAGTACATGGGGTTTGGAAGACTGCAAGTGGAAATGGACATCGTTGAGATTAGAATTGAGACCACGTATATTTGTGAAATGAATTAGGAAGTCCTTGGGAGGTTTAGATCTTTTCGCAGATAAGCTTGCTCTATTATTTTGACAATTCATGGTGTATTCAATAGTAAGAAAAAGTGGGTGGGACATGCTGTATGAAGTAATGAAATTTTTGGATATGGTGTACATGTGGTAAGAATATACCCAGATCCTTGACATAACGTGGCCTCGACAATGCTCCCCGCATACACACTACTCAGACTCCCTCCAGTCACTATCTGGCAGAGTAGAGGTAGCAAGATTATACACTAGCTGATCCGGAAGCTTCCTAGAGAGTTACCAATAGGTTCAGTCCGGTGTACTAACTAGCGGCCGGCCTGCGAACACCGTTTTAGAGCTGTACCCTCGAAATGTAAGGAATATTGGATCTCGCCACGACATTCATCATAACCTCAAAAATCAATCATACTGCATGATGGAAGAGATAGGGAAGGGTTGGCCGGAACTTAGCTCTAGAGACTAAACATGGGTACCACCACTTCAAGCCTCCAATAAGCAAAGTCGGTCAAATATTCGGTGCAGGCTTTGGTGCGGTGAGCTGGAGCATTATCGTGATGGAGGTACCAGGTGTCCATTCTTGACTTTGGCCGCAGGTTCTTCATAGATCCAATGACTTTAGGCAGGCATTGTTCAGTATACAACTTAGCTGTGACTGTCTTCTGCGTGTCCAAAACGACACATTCCACAACTCCACTCGATTTGAAAAATACAGCTATCATTTTCTTCTTTACAGATCGGGATTTTCTGACAATTACGGGTGTGTCGTCATCATCAAAGACCCAAACTTTGTTTTGAGCCTTGGTCGGCAGATCGTAATAGTACAGCCAAGTCTCGTCACCTGTCACACGATGTTGTTCACATACAGAGATTGTCCCTTATCAAACTTTTTTAACATCTCCCAGCACCAAGTCACACGTCGTGTCATCTGCTCTTCAGTCAGTTGATGCGGCACCCAGAGAGAACAAAGTTTCTTCACGTGCAAATGATCTTGCAGAATCGAACGAACTGCTGGTGCATTTAGGCCCAAAGTATCCTCTATCTGTTGGTAGGTCACTCGCCTGTTTTCGTCAAGCATTTTCCTCACAGCAGTAACGTTTTCCTCCGTAACTGACGTTCGTGGCCTTCCCAGCCTCTCAGAATCCTCCAGAGTGAAATTTCCCCTTTGGAATTCTCTATACCACCTGAATATCGTTGTACGATGTGGACAATCATCATCTAGTGCAAGAGTCATTTCTTCTAAGCACTGGTCTATGGTTAAACCACGCACAAAATTATACCGCAAAACTATCCTTATCTCATTTCGTGACCACAATGCCATCACAAGCACTTTACACTCTCACTACTAATGAATAACTGAGCCCATCGACTTGGCACTGCGGCTACTATGCACGTATGAACATGTCTCAACATGCAGCAACAAGCAGCTTCCTGTGATTCATTGTTGCGTCATATTGCAAAACTTTCCTAGTACCCTTTGTATCTGGGTTGCTCTAGGCAAGAAGACTGCTATCACCAGCATTCCACCCAGGAACTTCACTGGGCTTACATCAACCATTATATGAGAATGTGAAATGATACCTTCAGCAGTTATCCACAGATAGCAATACAGGAATACAAAAGACCCTCAACATGAGAAACAGGATATGGTTGCACTATAAAAATGAAATAGATAGGAGGAGTGAAACAAATTCAAGGCTGAACTCTGACAATTCCTGTATTGCTACCCATGAGGATCACACATCTTATTAAGGTATGTTTTCATGGTTTATTAATGTCATGTTTAGGTGTTTGATAAATAAACATTTAACTGACCACATCATTTATGGTCCGTAAAATGTATTTTTAAAGTGTTAATTTATTTAAATTATGAATGAACAATGCAGTGTAGTGTGATGAATTATTGGATTGTCGATACTTGTGTTTACCATCATGACTTTCAACATTACAAATTTTAGCTGCTGATGAATTCATTTGCATGACTAATTTCAGAGAGAAATTAGTCATTGTGCATTATTAAAAATAAAACAAATGTCTCTATAACATTTTGTTATAATGTAATAAATTTTTGTTCACGTTTAAAATAGTGTTTATATCTTAGCTTTGGAACACCTACATATATTGCTATTTATTCATAATGCTCTAAATTCACATGAGCCAACTAATGTATCAGAAATGTGAAATTTGGATTGTTTGCAGTTTTTATATTTGTAAATCTTGAAGCTAGAATTCCCAAGAAGCCACCAGACCACAGACATTAGGGAATTTCACTTCTGGACAGAGCCTGAAGGAACAGTCTCTACCTAAATCATACCACTGAAACATAGCAAACTGGTCAACTATGGGCACCCAATGTTTTCTTCAAAGAAGCAGGGGATAAATACAAAATCATCTGAGCCAGTAACACAACTCACTTAATGACAGGGTGAGATTTCTTGAAAATAAGTCTTTAAAGAAAATGTCATTAAGAGAATGGTGACTTCCATATACTCCCTTGTTATGTGTTCTTTGAAAAAAAAAATTCATAAAATTTAAATGTTATTAGAGCTTATAAAATTTAGGGAAAGAAGTATAATTACTAATTTTGCATAAATGATTTAACAACAGCTTAGTTATAAAAAACATCATAATAAAAGATTGAAACTTTGTGGATCACTCATTCATTTAACAGACTCATCTTCATTAGGTCTATAAACAGGAGAAAGAAAAGTGGAGTTAAAAAAAAAAAAAAAAAACTTGTTGTAGGTGGCTGAAGTTGTTTAAAATTAATATATAAACATCTCCAGCTGGTAAACATTTGGATGCTTTTTTATGCCCCTGGTAACTCGGCTACTCCAGTGTTTATTTAACATAGCACTATGACCTTTTCAGTAAAGACAGCCATTGCAACTTCTGAATGGCTTAAGGCTTTAACATTTTTCTTGGCTATTAATTTTTGGGGCTGCTATGTTAGCATTTCTTCAACCTCCTTAGCCTGCATTCTTTGATTTTTAAGTTCGATGAGTTCTTCATACTTTACTATGGGATTCAAGTAAATTGACCACATCAGCCATTGCAACATTATCCAAGCCTATCAAATCTTTAGCATTATTCCTAGTCATATAGTAGTGCAAGGAAGTCCCAGGCTTTTGACATACCAGCCAAAATATAAAAAAATTATATACTCTACCTATGTATTTCACTCCTTACACAGATACTTATCTGATGACCTTAGAATTTCTCCAAATTCCCAGCCTCAACTATCAATAGAGAACTTATTCCAGTAATTAACAACTTGCTTGTTAAAAGAAAAGGTCCTACAATCCAGTCTAAATATCTCTGTAATTTGAATTTATGGCCCATGTTTCTGGAATCATTTATAACAAAAAAATTACCTTCATTCATTTTATCCCAAAGCCTTACAGAGGCCTCAATCAGGGCCCCCTCTAGGGTGCTTTATTGCCAAGCTCGGTAGCACACATATTTAAAGTTTTTCCTCATACAGGCACCTTTTGGCAGATCTTACTAAGTGGGTTGCCAGTCTCCAAACACTTTCAAGAAGATCTATCTTATTTTAGGTATGGTCCCCATACATGGACACAGTATTCCACTGCCTTATACAGCAGGATTATGACCTCCCTAGCTCAACAAACAAATGAATAAAATCTCAATAGGACTTCATATAATTCATGGTCCCTCCTTGCTGCCTGTCTGTACTATAACCCTCAAATCTTTCTTCCTCTACTATTCTTAATTTAACTCTGTCAAGTGGTTGATATTTCCCCAAGGGTAACTAACATCTTGCATTTTGCTACATTAAAATACAGCTGCCATTTTCCTGACCATCTAAGATACTGACCATTAACTAGTCTCTCTCCAATCTTTACACAGTCTAGAAATTTCAAATTTCCCTTTATTCCTTCGTCAACATCATTTAAGAAAATCAAAACATCAGTGGTTCCAGAAAGATCATTGGGAACTCTACTTCTAATGTTAGTCCAATCTAAAGAGTAACTATTAATCACAACCCTTTGCCTCCTGACCTACAGCAATTAAGGATCTTATCCATTATCACAACATTTTTCAGCTTATATCTATTCATGTGTGACTAGTCAAATTCTTTGCTAAAATCTAAACAAAGAACACTGAAATTACTTCCCACATCCAGCTCATGGGTAACTCAAAATAGTTAATTTTCCCTTTACTGTACAGTTTTCTTCAGAATTTTTATTTCTATCTAAATGCCCCCATAAAGATATTGAGAGCCAGAACAGTGGGTACTGATGTCAACTGAAGCCCACAGACGTCATAACTGTATATACACTATTCCTTAATATGGGAGGATAGCGTAAATAAGCTGGGTTATATGCATCTTTGTCTTGAAAGACAGTAAATTACTGTCTCCATGATGAAATCTGACTCATTGGTCTATAGTTACCCACTCTTAGAACTAGCTTTATATACAAGCAATGAGTTACCAAACAAGTCTCAAAATCAAATCAAACCACTCAAGTCCAATGACGCAGTCATAATTAATCTTGATGGTTCATACACTTTTTTGCCTCCCACAATTTCTGGGTATACACCATCACTGGTTGGGGTGTGGCTTAAGTTCTGCAAGTTGCAGAAAGGCTTAAATTCTGCAGGTTCCAGCATCTGGAGACTAGGGCACTAGATGCTGCAAACTTACAGAATCAGGTCACTGCAAGGTGACCTGATTGAGGTGTATAAGACCTTGAATGATTTGAGAAGCCTCAATGCTGACAGGATACTTTTGCTTGCTCAGACATAAGAATCTGAGGGGGGCATAGATTCAAATTGAGGAAAGACAGCTGTAGAATAGATGTATGGAAGTTTTCCTTTAGCCAGCAGGTAGTTAATTGCTGGAACAGACTTCCCATCTGTTGTTGTGGAAGTTGATAGCTTAAATAAAATTTAAAGCTGAACTAAAACATTTTGAGTGACTGGATAGTGAAATGGGAAGGGTTTTTTTTTTTTTGGCTGATGCTGTATAAGATTGCTTTCTTGCATCATATACCTCCACTAATGCTAATAAACAATTTGCAATTTCAGTATCACTAATTTCAATGCTGTTCAAACTTCACTTGCCAAGTTCCTCCTGACTAGGAAGGACCTTTCTCTGTAAAAAAATAGGTGTAAAAATCTTGTTCAATTCATCAGTGACATTAGCCAGACCATTTAAGATGTCACACAATTTTGATTTGATTCTTTTCTTTGCATCCAGGTGGCATATGCTCAGTTTCACTAAGATTGTGCTGCACAAAAAATGAAGTTAGTGGTGATAATGGAATGGTATAGAGCTATTTTGTGCGGTACACTCATTATCATCAAAGGAACTCATAATTCATGATTTCATTAATCGTGGATTTGTGAACATTTCACAAGGGTAAGTTGTACTGTATCAACAGAACAATGCTGAATAAAGTGGTAAATACTTAATATTTTCTACCAAGTTTTTCATTTAGTATCCCAATACATGGAGGATAGTGTAGATAAACAGGAGGTTATAAACATCCTGTATGATTAGGGAAAGTTAATTGAGTCCATTAACAGGCACATCACACTGGTGCAGCTTTTAATTCTTCTGTCTCCCATTCTTATATTATATTCCTAATATAAACATGATGTAAGTGATTAATTTGCATTTTATGCCTGTTCCATTTTAAATTTAAAAGTAGGGTTAATTATTCCTTTATGATGCAACATCAGTAGCAAAAAACAAACTAGAATTTAATAAAAATTAACCTAATCAGGGAAAGGACACAGTAGCTGTAAACAAACAAGAGCACATGATCATCATGTGTTCATTTGCCAAAACCCAATTAGATGGTAGGATTAAGGGCATCTCAGCATGGGAAGGAATGATGCAAGAAGATTGGTTCAATTTGAAACCTCAACAGCTGTGATTTTTCTGGAGTGTTTGCACACTTGTTCTGACTGACTCCTTCCCATGAATCAGTACAGAAAAAATAGATTTTGTTAATTTGTTTTTTTTTTTTTTTTTACTGCTTTAGAAAGTTTATTTGAAAAAGCAATTGCAAACAAATAATCACATGGTCATTCCAGATTCAATAAACTTTTTCTTAAAAACAGTCTGCAGTGAATTAAAATTTGAATGAAGGTAGTAGATACTTTAAAAATTACTTACTTTGTGTGCAAAACTTTTAGAACAACCATCAAATAAACAAGCAAAACGTTGTTTATTGTGAAAACTTCTGATATGCATTTGCAGGTTACTATTGTAATAATAACTGCGGGAACAACCTTCATGAGGACAGGAAAAAACTGGCCTATCTAAGTAATGCACTGCAGTTCTGTGTGCAACAAGTTCTGACTTCTTACGAACCTTCACATGACAAATTTCACACATGTAAGCTGAAGCACAGAAATGAGACTCAGTACAGCTTATTAAATATCGATTTAATTTGTTTTACATTTCACATTAGTATTTCAGTTATATTACTGCTAACACTAAGTATTAAAATATTGTTGATAAATTATAACAGAACCAAATAATTATGAAGAGGCAAGAAATTATTAATCATTACCATGTATTTAATTATATTAAATCATATGGGATCAGTTACCAGTACTTGAATTAACACACTCTGATTGCACTCTTCATACAAATGATGATTGTAATATTGTCTATCATAAGTTACCAAGAGCACAAGTCTGCCAATGCCATGTGAAGTTATCAGCACATGTCACTTTCTTTTTTTGGTGACCCCTTCACAACAAAAGGTGTTGGAACCTAGAAGCTAGAGAGGTGGAATTAAGAGATTTACAAGGTTCTTCCAAAGAACAAAAGAAGATAAACAAGGAAGAATAAAAGTTAGTTGTGCAAGTTCGAAATTATCTGTGAATGGATGTTGACTTGTTCATGCGTGTGTTCAAACTGGTTTGGAAGAAAGGTGGAAGCAGAGAAGCTAAGTCAGAAGTGTCCATAGAAACACCTTCAGACAAGATATATAGCAGAAAATGTCTATACAACAGAGTGGAGCAAATTTTTATGTAAGGGATCATTAATTAATCTGACAGTTCTCTTTTAGATAGTCTAAAAGTTTGAGTGATTGAGGAAACTACCTTAAAACAACATGAAATGTTTTTCCCACAACTGGGGTGGTAGGGCAGATTAGTAATTTATAGAGTTAGGAGCTATTTAGAAGAAAGATAATGCCGAGGGTAAAAGGAAAAAAAATATATATTTTTTGTATGCATGGGAAGCAATATTTGTATGTTAGCAACCTGAATGTTTTTGAAGGAAAGCTTGGGACTGGCACTTTTGGTTTTTCAACAAATATGGTAGGACTGAGTTTTAGGAGTAGGATTAACTAAGTTCATTTCTCCGCAGTGGAGAATTATCTTCACATCAGTACTTAGGGAACTGGGGGAGGATTCAAGCAGTTTTAGCTGTTTGTGCAGAGTAGGGTTTGTCAAACTGGAAAGTAGAATATAGTGCAGCTAATATCACTGTCAGCTAAACTGGAAAGATTTTCCATTCGATGGAATGAATGGAAAATCTTTCCAGAGTGAGTGAGAGAACAGAACCATGGAGAACTTCAGCATTAGTTAAGAAGTTAGAGAGAAGGCAGACAGCCTTCTGCCATTAAAGGAGGAATGGTCAGAAAGAGAAAACTGGCTACTAATGGGGGAAAGCAGAAGGCAGACCACAAGATGGAAACTTATTTAGAAGACCTTTACAGAAAACAACTGAAATCTTTGAAAACATCAAGAGCAAGTTTCTGTAACTCTTCCATGGAATGAATAATGTAAATAGCGATATCGCAAGTGTATTAACCGTCATGGAATTCAGATGGAAGATGTAAAAGTTATTGATTGATGGATTTCCTTTAAAAAGGGTTGAAGTCAGCAATATGGGACAATAACTGGGAAAGATTTGTGATTTGAACTGGTTGGATATGAGCAAATTCCACACAGAAGGAAAAATACAAGTAAAATACGAGCGTAAAAAGGTAATAAAAAGCTAAAAGGCAGTAATTAATTCAGGAGCATATATTTTAAGGACAAGCAGAGAAATGTATCACAACCCAAAGACTTCAGAATCAAGATTGTGTCATTACATAAATCCCCATTTATAAGTTAAGAGATTCCACTGAAGCAATACAAAACAGGTGAATCCCTTTGGGGTTCCTAACATCACCTGAAACTCTACACGGGTCACTCTATGAATTGGCTGTTTTCAAAAATTCAACAGTCTTTATTTTTGTCTTTGTAGTAATTTTCTTGTGTAAGAAAAGTAAAGCCACATATTGGAACCAAACAATTTATTTAGTTCAAACATTATATACAAGTTAAATAAGTACTATACATAAGAATTTAAAATTCAGCAACAAACCTAATCCCTATATCCCCAGTGACAGCTTATCAAACTTTGGCAAACAGTTTATGCTTAAACTCTAATAATAATCTAAAAATATTCAGATTAGGTTCAGTTTTTGAGAAATTAAATAGGAAGTTTTATATCACTAATTGTATGGTTTCCTTATAGCGAAAAATATAAAAATTAAAAAAATAATAATAATAATAAATAAAAAAAAAGAATCCAGCACTGACATGTTATACATGTAACTGTATGTGAGAAAAGAAATTTTTGCTATTTCTATCTGATTCAATAGTCTTCGAATATCTGTTGTTGCTGATATATTGACAATTTCTACATAGCAAAACATCCTGACAAAACATCCTAAATTCACTAATATGGCCATATTTACCGACATAAATACACAAAACATTAAACAAATATTTAAGACTTCTAGTAGTATAACTAAATGAAGTCCTGCTTGACTTTTTACTTAAAAAAATCTTAATTATACTTTATACATACAAAAAAAGATCATTGTAAAACTTCAAATCACTTTCAACTCCCATATCATTCTACTAGCTCCAAATTAATTCAAAACGTGCATATAGTTGGCCACAATGCAATGCATAAAATAGCAACAAGTTACTGACACTACGGAGCATATACTTTATAAAATTAACTGACAATAGTGGCAAGATGATATAAAACAGCGAGAAGATAATCTATTACATGACATATTTTATATTTTCTTTAACAGGAAAGTAAGTTTAGCAACTGTAAATACTTTATTGCAAATGATGGATAAACACTGTTAAATAAATTTATGGCTTTTGTTTATAAAGAATGCAGCCTTACACAGGAAATAGTGTAAGAACTGATTTATTTAACATACAACATTAAGGAGGCACTTTGCTATGAAACATTAGCATTAATTGAGGCATATGGTGCAAGAAAGCAAGCTTATACAGCATCAGCCAAAAAAGAAAACCCCTCCCACTTCACCCATCCAGTCACTAAATGTTTGTCTACAGCCTTAATTTATTTAAGCTATCAACTTCACAACAACAGATGGAAGTCTGTTCCGGAATCAACTACCCATTGACTAAAGGCAAACTTCTGCACATCTATTCTACAACTGTCTTTCTCCAATTTGAATCTATGCTTCCTCGGGTTGTTAATCTGAGCAAGCGGAAGTGTCCCTCAGCATTGAGCCATCTCAAACCATTCAAGGCCTTATACACCTCAATCAGATCACCTTGCAGGTGCCTAGTCTCCAGATGCTACAACTTGCAGAACTTAGGCCTTTCTTCGTGCATCCCTTTGTTCCTCTCACCAATCTTGTTGCCCTTCTCTGTACTTGTTCTATCAACTCTATATCCTTTCTAAAATGATGCCTCCAAATATGTATACAGGAGGAGGCCTGACCATTGCTTTATACAAAGAGATAATCACCTCCTTGTCTCTGCTAGAAAATTCCTATATATCATTGACAAAACTCCATGACCTGCTCTGACAGCCCATCTGCACTGTTCAAAGAACTTCATATCTGACTACACTCAGAGAGGTGGAGAATGAAAAAGATCCCAGGTATTTTTCATTCTCCACCTCCCTGAGAAAAGTAGCAACTACATAATTATGCTCTCATAATTATGTAGTTGCTACTTTTCTCTTGGGTTACTGCTACCCATATGGAGTACTTTGAATTTGTCAATGTTAACCTTCAGTTGCCACTTCTCAGCCCATCTTCCTAACTTTTCTAGATTCTATTGCAGTAGCATATTGTCTTTAACAACCCTGCCAACCTTTGTATCGTTGGCAAAATTGGACATTAACCCTGATATACCTTCATCGATATCATTGATAAATACACAAAACAACAATGGGCCCAGCACCAAACTCTGGGGGGGGGGTCTCAATTAATAACATTAGTTCAGGTAGAGTAGTGTCTATTACCACTCTCTGCTGTCTCCCACTAAACCATCCATTTATCCATTGCATTAACTTGCTCTTAATGCCATACCACTCCAATTTGTACAGCAGTCTTCCATGTGAAACAGTATCAAAAGCTTTCCTGAAATCTAAGTATATGATATCAAAATTATTTTTAGCATCTAGTTCCTTTGTGACCACATTGTAGTATCCAATCAAATTGGTCAGACAAGACTTCCCCCTTTAACAAACCCATGCTGTGTCTGAACTATTACTGCTGTATTGTCTAGGTGATTCTGTATCACCTCTTTAACCAGAGACTATTTTACCTAGAACAGAAGTTAAACTAACAGGTCTATAATTATTTGTCACCCTTTGAAGCCAGTTTGTGAAGTGGAGATACATTTGCACTTCTCCAGTCCATAGGGGATCCCCTAATTCTAAGGATGCTCTCATAATTATGGCTAAAGGCTTGCTTACTTTCCTTGCTGCCTCCATTATAACTGGATAGATTCTATCTGCCCTAGTTGCCTTTTTTTATGTTTAATTTCAACAATTTCTCTTCCCCTTTGCTCTCAAAATCACTTAGCTCCCTGTTAGAGTTTGAGAAACTTCTGGCATTCCCCTCCTTGAATAACTCAGGTGTGAATGTAGGTGCAAAATACTCATTCAGTTTATCAGCTACTTGAGCAGTATCGCAAATAGTCAAACCATCTATGTTAAGTGGACCAATCTGATTCATCACCTTCCTTCTAGACTTTACATGAGTAAAGAACTCTTTGCTGTTTTTCTTTACGTCCTTTGCCAAAGATTTCTTATAATCTGCCTTTGCCTGCCTAACCTCCTTTGTGACTTTATTACAGACTAGCTTATATCTGCCATAGGCTTCTTTGTTGCCTGATAACTTATATGCATCCCATGAATTTTTCTTCTCTGTCATGAGCCTCATTATTTCATCCGTCATCCATTGAGGCCCGAACCTTGAACAACATTTCTTAGTTGGTATGAAAAGCCTAGCAGTCTCCAAGATTAAGTCCCTGAAGGCTTCCCATTTAGAATTCACTGTTGTTAACATCATCAGTTGTTCTCACTGTATAGAATTTAAACACTGTCTGAGACCACTGTAGTCAACTTTACGAAAACAAAAACCCTTTCCTTTACCCTTGATGCTAGTTACATCTTTAAGTAAATCCCACATCAGTTCACTGTGATCACTGTCACCTAGTGGTTCCTCTATCTGCAAATTCTTAATGCATGAATAATCAGATCAAGGGAATTACTCCCTTTGGTTGCCCCTTGAACATGTTGCTGTAGAAAACAATCCTCCAATAAATCCACAAGTCTTGCTAGAGGTGTTTTTGTTTTTTTTTTTTTGTTAGTTGTGGGCACATGGGCTTCTGTGGCCATATTGCACCTCCCAAGGTTTTTGCATTTTCTACTCTGATCCAAGCCTGAGGCGGGATTCGAACCCATGACCTTTGGGTTGCCAGGCAGGCACTTTACCCACCCAGCTAGCCTGGTCGGCTTAGCATGCAAGTGACCAACCCACAAATTCCAGTCAATATCTGGAAAGTGAAAATCTCCCCATTACAAGACATTCTGATTTACTGGTCCATTCTATTTCTCGGCACAACTGTTCATTGTACTCAGTCATTAGCCTACATCAACATACTCCTACTTTCATTTTCCCTTTCCCAGTATTTATGTCATACACAGACTCAACATTGCACTGTCCACCCGTGTGAACTGGATGCACTTCCTTAGATTTTGTTTCTTAACTAACAGCATAACCCTCCTCCCTTCCTACCCTGTCCGTCCTTTCTGTACACATTGTACTCCCCAAATTCCAATTCTGCACTGCTTATATCTGTGACCCCATGTCTCTGATATCCCAACAATATCTGCCTTTGTCTTGATCAGCACTTCAAATTCATCAATTTTATTTATTATACTTCCAGCATTAGTGTACACGCAAGTATATGTGCACTTGTCCTTATTTTTAGTTATCCTAACACAGCCCATGTATTTACTTGTTCTATGATGACTCCCAGCAGCTCTTGTAGTCCCCAGCAACTTTCTCTCTAGGCTGCTGCTGCTGCTCATTACAACAGAAGCAGCGCAAAAATCACTTTTAACTCTGCCTGCGGCTACTGTTAATCTTTTAGTCTGTGTATCCCCCAATCTAGCAGTTTTCCGACCCACCTAACACTGTCTCGATAGTATCAGCAAATATTCTTGCACCCTTTCTATTTAAGCGTATCCCCTCCCTGTAGAAGCAGTCTCTCCTGTTAGCAAGCACAGACTACGCTGAAAAAAAAAATTCTATCCTGCGAGCCTCGCACAATCTCTCAAGGGTCGAATTGATTGATAAGGCTCTCATCCTATCATGTCTGGACAGAATTGCAGACACTTTCAAATTTAACCCTAACTCCAAACTTTTTTCCATTCACTTGTACTTGTTAAGTAAATCTGCAGATTTCTTACTCTTAAGGTCATTAGTGCCAATGTGTACAATATCATCTTTTGTGCCCTTAAGATATCTGCCCTACATCATGAACTTTTGCCCCCAGCAGACATACCCTGGTCCTGTTCCACCTATCGTTTTCGCATAATATATTCCCCGTCTCCATGACAATAGTCACCGACAATAACTAGTTTCTGAAACTAGAAACATAGCTGTAACACTTGTTCCAGCTGCGTATCATAGCAAATTTCATGATTTGACTACATTTGTCAAGAAACAGGGTTTCCTATTCTTAGCTTCAATAAGTTTGCATTGATTAATAATTTGTTTACAACTGTTCCAAGAGCTTTAGTGTAGGTAAGAAAATGATACTGAATATTTGTATACAAGACAACTGAAATATATTATAATCTTACCTTGAACATCCTTTGCACATCTACTGAAAAACTGATTTAGCTGATGAATAATTTAGGGTAAAATGAGAAACAAAGGATTTCATCCACATATCGGCACGTCTGAGCAAATATTAAGATTGGCTGTTTCAATATACTTTAAAGTACTGTTTCAATGCCATATAAGAGATAAACGTGCATTTCATGGGAGAGGAGGTTCCCTTGTAGGAAAAAAAAAAAAGGTAAAATCCAAATAAGCATTGTTGATAAACACATAGTCAGTTTCTCATTACTCGCTCAGTGGAGCAAGTTGCTAGTGTTGCAATGCCCACACATCAAATCATATTTGACTGGCAACCAAATCTTTTTTTTTTTTTTTTTTTTTTTATTATTTTATAGATATGTTGAATTCATAAATTGTTTTCTTTTTATTTACTAAGGGACATTTGAGCAAACATGCAAATTTCTGAATGAAACTGAATTTTATCTACTGTCAGAACTCATTCTCCCACTGCATCTGCTATGGCTGTATTTCCCCAGTTTCAATGCATTTTGTTTTCCAAACAGTACATGACTTCAATTTTCAACTGGTGCTGTTTTACATGTGAACGTCAAGCATGCTTCATTCTTATTACCAGAGCTAATCTTCCTTCTGAATATATTAGTTATGTTTCCGAGCATTTTTTTGTAAGCCTACTTTAGCAATGCCATAGTGATGTGTGCATTTTTTAAGAGTAAACCTAGCTTTTAACACTAACCCCTGCACCAAATCAGAGCTGTTTTACTTGGAGGTCAGAGATGCTTCATTCTTGCTATTGAGCTGGCTTTCCCTCCAAATGTGTTGCAGCTGTGTTTCATAGCAAATTTTTGAAGCCCACTATGTTCAAGAGCAACAGCAAACCACAGTGTCAAATTTTTATGAACAACATAAGCTTTTAACTATTCCCCCCCCCTTTCAGCTGTTAATAATTAACAAGCGGTATAATTTGATACTGGAGCTGTTTTACTTGAAGAGTCAGGCATATTTCATTCTTGCCATCATAGCTGGTTTCCCCCTTACATATCACAACTGTTTTGCAGCAAATTTTTGAAGCCCACTGCACTCAACAGTAACAGCAAACCAAAGTAGCAAATTTTTACTAAGCATAAGAGGATAACTGGCTTTTAACTTTTTGTTCCTCTCTGCAAAAAACACAAGAACATACCCCATTCAGCTACTGTTAAAAATTCAAAGTAGTAAGTGATGTTTTTATTTTGATCAGAACAGTTTTACTTAAGTCAGGCTAGTTCATCTTCCAAGTTGCTAATGTGTTTCATGGCCTGTTTTCCAGCACACTGCTTGTCAGCTACAATAAAATGATTACAATTAATAGTGTCAAATGTTTACTAACTACATAAGGAAACAACTTTTAAGTTGTGTTCCTCTGTGCAGGTGATCCTCCTGGACTGTTGAGAGAAAGAAAAAAAAAAAAAAAAAAAAAAAATGCTAGGTACCCTATAAAGCCATTGTTAAAAATATGACACATCCGTTTGCCATTACCACTGAGCACAGTAGGCTACAAAAGTTTTCCAGGTAACTAACCATAACACACACAGAAGGAAAGACCTCATACACAGTAATAAACATTAAAAGTTACATAGCCTCTTAAAAATTGTTTCAACTGCTAAAATGAAGTGAACAGCAAAAAAACTCCCACTGGGCACAGAGCATAATAACAAAGTCACAATGTCAAATATGTAGGCATAGCAACAGTAACTAATTTGAGATGCATTTGGTGACATTGCTTATTTGAATTTTACTATAACAGTCAAAAATTCTACCTTCATTCATTTTACTAACCCCTCCTCAGAGCCTTATAAACCTTAATTAGGTCATCTCTAAGGTGCTTGGCTGCCAAGCTCCGTAGCTCACATAATCTGAGTCTTTCCTTCTATGGTCACCCTTTTGCTGATCTCACCATGATGTAGTCAGTCTTTTGACCTTTTCAAGAAGCTAAAAATCTTTTTTCAGATGAGGTCTCCATACTTGAACACAGTATTCCAAATGTAGTCATAACTGCCTTATACAGTGGAACTATGACCTCCACATCTCTACAGGATAATGCTCAATAAATCATCAATAGGACACATTGGGCTTTCCTGGCTTGTTTACTCAGAAAACTTCATATCTACCTATATTAAAACTCCCAGATCCCTTTCTTCCTCTTTTTATTTCAGCCCTTACAAGTGTATAATTTATTTTGGGGTTGCTATTCCCCAAGAATAAGATCTTGTAGCATTAAAACATAGCTACCACACTTTTCTGACCATTCTTGCAGCCCGTTCAAGTCATTCTGAATTAGCACTATTGGATCATTTACTACTCCACCAACCTTTAACTGATCTGCATATTTTGACATCAAGTCTTCCAGCCCATCATCGTTATCGTATGTGAAAATTGGACAACAATGGTCCAAGAACTAATCATAAGGGGACCCCACATCAGACTTTACCCAAATGTGAAGAATATCCATTAATTAACACAATCTCTAACTTCTGCCTTGCAGCTACTCAGCAATCCATCTTAGAAGTTTTCTAGTAATCCCACCATGTTCCAGCTTGTAAAGTATTATTATTTATTCAGTTGATTGCAAGTTACAATCACCCATTGTACAGCATGCAAGCCAGAGGGGTTTCTTTAAAATGCAGAGAATAAATTTACAAAAATATTTAGTTTAGTAATAAAGGAAAAAATAAATAAAATAAATATAATTTTTTTCTTTTGTTGGATGTCTTCATAGAGAAGCATTTGCAACACAAATTTATTAACTTCACACCTGAATGTAGTGATGACAGCATAACTTATTGTAACTAAAAGACTACGGGTTCCAGGGAGTAGTGTTGTGACTCAGTTGTTTGTTGGTAGAGAGTCTTTCTGTAGACCTTTTTGGAATGCAGTGTTTCATAGTTAACCCGAAACTGGTTTAGGGTTTCTATGGTATTTAGTGGGAACATCCGATTTAAACTTTTCAAGCAGTTTAAATTAGAGATGGCCTAATTTGCAGGCTGCAAAATTGCTTCTGACTTCATGATTGCAAGATGACTGTAAGTACTAGTGCATCATATCTTCCTATTCATATTATCATATCTTCAGCAATCTCTCATGAGGGATTGATTCAAATGTCTTGTAAAATCCAAATAAACTATATTGAAATTGTTCATTGATCCAGCTCACGAGTAAATGTGAAAATAGCCTACTAAGTTAGCATTAGCAGAGGAGTATGATACAAGAAAGCAAGCTTATGCAACATCAGCCAAAAAAAAAAAAAAAAAACAAACCTCCCATTTCACCCCTCCATTCGTTCAAAATACCTATCCAGCTGAGCCTTAAATTTATTTAGGCTATCAACTTCCACAACAAGGGATGGAAGTCTGTTCCATCAACCAACCACCCGCTGGCTAAAGGCAAATTTCCGCACATCTATCCTGCATCTGTCTTTCCTCAATTTGAATTTATGCCCTCTCGGGTGATTATTCTGAGCAAGAGAAAGAATCCCATCAGCACTGAGCATGCTCAAACCATTCAAGGCTTTATACACCTCTATCAGATCACCTCGCCGGTGCCTAGTCTCCAGACAATGTAATTTGCAAAACTTACGCCTTTCTTTGTAAGAGCAACCCTTTGTTCCATTCACTAATCTTGTTGCCCTTCACTGTACTCGTTCCAGCAGCTCTATATCCTTCTTGAAATGAGGCCTGACCATTACCTTATACAAGGGAATAATCACCTCCTTATCCATGCTAGAAAAATTCCTGTATATCATTGACAAGACACCATGAGTAACATCAGTAGTGTCCTTAAAAACTCTGCCAACCTTTGTATGGTCTGCAAACTTGGACATTAAGCTTGATATACCATCATCAATATCATTTATAAATACAGAAAACAATGGACCCAACACTGAACCCTGAGGGACTCCACTAATAACATTAGTCCACAATGAGGTGTCCATTGATTACCACTGTCTTCTCTACCTCAACCATCCTTTATCCATAGCAGCAATTTGCCTCCAATGCCACACTGCTCCAATTTGTGCAGCAGTCTTCCATGTGCAACAGTATCAAAGGCCTTTCTAAGATCCAAATATATAATATCAGAGTTATTCCCTGCATCCAGCTCTTTTGTGACTGCATCATAGTATCCAATCAAATTGGTCAGGCAAGACTTTCCCTTAACAAAACCATGCTGTCTCCGAGCTGTAATTGAAGTCTTGTCTAGATGATCCTGCTGTGCTTCTTTAACCAGTGCCTCCATTAATTTTCCTGGAACAGAAGTTAAACTCACAGGTCTATAATTACTCATGTAAGTCTTTGATCCTCCTTTGTGAATTGGGGTCACATTTTCACATCTCCAGTCTATGGGTACTTCCCCTGAGTCCAAAGAAGCTCTCATAATTATGGCTAAGGTTTGCTTACTTCCTTTGCTGCCTCCTGGATAGATCCCATCCACCCCGGGTGCCTTTTTTTATGTTTCTCCTCAACAATTTCTCCTCCACTTTCCTCTCAGTTATTACAAAATCATCTAACTCACTGCCAGAGTTTACTTCACCTCTGGCATTCCCCTTCCTGAATAACTCCTCATGGGTGAATGTAGATGCAAAATACTCGTTTAGTTTGTTAGCCACCTGAGCAGGATCCTCAACTGTTGAACCATCAATATCCAGTGAATCAATATAGAGTTTACATAGGTAAGGAACTCTTTTCTGTTTTTCTTTGCATCCTTTGCCAAGGATTTCTCATAATCTGCCTCTGACTGCCTAATCTCCTTTGTGACTTGGTTACAGACCAGCTTATATCTATCATAGGTTTCCATGTCACCCATTAATTTATATGGGTCCCATGCATTTTTCTTCTCTGCCATATGTCTCATTGGTTCATCTTACATCCATTTAGGCCTAAACCTTGAACATGATTTATCCTTAACAAAATCACATGCTATTCAGAAAGCGATATCTATCTAAATGACCCTGGATTGCACTCTTAATCATTGCCTCTAAGATTTTCCCTACAAGTAAAGCAGGCTAACCGGTCTGTAGTTACTGAATTCAATCTTAGAATTGTCTTTATATATCGGTGATATGTTGGCACTTCTCCAATCCAAAAGGAATCTATCCAGTGTCCAAAGATACCCTCATAATTAACTTTAAATGGTTTGATACACTTCCTTGCAGTCCCCCCTTACAATTACTGGGTATATACCCTGAACTCCAGGAGCCTTACTTGCCTTTATTCTCAAGTTTTTCTAATAAACAGTCATCTATATTTTCAAAATCACTAATTTCATATAACTCTGCCTTTTCTCAACACGAAGGGTCTTTGTTCAGTAAAGACAGATGCAAAGCACCTGTTCAATTCACATCAGCTGGGTTGTTTAAGACTTTTCCACACCTAATTCACAAGAGTCCAATCTGATTTGCATTTTTTTTCTTCCTTATTATATTCATGCATGAAAAATTGCTTGTCCCAATTCTTTACTCTCTTAGCAAGTACTTTCTTATACACAGTCTTGGTCTCTAACTATCTGCAATACTATTACAAATAAATTTGTAATAGTACCTGTTGTAGGCTTCAGTACTTTTCATCACTAACTATCCCATGCTATCTTTTTCTGCTCTATTTGACCAGCCAGCTCCACAGTCTGCATCCTCCTCCTGATATTTTCTTAATGGTATGTACATGTTCATGGCTTCTGTGATTTTTGCTTTAAAGGCATTCCATAATTCAAGTGTATTTGTGCTAATGCTGCAATTAGCCCAATTAAGAGATGCAATATAGCATCTTAAATTGTCAAAGTCCCCTCTTCTGAAATTAAAACCAGTGCCTTTAGCTTTAACTACTGCAGCATCTTTCTTCATTTTCCAACTGACAACTGCATGATCACTACCAGCCAATGGTTCTTTTTTTTTTTTTTTAAAGCCCTGGTATGTCATCTAATTTCTGAGTAATGATGAGGTCAAGAATATTTTCACTCCTAATATTTTCTCTAACACGATGATACAAATAATGATCATCTAGTTTCTTTAAAAAAAAAAAAATTTCTCCATGGTGAGTTATCCTCGCCACTTATTCCAGTCAATGTTGGGCAGATTGTCACCCATAATAAGACATTCACGCTTGCTTGCTCATTCCATCTTCATGTAAAGACACTTGTCATACTTTTCACAATCTTCTGGTCTGCGGATTACTCCCACTCTCATTATATCTTTGTTTCCAACTAACTCACACCGCACAGATTCTATGCTGGAAGATGTAACTTCAGACTCAGAAAAATCTCTTTTCATGCTCAGGCTGCTTCTCATAAGCAGCATGAGCCCTTCTGTCTTCCTTAAATACATTATACATACCTGGAACTTATCTCCAATTTCCACGTGGCACCAAGTTTCTGTTAATTCTATTATGTCAACATTTGTCCTAACCAAGAGTTAAATGGCCATTTTATTAATAAAACTTCTGACACTACTGTAGACACAGTTAAGGCTAAGTAATTTTCTACAGTTTACTACCCTGACACATGCCTTGAATATTCAGGCTTGTACCAAAGCTTTAGCTTCCCCCTCATTTGAAACACTGGTACCCTCAGACCATTTTATCAACATTGGCTGTTGTGGCAACATACTAGAATTCTTGAGGCAAGTGCATTACTTTTATCCATATCTTCAGATTCCTTCACCCCCAACTAGCAGTTTCCATGACCCTTTAAGGTATCCTCAATGATACTGGCAAAAACTCTTGCACCATCATTGTTCAAATGAATACCATTTCTATAAAATATATTCATCCTACTAGTGCAGGCCACACTCAAATTTCCCACCTCGAGTCTTGCAGATTCCCTCAAGTGGAGAATTAATCCACAGGGCTTTCAGCATATAATCCTGTCTAGTGTGTCTGGGCAGAATTGCAGGCACATACACATTCTGACCTAACTCAAGATATTTTTGAAAATGCATATTAAACTACACAAAGAGAAACAAATATCCATGGCAGAATTTATTTTCATCTGCACTATAATGCCAGATTAAACTAAGAATTAATGATAGAAAACCTCATTTCACATTTCTAACAAAGGTTTCCCCAGGTTTGTTCTTCCAATGTCACAGATATAAATTACTTCCATTTCTGGGTGGAAAACTAAAGGTGTTTACCTCTTTACTCTTATTACTAGGAGCATGCAAGGTTATAAAAATCTGAATTGTTATTTAGTTGCATATTTATATACAAGGTGACTTAATCTTATTCATTTCATGGAGATAATCTACAAAGAATCATTCAAATGCCTAAATCAATTATGGAACATGAAACTCACTTTTATTATCATAACAACAAAAGTGGTGAATACGATTTGAATAGGACAAAGTATTTTCACCCTCTTGCAGTAACTAATCAGTTTTTTTATGAGCAGATCTCAGAATGCAAATTACATGTCCTGAGGTGTACACTTTCAGAGAATATGTCGATACACATATGACCCTTGGACAATTTTATGATAAAGAAGCAGGAGCTGCAAGACCATAATTCAAAAAATTCCATTTCTTACAGTGGACTGAAAAAGGTCAGCAAGTGTGTTAGCCATGATACTTGAATTGTTGTTGCAGTAAATTTGGGTGGGAGTAAATTCGGGGTGTCCCAGTTTTGTGGTGCACCTTCCCAAAGAGCTGTATCTCTATCATATGCAAACATAGAATACACTGATGGCTAATATTCTCCACTATGAGTTTGCCATTTCTTAAATATTTTGCACATAACTCCAGCCTTTTTAAATAGGGTTCTTTTTTGTAGGTAAAAGATGCTTTGCAGATGGGATTTATTTTATTATTATTATTAATACCCTCTAAGTGTATGCTTATATCTGTTGTTTGTAGAAGTGTGTGTTCATGGGTCAATTTGCATGTTTTGTGGGCTGAGAAACCCAGGTGGGGGGAAATAATCCCTCCACCTGAGATCATTTAACTATTGCCTAAATAAAGAGGACTTGAGAACTCTTCCAGTTGTCAATGGGAATCAAACCCAGACCTTTCCAAATGAGTTACAGACTACTACATATCATGATAACTGAGTTGTTACACTAGATTCTATAGATGGAATGTTGGACTTCCACTACCAACAGAGAAATAACACATATAATGCAAAGACAGCAGCAGAAATTCTTGAATGTTTGATGGTCTTGTGCTCCTACATGCCGGTCACAGAAGTAAGGGACACTTATTCTTCCTCCATACAACATTACCAAAACTGGAGAATACCTTCTGATTATTAGAACTTACATGCAAATCATGCATGATGGTAATCTGTAATTTCAGTCATCAGGCTCAAACTTCATTAACCCAAAGACTTCTACCTGTGGGACTAATAGAAGAGTGCTATAAATGCCTAAGTGCCAGATTATTTTGAGTACCTACTATTGCAACACTTTGTAATATACTTAAAAATATTTAAAAAAATGGCAGAAACTAATTTTTTTTATATTTAATTATACAGAGTTATGATTAAATATTATTATGGAAAGTACCTAACTGAAAAAAAAAAAAAAGATGAAATTTAAAACAGACAATCATAATGGACTTCCTGCATTTCTTGATAATCTGTAATTATCACGAAATGCTGAAAGGACTGACATGAAAATGGTGCTGTATAGAAGAATTATATAATATCACATTCCACTGATGTGCCTTAAACTATAAGAACCGATAACATAATGCAGACAAAAATTCACAAGACTTGTGCTGAAATATAATTTTGCTGAGCAAGTTTTAACAAAACAATAGTAGTAGTGGCATGTGATGCAAGAAAGCAAGTTTATGAGCTTATGCAGCATCAGCAAAAAAAAAAAAAAAAAAAACCACGCCATTCCCTCCAAATGCCTGTCCAGTTCCTCCTTAAATTTATTCAACCTATCAACTTCCACAACGACAGATGGAAGTTTGTTCCAGCAATTAACCACCTGCTGGCTAAAGGCAAATTTTTGCACATCTATTCTACATCTGTCTTTTCGTAATTTGAATTTATGCCCCTTTAGGTTCGTAATCTGAACAAGTGGAAGGATCCCATCAGAATTCAGTGTGCTCAACCCATTCAAGGTCTTATACACCTCAATCAGATCACTGTGCAGGTACCTAGTCTCCAGCCATGACAATTTGCAGAATTTAAGCCTCTCTTGGTAAGAGGATCCCTTCATTCCCCTCACCAATCTTGTTGCCCTTCTCTGTACACGCTCAAGTAAATCTACATCCTTCCTAAAATGAGGCCTCCAGACCTGTACGCAGTACTCAAGGCAGGGCCTGACCATTGCCTTATACAGAGGGACAATCACCTCCTTTTCCCTGCTAGCAAAATTCCTATATATTATTGACAAAGCCCCATGACCTGCCCTGGCAGCTTGTCCACATTGCTCAGAAAGCTTCATATCTGACTGCACAATTACTCCCAGGTCTTTCATTTTCTACCACCTTAAGTGCACAGTTGGTACATTTCTCTGGGGTTACTTCTACCCATATGCAGTGTACTTTGCATTTGTCAAGGTTAAACTTGAGTTGCCACTTCTTAGCCCATCTGCCCAAATTATCTAGATCCTGTTGCAGTAGCACACTGCCATTAACAACCCTGCCAACCTTTGTATCATCTGCAAACTTCGATACTAAGCCTGATATACCTTCATCAATATCACTGATAAATATACAAAACAGAGGGCCCAACACCGAACCCTGTGGGACTCCACTAATAACATTAGTCCATGAAGAGCAGCACCCATTAATTACCATCCTCTGTCTTCTCCCACTCAACCATCCTTTTATCCATTGTAGCAACTTACCTTTAATACCATTATGCTCGAATTTGTACAATAGTCTTCCATGCGCAACAGTGTCAAAAGCTTTCCTGAAATTCAAATATATGATATCTATTTTTTGCATCCAGTTCCTTTGTAACCACATAATATCCTATCAAATTTGTCAGACAAGACTTTCCCTTAACAAACCCATGCTGTGTCTGAATTATTGCTGCAGTCTTGTCTAGATGACCCTGCAATGCATCTTTAACCAGTGACTCCATTATTTTACCCGGAACAGAAGTTAAAACTAACTGGTCTGTAATTACTTGTGTCACCCTTCGATCCCTCTTTGTGAATTGGGGATACATTTGCACATCTCCAGTCTGTGGGGACCTCCCCTGAGTCCAACGATGCTCTCATAATTATGGCTAAGGGTTTGCTTAGTTGTTTTGCCACCTCTTTTAATATAACTGGATAGATCCTATCCATCCCAGGTGCCATTTCTTATGTTTAACTTCAACAAGTTCTCCTCCACTTTGCTCTCAGTTATTACAAAATCATTAAGCACCCTGCTACAATTTGATAACCTTCTGCCATTTTCAAAACTTAACTCCTCATGTGTGAATGTAGATGCAAAATACTCATTCAGTTTGTTTGCTATCTGAGCAGGATAATCAACAGTTGAACCATTGATATCAAGCGGACCAATCAGATTCAGCCTCTTCCTTTTAGAGTTTATAGTATGATATATTAAGGATTCCTTATGTGCTGTGATGTAACAACTAGATCGTAGGTATAGCTTAGCTTAATTATCAGCACTCACCTGATCATTTAGTAATCTGCTTAGTTTTATGAAAGTTTCAACACGTACATAGTTATGAAATTAAAATCCGATTAGTAGCTATTTTTAACTTAAAGAAATTATGAATTTAAAATTAGAAATTACTGAATTATGAGCTTTAAAAATTGTTAAAATTTGCCTAAGACAGGAAAGTGCACATTCCATTCTATAGTTATCTAATTAAAATTATGTATTAAAAATAAAATAAAAGTGAGATAAAAGCTAATAGCCACGCACGAGCAACTTTCAAAACAGTCTTCAGTTAGCTATAGTGGAAAGAGAAGAACATGCTTCTTGTGTGAAATCTTGTTTAATATGTTGAACGATGTGTGGCACTTAAACCACTCAATGATGAGAGCTTCATTTTGAATTTTACAACTGGAATTCAGTCTTAACTACTGTAATAGATTATATATAAAATTGGCGCATTTTTAGGTACCAAAATATACAGAAAAGAACACACATACAGGCAAGTTCTTACATTACTACTCACACCATCCTCTATTCATCAAAAAAGCAGTTCTTTATAATCAGATATATAATGCTATTAAATATAGTCACACACAAACAGATCTATCCGTACAATTGCAATACCTCACAAAAAAAAAAAAAAAAATTTATCGACAGGAAATACCCATTACAACTAATAAAAGAAACCATTATTGAAGTCCATAATAGTATTAATTACCCTAACAACATTAATAACCATGTGAATAAGATACACAACCCCTTATCATCCTTCCATACCATCAACAATATGCTAGATGACTTCAACAGGTTTTTAAGAATACCAATAAAGTTAATATTTACATCTTATAATAAATAAGATTCTAAATTTAATTCATACAAGACAACATATGAATATGTAACACAGGATTATAATAATATTATATATTTGATTAGATGTCAATCAGATTGTCAAGCATGTTACAGTGGTAGTACAACAGCTAAATTTGGGACTTCAAAATTTCTAACACAAGTGCCTACTACCACTTTAATGCCGACCGGGCTAGCCGAGTGGGTAAAGTACCTGCCCGGCAACCCAAGGTCGCGGGTTCGATTCCCGCCTCGGGCTTGGATCAAAGTACTGCAAAAACCTTGGGAGGTGCAATATGGCCATAGAAGCCGATGCGCCAACAACTACCAAATCAAAAAAAAAAAAAAAAAAAAAAACCACTTTAATAGCTTCAAATATAATTTATCAGGTACAGAACTAACACATGTTCAATCTTATAATCATAATCTGCCCATCGATTCGGCTATTCTGTTCAACTACACCAGTAGTTGAACTGAGTTAGTTATAAAATTCTGCAAAATGAAGCTCTCGTCATCGAGTGGTTTAAGTGCCACACGTCATTCAACATATTAAACAAGATTCCAATCACTTCTCCCCTATTTGGAATTTAGCACACAGTTTCCACATGCACTGAAATGCATTTCGGGAACTTAACCAGTATGTAGCATACTTCGCGTGTTCTTCTCTTTCCACTATAGCTAACTGAAGACTGTTTCTAAAGTCGCTCGTGCATGGCTATTAGCTTTTATCTCGCTTTTATTTTATTTTTAATACATAATTTTAATTAGACAACTATATAATGGAATGTGCACTTTCCTTTAGGCAAATTTTAACAATTTTTAAAGCTCATAATTTTGTAATTTCTAATTTTTTTTAAATTCATAATTTCTTTAAGTTAAAAATAGCTACTAATCTGATTTTAAAATTTCATAAATACTATGTACGTGTTGAAACTTTCATTGAACTGAGCGGATTACTATGAGGTGAGTGCTGATAATTAAGCTAAGCTATACCTACGATCTAGCAAAACAATAGTAATAACTTTACTGCATTTAAGTATTTGCAAAGAGTGTGGGCCTCTATAACAAAATGGATTGCACAAATGATAGACAAAAGATTGCTTCCACCATGGAAGAGAGAGTAGGCAAACAGTTTTGCCTGCAGAAACCACCTTCCCTGTTGAGACTTTTGTTGCAATTACCAAGAGCATAGCATGTAATTTACATTCTTACCAGTAGAAGAGTGGTTCCTATTCAGACTTTCACAGTCAACTGTCCAAGGTCCTGTAAAGGGTGACACAACTTGCACATAATGTAGCAGCTGACTTCAAGTGATCCTGTGAAAATGTTTGTTTCGGTCCCAGTTTCTGACCAGAATGGAGGTCGAGGGCACAGGTCTGAGGAAAAGACCAACTTTAACTGAATAATAATGTCAAAATCCAGAATTGTCAGATATTGTGAACACTACATCAATGAAGATCCACTGCTTTCTCTAAATGCTATTAGATGTGGTGCAGTGTCACAACTTTGTTCATTATAGGATTATACTTTTAGGAGGATAAGCAACAGAAAGAGTAACACAACTGGCTTATGATCTCATGAACTTGTCAGCATGTTATTTTCAATATTCAAACTAGAGGCTGCATGCACACTGGTTTCTTGCAGGATGGCTGGATTCCTAGCCACAATGGGATAAGGGGAAATGATTTGGCTGACATTGCAGTCAAATCAGCAGCTCCCACTGTTGCCTGTCAGTCCCCTATACAGACTACAGGCAAATAATATGCAACAAGATATATTCCCAATGGCAAGAACTATGGCATAGAGAGAACAAATAAATTATACCAAATAAAGCCTGTAATAGAAACTTGGCAGTCTAGTTTGCACAGGAATCAGAGCAAGGAAGTTGTTCTTGCTCGACTCTACATAGGACAGTCATCTGACACATTCGTTTCTGCTGAGGGCAGATGACCCTCCTATGTGTGAATCTTGCGACACCATTTTATCAATAAAGCATATTTTAATAGATTGCGTTAACTTTACCCATGTTCGCAATGAATATTTTACCGCTTTTACTCATCCGACAGCCTTATACACTCAGATTTTTATCAGACAACGACCATGTGTCAGCAGTTTAAGTTTTTAAAAGCTATTAATATATAGCTACACACACACACACACACACACTGGATCATTTACTTTTAAGCTTATACTGCCTTATACATATATAAATAACAATTTGACGAGGTAACCTTTTTGAAGGTTAGCAGAATATCTTTGTTGACATTTTAATCTTTTCTTGGCACAGTATAACTGCAGTCGTTTTTGCGCCAATAAAATCAAAATCTTGCAGGATGGAGAACCACAACATCATTACTCATCCAATAACATAACTGCTTTATGATATTTTCCAATGACACACTCAGCTATGATAGCTGGAAATTCATTGGAAATTATTGCATAATTTCCAATCTATTCCCAAATGTTTGGTCTCCTTACTTATCAGCCACAATTTTTGCAAGTTTTAGTTGTGCGAGTTATTTGAAGAACGAAGTTTAGTGGAACAACACTAAAACCCTAGTAGATGTAATAATAATAATTTGGGAATATTCCAAAAAAATAAAAAAAAATAATGAGCAACAATTGGCAAAGTGGTTCTTAGATTCCAGCACATTAGCATTAGTTGAGGCATATGATGCATGAAAGCAAGCTTATATAGCATTAGCAAAAAAAAAAAAAAAAAAAAAACCCTTCCCATTTCACCCGTCCAGTCACTCCAAATATTTGTCTAATTCAGCCTTAAGTTTATTTAAAGGCTATCAACTTCCACAACAGATGGAAGTCTGTTCAGCAATCAACTGACACTGGCTAAAGGAAAACTAATGCACATCTATTCTACAACTGTCTTTCCACAATTTGAATTTATGCCCCCTCAGTAGTTTTTTTTTAGGAGCATTAGCAACTAAGGCCATATTGCTCCAGAGATATGTGGTGGTAATTTCCTGACCTTTCCGCATCCTCTGTATTTGGTGGTCACTGGGTCGATCCCTGGTCTAATCAAAAAGCGTGTGCTACGAACTGCTGCTCCTGCCCACCTGGCTACTGAGGCGCCATGCCCCCTCAAGTTCTTAATCTCAGCAAGCAGAAATATCCCACATCAGCAGTGTGCCTGCTGAAACCATTCAAGACCTTCCTGCTTTTCTTGATAATCTGTAATTATCAAGAAATGCTGAAAGGATTGACATGGAAATGGTGCTGTATAGAAGAATTATATATCACATTCCACTGATGTGCCTTAAACTAAGATCTGATAACATAATGCAGACAAAAATTCACCTCAAATCAGATCACCTCACAGGTGCCTAGTCTCCAGATGCTGCAACTCGCAGAATGTAAGCCTCTTGGTAAGAGCACCCTTGTTCCTCTTGCCAATCTTGTTCTTCTCTGTACTCGTTCTAGCAATTATATATCCTTCATAAAATGAGGCCTCCAGACAAGGTGCAGCCTGACCATTGCCTTATTACAAAGAGATAATCACCTTCTTGTCTCTGCTAGCAAAATTCCTATATATCATTAACAAAACTCCATAACCTGCTCTGGCAGACCATCTCTACTGCTTAGAGAATTTCATATCTGACTGCACAATTACCCCCCAGGTCTTTTTTATTCTCCACCTCTCTGAGTGTAGTACCACACACACAGTTGGTACTTTTCCCTTGGGTTACTGCTACCCATATGCAGTACTTTACATTCGTCAATGTTAAACTTCAGTTGCCACTTCTTAGCCCATCTGCCTAACTTTTCTAGATCCTGTTGCAGTAGCATACTGTCTTTACTGACAGTAAAGACAGTATGCTACTGCAACAGGATCCTGCCAACCTTTGTATCATCTGCAAACTTGGACATTAAACCTGATATACCTTCATTGATAAATACACAAAACAACAATGGGCCCAGCACTGAACACTGGGGAACTCCACTAATAACATTAGTCCATGTAGGGAAGTGTCGATTTATTACCACTTTCTGCCATCTCCCGCTCAACCATGCCTTTATCCATTGCCGCAATTTGCCCTTAATTCTATACCGCTCCAATTTGTACAGCAGTCTTCCATGTGCAACAGTACAAAAGCTTTCCCGAAATGCAAGTATATGATATCAAAATTATTTTTTGCATCCAGTTCCTTTGCGACCAAATCATCGAATCCAGTCAAATTTGCCAGACAAGACTTGTGCTTAAACCCATGCTGTGTCTGAACTATTACTGCAGTCTTGTCTTGGTGACCCTGCATCATTTCTTTAACCAGTGACTCCATTTTCCCCAGAACAGAAGTTAAACAGGTCTATAATTATTTGTGTCACCCTTTGAACCCCCTTTGTGAATTGGGGATACATTTGCACTTTGCCTGTCAGTGGGGACCTCCCCTGAATCTAAGGATGCTCTCATAATTATGGCTAAGGGTTTGCTTACTTCCCTCACCACCTCCTTTAATATAACTGGATAGATTCCATCTTAACATCAGTGAGCATCACAATGATCACTGATGAACAACAACTAAACTTGTTGCACAGTTGTTCACTCCTACACTACATACAGTAGTTTTTTCCCTTTTGGTAATTACTTTAGAATTTTTTTTTTATGTTATTCTTTTGTATGAATGTAGAAACTTTCATTACTGTCCACTCTAAATTTGAACCTGGCAACTAGCTTCTCTCCCTTGAGATACAAGCCTTCAAAAGCAACAGTTTAATTACAAATACCATATGCCTTCTCACAGCATGCCACAAACTGTTACAAGAGTATGAAAATGATTTATCTGATAACTCAGTTTGATTAGACATTTTCTACATTGATTCATGCTTTTTATTTCCCATTCTCTGCATGCACACACCTGCAAGGGAGTATCAAGAAGTTTATACCCTCACTTTGAAGCAACACTCAAACCAGTGGTTGTGCATTATTTTTAAATGTAGTCTCCTTGGAGCTGCATACACCTGTTCCAGCAATGTTGGAATGTAATCAACCCTTTGTAGAACGATTCAACAAAGCACTAAAAAAAAAAAAAATAAAAAAATAACTTTCACAGCTGATATAACCTTACTTGTTTTGAATTTTTGGTCCAGCCAAGTGAAAATTAAATTTTGGGGGGAAAAAAAAAAAAAAAAAAAATCTGGTTGGTGTGACAAATGGATGTATCAGCAATTCATATTCACACCAACAGATTTCAGCTGCTGCAACTGCTGCCATGTGAGCAAGAGCACTGTCATGGCAAAACAAGGTAACTTATTTCTCCCCATCTTTCTTTTAGACTTGATAACATACCATAAATGGCATGAGAAGTCAGCATCCAAGGAAGGCTGAATCAATAATGTCTTCAAAGAGAGTTAAAGAAGCAGCTTCATACAAAACATATCTGCACATTCAATCTTCAGAAGGCCCAACCTTTCAGTAAGCTTACTGTCTCTATTGCATATTATAAGAGAAACATGTATATTTATAATTATGTGTCCACTCTTAACAAGAACCAAAACATTGATGAATATGTGAGATGAAACAGACACAGGTATAGGTTCTCAGGAGATAGCAGTTCTTTGTAAACATTTTACACAATGCCTCTCACTTTGAGCACAATCTTTTACTCTGATGCCTGTAATGGACAAAACAGAAATTGAAAACTGGCTTCTAATGAGATTGGTAAATGGGACAGCAGTCTCAGCAAATATTGATTTGAAATTCATGGTTTTGAGTCATTCATTCTTATCTAATGACAGTGACTTTGCATTAATTGAAAAACTATCCGCAAAAGAAATCATATTTCTCCTGCAAAGTACATTGAAATTGTTGAAATGTCAAAACAAAAACCTCCTAAATTTGATGTTACAGAGATGAAAAGAAATTAGTTCTTCTGAAGCAAGGGATTAGAAGAAATGGTCACTGAGGAAAAAGGATGCTGAGGGAAGGCCTGTAAATTGGCTGAAAATTCAACAGTTGCATTTACAGCAGGGATCACCATTTCTTATAAAATTTAAAGTAAGTATTAATGAACTATTAGATTGACAGAAAATCTGTATAGAAACGGGAGAAAAAAAAAAAATCAGCATGAAGAAAGTTGTCTTCATTTAACAATACTGAATTGCAATTGCCTTACACAGAAAGAAAGCCTGCCACCAAACAGAAGGATGATATACTGGCATTAGTACAGTATACATCTCCAGCTTACTATAGTTATAAGAATCTACCACTCACTGGGTCTACTAGGTCTCAGGAACAACATGCAAATAATGAAGATTATGAAATGAATGTGTATGATAATTAAGTTTGAAATAAATTAACATCTTCTGAGAATACTTTCTCTAACCTTTAACCTAAAATATGAAGTGAATCAAGTCCAGATTTATAGCACCAAATTCTGGGGTGAAGTGAACCAAGTCCAGAAATTTTATTATTAATTTTGCTAGTTTTTATCAGCAACAGGCAATCTTAAAAAACTCTATTAATTAACTGATACACTGATGTAACATTCTTCATTCAGCTGGTTTTCAGAAAATGGTCAGATAATTATGTGCAATTTAATAAAAAAAAGTTAATATCTCAAAAATGAGCTTTCACACTTGGTCCACCTCAGCATTGCACCACTAATATCATAACTTTTTTGCTCTGTATCAGGTGTTTTACCCTGAGCAGACTATATCTCACGCCTTGTATAAAACCTAATCACTATCCATCAATCAAAATATTTATGATTACTTCATGGAATTCACTCATCTCCTCTCACCAAAACTTTTTTTTTTTTTAAACCCAACCATTCTTATTTTTTGTCAGCCAGAATCTCAAAAGCACTACTGAAGTAAGTGAAAAATTCAACACCAACAATCCAAGAGATGAACTTACATCAATCTTCAATAAATCAAAATTCACACAACTTAATTATGAATATACTGTACTTTCCAAAGGCTAAACTCTGAAACACAAATCAAATAATTAAATCAACCAGTCCTACAGTGGAGTTTAGGGGTTACAGAAATACTGTGTTCTTTGGTTTTTGCATTCACTAAGATTATGTGGTTTCTGATGAGATTGGGGGGGGGGGGAGATCATAATGGATTAATCCTTTATATCATTTTTTATGAAATATGGTATGCATTATTTTTATTTTATAAAAATAAACTCTGAAGTTAGTGGAATCTGTTTATTTTACATATCTTTTCCATATTTTTCGATAACTTCACACTTATTGATTGCAATAGTTGTAGAAGGGACAAGATAATATCAGCAAGCATATTTCTGAGATGAACCTTATAATTACTGTAATGCACTAATAAAGTATTAATTTAATTTATAAATTAAAAGATCTTACTGAAGGAATGACATCTCATTTTGTGCCTTCGAAAAAGTAACCAACTAGAAAATATACTGTCACAACCTGGACTATCACATTTGTATCCTAAAACGAAAAATTGGAGTTAACAACTTAAGACAATGAATGATGCAATAACATTAAAGAAAACAAACTTTGATCTGTTACTTTCCAATTAAAGGTCTTAGAAAATACCACAAGGGTATTCCTAGCATTGCCAGAAATTAAGTGTATATAATATATATTTCTAGACAATATCTACTTAGATCTTATGTAGAAGTTTAGGGGTATTTTGGAGGATATTTAATGCAAGTGCAAATCTAAATGGATTAAAATGCTTGATTTCTTAATGGCATGCATTTCACTGAAATGTCTTATTATTTTCTGTCAGCCAGTGAAAATTTCAACACCGACAAGCCAAGAAATGAGCTTACATCAATCTTCAGTAAAATCAAAATTTACAAAACTTAATCATGAATATACTGTACCTTACACAAATAATACACTATATAATATTGGTGGACACACCATAGACAACTCTTAAACAAAAAACTACGTTAGTAGTTTGAAGGGCATTTTATCTGTATCTCGTATTGTGCTCTTCCTTCACAACAAGTTGCCATGTATTGCACTACCTCGAATAAGTAATGCTTCACTAAAAGACAAGACTATTGTTACTTATTCTCAGTGGGCACCACCACCCAGACGGCACATTTCAAGGCTTGTTGGCCCTTCATCGATGAGTGGGCAGGCACCCTGGTATTGCAGACATGACAATCCAGTTGTGAAGATAATCCCACAATATGAGATGCCAGAAGGTGTACGTGATAATATTTAAGTAAAATTAAATGCAACAAGGCATATCTTTAAGAGTATAATAATCTATATAATATTGGTGTAAACACACCATAGACCACTCAAACAAAAAACTGTTAGTAGTTAAGTATTTTTACTTAAATATATACACAAATAATACACATACCAGGCATACATACACGTGTAGTAAGCCTATACATGCACCCCCTCTGTTGAGAGTCATGTCCTACCCAGGCACCATGTGTCAGACAAGACTATAAATATGCCTGTAGGCCTTCAAGGAGACAGTAGTACAAATGTGAATGTAAGATTACACAATCAACAGAGCTAAACCTTTCAGTATACAATGATAACAGGGTGCCACGTAAGCAGTTGGTCTGTAAGTGGTATTTCAAAGGCAATTCAGATCCCTAGATCAATGATTGGTGATGTGATCTGCAAATGTAAGTGGACTAGAGCTAACATGGTAAACTGCTAAGAAAGCAGCCTTATTGAATTTATCAATACTTGAGCTAAAAAAAGAAAGAGGAACTTTTACCAAAAATCCACATTTATCCCTGAAACTTCTAACTAGAGGTCTGGGCAGATTATGTTACCAAATTTGGTCTCATTTCATTCACTGATGCATTGTCCTTGTTCAAGGATTCATCATGTTGTGATATGCTACCTAAAATCTTTCATTTTCTGACTGAGTGGCTAATCAGCTCCCATCCAAACATCTCTGCAATGGGACTGGATGGCATGCCAACTTCTGCCCAAGATTCAAGATTGGAGTCTGGGTGCGAGGTTGGCCTGTGCGGACATTGCTCCTTAAAGTTCTTCAAACAGAGAAGTTTTTCCTGATTTATTTTCTGCTTTATTAGTTTAAATTGTCATATTAACTTATTTTCTAGAGTAGCTTTATATTCCTAGTTATGATACTTAGTTTAAAGTTTAACTTAGACAGAGATTTTGTAGATATTACTTAGTATCGGTAACGGTATCAAATCCACGTGTCACAAACCAAATTTTTTTTAACCAAATTTAGTCGATTTATTAACCAACTGTTATATCAAATTATCTTCTATAAGTAGATTATAGACCTAGTCAGGATCCTTAGTTTATTCTAAATTGAGATAGCGAGATTTGGAAGCTAATCAATACTTACGAGTCCGTAGAAATACCGTTCGTGAATTCCCGCCATTTTTACACGATAGCATAAGCTTAGTGTCGTATAGTGCATAATATAATATTGTCAATTAATCAGTAAATCTATTAATCTTGATAAACTTTATTGTCAATTAAATTGTACTTTTAACTCTATATATATATATATATAACGACTTAATCGTAACAAATAATTAATACATAACTATAGTGGTACACGTGATACGGAAGTTGTATAAAGGGAACTCGTAGAAAACACTAGATACCGAAAAAAATATATATAACATAACTGTTTTGGGATATAACTTAAGGATTTAATTTTTGTTTTGAATTTTATTGAATTAAATCGGAATCATGACTCTGACCAGAGCAGCAAAGCAAAAGGCTCAAGCTAATGGGAGTGCTGTGGTTCAGGGGAGAACTGAGGGGGGCAGTTGCCCTCTGAATCACAGTCTATTAAAATGCACTGTTTGCTTGATGTTTGCGGAGCAGTCGGGTACGGGACATGATACTGCCAAGGGGGACGTCTTTGTGTGTGCACGATGTAAGGAGTGCAAGGAAATCAGGCGACAACTCAGCGTTGTTATGGGCGTTTATGAGAGCTTGAAGGACAGGGTGGATGCCCTCGAAGGAAATAAATTGAGGGGCCCATCAAGCTCTCAGCTGCCCACATCAACGCCAGAGCTTGCACTTGGTCATCAGGCAACACAGAAGCAGCCCCCTAGGCAGAATGCGCTGGTCCCACAGGAACTAGTAGTTGTTGGTGACTATTGTCAGGGAAACGGGGAACATACTTTGTAAAAAGGATAGGTGGAATAGGACCAGGGTATGTCTGCCAGGGGCAAAGGTTGATGACGTTGTAGAGCGGATATCATCTTTTAAGGGCACAAAAGGTGATATAGTTGTACACGTTGGCACTAATGATATTAAGAGTAGGAGACCGGCGGAATTACTTAGCAAGTACAGGTCACTGTTGAAAAAAAGCCGTGAATTAGGGTTGAACTTTAAAGTGTCTGCAATTCTGCCCAGACACGATAGGAGGGAGTATATGATGAGAGCCTTGTCGATCAATTCGGCCCTGGAGGGATTGTGCAAGGCTCAAGGGGTAGAATTTTTTTCAGCCTGGACTGTACTTGTTAACAGGAGAGATTGCTTCTACAGGGATGGGATACACTTAAATAGAAAGGGTGCATGAATTTTTGCTGATGCTGTCGAGGCAGTGTTAGGTGGGTCGGAAAACTGCTAGTTGGGGGGGATACAAGGACTAATAGATTAACAGTAGCCAGTGGCAGAGGTGGAAGTGATTCTTGCACTGCTTCTATTGAAATGAGCAGAAGTCTGAAAAACAAGATGCAGGATATTTCAGAGACTGCTGGTAGTCATTGCGGTACAAGTAAACACATGGGTTGTGTTAGGGTAGCTAAGAATAGAAACAGGTGCATGTATACCTGCGTGTACACCAATGCTAGGAGTTTGGTAAATAAATTTGATGAATTTGAGGTATTGCTCAAAACATCAAAGGCAGATATTGTTGGGATATCAGAGACGTGGTGTCACACAGATATAAGTAATGCGGAACTGGAATTTGGGGAATACAATGTGTATAGAAAGGATAGACAGGACAGGAGGGGAGGAGGGGTTATGCTATTAATTAAGAAACACACAAAGTCCAAGGAAGTGAAGCCAGTCGACATCGACGGACAGGGCAGTGTCGAGTCAATTTGGTGTGACATAAGCATAGGGAAATCAAAATTGAGAGTAGGAGTGTGCTATAGGCCTAATGACTCTGATGAGTATAATAAGATATTGTACAGGGAAATAGAGTGGGCCAGTAAATCAGAGAGTCTTATAATGGGGGACTTTAATTTCCCAGATATTGACTGGAATTTGTGGGTTGGTCACTCACACACTAGCAAGGCTTTTGTGGATTTATTGGATGATTGTTTTCTACATCAGCATGTTAGTGAGGCAACAAGAGGGAGCAATACTCTTGATCTGATTATCAGTAGTGACTCTTCATGCATTAAGAACCTGCAGATAAATGAACCACTAGGTGGCAGTGATCAGTGTGTTGAAGTGGGATTTACTCAAGGAGGTAACTACCATCAGAGGTAAAGGGAAGGGTTTTTGTTTTCGTAAAGGCGACTATGATGGTCTGAGACAGTATTTAAATTCTATACAGTGGGACCAACTGATGATGTTACCAACAGCAAACTCAAAATGGGAAGCATTCAAGGAACTAATCTTGGAGGCTACCAGGCTTTACATACCAACTAAGAAATATTGTTCAAGGTTTAGGCCTAAATGGTTGTCAGATGAACTAATGAGACATGTGGCAGAGAAGAAAAATGCATGGGATACATACAAATTAATGGGTGCCATGGAAGCCTATGATAGATATAAGTTGGTCTGTAACCAAGTCACAAAGGAGATTAGGCAGGCAAAGGCAGACTATGAAAAATCCTTGGCAAAGGATGCAAAGAAAAACAGAAAAGAGTTCTTTACATACTTGAACTCGAAAAGGAAAGGGATGAATCAGATTGGTCCACTGGATATTGATGGTTCAACAGTTGAGGATCCTGCTGAGGTGGCTAACAATCTAAACGAGTATTTTGCATCTACATTCACGCATGAGGAGTTATTCAGGAAGGAGAATGATGTAGGTAAAGTAAACATTGGCAGTGAGCTGGATGATTTTGTAATAACTGAGAGGAAAGTGGAGGAGAGATTGTTGAGGATAAACATAAAAAAGGCACCTGGGGTGGATGGGATCTATCCAGTTATATTAAAGGAGGCAGCAAAGGAAGTATGCAAACCCCTAGCCATAATTATGAGAGCTTCTTTGGACTCAGGGGAGGTACCCATAGACTGGAGATGTGCAAATGTAACCCCAATTCACAAAGGAGGATCAAAGGCTGACACAAGTAATTATAGACCTGTTAGTTTAACTTCTGTTCCAGGTAAATTAATGGAGGCACTGGTTAAAGAAGCACTGCAGGATCATCTAGACAAGAATTCAGTTATAGCTCAGACGCAGCATGGTTTTGTTAAGGGCAGGTCTTGCCTGACCAATTTGATTGGATACTATGATGTAGTCACAAAAGAACTGGATGCAGGGAATAACTTTGATATTATATATTTGGATCTTAGAAAGGCTTTTGATACTGTTGCACATGGAAGACTGCTGCACAGATTGGAGCAGTGTGGCATTGAAGGCAAATTGCTGCTATGGATAAGGGGATGGTTGAGTGGCAGAAGACAGAGAGTGGTAATCAATGGACACTGCTCAACGTGGACTAATGTTATTAGTGGAGTTCCTCAAGGTTCAGTGTTGGGTCCGTTGTTGTTTTCGGTGTTTATGAATGATATTGATGATGGGATATCAAGTTTAATGTCCAAGTTTGCAGATGATACAAAGGTTGGCAGGGTTGTTAAGGGCAATACTGACGCTATGCTGCTGCAACAGGATCTGGAAAGGTTGAACAGATGGGCTGAGAGGTGGCAAATGAGGTTTAACATCGACAAATGTAAAGTGCTGCATATGGGAAACAGTAACCCCAGAGCAACGTATCAACTCTGCGGTACTACACTGACAGTGGTGGAGAATGAAAAGGACCTGGGGGTAATTGTGCAGGCAGATATGAAGTTCTCTGAGCAGTGCAGACGAGCTGCAAGAGTAGCTCATGGTGTCTTGTCAATGATATACAGGAATTTTTCTAGCAGGGATAAGGAGGTGATTATTCCCTTGTATAAGGCCACATCTTGAGTACTGTATACAGGTCTGGAGGCCTCATTTCAAGAAGGATGTAGAGCTGCTGGAACGGGTACAGAGAAGCGCAACAAGATTAGTAAATGGAACAAAGGGTTGCTCTTACGAAGAAAGGCTTAAGTTTTGCAAATTACAGAGTTTGGAGACTAGGCACCGGGGAGGTGATCTGATAGAGGTGTATAAGACTTTGAATGGTTTGAGCATGCTCAATGCCAATGGGATTCTTCATCTTTCTCAGAATAATCACCTCAGAGGGCATAAATTCAAATTGAGGAAGGACGGATGTCGGATAGATGTGCGGAAATTTGCCTTTGGCCAGCGGGTGGTTGGTTGAACCGACTTCCATCACTTGTTGTTGAAGTTGATAGCCTAAACAAATTTAAAGCTCAACTGGACAGGTATTTCGAACGAACGGAGGGGTGAAATGGGAGTGGGTTTTTTTTTTTTTTTTTTTTTGGCTGATGCTGAATAAGCTTGCTTTCTTGCATCATATGCCTCTGCTAATGCTAATGCTAAATTAGTGGCTTTTTCTTCTCCCAGATATCTTTATAAATCTTTAAAACCAAGCTTTCATCCAAATTTATGAACTTCCAGACTGGAAATGCCTACAGAGTTACAGCATGGAAAACCACAGGAGCCAAATGTCTTTAGGCCTATCTATTTATTTGCTTCCCCCTTATTAAGGCTTTTATACAAAATTCTCTCATAACTACTGTTTAGGCAAATTTTTGCTTCCAGATTAGCATCAATTCACTTCAGCATCTCGCACATTCAAATGAAACGTATCTTCAACTCTATTCCAAAATTTACACAAGGAGAATAAGCAGCACTGCTTCCTTGATAATATCACTGCATTCAACTCAGTTGCTGTTGCTCCTCTCATCCAGAAATATTACTGCATCTCAAGACCCTTGCTGAAAGTGGTTCAACAGTTAGTTACTTCCCATTCTTATCTTTTCTAACATATACACAACTTTTATTTGGAACATTAGCATAGGCTGCCCCAAGGAGGAGCCCACTCACTTTGTTCTTCTCAGGCATACGCTTTCCTTTTCTTTCAAGTCACCCAAACTTCAACTCTTATACTGATGACATTTTCTTGGCTTTCCAGCCCCTTCTGGCAATGTCAACCTTTTTCTTCATTGTGTAGGGTTCAACAACTGATTAGATTGATGACTTTTGTGGATTATATTGAACTTCTTAGTTTGCATGCTGACCCCCTCAAAGACTAAGTATCTGCCATTTTCCTCCTTCCGCAATCTCCTCTTTCCCACAATTTACAATTCAATCTAAATTAATTCCACCTGTAAACCAGATTAAATTTTTAAAGTACGTCTGGATTCCAAATTACTCTTCTCGGTCCACTGCAAAATGCTTTGGTCTACTATTTCAATGCAATTTTGGTTTATAAAGTGCAACCTTGCTCTCATTCATAATCTGAACATTATACAGAAATATATCCTACTTCATTTCATCTATGCATCATTTTTATTTCAAAATAAAAATTAGCCTAAGCTCTTTAGCCTAACATATTGGCTAAATATTTTCTCATCACAGTTAAATGCTAACCCTTCACATCCTGCTGTGTCATTTCAACACCAGCTGTACCAACAAACTGAAACAGTGCCTGTTATTGTTCATTAGCAATAACAAGCAATTCAGTGTTTTGTAGCCCTGATGATTGGCTAAAGTGACTTCCACAACAGCTGGGACTTCTTCAGTGGCAAATTCCACCCAAAACTACCAGAGCCACTGACTCCTCAATCTAAATTCTCCGAAATAAACAATCTCATTCTTCATTCATCAACAACTCCAAGTTAACCACTTGCTTCAATCTTAACCCTGATGTCTGGATTCAGGTAAAAGTGTACAGAAAAAGTATTTTAGAAGACTCATATTTAACTTTTAACTTTTGCAGACTTCTCCATTTTCAATGACTTTGTTACATTTTTATTTTATTATATTGCTTTGTTAAAGTCACACTTACCTACTTCACATTATCATCACTTAATTTATGTAACCCACCCCCTCTAGTTTAGCTGTATCATGGTATTGCCCTTATTTTATTTGATGGCAGTAAATGATTTTATATATATAAAGAGTCTTGGCAGTGTCTTAGATTTTTAAATGTATAGGATTTGCTTTTTCACTGATGTGATACAATTTAAAAAAGATATTAGCAACTTTGGCAGAGTCGAGGATAAGAGTATTCATTTCCAAGTTCAGCATAACCCCAAACACTTAGAGTAGACACTCTACTTCAGCAAATGCAGAAAGATCTCCTATGATCAAAATTCAAAGCAGTTTTTATTTCATTTCAACTACTGCGTTGAAATATCTCCCTACAAGCAAGTGGAGCCCAGCTCTAGGGATTAAAAAGGCACATGTAATGGTTGTTACATGTTTAAATGTAAGTTTTACTTCTATATACTTCTTGGCTATTTACACTTAAAGTACATTATTCAGGTTTGGCATATGATTGCCAACAGAGGCAATAATATGCACACTTTGAAATAACTGTCAAGGCAGTGTCTCAGATTTTTAATTGTATAAAGAATTAAACTTTTTTTTAAGTAATGCTATAAAATTTGAAAAGATTAAGAACTAAGGCAGAAATGAGGATAATGGTAAGTGTCTTTGAACATAAGCTCAAGTCTTAAGATGGAATACTATCTCTGTCTTCAAAGGAAGAAATACTTTTGAACCTTACAATAAAGATTTTATATGGCCTAACCATCATTCTTTATACAATGGCATAACCACCTCTTTAATCCTGCTGGCCAAGTTCCTGTATACCACTGACCAAATCTTATGATCTATCCTAGCAGCCTGTCTACAATGCACAAAGAATCATGTCAGACTTAAGAACAAGTCTTTTTCGTTATTAACTATCCTGTTTTGGGCACTAACCAAATCTTACATTACCCTGGAATTACTGATACCCAAACCTAGTAAATTGGTATTTATCAATATTATACTTTGATGACTGAACTTCATCAATTTAGAAACTAACATTTCAATCAGATCTCTCTCTGCAGGTGTCTACTCTCCAGATGTTGCAATTTGCAGAACTGAAGCTTTTCCTGGTTGGTAGGAGCACCATTTTTCCCCCCTCACTAATCCTGCTGCTCTTTTCTGCAGCCAGCTGTAACAGATCATCATTCTGCAAATGAGGCTTCCAGACCTATATGCAGTACCATTGCCCACTGCCATATACAATGGGTTAATGTCAATGATATACCTGTCCCCTTATCCCCACCAGCAAAATTCCTACAGGTATATCATTGACAAAAACCCACGGGCAGTCCTGGCAGCACTACTCAAAACACTCCATATCTGACTGCACAATTACTCCTAAATATTTTTGATATGTAAACATCTTTAGCAGCACCTACTGAATTTTGGACGATTTTGCAATGCGGAAATGATGCATTTCCGTTCCATAACAAAGAAAAAAAAAAAGAATCTAGAGAGGAGATTGCACAAAGATCACAGGTGATCTTGGGTGTGCTCAGAGTGGCATGAACCAGTTGGTTGCGGAAAAAACTTGGGAAAGCCAAAAAAGAATGGAGTCTGGAGAGGGGATCGCTTTTTATTCTCCACTATGCTGAGTGTGGTACCACAGTTAAATCTGGCACTTTGCTACCATATGAGTACCTTGCATGTCAGTTACACTTCAATGCCACTTCTCAGTTCATCTGACTAATTTATCTAGATGTTTTTGCAGTAGCATACCCTGATTAGTGCCATTAAAAACAGATTACAGCCAAATTTTGTATCATTTGCAAATTATATGAAATAGCCTACCTTAGACATTAGGCCTGATATGCCTTCATCAATATCATTAATAAATACTGAACATTCAAGGACCCCAATAATAAAACTGGTCCAAGAACAGTGCCCATTAATAAAATGGCCTTCCCACTCAACCAACCCTTTATCCATGGCAGTAATGCACCCTTAATTTTTACTTATGTAAAGATTAATGCACCCTTCTTTTACTTATGTAAAGAAGTTTGCTGTTTATCTTTGCATTCTTTGACCAGATATGTCTTAATCTGCCTTAGCTTGCCTAGTCCTTTTGTGACTTGAATGCAGACTAGTTCTTATCTACTAGCTTAGGCTTCTGTATCACCTGATTATTTATATGCATCCCACATTATTCTTCTCTGCCATAAATCTCATCAGTATGACATTTAAGTCTGAGCACTGAATAGTACCTCTAAACTGGTATAAAGAGCCTAGTAGCTTCTAGGATTACATCCCTGAATTTATATTCATCCATGCCACAAACATTTTGATCTAAACCCCGAACAATATCTCCTTGTTGTATATAAAGTTAGTAACTTCTAGTATACCCTCCCTAAACAATTCCTATTTGGCATTTGTAAAAATAGCTATCACCTGGCCCAACTAAATAGAATCTAAAAAAGATATCCAAGACAATTGTAATCACCATTGTGAAAACAATCCTTTCCCTTTATTCTTGACAACTTATTTTTCTTAATAAATAAATTAAGCATCACTACTTGGTTCCTTTACTTGGATATGCATTTACTTGGAAATTAAATCAAAGATACTGCTTTCTCTCTATCATGTTGATATATAAAGCAGTCAAGCAACAAATTCACACATCACAAAAATTCCTCTGTTCCTAAGTCAGCTGAGTCACCAATTCATGTCCAATCCAATCAAGAGAGTCCATGATAAGACATTCTGATTTTTCTGGGTGACCCAAATTGTCTGTACAGTTCATACTCTTCAGTCATTTGGCCTAAAACTTATTTCTACCCTCAGCTCTGTTTTCCCAGTTCATTATGTCACACCAGACTGACTCACTATTACAGTGATAATTCATGTCTACCTGGGTGTACTGTTTTAGAATCTGTGCTCCTTAACTCAAAGTATAAAACATTTCACCACTCCTGTCATGTCTGTCCTATTTGCACATTCCACACTTAACTGTATTCAAATTCTGCATCCTCTTTATCAGAATTGCACACTACATTTCTGACATATCTGTTATGTTAGCATTTGATGACTAAACCAGTACTTCAAATTTTAGTATACAGTTAGCATTAGTGCATAAGTACACATCCACCTCTGCTTGTGGCTGCCAATTTAATGATCCACTCTCCAAATAATAGTTGGATGGCTACCTCTCAAAACTAGCAAGATTTCTGAACCACATAACTCTGCCTCAAAAGCATCACATTATTGAACCCTTCTATTCAGGTGTATTCCATCTCCATAAAGATGGTCTTTTTGTAAACCAGGGCAGGCCATGCTGTGAAAAATTATATTCCCCAAACCTTGAATAATCTCTAGTGGCAAATTTATTGACAAGACTCTTATCAAGTTCTCCCTCCTATCGTGCCTGGGCAAAATTCAAGACACTTTTATATTCAATCCAAATTCTGCTTTTTCTCAATACTGCCTCGTAACTTGCAAAGTAAAAGAATTGTTTTCTGTAAAGAGAATTGGCTTCTGATGCTCAAAATACAAAATTACCTTAAGTGAATTTTAATGTATTGATAGCATCAACTATTTTGATTTATCCATAATTCACTGTTATGCTCATAAATATCTTCCATGAAAAATGCTGTCATTTTCTTGGCTAGATAAAGTTTTTGTTAATCAGATTGTTTGTGATTAAATGCTACTGATTAAACAACCATGACATCACACTTCCATTCTTTTATATGCTGGACAGCAATTAATACAATGATTACTGTTTAGTGGGTGAAGTATTATTTGAGCCAAAATGAGGATAAAATAATAATTCACAGCATTAAAGAGTTTCAGCCACCTCTTGTACAGTTTGCTAGGAAAACTGAAGTAACAAAGGATTACTTTCTTTCATGCTCTAGGAAACAAGAGAAAAAGGTAAACAGTAACAGAATGATATAGTTTCTGTCTGACCTATGCAATCAACTGCTGTAGCATGGGGATTTGGGGGGGGGGGCTGTAACTGAGGCTTTAGAATTGAAGTACAGATGCTAAACTAGCATCTGCTTTTCTTTATCAGTTAAGATGAGGATAGCTTCCAAATGTTCTCTTACACACTTGTTGGATTCAAAGCATAAGATGGAGGGCCTTGAGACATCAATAACATGGCATGAAAGGTCATATCATGTCCCTGCAAACTCTCCCCTTCCCTATGGTGGTATTTGGAATATTTTCTTATATGATTTGAGTATTAATATGATAAAAAAATGATACCAAGAGGTACACTGTATATTCCCTAAAAATATATGCAGTCATTCATACTTTTCTTATAAACAGTGACCAATTATAGAATACTGCAATAATTTATTGCAATATTCTATAATTACACACTACCCAGAGGAAAACTTCAATAGATCCAGTCTTCTGTTAAGATTTTAAATTCATGACCTAAGGTCATTGTCTCACCTAGTGAAAATACACCCTCATCATTCATTTTTTATACTAATCAGAGCCTTATAGTTGCCCTTCTTCGAGCCCACTCCAGTAGATTAAGTAGATAGATTAAATAGAAAAAAGCTGATTGATTGATTGTGTTGTTTTTTTTCTTCACTTCTCTATATCTGCACATCCTTCATAGATTGGGAAGACATTAGCACTTCTTCAGTCCGAGGGTGTCGTTTTGGAGTTTTAACAATTTTGTATGCGAGGAATGAGCACGGAGCCGATGGGGAACCAGTTCTCAGAATGCACACAAGCTCACAATGGTAAGTTTTCTGGAAGTGCATGGGCTGCAGGTAGTGAATTTTGAAATTTTATGAAAATGAACACACAAAAATGCTTATTATTATTTTTTTTTTTTTTTTTGACGTGACAATTTAGCATTAGAATAAATTGTCTGAATTAAAAAGAAAAAAGGTAAAAATCATGAAAAAAAAATAGGTAAATAATAAAAAAAACTTATTGTTTGATGCGATAAGATTCTCCACAAAACCTCCTTTAAAAAACTAAAACAAATTACTGTGTGAACAGAGTGCATGACAAAAACCTGAAACTAATTCTAGGTGATAGAGGATATCTTCAAGTTTCTATTCACCAACCAAAATAGATAGTAACAATCACAAAACTGTAATCATGGCAGAATTTATCAACCCCGAGAAGGTAGTATAGTGCATATTCTGGTTTAATGAGCTGCGGTCTACAATGATATGAAAAATTCATCAAGGATGTCTGTTTGTGCAATCATCCTGGCTCAGGTGGTGGCTCAGTAAAAGTCAGTAAGGGTGCTGTTTTGAGGAAGTTATGTGAAGCCCAGACAAATTATAGCTCATACAGAAACAGCCAATCGATGACAAAACTAAGATGAAATTTCGTTGATAAATTTTGCACAATTATACTACCATCTACCACATTGTGCACATTTTCTGGTTGGTGAATAAAAGCTTGAAGGTATCCTTTATCACCCGGAAGTGGTTTCAGGTTCGTATCAAATATCCTATTCACACAATAACGTGTTAGTTGTGTAAAGGAAATTTATGTATTTATGTATTATCTAATTCAATTTCAACTTCTAGAACATCTTGCAATTTTCAAATCTATTTTCCTGCCACCACCTACTATAAACTGTGTCCACAATTAACATGGAAACCCAGATATGATAGCAACCTACTTAACTGTTTCTGGAAAATTCATGCATAAACACCCATTATCTGAAATGACAAACATCGTTATACACCTCAGAGTCCATGCATGTAAACAAGTTAAAGACGATCTCTTTAACATTGTGAAAGGTTTATGCACTTGTGTAGTCTTTTTTTAGTGTAACAAAATGCAATATTATCCATCCTTGGAGCCTTTTCTTCAGTCAGCTTCATCAGCATGTGATAGAGTCTCCTCAGAGATAATTATATTACTTATTTTTCAGAAGTCTTATCATTACTTCCATGGCTTGAATGTGCTATCAACTGTTAATATCATTACAGAGTACCTATTGAGCTCTTCTGCTGCTACTTCTGGGCTTTCTTGATTCTCCCAGTTCAATCAAGTAGGGGGGGGGCTAGCTCACATACACAGGTTTTATTATATACACCGATGAGCCAAAACATTGACCACCTACCTAACATGATGTTGATCCTCCACGGGCAGCCAAAACAGCTTGTACCCAGCAAGGCATGGATGCTACAAGGTTTCTAAATATGTCTTGTGGTATCTGGTACCAACATGTAACCAGCAGATCATTTAACTCCAGTAAGGTTCGTAGTTGAGACAACACAGATCAGAGTTGCTCCTCCAACACAAACCACAGATGCTCGATGGGATCGATGTCTGGGGAATTTGGAGGCCAGGGCAATACCTGAAAGTCTTCCTCACGTTCCGTGAACCAGTCTCTCAAAACAATCCAGATGGTGTGGCATGGCACATTATCCTGCTGAAAGACTGCACTGCCAGAGGATAAAATGTTGGAATGAAAGGGTATACCTGGTCAGCAATGATGTTTAGGTAGGTGGTAGATGTCAGTGCCTGGCACATGGATGACTGTACCCAAGATATCCCAGCAAAACATCGCTGCCACTGGCCTGTTTTCATCCCATGGTGCATCCAGGCACCATCACTTCCCCAAGTAAACAACACACATGCACCTGGCCATCCACATGGTGGAACATGAAACGTGATTCATCGAACCAAATGACCTTCTTCCAATCACTCAAGGTCCAGTTTCTATGCTCCCATACCAATTGTTGGCACTGTCGCTGGTGAACCATGGTTAGCATGGGCACTCTGAGCAGCCTATGGCTACGCAGCCCTATTTTCAGCAAGGTTTGACATACTGTGTGTTGTGACACATTACTCCTGTCACCAGCATTCCAATTACCAGCAAGTTGCGCCACAGTTGCCCCATACCATCTGGGAGAGCCTTCGCTCACCTTGAGCATCTATGAACCGTGGTCCAACACCTCGCCGGAAGTTCATGGGTTTTCCCTCCTCTGACCACTTTCGGTAGATACTAACAATGGCTGAAAGTGAGCACCCCCCACAAGCTGTGCTGTTTCAGATATGCTCTGACCCAGTCATCTGGCCATTACAATTTGGCTGTTGTCAAACTCTTAAGTCTGCTGCCTTTCCCATCTGAAGAACAAGGGTAACACTGATTAACAGAGCTAAGTATCAGGTGTTTTTTATACAGTGTCCTGGCCTGTGCACGTGGCATAGTTCACCTGCAGTTGCTTCAATTTGCATAACGACTCACTGGTCATAATGTTCTGGCTCATCGTTGTATGTTTATAATACACAAGTCAGTGTCTTGCAATAGTATAACTGACCCATGCTTGTATTAATTAAAAATGTGAATAAGAATAAAATTAAACAAATAACACTAGAAGTGAATTTTATTTTGTAAATTTTTTTATTACACTCCCACACAACAGAACTACTTAATAATTGGTAATGTTTTTGGATTCCATATATAAAATCTTCTCATCAGACAAACTGAAATATCAATGAAACCAAAATTAAAGTTTGTTTTAAAAAATGCAGAAAATTCTAAAACGATTAGGAGATTACAAAATGCATTTCTGTAATCAACCATTTTGACATCTTTCTGTTGTGGGACTTCACTAGAATGAAATGCTTTTGTGACAATCGGGCTAAATGCTTTAAAATACTTCCCCTAATAAACCCACGTCCAACAGCAATAGTTGCCTCTATAGCCCTCCATCTAAAATTAAAACCCTCACCTTTGACCGCTGAAATTTCTTTGGACAACACCCATTTTATGACACTGTGGTTACTATCCACCACTGATTCTAGCAGTGGCAAGTTCTGATGCAGTTTGGATCCTTGAGCAAGAAAAAGGTTGATGGTATTAGAGCCCCTTTCTCTTACATGCTATAATAATTAGTCATCTAGATGGTAAAAAAAAAAAATTTCCACGTTACATGCTGGCTGCCATTTGCAAGTTGTAAGAGGTAGGCTGAAGTGGCTTATGAGGAGTATGGCAAAAATACCTTTAGCTGACACACTGAAATTCTTCACCTCCTATCTCTGGATGCCACCATGTCTCATTTAGCCCTATTATATCAGCATCAGTTCACCTAATCAAACAAATTTAATTTATTGACAATACTTCTGACATTAATATACAGTATATTATATTGCTTTTTAGTATTAGTAGTGGCAAGTGATACAAAGAAGCTATAAACCATCGCGCCAAAAAAAAAAAAAAAACACAACTTCCCACATTACATTGCCTCCATCTCCTCCAGTAGTAGTCTGGTTCTTTCTTGAATTTATTCAATCTACCCACTTCCACAACAGATGGAAGTTTTTTCCAACAATCAACCACCTGCTGGCTGTAGGCATCCACACATCTATCCTGAAACCATCCTTCAATTCCTTAAACAAGTTTTTCTTGGTGGCATGTGATTTCTGGTAACCATTGATCTCCAGTAACCACTACTGTTTCTTTGCACAGTAGTGGTTACTAGAGCTGGCTTTTGGATTACATTAACAAAAGTGGGTTGGGTGTTAAACTGAGCTTGTATAGATTTTTTGGCTCCTTGGTATCTGATGTTTTGTTTGACTTTGTCCCATTGAATGTTTTTCACCTTTTTGCAGAGAGGACAATCTTGGGAGTAGGCAGTATGTGGGCCATTGCAATTTGAGTATTTCTGCTGCTCTGCTTTACAGTCCGAGTGAATGTGCTAGTGTGAATTGCAATCAGCACAAGTGGCTAAACCTCTGCAGACATTTTGGGAATGGCCAAATTTTTGGCATTTAAAACAGCATGTTGAGTTAGGAATGCAAAGTTATTTGACAGTTGATATACCCAGCTTTAATGTATGTTGGAGATTTGGGGCTATCAAAATTCAGGATTAGGTTCCAAGTTGGAACTAAAGCATTGTTATATATATATAAATAATCATCAAGAATAATACAATACAATAAATACATGATGCACTAACTCCCAGACATTCGTTCAGGATCCTGACTATAGGAACGGGTTTGCAACCCCAAACCACCCTAGCTCAACTACATATTTCTACCATAATCATCTTTCTACTTTACTAGCCTCTACATCTTATGTCCTGTGAGCCATTAGTTTACCGAACGCGAAATCAGGGCTCTATTTTTAGCCTTAACAAAGGCTAGCTGCCTTCTATCGCTACTTTGTCAGCTATTATTTTTCTCAACTATCCTGGGCAGTTTGAGCATCATGTACTTAACCTAGCGTAGCTTCACCGCCCACGTTATTTCAAAAAACACACACCAAAATTTGTCTAACGCTAGGCACTGCTAGCATACCCATGCATAAATACACTGGTAACCCACTGACAGTCTTTTCTGTCAGTCCAGCCTGCAGTGGTAAGTTCTTGTCATTCGGATTTTCCTTGCCTTTGTCTTTGCTTTTTCTACTTTCATAGCGTTCTGCTTACTTCTGTAAGGTCATCCATGTTCTGTATGCAATACCTTATTAACACATTATATAATTGCAAACTTGGTATAATGTTATTCAAATTTTATTCAAAATTTAAAATTGATATTACCACGTGGACTTTCACACATGTACTTTGACATACAGAACATGTTGGAAGCAGAAGTAAGAGCATTGCTGTCTTTTTCGTGATTTTGGTGGATGACCTCTGATGAAGACAAAAATTATGAAAGACTCTGCAATGCTATCTCCACCTAGGTCGTCTCTTCAAACAATTGATTTGGTTTACTTTTCTATAGTTACAATTATTTTTTCCGGTTCCTTTCTTCCCCCTTCATTCACAACGTATATTGCTCCCAGGGTACACCGTATTTTCATTAGTTCATTTCTATGCATAAACATCTACTTAGTGTATCTTAGTGATGAGTGAGTGAGTAAAAAAAAAAAAAAAAAAAAACTGCAGAGCATAGCGGAAGTACAGCTATGTTTGTTCACATTGGAGAAAGGATTAAGTTCTTGGTTCATGCAGAAATGTTACTGCTTTTTTTCCTCTGCTATAAATCATGAATAAAGTATTTGTTAGCATGCCTGAAATGTAATGCACTACTACATTAACTAATTTGTTTTTTTAACTTGTTTATAATTAATAAATTATATTTTACCCTGAATTTGCAAAAATAACAATAATGGTTAAAAAATTACATAAAAGGAAAAATTAAATTAATATATTTTAACAAAAAGCAAAAATTATAATAAATTAATAGAGCAAAATACCTGCATGTAACTTTAAGTGGCGCTTTAATTTGCTTGGCAAGAGAAATGCTTTGTTGCACCCATGATGAGTGCATCTGTAACAATTAAATACCATTCACTGCTTTGCATTAATTTATGTCTAATAATAAATTATACCTAAAGAGCATGCAAAATTGAAACAAACCAAATCAATACAAAAAAAATTGAACATGGCTGGATAGGTCTAATTAAAAAATAATCAATGATGCAAATCAAAACTGAAATATTGCTAGCACATTTTATTTTTTTTAAAATTTAATTCATCTCTCCTTGATCATCAAGGTGGGATCCAGAATTTCTTCCATATCCTGAGTCCATGTGACTAAGTCTGCTATTATGTGGCAGTTTGGCAGAAAGATTGGGCTTCCTGCTGATGACAACCATAAACAGAGGCTGATTCTGTGGATGCACGAAAAAACTAGAGATGCTGGAGAAAATCTCTACCATCCTTGCCCAAGATTAACACTTTCCCAGCAGCTTTTTCCAGATTGTCTAAAATGGCACTTGTCCTAATGCTGCCACTTAAAAAACAAACAGGAAATCATGCAAATATAGCACCAAACATTTCCTTCCAATAATGAAAGAAACAATAGAACTTCCCAAGTTAGATGCATCTGTATACTTCCCTACATAAGTTTCATTAAATAACTTTTCAAGTGCAAAAATTGGGAATAGCAAAAGCAAACCACCCCCCCACCCCCCATAACTGTCTAGTACAGAGATATGGTGTGCATACAAACACACATGTCCGGTATAGAACAGACAGGGATAATCTAACAGTATTTGCTTTCTATCCCAGTATCCAATATGGGATTTTTGGTATAGGCCAGCACTGTTTGCACTGGAAAATATACAGGCACATGGTCACTTATCAATAGTCTATACTAAAAAAATGGTCTCCCCTCCCCACAAAGACAATTTGTTATTTGGTCTGTCAGCAACACATCCAGCAGCAAAAATAGCAACTATGCACAGAAGTATGCAGTAAAAAAAAAGTTCATTAGAAACTTTCAAGCATTGTAATATCAATAAAAACCACTTGCTAATTTTAGTCAGTATTTTTCTCTGTGGAAGACTAATTTTTTTGTTTCAGCTTAATTTTGGCATGAAAGCCAAAAAAGGTTAGTCATTACTGGTATAACCAACTCTCTCTGCCATGAAACTTTGGTTCAGATAGGCCCTGGTTTGCAGTACTCAACCTATATTTGCATGATTTCCAGCAGGGCTGTGTAAAGGCAGCTGTAGAAACTAAGGTAAAACTCCTTTAAGATGTTCTTAGACAACTTTAAGGGAGACCAAATTTATTCACTTAACAGATCAAGACTCGCTCAATTTCTTTACATTCAAGTCACATGGCTACTCAATTCATTACTGTAAAGAGGGGGGGGGGGGTAAACCCAACAGGAGATTATGTTTATATGGGTGAACTGGGTACCAATGAATGTCTACAGGTGAGTAGTACAGTTTCATGGTCATATACCAACTGACCAGTTACACTGCTACCCTGTAAGAGGCAAGGCAGCTAGGTGTGTCAGAAATTAAAACTGTCAACATCTCCAGCAACTTCTCACTTGACTTCTGCCTCTTGGTCAGAAGCAGACGGAGTTTGCTAATAAATCCATGTATGTCACTTGTAATGCTGAATCATGCAGATAGTTGCCTTAGTGAACCCAGTATTATATATTACCAAGAGAAGCATCTCACAGGTGACTCAGTGAAATTCACCTTCCAGTAGGGTAGGTTCCCCCAATACAGAATCCTGTTGTGAATGAGCTTTCAAGTCAGTTTCCTTTCCAGCTACACTAATCTACTTATAGTGCCTACTATGCAGTCGGAAATGCCTTACAGATAACCCAGTTACCGAGTTATTGTTATTTTTTTTTAATAGTTAATTTGCCTGTCTTAGTGAGATATAAAATGCACACAAACATTTAAGCTATGGGGTACCTAAGTAGCAGCTCACAAATCTAAGCTAATTTTGTCTGTAAATTGTATGTATTTTCTGATCAGTTTGCTAGATGAAAAAACATCTTGCTGCCCTCAACCTTGCTACCCTTGTTTAATACCTTCAACTGCAAATAAATTAACTGGGCATAAAAGTTCCTTGCATCACTGATGGGCTTCAAACCCAGGCCTCTTCCGTGGCCATAAAGACTGATTATAACCACTACACTACTCATAATTGTAACCATTTGGACAGGGGGGGAAGGGGGCCAAAACTTTATCTAATTCATGTCTCTTAAGAATCTTAAGTGGGAGGAAATCCCTGTGTTGATGTGCTCTGCTAAAGACCAAATAATCCTGTACCATCCTAGTCCCACAACTCTGCCAGTGGGCTAATGGGCTTCCCTTTTGCAGAGAGACCATAATATAAGGAAAGGGGGGAAAGAGTAAACTTTGGCTTGGCTACTCCTCTTACAGATAGCCTTACTTCCACGTGGTAATATTCACAGGCACCTCAGAGGCAGGAGAAAACCCCATCAGTTCCTGCTCTACGCTTTGCCGGCTACCAAATGGCAACAGTTGTCCCAAGGATAGCCAGCATGCAGACCAACATCCACTGCCAAGCGGAGTCACCAAGATAAGAAAGCAAGACACTCACGGGGAACAATATTTGTTTAATACCCAGTGTTATTTCCACTTATCATCCCTTTCCAACCCTCTATTCATTATTGCATCAGGGCAATGACAAAGCTTTTAAATTTCTTAGCCACAATCTGCTTGGCATACAATATCAGTCCAGGTACATGCCAACGTGCTGTCTTGTAGCTGCTTTTGTTGATTTTAAAAATGTCATTCTTTTAGATGAGATGTACTCATTTGTACTAATAAACTCATTTGACTTGTACATCTGTTTTTGAGGATAATTAGCAGTAGCAACTCAACTACACAGTTAGAAAGTGGGATGAAAAGATATCCTGATTTTATGCTGCACTTTGTCTGAGCAAACATGGCTATGACCAATTCCTTTGAGATGGTTTTGCTCTCGGCTCAAAAGGTTCAGTTACCAGTTCTAGGAATCCTAGAAAGAGGGACAGTCTCTTTAAGTTACGTACGGTAGGGGTGTGCAACACTCCATTATCCTGGTGACATCTGCAGGAACCTATGCTATATTAAATCCACTTTCACTTAGCTACTGCTTCTACTAGAGGGTCTGATGGTCATTTCCAGCCTATTCATTGGCTGCCAATTGTTCTGGTAGCACTCCCAGCCTTGGACTTCAGCAGATTGTCTTCAGAGCCCTCTCCTCTGAATATTCTTGGTGGATGGCATATCCTTTTAGGTTGCAATGACAACTACAGTAACTCTTCTAGTGGATGCTTCTAGGCCTGGATTATTCAGAAGAAGAGCTTGCACACAATGAGCATGTGACAAAGAAACAAGCAACTTAACTCCTGTTTACATGTAGGAAGATGCTCAACTTTTACCAGGGCAACCTTTTCATCTGCCGTCTACTGAAAAATAGCCCCAATTAACTGCTAATGTCCAGATTAAAGGGACTTATGAAACACCTATACTGTCAAGCAGCCCATGGTAATGTGGCCAATCTGGAACCCTGTATCCACAGAAGAATTTTGCCATTTATCTTTGATATGGAGGGTTGAACAAGGCCAGTAACATAGGAATGCTCCCAGCCAAGCCTAGCAGGGACATGAGGAGGTAACAACAGCAACTATGACAGTCGACACTTAATCTGAGTAGGGTTACCAAGGTTACCAATCTCCAAGGCTACTGTGTGGAATGAGGATTAATGCTCACCAAGCTGCAATGTGTTTTAAGGCTTAAGAGTCAGGTGCGTCAATCATCATCCAGCAGATTAAAATTAATACGTGCATATGAGATCAAATTATTTAAATTTAAGGAGTGGGGCAGGGTAAATGATATGCAGCAGCAAGCCTCCTACCAAGTTAAAAATATTTAACTGAATGAACAACATGTTTTAAGTAGTTTACTGCTTATTTACTTTTAATAAGATAAAAACTGAAATACTTACAGAAAAGGTTTAACTTTGGTATGTTCGTATTCATGAATCTTCAAATGCTGGTGTTTTATGAAGCACTTATTACAATGAGTACACTAAAAAAAAAGTAAACTGTTAGTACTTATGAATCACCATGGTTTTTAATTAGAAATAAAAACTGAGCAATACATCAAAAAATTTGTATGAATATGGATAATTTCATTTTTTACAAAAATGAATTATTCAAGCACTAAGTATCATTAAAAAATAAATACTTTATCTGACCATAACCTTTTCAGAAATCGAACATAATTTACTTTTAAACTTTCCTTTTCCCACCATTAATACGTTTTTTAATGGTGGGAAAGGAAATTAACAGATTATTATGATTTTGAAGAAAACCTTAAGGAAAGAAATTCCAAGAGCTCTAAACAACCAAAAGATATATTCAAACTAAATGCATAATCAATCATATTTAGGAAAACTGAAAAACATTTAAAGAATGCAAACACAAGCAACTTGGATTTTAATGTGCATTTTCAGAACATTACAAAAATCAGAAAATTACTGAAATCTATATTCATAAGCATATTCCTAATAATCTTAAATAAACTCTCATCTCAAACTGAGTGCAAATGCAATAATCATGGCAGATGTTTTTTCAGCTCCAGCAACATGGGTTATTAATGCATATTTTATTATTTAAGTTTTTTTTTTTTCCATTTCCAATGGATAGTAACATCCCGTTTTAATCAAATAGAAATTATTATTTTAATTGAATAAGTAGTTCAAAAGTTCATTTAAGTTATGCATTAGCTATTAAATAACACAATATCACCTAGCAGTTTTATATGGGCAATCATGCTAAGATTTATCCGAAGTTTAAAATTCTAGTGCATTCTGCGATAGGAATGTAACATGTCTGGATTCCTTCTCACAGCCTCTACAATTGCATGGATTTATATTTGCTCTAGGTTTCAGGTAATTTTTTAACTTAAGAATTTATTTTATTTCTGCCTGAATAGTGCTGATTAGTAGTTTACTGAAAGGTCAATTAATTGATCCCACTGTCTGACAAGGTCAACATTAGTTCCAGTGTTTACTCTTATGTACCATAAGCTGAACAGAATGATACACGCAGAACTGATGTTTTGTTAAGCACTTATTATAATGAGTACACTAAAAAAAAGCAAACTGTTAGTATTTGCATATTAACACGATTTTATTATAAAGGAAAAAAAAAAAAACTCCGTAAAATCAGGAAGCCAATTGCAATACTGTTTGCATTCTTGACAACACTGAAGTGTTTAAAATTCTCTTAAAATGGACTTCTGCCTCAAAAACTGCATCTCATTTGAAATTCAAAATCACATTCTGGTCTATGGATTGCAAGATTGATTTTAAATTGTGGGAAAGAAGACCAAAAAGTGGCACCTCCGTAACCAGGTGGGAAGGAGCAGCAGTGCGTAGCACACACTTCTTGATTAGACCGGGGTTCGAGCCCGTCACCATCAAATACGGAAGATGCGGAAAGGTCAGGGAATGACCACCGCATATCCCAGAGCAATATGGCCTTAGTTGCTAATGCTCCTAAAAACTAAACAACAGAAGACCAATTTAAGCATTCAATTTCTACTAACCATCACTAATTCATCTCAAGGTCATGTGGCTGACCTGGAGTATTTTCAATGACATGCAATGCCATAACTGACGGTTGGCATTCGTGGTGAGCAGATGTGCCTTGTGGAACTCTTCATAGTGATCATAAAGAACTCTAGATAAGAGGGGATTAGTGGAGGATTTTAGAGGTTATTTAGTATATTGTAAAGTTTATTTTTTCTATAATAGTTTTATATTTATAATATTATAAATATAATTTTTTGAAAGTTTTTTTATTGATATTTAGTAAATTTTAAAATGGTTGTTACAAGATCTGCCTTGAACACTTTGTCAGAGGGTACCATGACTCATACAGAAATAGCCGATGATTTCTGGGTGAGTCATGATTTCATCCTTTGCAGAACCTGTGGCATGTATTTCAAGATTGACTTAGTGGATAATCATAGCTCATCTGTCATTTTGTCACCGTTGTAAGGAGTGTACCGATCTAAAGTTAAAATATGGTGCATTTCTAGAACAATGAGTCACTGGAAGAAAAAAAAAAAAAACACAGGTGCTTGCCCTCGAGAATAATGTAACTGGGAGCTTGTTGGGGACTCAAGAAACCTACCAAGTGATGCACTCCCAATTCGGGGCCCCAGAACAGAATAACCAAATGCAAACTACTCTGGTTCAAAAAGGATTTAGTTCTATTAGGAGACTCCATTGTTAGGGAAACAAGAAATATTTTTTGTAATAAGGATAGGTGGACAAAAACCAGGGTATGTCTGTCAGGAGCATCTATTAATGATGTCACCAACAGATGGTCAGATTTTAAGGGGGGTTAAGAGAATATTATTATTCATGTGCTGGACTAATGATAATTAAGCATACATGATCTGACAATTTGTTAGACAAATATAGGACCATGCTGAAGAAATGCTGTGTGTTAGGCCACAATGTCCATGTGTCTGCAATTCTGCCCATGCACAATAGGAGAGATTATATGCTAAAAGCCTTGTGGATTAACTCAAGACTTGGACACTGCAAGCCTTTTGGGGGAAATTTCTATCAGCTTGGCCTGCAATTTTAGGTAGAAGGAATCTGTTTTGTAGAGACATGATACATTTAAAACAAAGGTTGAGCAAAAGTTTTTGCCAGTATTATTGAGGATACCTTAAAGGTTCAGAGAAAACTGCTAGTTTGAGGGGGGGGGGGCAAGGGTAATATAGATACACATTCATCTGATAATATTGGTCAAAGTAATGCTTGCACATACCTCAAGAGTTCTTGTTTGTTACCGCAACAGAACATACTAGCAAGGTGTTATGAGGTCAAAAAGATTTCAAATGAGTAAGTAGCTAATGCCAGGGAAGTGAGCTTAAATAACTTTAAGAGGCATGTCAGGGTAGCTAAGTCTTAATTGTATATACAATAATATCAGAAGTGTCGTCAATAAAATGAGTGAATTCGAACTGCTGGTTAGGACAAGTAATGCTGACATTATAGGGCTTACGAAAACGTTGTGCCACTCGAAGATAGGGAATGAGTTTCAGTATGGTATGCATAATGTATTTAGGAAAGATAAAGAAGTGGTGGGGTCATGCTTCTTAACAAACAGCCTGAGCGCGACGAAAGCTTTCCCAGATTCAGATGTTTTGCATGCTAGTACAGAATCTGTATGGCGTGAGATGGAAGCAAAAAGGTATGATGACAGTGGGAGTAATCTACAGGCCAAGTGATTGTGAAGATTATGATGAGAGCCTCCACATTCAAATGGAATGGGAAAGTAAGACCAATGTCTTATTAAGAGTGATTTTAAAAATTTTCCCCGAGGGGGACAATTTTTAAATAAACTAGATGATTGTTATTTGCATCAACATGTCAAGGAAAGTACTAGGGAAAAGAACATTCTAGACCTCATCATCAATGAACCAGATGACATAATAGGGCTGACAGTATAAGAATCAGTAACAGGAAGTGATCATGGAGTTCTACAGAGGACAATGAAGAGAGAGAGAGGTAGCAGTAGTTAAAGGCAAAGGAATGGATTATAATTTCAGGTAAGGAAATTACAATGGCTTAAGGTGCTACCATAGCCTCTAACTGGGTAGATGCCACACAGAGAGCAAATACAATTGAATTATGGTATACCTTTAAAACATTAATCACAGAAGCCTTGAATGCTAATATACCATTAAAAAAAATACTCCACGAGGAAGATTCCAAGTTGGATGAATAAGGAAGTCGCCAAATTACTTGAGCAGAAAGAAACCGTATGGAAAAGTTAGGGTTATGGAAAAGTTACAATGCAATAAAAAGTAATGAAGCCTATAACAACTACAAATTGATCTATAATAGTGCAACAGAAAATATTAGGCTGGCAAAGTCAGATTATGAGAAATCACTGGCACAGAGTGCGCATAAAGAATTCTTCACATATATAAATGCAAAGAAGAGAAGGACAAACTAGATCGGACCTTATGCAATGGATGTGGGATAGTATTAGCTACCCAAGCTGAAGATGCTGATGAACAACAGTTACTTTGCATCAAAATTTACAAAAGAAAAACCCTTTGTGTTAATGAGAAATTATGAGAGTGAAGTTGAAAAAATTTAATTAATGAAGTTGAAATTTCACGTTTATTTAATGAAAATAACTTTCGAGCCTACAGGCCAGTAAGGTCCTGGGTTTGATGGCACATACAAGTAGTTCTCGACTTTGAGTTAATTCATTCCTAGCACGCACTTGTAAAGCAAAAACTCTTAAAGCGGGAAATTATTTCCCATAGACATAAGGTTAAAAATAGAGGTTATGTTCTCAACAATGAAATTAGTTAGCTAATTAGTTCGTTTAAACTATGATTGGTTTATCGAAAGAAATGAACTTAGCCTGTAAAATCAAGCAAATTATAATAATAAAGAAATTTACAACTTACAAATGTTAAAGAATGTTTATTCTTCATCATCGACTAAATGAACACTTGTTGATCACTCATTATTGGCTCAGCACTCTGTTTATTGCACAAGAAGTCATCTTCAGAAATGCTTCAAGAGGCGTTGTTTCCAAGATAATCTTCTCTTTTAATTATAAATTTCACGATTGCATGCATAAGCATTTTTTAACGGCACACACATATTGCAACTAATACAATTCGCGTGGAGTAACAAGTTTACGAAGCTTAAGAAAAAGAAAGGAATGAAGAGAAGATTCTGAAAATTTGTTTTTTATACGATTGGAGATTTCAGTAAAGAGGAAACATTTCACCATAACATAAAAACTACAGAATTCCAGCTATCAGTATTTTTGCAAATGCAAGAAGAGTTTACTACCAGTTTATAATTGCTTGCAGTAACAGAAAAGCCCAATAAACTGGAAAGTGCAAATTGTTTTATGGTTGTGACCTCCAGAAATCTGCTTTAGAAAAATATCACAAAGTTGTTCAAAATAGGTTCTTATAACAGAACATATGATAACGATGAAAGTGTAGTGCATTTTAATGATTTGAATTGGTAACTAATACAATTTACAAACCACGCTCACTACCTTTTATATGGCCTTAAGGCCTCTTGACCTTAAATGACATTTTAGAGAGATAAATAGCTCAGTTTATGAATGTTTAACATTCATTTTTTGCAATTAACATTCACATTTTTGATTTTGTTGTTGATACTGACACTGGGGGGGGGGGGGGAAACACCTCTTAAACCCGGGAACTCCTAAAGCAAGAAATGCCTGTACCTTATAATCTTAAGGGAGGCAGCAAGTGAGTGCACTGAACCATTGAGGCTAATTATGAGAGCATGACTAGACTCGGGAGAGATTCTGTTGGATTCGAAAAGTGCCAATGTATCTCCAATACATAAGGGCGGATCTAAGAGTGAAGTGGGAAATTACCGACCAGTCAGTCTAACTTCAGTAGTAGGGAAAATCAGAGGCAATGATCAAGAGTGGAATTCAGGATCATTTAGGTAGAAATGGAATTCTGAAGGATATTGAGCATGGTTTTGTAAAGGGAAATCATGTTTAACTAATCTGGTTAGCTATTTTGACAGGGTCACTCAAGAGCTGGACTTTGGGAATAATTTCAATGTTGTTTATTTGGATTTCAAAGCATTTAACTCAATCCTACATGAGTGGTTACTTTATAAGCTGGAGCAGATTGGAATCACAGGGAAAATCCTTAGATGGATTGCTGGACGGCTTCAGGACAGGAGGCAGAGGATTATGATAAATGGTTATTCCTCAGATTGAGTTGATGTAAGAAGTGGGGTTCCCCAAGGATCAGTATTGGGACCACTGTTATTTTTGATTTTCATAAATGACACTGATGAAGGGATAGAGGGTTTGATGTCTAAATTTGCAATTGATGATGTAAAGATTAGTAGAGTAGTTAATAATAATAATAGCCAAGTTGAGCTTCTTCAAAGTGACCTAGATAGACTTCAGAGATGGCCAGTAAAATAGCAGCTATGCTTTAATCCAGCAAAGTGTAAGGTATTACACACCTGGGGAACAGTAACCTCAAAATAACATACACTTGGAGTTAAACTAAAGACAGTAGTGGAGGAAAGGTACTTGGTTGTTACAATACAGTCAGACATGAAGTTCTCTGAGCATTGTAGACAGGTTTGCAAGGAAGGCCCAGGGTGTACTATCAACGATTTATTGAACAATTGCTAGTAGAGATAAGGATGTCATAATCCCATTGTTTTTTTTTTTTAGACCACACTTGGAATTCTGTGTTCAAGTATGGAGACTGCACCTAAAGAAAGACATTGTGCTTCTTGAAAGTGTCCAAAGACCGGTAAACTGGTGACATCGGAAAAAGGGCGTCCATATGAGGAAAGACTTAGAATATGTGGTTTGCAGAGCTTGAAGACTAGGCACCTTAGGAAGCCGAGAGACAAAAGTAAAATGAATGAGGGAAAAAAACTTCATGGTTATAAACGATTCTAGAAGTAGGAGTCATAATTTCAAGTTGGTGGGGGGAAAGATGTTTAGATAGTTTTATTTTAGCCAGCAATTCATAAATTACTGGAATAAGTTACCTACATAGGTGGTAGAGGCTAACAGTTTGGGGAAATTCAAAGGTCAGCTGAATAATTACCTACAGGTGGAGGGAAATGCATAGGTTGTATATTTCCTTTTCTCTTATTATTTTATTTATTTATTTTCGGCTGGTGCAGCAGCACAAGCCATAGGCTTCCTTGCACCATGTGGCAATTACTAATACTAATCTCCACCAAGTCATCCTTGCTGAGGTAAACCTTTACACCAGGGAACCACTATTTGATCAGGGCTCTGATAAACAAAACTGACTTCCAAGCCACAGGAAGCTAAAATCTTTCAAAGCTCTTGGGTTCTCATTGCGGTAAACAAATGTCAGTTTCAACTTAATCTCAAGTGGCACTGCCTCTAGGAAGTCAGTTGTTTCTAAGATAACTCATGACACAGCAAGTTCTTCTCTTCTTTTGTGATGGAAGTTATGCAGACATCTTCCAGAACAACCACTTTCAGTGTTGAGAAGTAACATAACACACTTCCCAATTAGATATCAGCCACTGACTTACAACTAAATTAATTGGTAAAGGTAAATGGGGATGATAGCATAAAGGCTTAATTGTCAGTACTCACCTCAATTGATCTGCTCTGTTACATGATTTTAAGGTGGAATAGCCAACTGAAGATGTTTGTATGAAAGTCTCTTGTTACGACTATTGGCATCACCTAGCTTTCATGTTAATATTTCGTATGTATGACAACCTGGAATAAGATGCCTCACTTCTTCCCTGGGAAAATCTTAAACACAGATCTTTTAATATTTTTGATCTTATTTATTATTTATAAAAGAATTTTTTAATCTATATTCTAAATTAGTTTTAATCCTATTCCAACTTAACATCATGTAACAGAGCAGATCAATTGAGGTGAGTAATGACAATTAAGCCTTTATGCTATTATCACCATTTAGTCTAACTCATAAATGATACTTTAAGACATTCTTTAATTAATCACATTGGTAAAGGTAAAAAAAAAAAAAAAGTCTCCATGCAGTTATATCCACTCTTATCATACCCTTCCAGTCTAGAAAAAAAAAAAAAAAAAAAAAAACAGCTGCTCCTTAAATTTCAGGCTGTCAACTTGGCCCACCACTCAGAGATGCAGTTTATTCCAGTGGCCAAATATAAAAATACAAATATATTGGGTTAAAAAGTAACAGTTCTAGCCTATTACTTTTAAACCAATAGCTTGTATTTGCCTCCTGTTTTTTTGTGTCCCATTTCAACATGGAGTTTCACAGTTGTTAATTCTGCTAGACAGTTCAATATGACATTGCTTTCCTTGCCACCATCCTAATTATACCTGGTTTCCTTGTTCTGTAACCTACATTTTCGTAAATCTTTCTTAATAAGAATAGTCCTTTGATATTTTCACCAAATGAATTAGTCTTTATACCTTTCAAGAGGGATGTTTTTTTTTTTTTTTTTTAAGATATGGCTTCCAGACTTAATAGTAACGGAGGCATGTGATGCAAGAAAGCAAGCTTATGTAGCATCAGCCAAAAAAAAAAAAACCCACCAATTTCACACATCCATCCCTCTAAAAGTTTGTCCAGTTCCTCACTGAGTTTATTTAAGCTACCAACTTCACACGGCAGATGGAAGTTTGTTCCAGCAATTAACCATCCACTGGCTAATGGCAAATTTTCACACATCTATTCTACAACTGTCTTTCCAAAATTTGAATTTAACCACCTCAGGTTCGTAATCTGATCAAGTGGAAGAATCCCATCAGAATTCAGCGTGCTCAACCCATTCAAGGCCTTATACACCTCAATCAGGTCACCTCGCAGGTGCCTAATCTGCAGATGCTGCAATTTGAAGAACTTGCCTTTCTTGGTAAGGCTTAAGTTCTTCAAATTGCTCAAGCTCTACATCCTTCCTAAAATGAGGCCTCCAGAGCTGTATGCAGTACTCAAGGCATGGCTTGACCATTGCCTTATACACAAAAGAGATAATCACTTCCTTTTCCTTACTAGCAAAATCCTTATATTTCACTGACAATACCCCTACTCTGGCAGCCTATTTACATTGCTCAGAAAATTTGATATCTGATTGCCTAATTACTCCTAGGTCTTTTTCATTTCCAACAACCTTAAGTTTAACACCAGAGTTGGTATGTTTCTCTGGGGTTACTTCTACCCATATGCAGTACTTTGCATTTGTCAACGTTAGTTGCCACTTCTCAGTCCATCTGCCCAAATTTTCTAGATACTGTTACAGTAGCACACAGCCATTACTGTCATTAACAACCCTGCCAAACTTTGTATCATCTGCAAACTTGGACATTAAGCCTAATATATCTTCATCAATATCATTGATAAATATACAAAACAATAATGGGCCCAGCAACAAACCATGGAGACTCCACTAATAACATTAGTCCAGGAAGAGCAATGTCCATTGTTTACCACTCGGTCTTCTTCCACTCAACCACCCCTTTATCCATGGTAGCAACTTACTGTTAATACCGTACTGCTCCAATTTGTACAGTAGTCTTCCATGCACAACAATGTCAAAAGCTTTCCTGAAATCCAAGTATATGACATTAAAATTATTTTTTGCATCCAGTTCCTTTGTAACCACATCATAGTATTCAATCAATTTGTCAGACAAGACTTTCCGTTATCAAACTCATGCCGCATCTGAATTATTACTGTAGTCTTATCTATATGATCGGGTAATGCACCTTTAACAAGTGACTCCATTTCCCCGGAACAGACCTCCATTTCCTTTTCCAACAGGTCTGTAATTCTCGTGTCACCCTTTGATCCCCCTTTGTGAATTGGATACATTTGTACATCTCCAGTCTGTGGGGACCTCTCCTGAGCCCAAGGATGCTCATAATTATGGCTAAGAGTTTGCTTTCTTCTTTTGCCACCTCCTTTAATATAACTGGATAGATCCCATCCACCCCAGGTGCCTTTGTTATGTTTAACTGCAACAATTTCTCCTCCACTTTTCTCTCAGTTATTATAAAAATCATTACACACCCTGTTATTTGATAAACATCTGGCATTTTCCTCCCTTAATAACTCCTTATGTGTGAATGTAGATGCAAAATATTCATTTAGTTTGTTAGCTACCTGAGCAGGATCAACAACAGTTGAACCATCGATATCAAGTGGACCAATCTGATTCATCCCCTTCCTTCTAGAGTTTATATAACTAAAGATTTCCTTGCTATTTTTCTTAGCATCTTTTGCCAAAGATTTCTCGTAATCTGCTTTCACTTGCCTAACTTCCTTTGTGACTTCATTGCAGACTAGCTTATAACTATCACAGGCTTCTGTGTCGCCTGATAATTTATATGCATCCCATGCATTTTTCTTGTCTGCTACGAGTCTCATTAGTTCATCTGACATCCATTTAGGCTAAAAATTGAAGTATTTCTTAATCGGTATAAAAAGCCTAGTAGCTTCCACAATTACTTCCTTCAATTCTTCCCATTCAGAATTGGCTGCTGGTAACATCATCAGTTGGTCCCACTGCATACAATTTAAAAACTTTCTGAGACCACTGTAGTCACCTTTACGGAAGCAAAAACCCTTCCATTTACCCCTGATGGCAGTAATATCTTTAAGTAAATCCCACATCAGTACACTGATCATTGTCACCCAGTGGTTCCTTTATCTGGAAATTCTTAATGCACAAATAATCACTGCTGAAAATCAGATCAAGAATATTACTCTCTCTGGTTGCCTCTCTAACATGTTACTGTAGAAAACAATCATCCAATAAATCCACAAAAGTCTTGTTAGTGTGCAAGTGACCAACTCACAAGTCCCAGTCAATATCTGGGAAGTTAAAATCCCCATTATTAGACTATCTGATTTACTGGCCCACTATTTCTCTGTACAATTGTCAGTTATACTAATCAGAGTCATTAGGCCTATAACACACTCCAACTCATTTTTGCTTTTCCAGTGCTTGCATAATACCAAACTGATTCAACACTGCACTGACCATCTATGTCAACTGGATACACTTGCTTAGATGTAACTCATGGCCGAGAAGAAAAATGCACGGATACATATAAATTATCAGGCAACACAAAAGCCTATGGTAGATATAAACTAGTCCGTAATCAAGTCACAAAGGAGATTAGGCAAGTGAAGGCAGATAAGAAATCATTTGCAAAGTAAAAACAAAGACTTCTTTACTTATGTAAACTCTAGAAGGAAGGGGATCGATCAGATTGGTCTACTTGATATTGATAATTCAAGTGTTGATGATCCATCCCATCCAGGTGCACGCATTCATGCATGAGGAATTCTGTAGGGAAGCAGAGGCCAGAAGCTTATAAAAAACTCTAACAGAGCTAAATGATTTTGTAAAGCAAAGTGGAGGAGAAATTGTTGAAGTTGAATATAAGAAAGGCACCTGGGGTAGTTGGATCTAGTCAGTTATATTACAAGAGGCAGCAAATGATGTAAGCAAACCTTTGGTCCTATTTATGAGAGCACCCTTGAACTCAGCAGAGGTCACAATGAACTGGAGATGTACAAATGTATCCCTAATTCACAAAGGGTGACATGAGTATTTACAGACCTGTTAGTTTAACATCTGTTCCAGGAAAAATAATGGAGTCACTGGTTAAACAAGTAATGCAGGATCATCTAGACAACACTGCAGTTATACCTCTGACACAGCATGGATTTGTTAAATGAATTTAACAAATCCATGGTCCAATCAATTTGATTGGGTACTAATATGTGGTAACAAAATAACTGAATGCAAAAAATAAATTTTAGTAATAGAGGCATGTGATGCAAGAAAGCAAGCGTATGAGCTTATGTAGCATCAGCCAAAAAAATTTTCACACAACCATTCCCTCTAAAAGTATGTCCAGTTCCTCCTTGAATTTATTTAAGCTATCAACCTCCAAAACGACAGATGGAAGTTTGTTCCAGCGATTAACCACCCACTGAATAAAAGCAAATTTCCACAATGGAGACTACTACTCTATTCTACAACGGTCTTTCGTCAATTTGAATTTATGCCCCCCTAGTGAGAAGAGAGTGCTAATCAATGCACGCTGCTCGTCGTGGATAAATGTTATTAGTGGAGTCTCCCAGGGTTTGTTGTTGGGCCCATTTTTGTGTTCTATACTTATCAATGTCTATGTTTGCAGACATTGATAAGTATATCAATGTCTATATATACTTAATTAAGTATATATACTTAATGTCTGTTTGCAGATTATAAAAAATGTTGGCAGGGTGGTTAATGACAATAATCAATATGAGCTACTGATCTAGGAAACTTGGGTTGATGGGCTGACCCCATTTCTATTGGGTGAATTGATTTTGATTTCACTGGCAAAAATCATCTATGGTTATAATACAGGTGACCCCCCCCGCTTAACACTGATAATGCGTTCGGGAAAAACAGAGTGCTAAGTGAATCCACGCTAAGCGAGCGCCGCATTCCCATAAGGTAACATATGTATTTGTGAGTTGTGGTCGGTGCCATAGGATATTTCCTAATCAATAATAAACGGTAGTGAAAAGATGCACAAATGTCGGTCGAAATATTTGTACATATAAAATATTCTGCATTACATACGTATATAATTATATGGTAACTACTTATGTATCAAAATTAAACTTAAAATTCCAATTAAAATCATGAATTTAATTGATCTAAACTGATTTAATTTAATTGATGAATTTAATTATGAAAAATGTGTTGATTTTGGCCCTCTTCCAAATAAACTAAAAGGGATATTAATTTTAAATCCCCCACAGTTTAATTACCACCCAACAATAAAGTCATCCGATCCTTCGCCGCTTTGAAACTTGGCGTGTTTTTTGCTTCTTTCAATATGAAACTTCTTTTAGGCATTCGTTTCCACAAAAGTCCTGCTTCATCTATGTTATAAACTTGTTGAGAAGTATAACACACAATACCCCTCTTCAATAATTTTAACAAGTTCTTTTTTGAAAGTTTCGGCTCCTTGATCTGCACTTGCGGCTTCTCTCTAGATTTTATTCAACCAGCCCTTACTAGTTTTAAATGGTTCCAATTTTTTTTTTTTTAGGTGAGTTTTCTTCAGATCATCATATTGGCCTCTGCCTCTCTCTCTCTCGTAATATTTAACTTAACCGAATTCTGCATTGGATATTATCTTCAATAAAATTAGTTAGTCTTTCCATTTCAATGCTAATAGCCAGCCTAGTCCTAGTTGCTTGCAGTGGAACAGCTATCTTTCCCGCTGCTAAAGTTAATCCTTTATTTTTTTTAAAATTGTTCTTACAGTTAAACTTGAAAGTCCTAAATTACGGCACACTTCTGCTTGTCTTTGACCGGATCGATTTGCTTCAAAACATCTAATTTAATTTTCAAATTCAGTAGTATTTTTCTTACATTTAGTCTTCATACTGCACCCAGACATTGCTTTTTCATTCTTATTGGCCATTATTAACTCTTCGAAAATGTAATTGTGTTGGTTGCATTAATTATGATACAATGTTCAAGTAAACTGTCCGTTACGCACGATGTTTAATACTGTAATGAGTGATGACTAGACTTCGGATAAATGCATATAACACAAATATTACAAGCAATATACTTGATTATTTTTTAAAATGTTGATCTCTGAACTACGTAACAAGTCACTGTACTGCAATTAAATTAGCATGTGAGAATTTAACTGAGCATGGGAATATTTCTCAAGTCTGTGTGGGAAACGTTTTAACTGTATTTTATATTCATTTTCAAGCTATTGACTCCATCAAATGAAATGATTTCGTTAAATATGCCAAAAATGCAATCTGTAAAAGAGCGTTATAGTGATCTGTGACAGCGTTATAACGGGGGCCTGCTGGACACCAGCTTTCAGCAGGAGACAATACCCCATTATGATGTTGCTTGTATTACATGTGGTTAACTTTTAAAAGTTAAGTTTATATAGGATTATAATATTTAAAAAAAGAAAAATCTGTAATTGCACAGAAAATTATTCTAAGTTATCAAATCTAGGCTCTGTGGAGGGCAATACTATGTCCATGAAGATTTCCCAATTCACTGGATATGGCAAATGACATTTCGATAATTCTAAAATAGTTGGATGATGAGTCAGTGCTTTGTTGTGTTGAAAATAAATATCATCTGCAATGGCACATCTTTCCAAATTTGAGGTTCAATAATTTTAAAACATATACAATGGCTGTATTGATTCACTGGTCCAAAAAAAAAAAAAAAAGTCCAAAAGTTCATACCATACCATAATATATTCAGAAGAGGATTCTGAATTTCCTCCACAATGTGGATTTACATCACTCCAGATGTAAACATTTTGAAGCATTGAACTCAACACAGTACATTCGCCACTGAAAAGAACCAGAGACTAAGTGTGTTAGCATATTAAAGTAATGGCAGTGCTTCTCAAGCAGCAAACCTTTAGTAGCCTATGTCTGAAAAATCAGATGTGATAGTTTGCTCTATGGACTGTTTCAAGCCTTTCTGTGATAGCAGAATCAAACATTGCTTGACACTCATTTGAAATTCACCTGACTGTTTTTATATAGATTTTCTCAGCAACTTTAGAACATTTTTCAATTCTCAAAGGTAACTTTTGGGTCTACTACTCTCCCTCATATATGTTACAGACTCAATGGGAAATGATTTCTTTTCCCTACACATGCAAATTTGACTTTGATGGCATTGCTTTACCAAACTGTTCTCTAAAATCAGTTTGAATTTCCATCACTGTTTTGCAAGTGCGATACTGCATCAACAACAAATCATTCTTCAATTCAATTTAAAACTGACATCCATCAGGTTAGCACTTCAATTGGTAAAAAAATAAATAAAATAAAAAATAAACCAAATGAACTCACCTACAAATGATATCATGATTGCTCCATGTCTCCTTGGACTTATGAGACACCCTAGAGTACAATAAAGTTTCAAAGAATAGTCAAACTAGAAGTAAATTATTCACCCCCTAACCATTCCACACATAAGGGGTAATCCAAAATCATAAGAATATAAGCTTCATACAGGAAAACAGACCTGTATCATTTATTCAGGTTTCAGCAGGAGCCATCCCAAGGTACTTGCACTGCCTTGTGTATTATTACATGCGATTAACTTTTAAAAATAATCATTAGAAGTTCGTGTTTGAGTATATTTAAAAATTGATTAAAAGATATTCATTTTATTACATGCTGAAAGTGTTGGCAAAAACAATGTAATTAGAAGATTTTTAACAAAAATAACCTTCCTACTGGTGTTGTCGAAATAGGTAGTTTGAATAAATTTAAATGCTGCAAGGAAGAAAGCTGCTCTTGCATCTTTCCAGTAATAATACTAAAATAAATAATCCAACACAGATAGTGCTGTTTCCTTCAATCACCCAATTGAAAATATTAATCTATCTTACTTGATACTTCCTCTTCTCATGATATATGCTGACGTGCCTCTTTAGTGCATGTTTTGAACTAAAAAACATTCCACAATTTTCCTTTATGCATCTGTAATGCAAGGAAAGAACTTCTGTCAACACCTTGAGTTATAAAATCTTCAAATATTTTAATATTAACACTCACCACACAGTTAAAAGTAATGAGCAGAAAAGGAAAAGCCAGAGAAATTTGTATTTTTCCCTGAAGTTTCTAACTGTTGCTCCATCTAATTTTTCAAAATTAATGCCTCAATCTGATAATATTAGGAAATAAAAGCCAAACAAAAGTGAATTATACATTATAAACGGACACATTGTATGGCAAACAAACTATAAACATGTTTCAATCAAATAAATACATAGTATAAAGAAAAACAAACATAATGCATATTATGCAAAGCTGGTGATAATCTTGTATAGTATTATTGATTGGAGTCTGTTGGAAACATTGAGCACCCATATGGCACCATTATCGATGCATCATATAAGGCAACTATAAGACCTGATTTGGATATGCAACACATGAGATCTGCAAAAAGGGCATGTGTATGTGGAAAGACTTCAAATATGTGGGCTACAGAGCTTGACAACCAGGCCCCTTTGGAGAGGACCTGAATGAGGTCTATAAGGCTTCCAGAAAAGGTAGTAAAATGAATGAACGTGGAATGTTGAGTTATGATATCAGAACCAGAGGCCATAAATTCAAATTACATGAAAAGAGATTGTTGTGGGAAGTTTTCTTTTACTAGTGTGTTGTTAATTAGGGGAATAAGTTGCATCATAGGGCAGTTAAGACTGCCACGAGGAACTTAAGTTTTAAATTGAGTCTGGCAGATTACTTGAAGGAAAGTAGCAGTGGCAAATGCCACATGAATAGTTGATAAGTTAACTCTGGGATTACTGCTACCCATATACAGAAACTTACATTTGTCAATTTTAAACTTCAACTGCCATTTCTCAGCCAATTGACCCAATTTTCCTATATTTTGTTGATGATCATGTTGATTACTGTCATTAACCACCCTGCCAACCTTTGTATCATCTTCAAACTTTGATATTAAGCCTAATATACCTTCATCAATATCATTAATATTAAAAACAACAATGGGCCTAGTACTGAACCCTGAGAAACTCCACTGATAACATCAGTCCATGAATAGCAGTCCCCCTTGATAACTACTCTCTAGCTTCTTCCATTTAGCCATCCCTTTATCCATAGCAGTAACTTGCCCTTAATGCCACATTACTCCAGTTTATACAGCAGTCATTTAAGTGCAACAGCATCAAAAACCTTCCTGTAATCCAAGGACATATCAAAATTATTTTTTGCATACAGTCCTTTGCATCACAGTAACTTATCAGATTGGTTAGACAAGACTGCCCCTTTACAAATCCATGCTGTGACTGCAGTACAATTGCATTTCTGTCCAAATGGTCCTGCATTACTTCTTTAACCAGTGAGTCCATTATTTTCCCTGGAACAGATGTTAAGCTGACAGCTCTGTAATTACTCGTCACCTTTGATACCCCCTTCATGAATTGGGGATACATTTGCACACAGCACATGGATTAAAAAAAAAAAAAAAAAGGTAAACTGCAGCCATTATCAACCTACCGCAGGATGGAAGCCTCCTCAACAATTCATGTTGAGGGAACTGGACCCTAGTCTGCCACGCTGGTCTAGTGCTGGTTTGCAGATCAACCGTAATTAGTAGTCAGGGGTTTGAACTATAGTTTACTCAATGAGCATATGCTACTGCACTCCCGACCACTTGGCTACAGACACATGGATACCTCCTCTGAATCCTAGGTTGCTCTTGTAATTATGGCTCAAGTTTTGCTTACCTCTTTTGCTGCCTCCCTTAATACGATTGGATAGATTCCAATCACCCCAAGTGTTTTTGTTTTTATGTTGAGCTTCAACAATTTCTCTTCCACTTTCTTTTCAGTTATCACAAAGTAATTTAGTTCTCGGTTGGAGTTCGATAAAATTCTGTCATCTACCTCCCCTAGAGAAGTCTTCTTGTGTGAATGTAGATGCAAAATCCTATTCAATTTGTCAGCAACCTAAGCAGGCTCATCAACAGTTAACCCACTAACACCAAGTGGCCCAATGTGATTGAGCCCTTTCCTTCTACTGTTAATATAAGCCTAGAAGTCTTTGCTATTTTTCTTTGCCAGAGATGTCTCAATCTGCCTTAGCTTGCCTAACCTCCATTGTGAATTACAAACTTGTGTATTACCTGATAATTTATATCAGATTTACCTGCAGATTGATAATGCATGTAGAATCACTGCTGATAACCAGAGTGTTGCTTCCTCTTGTTGCCTTTCTAACATGCTACTGTAGAAAACAGTCGTCCAAGAAATCTACAAAAGTGGTGTGTGCACATGTCCAACACACAAATTGCAGGTGAACATCTGTAAATTTAAAATCTTCCATTATAAGCGATTTGATTTACTGGCCCACTCAATTTCTCTGTATAGCTGTTTGATATACTCATCACAGTCATTAGGCCTATAACACACTGCTACAACAACAGTTAACCCAATGACAAAACAGCCCAATGTAAATCAACACCTTCTTTCTATTTTTAATAGAAGCATAGAAACTACTCTCAATTTTGCTTTCTCAATGTTTATATCACACCACAATGACTGGACATTTAACTGGTAAATTATGTCAACCAAATGCACTGGCTTAGATTTAATATGCTCCTTAACTAAGACCATAACCCCTCCATCCCACCTGTTCTGTCTGCCCTTCCTGTATACATTGTTCTCCCTATATTCAAATTCATCATCAGTTATATCTGAGTGACACCATATCTCTGCTATCACTACATCTGCATTTTATGATTTAATCATTATTTCAAATTCATTTGCTTAGTGCTCTTAGCATTAGTGTACATACACATGTTCTTACTCTTAGTTACCCTTAACACAGCCCATGTATTCACTTGTTCCATGATGACCCATGCAGCAGGGACCAGAATCACCAACATTTTGCTTTCCAGGCTTTTGTATTTTCCAATAGAAGCAGTGTAAGAATCACCTTCACCTCTAGTCAATCTATTTTTCTATGTATCCCCCTCAAGCTAGCAGTTTTCAACTCGCCTATCACTACCTCTATAGTATCAGCAAATATTCTTGCACCACTTCTATTTAAGTTTATCCCATCCTTTTAAAAGCAGCGACTCCTGTTAACAAGCACAAATCACACTGGAAAAAAATTCTACCCCATGAAACTTGTACATTCTTTCCAGGGCCAAATTGATTGACAAGGCTCTGAACATGCACTTCCACCTGGGTAGAATTGCAGACATTTTCAAATTCAATCCCAACTTGTGACTTCTGTACAGTGGGATCAACTGACGATGTTACCAACAGTAAATTCTAAGTGGGAAGCATTCAAGGAATTAATCGTGGAAACTACTAAAAGTTTCATACCTATTAAGAAATATTGTTCAAGGTTTAGGCCTAAATGGTTATCAAATGGTTATCAAATGAACTAATGAGACTTGTGACAGAAGAAAAATGCATGGGATGCATATAAATTATGCAAGCGACTCAGAAGCCTATGGCAGATATAAGCTAGTCTGTAATCAGGTCACAAAGGAGGTTAGGCAGGCGACGGCAGATTACGAGAAATCTTTGGCAAAGGATGCTAAGAAAAACAGCAAGGATTTATTTACTTATATAAACTAAAAGGAACGTGATGAATCTGATTGGTCCACTTGATATTGATGGTTCGACTGTTGATGATCCTGCTCAGATAGCAAACAAACTGAATGAGTATTTTGCATCTACATTCACACATGGGAGTTAAGGTTTGAAAATGCCACAAGGTTATCAAATTGTAACAGGGTGCTTAATGATTTTGTAATAACTGAGAGCAAAGCGGAGGAGAAATTGTTGAAATTAAACATAAGGCACCTGGGGTGAATGGGATATATACAGTTATATTAAAGGAGGCGGCAAAGCAACTAAGCAAACCCTTAGCCATAATTATGAGAGCATCCTTGGACTTCGGGGAGGTCCCCACGGACTGGAGATGTGCAAATGTATCCCCAATTCACAAAGGGGATCGAAGAGTGACACAAGTAATTACTGACCAGTTAGTTTAACTTCTGTTCTGGGTAAAATAATGGAGTCACTTGTTAAAGATGCATTGCAGGATCATCTAGACAAGGCTGCAGCAGTAATTCAGACACAGCATGGGTTTGTTAAGGGAAAGTCTTGTCTGACAAATTTGATAGGATATTATGATGTGGTTACAAAGGAACTGGATGCAAAAAATAATTTTTATATCATATACAGTGGATTCCGGTTATTTGGGCCACCGGTTAATCGGGGCAGCCGTTTATTTGGGGCAAATCTTAAAAAACAGAAACCAATTGAGAAAATAACCAAGACTTGCTTTGCTTAATTGGGACAGCATGCCGTTTAATCGGGGCAGGAGACTGCAGCACTGGAGATTACCCTACGATTGTCTCCGATGGTACCACATGGTTCGGTCGAAATTCTGGAGGTCACAACCATAAATCAATAAAAAAAAATAGCAGTCACCTGTTTATTGGGCTTTTCTGTTAGTGAAATCTATCATAAACGGATAGTAAACTATCTTATTGAATTTGCGATAATACCGACAGCTGGAATTCTGTGAGTTATTATGGTGAAATGTGTTTACACTTCCACGAAATCTTCAATCATATAAAAAAATTATTTAAGATCTCTTCATTCCTATTTTTAAAGCTTTGTAACTCGTTACTCCATTCTCACTTGCGCGTATTGTGTTACTTGCAATTTGTGTGTGCCCGTGTTCTTTGTTATCGATTGCTTATCTTTTTACTGTTTTAAATTTTAATCCCCACAAACAAATGTCAACTAGTTCGTATGTACATATTACAGTACGTATTAATTATTCTAATTATCACATATATTCTTCCGATTTTTACTTATTTAATTTTTTAATTGGTAAGGTAATAAAGGGTAAATTTGTGCTTAATATATCTTTGCTTTTATAGCCTGTGGATAATATTCCCCCTATTTTCTCTAATTAGAATACTGTTTAATAGAATTAAAATTCAATTCACAAACGTGATCACCATGACCGGCGCTTACTACACATCGTATAGTGAATGGTACTTGACTATAGTGAGTTTGTCGTAACGTGATTTGATTTTACAATGAACCAATTGTAAAAGGTGGGGGGGGGGGTACATTGTATTTTTAACTATTTACATGAAACTTCAGATAATTGGGGCAGCTGCTTAATCGTGGCAAAATGCACTAGTCCCGATGTGTCCCAAATAATCAGAATGGACTGTATTTGGATTTCAGGAAAGCTTTTGACACTGTTGCACATGGAAGACTATTGTACAAATTGGAGCAGAATGGTATTAAGGGTAAGTTGCTACAATGGATAAAAGGATGTTTGAGTGGGAGAAGACAGAGAGTGGTAATCAATGGGTGCTACTCTTTGTGGACTAATGTTATTAGTGGAGTCCCACAGGGTTTGGTGTTGGGTCCACTGTTTAGTGTGTTTATCAATGATATTGATAAAGGTATATCAGGCTTAGAGTCGAAGTTTGCAGATGAGACAAAGGTTGGCAAGGTTGTTAATGACAGTGAGCTATTGCAACAGGATCTAAAAAATTTGGGCAGATGGGCTACTGAAATTTAACCTTGGCAAATGCAAAGTACTGCATATGGGTAGAAGTAACCCCAGAGAAACGTACCAACTGTGTCGTACTACACTTAAGGTGGTAGAAAATGAGACCTGGGAGTAATTGTACAGTCAGAGATGAAGTTTTCTGAGCAATGGGTTTTGTCAATGATATATAGGAATTTTGCTAGCAATGAAAAGGAGGTGATTGTCCCTCTGTATAAGGCAACAGTCAGCCACGCCTTGAGTACTACGTACAGGTCTGGAGGCCTCATTTTAGAAAGGATGTAGATTTGATTGAGCGTGTACAGAGAAGGGCAACAAGATGGGTGAGGGGAATGAAGGGATCCTCTTACCAAGAGAGGTTTAAGTTCTGCAAATTGCAGTGGCTGGAGACTAGGCACCTGCATGGTGATCTGATTGAGGTGTATAAGGCCTTGAATGGGTTGAGCATGCTGAATTCTGATGGGATCCTTCCACTTGTTCAGATTACGAACCTAAGGGGGCATAAATTCAAATTAAGAAAAGACAGATGTAGAATAGATGTGCGGAAAATTTGCCTTTAGCCAACAGGTGGTTAATTGCTGGAACAAACTTCCATCTGTCGTTGTGGAAGTTGATAGGTTAAATAAATTTAAAGAGGAACTGGACAGGCATTTGGAGGGAATTGTGATTTTTTTTTTTTTGGCTGATGCTGCATAAGCTCATACACTTGCTTTCTTGCATCACATGCCACTACTACTACTACTTTTTCCCAACATTGCCCTGTACTTGTTAAGTCCTCCGAGCTCCTACTCTTAATATCATTATTGCAACACTTACAACAATATCACCTTTTGTGTCCTTAAAAGATAATATCTGAGTTACGTCATCTACTTTTTTCCCCCTGACAGACTTACCCAGGTCATATTCCACCTACCGGGTGAAATAGGAGTAAGATCAGGTGTCTTGTAAACAAAAATTGTTTAAATTTAATTTCTGTAATTTTTAAATTTTATTCCAATTATTCAGTAAATTTAATTTCAGTAATTCTGTAAAATTAATTTCTACAATATTTTGTAAATTTAATTTCTTACCTTTTCTACAGTATTTCTGCTAAGTAAAATTCTTTCTGGTAACTTTGGTAGCTTAATTTTAACTTCACTAGTGAATAAAGTATTGGTAACAGGATGCAATACTAACTTAAATTGTGTAATGTATTGTAAATTTAAATTTTGTAATCTTTAAGTTCAAATTTTATCTAAATAATGGTTTTTTACAAGATCCACTTTCAATACATTCTTCAAGGACATCATGACTCAGGTAGAAATGTTTCTGGTGCCAGTCACAAGTTTGTCTCTTGTATAGCCTGTAGCAAGTGCAGGTTAGATGTGCAGAAGTTTGCCTTTATCCAGCTGGTGATTAATTGCTGGAACAAACTTCCATCTATTGTTGTAGAAGTTGATATCTTAAATTTAAGGAATAACTAGAAAACTATTGGAGGGAATGAATAGGTGAAATAGGAGGTGTAGTGTTTTTTTTTTTTTTTTGGCTGATGCTGCATAAGCTTGCTTTCTTGCATCATTTGCTAATGCTAATATATTCTAAGGCTGGTCTAGTAGACAGACCTAGCTCAACTAACAATTCTTTTCTTTGAACCCAATGTAAGGAGCACACCGATCTCAAATTAGAACTTGGTGCATTACGAGAAGAATTTGAGTCACCGAAGAAATGGGTGCATGCCCTAGAAACAAATGTATTTGGGAGCTCGTCAGAGACTCAAATATACTGTGACCTGCCAAGTGATGTACTTCCAATTCAGATCCCAGAACAGAAGAATCGTTTGCATACTATGGTTGGAGAAGATTTATTTTTTCTGGAGACCATTATCTGGGAAACAGGCAACATTTTTAACAAACAAGTGATGTTACCAACAGATTGTCAGATTTTAAGAGGGTGCAATTAAAAAATGAGCATTATTATTATTATTCATGTAGAGACTAATGAAATATGATTAACGATTGTATTCATGAATTACTGTAACCTCCTCTGACCTAGTGGTTGTACTAGAGTATAAACAAGATATTAAACAAAAAAGACAGGTGATTATTTGGTGGGAAAATATAACCATGCTGAAAACATGCTACCAGTCAGAATGTGCAATTCTGCCCAGGCACAATAGGAGGAATCACAAGCTACAAGCCTTATGGTTTAACTCTACTTGGACTCTGCAGGTTTCATGAAATTTTTTTTTATTTAATTAGTTTTTTTATATAAATCACCTTTACACAAAGGTGGTTCAAGGATTTTTGGTAGTATCATTGAGGGTTTGGTGAAACTACTAGTTGGGGGAAGATGGATAATATAGACATGTTTATCCGATGATGGGGATCAAAGTAATACCTGCACACATCTCAACAATTATTCTGAGAGCAGTGACATTTCAAATTAGCATGAATATAAAGCTAGGGAAACAAACCTAAGTAACTTCAACAGGTGAGTCAGGGTAGTAAATTATAGAAGAATAGTGGGTCCTAACTGTGTATACAGTAATGTCAGGAGTGTTGCCAACAAAATGAGTGAATTTGAAGTCCTGGTTAAGCCAACTAATGCTGACATAATAGGATTAACAGAAAAATGGTGCCACCTGGAAATTGGGAATGAGTTCCGGTATGGTATGTATAAAAGACATGGAATATTGCAGAGATAATGGGGTTATACTTCTTATCAAAAGCAGCCCGAGTTCAAAAAGAACTTTTACTGAATCAGAAGATACTTCTGTCAGCATAGAATGTGCAGTGTGAGTTAGAAGCAAAGGTGTGGGAGTAACCTATAGACCACAAGATTGTGAGAGTATGACAAATGCCTCTACACATAGATGGAATAGGCAAGCAAGTAAAATTAAGTTTGTATTTTTCTGTCCGGGGGCTTTTAGCAATTGAAATGCTGGTTCATACGTGGCAACAGTTGAAAGTGTTTTAAACAAAGTGACTAATGCATTAGCAATTTACTTCAGAAATCTCTAATGGTTCAGAAATTTCCTTCACTTTCTGAAATACAATCAGAAAAATTGTGAGCAAGTATTTCCCATTAATTTGTTTGATGTTCCCCTGGATTGTGGCAGTATCGGTGGATAAGCTTATGCTGACAGCATAATGTGCCCATGCTTTTTTTTTTTACTCATCCAGTTTATATGAGCAGCAGCTTTAGCTCTTCATAGCTTTCTGAAACTGTAGAGCTGCTGCGGTTGGTTGTTTACAAAACAGGTTCTAGTATTTATTCCTTTATTTTTTTTTAGCAATGTTGCATGCCACCACATTTTTTTTTGATGGAGCCTGATTTTGGAAGATGATTTCAGGATAGCAGATTCAGCTACTGTCATTATTTTGTTTTGTAATATAGCTTACTGCAGAATCAATCATGTGGGCTGCAATAATAGAAGTATTAAATGAGCTAATTCATGGTATTTAATCCAGTTAGCCCTGTCAAATTTCCAGGTTGTTCTTATGTTACTCTGAGGAGGGGAACTTTTCAAGAAAGTACAGAAGATTGGAAATTGCTTGCTACCACGAATGTTGTCACTAACTGTCTGGTCTATGAAAGGAAATATTGTTAGACAGCAGATCTTGACCCAGATGGTAAGTGTACACATGTGAGCACCAGTATTTACCATCATTATGTTCTAGAAATTTTTCAATTATCCATTCAAATATCCATTCCAGTTTTCAAATTATAAGTAGCAGGTGTTTGTCTTATTATCATCTAAATCAGCAAAGATGTACAAGGGAATATGTCTAGAGGGAATTCCAGAGTTTGCTAAGATGGCTACTCCTCTGTGTGCTATATTAGAAAAGAAGTTTTTAGCTTTTCTATAAATCTTTTTATTGCCATAGATATTGTATTTGCCAGATTTGTTTCCTGTATGCATACTGTAACAGGCTTATATTCGCCTAATAAGACATACAAATCATCTAAATTAGCAAAAAGTCCATGACAAATCAACTGAATCACTGTGTGCACTCTTTGATTGCATAAGATACCTTATTTGCACTTGCCTAGTTTTTTTTTCTTTCTTTGAGAAAAAGTTGCCCCTGTGTCCATGTCATCCTCTGGATGAATTTCAATAACTGAATCATCTCCATCTGCTTTTTCATTGATGTGCATTGGTATCTGCACTACTTCAGGGCTTTTGGTTTGTTCTGCTAGTTGCTGATTATAATTTATCTGGAGATATTGTTACTAGTGTATTTACTTCTTGAGTTGCATATTTGAAAGTAGACCGTGGAACAATCTGATGAGGAAAAGAGTGATTTTGCCCAACCACAAAGATAATTATGGATCTGAGCAGCAAGTCTGAACACAGTCACTGAATAACTGATGCAGTCACTGAATAACTGATGATTTAGTAGGTATAGCTCACTTTATTTGTCCCTTGATATGACCTGTGCTCTAGCTTATATTTTTGAATATTCTTTTCATGTTTCCATTAGATGCATTCCTTAGAGAAATGCAGTGATTATCTTGACATTTATGACATCTTTGCATTTCAGTGTTATAGTTTGTATGCATGTGTTATTTTGATCCACAAGAAGCACTAGTGGTTATACCTCTGCAGACTGTTTGTGAGTAACCAAATGTTTTGCACTTTATGCACTGGACTGGACAGACTGAGAATGTATGGTTGAACATTAAAATCTTAAGGAACTATATAGTTGTGGGTAGATTGGTATTTTAAAGAGTATGGCTGCATGAGTAGGAACAGGCTTTTTTTATGACAATTCTTTTGGTGTGTACCACATTTTGATCACTTAATTTGCAAACAAATCTTTTGGCGTGTACCACATGTATCAAATGTAATAGGAGTAATTTTTTTTTTTTTTTGTTAGTTGTTGGCACATCGGCTTCTGTGGCCATAATGCACCTCCCAAAGTTTTTTGCATTTTACTCTGATCCAAGCCCATGGTGGGATTTAAACCCGTGACCTTTGGGTTGCCAGGCAATAAGAGTAATATCAGAATATCAAGGTGGTATAAGTTGGGTAACCTTTGTGGCAATTCCACCACAGGTAGATATTCTTAAGAGTCTGTCAGCAAGTTTATGCTCCGTCTTCGCTAATAAATCACCAAATCTAGTTGCGAAACTATTTTTGCAAGGCAAACTACATTTTCAAGAAATCTGTACCAAAAATGGGAAGAACTTACTCAATGGAGGAGTGCAGGATTAAAAAGAGAGGGGCAGTACTATATCCATGCAGTTTTTTTTTTTTGTCTCTTTGCATGGGATGTATTTTAGTTGTCATGTCTGTCTTAACAGATCTAGTTCAAAAGTTCCATAGGTGAACTGTTTAGTGTTGTCACGCAATAAAGGGAGGTTGGTTGTCAGTGTGCTACAAGTTAGTCCTATACACAAAAATAAAGGTGTCTTTCCTTTCTATTAAATGTGCAAACTTCTTTGCTTTAGAAGAGCAAAATTAAACAACTGATGAAATTAAAAAACCAATATTGCATTGCTCCATAACGACAGCTTTAAAAATTGTTAAAAAAAGAAAGTAATAAAATTAGTCTATGAAGTATGTGGATAATAGTTAACTGATCAAGTTTTCTTTAAAAAAGAAATGCATTATTAAAGCGCATTTACTATTGTTAAGAAAAGCTATAATTTAGGTAATCACTTCTATATATTTTTTTTTATGTGTTTGTATATTGTTATAGTTATTCATATTGCTCATAAATATAAACTTAGTTAGTTAGCGGCAAACTAAAAATTAACATAACCAAGTTTTGTTTTCCCACCCCTGCTGTTGCTAGAACTGATATCTGAGAGCATGTACCATCTTAACAATGATACTGGGAGAGGGGAAGTGAAAAATTGGAATATAGAGTATTGATTTAGTTTTTCAGTAAAGATTTACTGAAGATTATCTTAATGATAATATTTGTTTTCACTCCAAAGGAACAGGTCCTGCTTCCCACATTGAGCTTTTTTTCTCTCTGGCAGAAACTGTCATAAATCCTTTATTTAATTGAGTTGTGTAATTATAGCATTCAGGAAATAACATTAAGCATTGAGTGCAAAGGCAACTAGAGAACGTTTGGCTACTTATAAAAGGATTACTTAACAGATCTAGAATATCTGGAATTTTTTTTTTTTTTTTTTTTTTTTAAAGAAAACTCCAAACATGGAATGTATTAGAACCTATAGTACCATTCTTGGGTTAAAGAACTGAAGGAAAATTTTCTTCTCTAATTTGTATCCACGAGAGTAAAAAGGTAAGAGCTTTCTGTATAAAATCATTCCAAGCTTTCTAGGTTTGTGGCCAACCTAGAAAGCTTGGAACTCTAGTCAAATATGGATGTCATTTAAATCTAAAGATTTTGGATAGTCTAATCAGATTTTTCAAGTGTGACTGGCATTTATTTGTCTGCTTGAAAAAGGAAAACTACACAAATGATTTGTGTACTGCTAAAATATTATTTGAGGAATTTGTATTGTCAGACCTATTTGCTTTAAGCATGATTTGAAAGGTAATTTTAAAATGGTGGTCACCTTAGTTTAGTATAAATCTTATTTGTAAGAAAGATATATTAACTTTGAAATTTTTAAAACCTGTTCTTTGATCAATATAGTTTAATTTTTTTTTTTTTTTTTTTATAGGGTTTGACTTGTTTTATTTATCAAATTTTATACAACTATACTCACTCATACCAATAATGAAAATTCACATTTCAGACCTGTTGTTTTGGGTTGTGTGTGTTGTTTTAGTCATCACTGCAGAACAGCAAAAATATAATTGGATAAATACTTGAATTGTTTTGTCATTTGTAAGAACCTGATATTTGGTTATAACTATTCTATGCAAATGGTTGTTGCTGTCTTTCCATGAGTTATGATTTGTTTTATTTCAGGAGAAGAGATACCGTAATCTTTAAGATTTTAATACTGTAAGTGTGATTAAAGATTTAAATTTATTTTATCCAGAATGTTGAGTCACTATGATGAAGTATGCATGAGTCAACATAAGTCTGAGTGGGTGAATAAATTTAAGAATGGCACTGAAAGTATTGAGGAGACTCCCTTGACCAGGGCAAGCACAGTGTTATACCAGAAGTCAGCAGCAGTGGAAGAGCCATGTAGTTGATGGATTTCTCAGTGTTTAATAATAGAAATGAAGTAACAATACCTTAAGTGTTCAATGCTCCTCCGACTTGTGATCTAAAAAGTGGCTTGTTTGCCACTTTTTAGATCAATGACTGAAGATGAATCTTGGGTGCACTATTACACACCAAAAATCAGACATGCATGCTCATTATAGCACCATAGAGGCTCACCTGGACTAAAGAAAATCTGCACCCAAGTATCAGCCATGAAAATGTTACTCATTGTATGCTGGGATCATAAAGTGATGGATTCCAGTACATCATCAAAACAAATGGCAAGTACTGGGATGTCTTCAGAATCAGTTAAAGCCAGAAATTCACAAAATGTTGTAGTTAGCCATCCTCAGATGTGTCCCTGCAGGATGATAATACCCACCCTCAACAGCACCCATTCTACAGCAAATAAAATGACTCACTGTAGAAATGAAATATGAATTAGAACTACGTGATTATCATCTTTTTGATGGCCACTAAAAGATGCACTATGAAAATATTACTTATCAGATGAAGAGGTAAAGACATAGGTGAATGAATGGCTTCAACATTAACCACGAAACTACACTGAAATAATCCAAGTATTAGTGGCAGCATACAGGGAATTATGTTGAACATAATGGAGACTGAGGATTGACATGCACAGGTTCCTTGTGGTTTATGAAATACAACTTTTAACCTCTGCAGTTTTCATTTGAATGAACCTTTGTAATTAATCTAGAACTGCCAACTTTTCATGGATAATGTGATTGGTTCACTTCAGCAAAAATCCTGGTGTCAGTGGTAAAATTTTTGTTTTTGAATTTGTGTGTGTGTGTGTAAACCACTGCTGTTGCTTTGCATAAAGTTGCACAGGGGTTGTTTTTTTTTGGGGGGGGCTAAAAGTTAACTTGTAGCTTGCTTTTAAATTAAATCAAAACAAGGGCACACCTGCCTGTTTGTTTCTCTTTCTGGCAATTTGTTTCAATAATTAAATGATTTCATTTAATCATTTATTTTTAACGAGTGTCCCAGGAAATTCTTTATATGAATTTGAATATGTTCATTAATTAGCACTGTATATATGGCAATTCACCACCTTATCATGCACCAAAGGTCATAAAGCTAAAATTATTTAAAGCATAAAGGATATCCGATCGACCTGCATCAAGATATGGAATTAATCTTCACTGCTTAAGTTTAAGTTTATATTTAAAAAAAAAATATAATCATACCTGTGAGTTGAACTTTTTTCTGAAGACCTTTCATGAGAATTTGTGACATGCCTTTTTAAGTGACTTTCTCTAGTATAGCTCTTATTACATTCATCATATAAGCAGACAAATGGTCTCTGGAAAAACAAAAAGGGAGAAAGAAAACATTTACTACAACTAAAACCCATTTCTGATGATAGTGTTGATGCTTGTGGCATTAACACTTAGCAGCACTTTCCTATTTGAAGAATGCCTTGAATACTGAATTTTACCAAATGAACATAAAAAGAAACTTAAATTTAATAGCATACAATACTAAATGTTCAGAGAAGCTACAGATGTTATAATTTTTCAATAATTAACACTAAATATATGCTATTATAAGTCATAGTACTACATAGGTAGTATTTTTTTTTTTTTTTTTTATATTTTTGCCTCCTTCAAAGGGGAGAAAGATAAAAACTAACTATACACTTCCTTTCTACCATAGGTACTGTTGTCTGATCCACCTGGCCTTAAATTCTCAAAACCGTCAAGCTTAAACTACCCATGCAGGAAACTCGGTTCCATGAATTTTCCATAAGTATACAACTCTATCCCCCTTAATGTGAATTTATGTAACCTAGATCTAGCTTCCCTATCTCTAGAAAGTAGTAGCTAATAAATCAAAACAATGCCATGGACTCTCCTCAACACAATATCTGCACTGCTGAGTTGCCTGGATCATAATTCCCAAATCTATCTTCCTCTTATTTTTTTTTTATTGAAACCCTCCAAGTGTACAAGCTCTTTTGGAATTATTTCTAGTATAAAATTGTTTTCTGAAGTATTATAACATCGTTACTACTTACCTGACCATTTCTAAAGCCTATCCAAGTTACCCTAAAGAAGCACTGCTTGGAAATAGTCATTAACAACTCTTTCAATCTTAGTACAGACTGCAAGTTTTGTTATTATGCCACATTAGTCATTTAAGAATGAGAAATAAAAGTTGTCTAGCATAGATTCCTGCAAGGCCTCACTTCTAACCAAACCCCATTCTGAAGAGTAACCATTAATTACTATCCTTTGTCTCCTATCACATAGCAACCCATAATTAAATCTCTGTGGAACTTCCCCATCATCCCAATATATAGAAAGTTTGTGGGGCTGAGTTAAATGCTTTTGCAGAAGTCCAAATAAACAGTGTAAATGTCATTTCCTACACCTAACTCATGAATTAGATAAAAGGAAATTAGCTCATGAATTAGATGTAGGACACTCCAAGACCACACCTGCCTTGCCCCTGTCATTAGGGCAAGGTAGACAAGGCAGTCACCTTTGAGCATCAAGGTAACTGTCAGTTGACACAGAGTGAGAGAGCAAGCAACATATGCAACTTACCACACTGAAATGAGCACAAAATAGTAAGGAGAAATAAAAATAACTATATTTGGATGTTGGTACAGCAAAATAAGTGATGTTTCATAAATGAAATGCATTTTTACCAAAAACTGTTTACTAATAACTCTCAGAATTAAGTTTTCCTCTCACTGCAGCACCTGGGAAAGAAGATTTTTGAAACAAACTTATAAAAACCTATGCACTATCATCATCGCTTCCAAAACAGTTAACCTATTTTTGAAGCATCGATATTTTATTTGAAAATCGACGTTGCTAGCAAACTGGACTAAAGGAAAACTATAGCAGATTTTGCATTATGAAGTTTGCAAGATACATATTTTCCAGTTATTACTTTATAAATATTTTTGGAATTGGCAATTCATTATTCTGCTGCAGCCCATGTCTACTTCTAAAAATTCAAATGCTTTTGCTCATTTTGCCTTTGAATTTTTCTCAAATGCTTTTGCCTCTTTGAAGTAAATTAAGAATATCCATGTCCCACGTCTTGGAGGTTTGTCACAGGCTCTCTCTCATGTATGAAAATCTAGCACTTGCTAATTATGAGTCTGAATGGTGATATTCCAGTGATACATGTGAGTCAAGTGGACCAAATTTCAAGTGCAGTCATTTTGCTACTACCAAATCTTCTGCTTGCACTTCAAGACAGAAGGAATTTTAGTAACCATAGGCATACCCCCACAATGTGAAAGTCCTGAAAGACTTGCAACGGAGGTAACCATCTATGTGAAAACTAATGTAATCAGAAGGTGAGGTGTGGTATTCACACCAGACAGAGAAGTATTCATTACCTGGCAATACTATGTGGTAGATAACTCATCAAATGGTGTAATACCACCACTTTGCTTCATGGAAGCTTGAAGTGATGTAACCCATATTTAATCTCTAAACAAAAGCTGCAGTTATCCCATCTTTTCCATCATGAAATATGATGGATGTCTATTGAGGTTATGATGGAAATTATGGAAAGACTGAATCTTACTTTTTGAGGGTACAGTTCTAAGTATTTGCAGCCAGCTGCTAAGTAGTCCACCAGAATGAACCTAGAGGTAACTCTCTAGGAGGCATCCAGGTCAGCTAGTGGATAATCTCACTGTCTACTCTACCACCAAGTGATTGGAGGGACTCTGAACAGCAAGAGTATGGGTGGAGGAGCATTGTTTAAGGTATTAGTCACTACTAATACATTATTGGACACACACACACACACACACACACACACACACACACACACACACACACACACACACACACTTAATTCTTCCATAAAGAATTTCAAACTATCAACCAGATGGGAGTTTTTCCAACAAATGACATTCCACTGGCCAAAGGCAAATTTCCACACATCTACTCCGCAACCATTCTTCATCACTTTATGCACCCTCATGTGTATAGTTTGAGCAAAAGCAAGAATTCATCAACACTGAGTTTACTCAATCCATTCAAAGCCTTAAACACCTTAATAAATTTCTCAGGTGCCTAATCTCGAGGAACTGCCAGTTGCAGGATTGAAGCCTTTCATGATGAGTACTCTTTTGTTACTCTCACTGCCCTTCAATACACCCATTCCAATAGATCCATGTAATTCCTAAAATGAAGTCTCCAGACCTGTACACAGTTACGCAAGATGTGGCCTGACCATTGTCTTATACCATGGTATAATCAGCTCCTGATCACTGCTGGCAAAATACCTGAATATCACTGACAATCCTATGAGCTATCCTGGCAGTCTGACTGCACTGCTCAGAGAACTTCATATCTAACTGCATAATTATCCACAAGTCCTTTTCATTCTCTATTACCTTGATACATTAAGCTCCCCATATGTAGTACCTTGCAACTGACAATACTAAACTTCCGTTACCACTTCTCAACCTATATCTTGTTGCAGTAGCATGCCCTGATTACCATGATTAACTTGCACATTAAGCTTAATATGCCTTCAACAATATCATTAATAAATATAGAAAATAACAATGGGCATAGCATCAAACCCTAGACAACTCCACTAATAACATTATCAAAGAAGAGCAATGCCTGTTGATAACCACTCACTTCTCTCTCTCAACTATCTCTTTATCTATAGCAGTAGCTCACCTGTAATGCCACTGCTCCATTTCAACAGCAGTCTTATGTGCAACAGCATCAAAAGACTATGAAATTGAAATATCAGTACCTTAGTGCCAAAATTATTTTTTGAATCAAGTTCCTTTGTTACTGGGTCATAGCATCTAATCAGATTGATCAGACAAGATCGTCTGACCAATCTGATTGGCAAAATTAACAAACTATGCTGTGACTGCAATAACTGCATTTCTGTTCACATGGTCCTGCATTGTTTCTTTATACACAATTCTATTATTGGTTTGTAATTACTCATTTCACTCTTTGATCCCCTTTCCTGAATTGGCAATATATTCACACATCTCCAGTCCATAGATATATCCCCTGAATCCAAGGATACTCTCATAATTATGCTAAAAGGTTTGCTTATATCTTTTGCAACCTTCTCAAATAAAATTAAATGCATCCATCCACCTAAGGTGACTTTTTACATTTAGCTTCAACATTTTGATTCCACTTTCCTCTCAGTTATCACAAAATCATTCAGATCTCTATTAGAAATTGATACATCCTGCATTCACCATCCCTAAAAATTCCTTGTGTGTGAATGCAGAAGCAAACACCTATTCAATTTGTCAGCAATCTGAGCAGGATATTCACATTTAAACCATTCATATCTAGTTGAGTGGGATCCATCCCCTTCCTTCAAGGGTTTACACAGATAAAAAAAAGGCTTTGCTGCTTTTTGTATTCTTCATAAGAGAGATTTTGTAATCTGCCTTAGCTTGCCTAACCTCCTTTATGACATGATTGCTGACTAGTTTACATCTGCTGTAAGCATCTGTATCACCTGATGACTTATGTGTACCTCATGCATTTTCCTTCTATGCCACACATCTCATCAGTTCACATGACATTCATTTAGGACTATGCCTTGAACAGTATCTCTTAGTTGATATACAAAGCCTAGTAGCTTCTATAATTGCTGCCCTGAATGGTTCCTTAGAATTTATTGTTAGTTACTTCATAAAATGGTCTCACTGCATAGAATTTAAAAACCTGTCTGAAACCACTGTAATTAGCTTTATAAAAACAAAAGCTTTTCCATTTGCTCTTGACAGTATGCATACCTTTAAACCCCACATTAATACAGTCATCACTGCCATGCAGTGGGGTTTAATTTGCTGATTCTTAATACATGAAGGGGTCACTGCTGATAATCAGATCAAGAGTATTGGTTTCTCTTGTGCCACCAATGCTGGTGTAGAAAACAGTTATCCAATAAAACTAGAAGTGTCTTGCTATTGTGTGAGTGACCAAAGCACAAGTTCCATTCAATACCTAGAAAGTTAAAATCCCCCATTATAAGGCATTCTGGTTTATTGGCCCACTATTTTTCAGTACAGGCACCACCATATAACATGGTACTTCTACAACACAGTTTCGCTCTAACAGGATTGATAAATTGCAGCAATCCTCACAACACTGTACTTATATAACACTGTTAGAGAATTGCAGCAAACTTCGCATAACAGTATTTTTAAGCTTTTTTGCGGGGGAAGCCCTGCTATTATGTTGAATGTAATTTTTCAACATTTTCATTCTTTTTTATGAATCCCCAATGTTGATACACTAGTGACTATGCGAAAAAATTAAAAAAAAATAAATAAAATTGGGAAATCCATGTTCTGTGCTATTGAACTTGTATTTGTTTGAGCCCATAAAAAATTGGAACTTCGAAGCAGGCAGTTCATGATTTTTAAGGTTATTTTAGTTTTGATTGTTTATAAAATTTTTCAACGTAGTATTACTAAAATTTGTTCTTTACAACCATATTGGAATAATTTTTGTTGTGAATTAAATTCCATCCCTAAATTATGCCTAAGGAAAATAAAAAAAAATAAAAAAACCTGCTCAAAAGACATTTTTCAATTGTGGACTGTATCGCTTAAACAAGAAAATGGGTCAACATTAAATGCATTTTGGAAAAATGTATGGCCAGAGCCAGTTCATTCAGGAAATACAGTTGAATGCAGAAAATGGAATCTGTGCAATAGAACTTGCCAAGTTGGTAGGAGGGAAAGGTTTTGATGACATGACTACTGAAGATGTTCAAGAATTACTGGTAGAAAAAGAGGCTGGTGAAGTGTATTTGACAGAAATGGCATCAGAGGCAAATCAAATCAATTCAGAGGCTGATAGCACAGATGAAAATTCCAAATTTTACACTAAAAAGCATATGGGAAGGCATACACTTAGCCAAGCAATTAGAATCTTTTTTTGAATGAAGATCTTTCGATTTAAAGGATTATAAACTTCAAACATGCTTAGTTCCACACCAAGAAATTTACAAAGATCTATCAAGCAAAAGCAAACAAACCCATATTACTGATTTTTTAAAAAGAGCAGAAAATACACAAAATCTAGATGCAGCAAAAGTTCAGAAGATGAAGATATTCTGCAACAGAGAAAATATTTTAATTTGATTATGCTTAGCAGTGATGAAAAGGAAGAAAATTAAACAAATGTACTTTATCTGATATACGTGTCACAGTTTTTAAGACTGTTTGTTCACTTATTACTATTTTTAATAAAAATTAAGTTTCCAATAGTCATAAAATTCGTTTTTTTAGCTTTTGGAGCATAACCCACTTCCCCTTTTTTGTACTGGTTCTTAGTCCCGTATAAAATGGTTTCACACTACACAAGGTTTTATAGGAACTTAACTATCATGTTATAAGAGGGTTACCTGTATAATTATTCATTATACTTGTCATTATTAGTATTATTATTACTAGCCATATATACACCAGACAAAAAAAAATTCCCGAGTTACCCTGAGAGAGAGAGAGACACACACAGGTATTGATACTTAGTAGGCTTCATAGAACTAGTTAAAGTGCTATGCTTAAGTGTTTTATTATATATCCATATTAAAAATTAGCAAAACAATCGGCATGGTACTTAGAATACTACAGAAAAGAATATCCTTACATAAAACAAGAATAACAAAGGTCATTACACATTTGTTTATTTCACAGATGTAATATTAAAGGTTTATACTTCAAATTATGGGTACACCTACAGAGGAAGTGGCTTCTTTTGCTTGAATCAGTCCCTAATTTGGATACGCTAGCAACGTAGTGACAAGGTGTATCCATAATCTGGAGTTCAGCCTATTAAAGTATCATACTGTATTTGTTAACAGGAGGGACTGCTTCTACAGAGATGGGATACACTTAAATAGAAATGGTGCAAGAATATTTGCTGATGCTACTGAGGCAGTGTTAGGTGGGTCGGAAAACTGGTGAGGGAATACACAGACTAATAGATTAACAGTAGCCGCTAGCAGAGGTGAAAGCAATTCTTGCATTGCTTCTATTGGAAAGAGCAGCAGCCTGAAAAACAAGGTGCTAGGAATTTCAAGGGCTGCTAGGAGTCATCACAGAACAAGTAAATACATGAGCTGTTAGGGTAAGTGACCAGACAGCTCAGATTATGCGGGACAGTCCCGGATTTAAGTTGTTTGCCCAGAATTGCAAACTGTCCCGGAAATTGTCCTGGATTGCACATTTAGCCTCCAAAAGAAAGTGGGTTTTTTTGACGAGATATCATATTTAAAAAAATATGATGATTTAAAAATAAAAGAATGGAATGACAAAAGAATGGCAACAGATGAGATGGGTCAATATATTTAAACATTTGGACACAAGGGACATACCATGCAGGCATTTGAAAGAGTAATTGGATTTGCATTGTTTGACAGGAACCAATGGTGCAACGGAGAGTTTTTCGGTAGTAAATATGATGTGGTTGTGAGAAAAAAACACAACTGACCATAGAAATGCTGAAAGCAATACTACAAGTGGAATTTTTCTAATCCTTGAAAAAGAATTTTACAAAGAAATAGCAAATAATGAAGAATTAAGAAAAATATTTAATTTCTATTATTTTTATAGTTAAAGTATTTATTATTTCACAGAAACAACTATATAATATAGGTATTTCTGTGAAATAAAACAAATCTATGAAGAATAAAACACATATAGGCTATATTTTTTTTTTTTTTTTTTAAGAAGTGTGATTCCATGTAATTTTGAAGATGGTCCCTGCTTGACCATCTTCAATTTTGTTTAAACAGGTTTCCAAAGAAGCTGTGCAAAAATTCAGTTCAAAATATAGTATGCTTGAAGTACTAGCACTTTTTTGTGGAGGTCACTTGTGTTATGCAGAATAAATCGCAAAATATTTTCAAACTTTTAAGCGTTACTGTTGCACAAAGGTGAGAGATAGTGCTCTGAAACTTTGTATACATAGTTAACTTTTGGCAGAGAATGCAAAACTTTTGGTGTCCAGACCTTCATTTTTTACAATGTGGTCTAAAACGGGCACCAAAAATTTGTCGCGACAAATTTAAGCAAGACTTTTGAAAGTCATAACTTTGAAATAAGAATTGTTGGTACCTTCTTCTTTGAGCATTCCATTTAGCATCTGCATGAATTCAGCCTAACTAAATATGAGCTCTTATACTTGTTTTCTGGTGGAGATATTTTCCTTTAAAGATACCCAAAATTTGACCTATCTTAAGGGGCAAATATGTTAATGTGGGAGACTTTCAATTCTCTCATGTTTGCCACTACTGGAAAGAGCAGGATTTAAGCAACAAGAATCACGGTTTTTCAATTTTGTGTCTTAAGGCCTAAAAATAGACTTACACATTTTATATTTTCCACATAATATTTGCATACATATTTGATGGTGAAGTTTCATATCAATAAGGACAAATATTGCATTTACAAGAGTTGAAATTTTCTGCAATTACTCTGCCCTTTGGTTTAAGGAGAAAGGTTATATTGCCAATGCACAAAAAAAAAAATTTGTATTTTTTACAATGGGGATGCAAATGGCAAGAAAAGAAATTGCATGGGTTTCTTTAGTGCAAGTTTCCAATTCTTTATTTCTGAATAAAGGCCACTGAAAAGTGGCCTTTATTCAGAATTCCAATCATAAAGATGTTCTATTAGTTTCTAAGCTTGAAAGAAGTTATAACTGCAGTAAAATTTATTTAAAACACAATACAATTTGAAATAAGCTAGCAAAGTGTGAAGATATTGAATCACTGCTTTGTAATGAACTGGAATTTTTCATTGATGGTTGATATTACTACTTCAGGCAAGCTATATTGTCACCCCACTGTTGTTATTTGGAGCTGGAAGATTGGCAATAATTTGTTGTTCAGGAATCCAGCAGACATCTTGTCTAGCAGGCCAGTGAAATGAGTGAGCTGCTCCATGAGGATGCACGAAATTTACCAATACATCATGTTCTTAAAATTAAATTTCGCAAATATTTCCAATCCACCAATTATTGTTATAAATACAGGCTATGTATTGGCCAGGTTGTAAATTAACAATTGGCACATATTGAATTTTTTTGGTTTCACTAGTCTGATCTACATGAGCTGCAAATGATGGTGCATCATCCATCTGCAAACACAAATCTGTCTTGCATCAATAGGTATGAAGTGACAATTTTCTCTTGTTCTAGCAATAATATGACAACTTTTTTCTTAAAATGGCCTTACTTGCTCAATTTCCTCTTTAGAAACAAAAGAGAATTTTATTCCAGTCACATGCTTGTCACAAAATTCAAACATGTTTCTTGGTGTCAGGATTTGGTTTTCAATTGGGCGTTGGAGACTTGCATGTGCTGCCAATTGTTTTATTGTTCCACCAATGCCATCACATGGTGACTTGCCATGACTAGTGCCAAAAATTCCATTCAGTACTGACATAAAAATCCTTTTGATGACACAAGTTAATAAAATTCTTGTATTGAGCTGCAGAACCAACACTGAAATAGTAAATGTGCCCGATTTCTGTCAAAACTCTTCAAATATTCAATTAAGTTGGTTAGCAAAACATACACTGCAATTGTCATGTCGAAGGCAGTCACTGATTATGCAGAAACTTATATTCTAAAGTTCAGCATCCTTGTAATAAATGACAAATGGATGCAATGTAGCCTGGCTATTCTCCCAGTGGAACCCTTGAACAGCATCTTGCATAACAAATGAATAATTTTCTGCAAAATCCATCAAGATGACCAATTTTCCTGTCATTAGGCTTTCCTTTGTTGACTTAAAATGGTAGCTTTGATGTTTAGCAGTGTAGTTTGATGTTTAGCAGTCTTTGTACTCAACTCTTCAATAAAATCTTCTTTTGTTAATTGCTTTGTGTCCAGTGAATCTCTGTCAGTACGCATCCATTGCTTGAATTCAATAATATCTTCTGATTCATTGTTTTCAAAAATATTCTCTAGAAACTTTTTTAATTCATCTATTCCTGGATATTTTTCATACCAATGAAGCATACAATCTTTTGACTCCAAATCAGACTGTTTTACTGATTAGAACCTTGTATCACATTCATCAGGACTTGCTAAGAGCATTAACTTGACATTTTGATGGATTGTGCATACACATATAGAATGTGTTCCTGGTGCACCAACTGAGACACCACTTGGGTTGAATTTTACAAAATTGAGAAAATCCAATGTCAGATCCATTTCTATCTTGATAAGTTATAAACATTTCCTTCAGGTTGCTGAGTAGTAGTCACTTTTGCATTTGCATTTTTATTCCATCTGCATTTCTAATGGAAACTCTTTCCAGTCTATGTCCGACTAAATTCATCATCTTCAAGAAAATTCCATCACCTTTTGCTTTACTTGCTCAGAAACCTTTTTTCCAGGTATAGCCATGGTTCCTTTTTCTGCTTTAAGTTTTCTAGCTTTCTTGACCATTCCTTCTGAGACACTAAATTTTTCCATTGTTTTCTTTATGGACCAACTAACTGAAGCTAGAAAATTTAATATTTGAAGTATTTCTGAATGACTTGATACTATCAACTTTATTTTCAATTCTTTCAGCAGCTCATTGTAATTGAAGCAATTTCCACACTGATGACTTACACTTGGCTCTATGTCATTTGGATCCAAGCCCCAATAGATGCAATTTTACTGGCAATTACATCTTGTACTTGACTTTCCTTCCTTTTGGCATAGCCTTATGAGTCTCTCTTAACCATTCACTGAAATTTCAGAGGAGAAATACCAATAGCCATCGAACTTGTGTTCAAGCTTTCATTCACATGCATTTTGTCATCATGGTCTGATCCAGATGAAGTTGATGTTCGTGTTGCTGCTTTTCGGCATGATGGGCACAGCTTCTGGCCTGGTTTCATGTCTACCTTTGTTAAGTCTTTCAGGTAGTCTGCCATTGACAAATCAAGTGGTTGTAAACTTTTTCACCATATGATTTTTCTTCTGGAAAGGATTACAACAGGAACACTGCAAAAATTCAAATTTTGTCAAAAGCAAAGCTTCATGATATAGACAAATTGTGTCTTCTTAATAAATGTTTAAATCAAAATGTTGACCTATCAGCTGTTCTTCAAATTCAAAAATTCTTTAAATAATTTTCACCCAGTTTTGCATGTATAGGATAGCACATGACATTTAGAATTACCCATATGACTGATGGTGCGCCAACCAGGCTAGCCGGGTGGGTAAAGTGCCTGCCTGGCATCCCAAAGGTCGCGGGTTCGAATCGTGCCTCGGGCTTGGATCAGAGTACTGCAAAAATCTTGGGAAGTGCATTATGGCCACAGAAGCCGATGCGCCAACAACCAACTAAAAAACAATAACTGATGGTGCAGGAATCCAGCTTATCTCCAGAAAAATCTTCTGATTCCATGGCTTTCATTCTGACTAATAAGTGAATGTTTCTGCAAGCAATGAAAACTTAATTTTATCACAGTCAAACTATAAAAAATAGAGGAATAAAATAAACAAACTGTTCATCATGAAGATAAAACACGTTAATAACAGTATGGTTCAAATATCAGCTATTTATATATTTTTTGTTATGATTCTAGAATATTCCAGAATGTTCAGTTTTTTTTTTTTTTTTTGGAATTCAAGAATATTCCAGAATACTAGAATATATACTCTATTTATAGATTATTCTATAAATAGATTATTCTATAAACATTAGGCAGAATTAAGGAAGTGTTCTGCAACAATAAAGATCTCACAAAATAACAATATGGAACATAAAAACTACTTGATGTTTAGGCTTAATTTTAAGGCCTTAAGTGCAAAGACACAAAACAGATAAACCATGATCCTTGCAGCAGAAACTCTGCTCTTTCCAATGGTGGCAAAAACTAGAGAACTGAAGGTGTCCCACATGAATATATTTCCCCTTTAAGATGAGTCAAATTTGACTTTCAAATTTTGAGTCAATTTTTGAAAGAAAATATCTCAGCCAGAAAACAAGTATAAGAGCTGATATTTAGTTAGGCTGAATTCACACAGATGTTAAGTGGAATGTTCAAAGGTTTTTATTTCAAAGTTATGACTTCAAAAGTCTTGCTTAAATTTGTCACAACAAATTTTTGGCGCCAGTTTTAGACCGCACTGTAAAAAATGAAGGTCTGGACACCAAAAGTTTTGCATTGTCTGCCAAAAGTTAACTATGTATACCAAGTTTCAGAGCACTATCTCTCACCTTTGTGCAACAGTAACACTTAACACTAGAAAATGTTTTGAGATTTATTCCACATAATACAAGTGACCTCCACAAAAAAGGTGCTAGTACCTCAAGCATACTATATTTTGAACTGAAATTTTGCACAACTTCATTTGAAACCTGTTTAAACATCCACACCAAGTTAACAAAATTGAAGGTGGTCAAGCAGGGACCCCTAGGCCACTTGACATGGAATGACCCATATTTCATTTTATGTTTAGTTCAAAAAAGTATGTGCATTTAATGTATATTTTGCATGTGAATATTTTTTTGAATTAAAAAAAAATTTTTTTAAATGTGTATACTGTTTTTAGGTTGGTGGGGTGTAAAATCTATGTCCCACATTGGAATACTAAGGATCTGGTTATTTTATGTTAGGGTAACTAAGAGTAAGAACAGGTGCATGTGTTATGGTAACTAAAAGTAAGAACAAGTGCATGTATACTTGCATGTACACTAATGCCAGGAGTTTAGCAAATATATTTTAGGTGCTGGTCAAAACAGTAAAGGCAGATTGTTATTTGTTATTTGGTTTTTAGGGGCATTAGCAACTAAGGTCATATTGCTCCGTGAATATGCAGTGGTCATTCCCTGACCTTTCCGCATCCTCCGTATTTGGTGGTGACGGGCTCAAACCCCGGTCTAATCAAGAAGCGTGTGCTGCGCACTGCTGCTCCTTCCCACCTGGCTACGGAGGTGCCGTAAAGGCAGATATTGTTTAGATATAAGGAATGCAGAATTGGAATTTGGGCAGTACAATGTGTACAGAAAGGATAGACAATAGGAATGGAGGAAGTATTATGCTATTAGTTATGTAAGACTAAATGCAGCTGGGCATAATATTTTTAAGAGTTATAATTATCTATATAATATAGGTGTAAAAACACTACAGACAACTCTTTAAGGGAAAAAAAATACAAGGTAGTGTAAAGGGCATCATTTCAACTATATCTCATATTGTGCTCAACCTTCAAAATGAATTACCATGTAGTGCACTACCTCAAATAAGTAACACTTCACAATTCAAGGTAGTGCAATACGTGGTAACTCGTGAAGTTTGAGCACAATATGAAATATAGTTGAAATGATGCCTTTTACACCACTAACCAGGGTTCGAGCCTTGACCACCAAATACGGAGGATGCGAAAAGGTCAGGGAATGACCACCGCATATCCCTAGAGCAATATGGCCTTAGTTGCTAATGCTCCTAAAAAAAACTAAAAAAAAAACAAATAACACTATTATCATAGTTTTTTCCTTTAACAGTTGTGTGTGGTGTTTTTACACCTATATTATATAGTTATTAGTTAAGAAACAAAACCTAAGGAAGTTCATCTAACTAACATGGGTGGACAGTGCAATGTTCAGTCAGTTTGGTGTGACATAAGCAATGAGAACGCAAAATTGAGAGTAAAAGCATGTTATAGGCCTAATGACAGAGAAATAGTAGGCCAGCACATCAGATTGTCTTATAATGCGAGATTAACTTCCCAGATACTGAATGGAACTTGTAGATTGGTCACTCTTACACTAGCCAGCCTTGTGGAATTATTGGATGATTGTTTTCTACAGCAGCATGTTCGAGAGGCAACCAGAGCAACTAATACTCTTGATCTGATTATAAGCAGTGATTCTTCATGCATTAAGAATCTTCAGATAAAGCAACTACTATGTGGCAGTGATCACAGGGTGCTGATGTGGGATTTACTCGAAAGGTGTAACTACCATGACACTTCCGTAGACAGGTGAGCAGGAACAGCAGTGCGTAGCACACACCTCTTGATTAGACCGGGGTTCGAGCCCATGACCACTAAATACGGAGGATGCGGAAAGGTCAGTGAATTACCACCACACATCCTCCGAGCAATATGGCCTTAGTTGTTAATGCTCCTAAAAAATAAAATAACAGTAACTACCATGAGAGGTAAAGAGACTGGTGCTTTCATAAAGGTGACTACAGTAGTCTCATCCAGTTTTAAAATTCTATACAGTGGGACCCACTGATGTTACCTACAGCAAGTTCTAAATGGGAAGCATTCAAATCTTAATCTTGGAAGCTACTACACTTTTCATACCAACTAAGAAATATTGTTCAGGGTTTAGGCCTATATGGAGGTCAGATGAACTAATAAGACTCATGGAGAAAAGAAAAATGCATGGGATGCATATAAATTATCAGGTGACACAGAAGCCTATGGCAGATATAAGCTGGTCTGTAATCAAGTCACAAAGGAGGATAGGCAGATAAGAAATAATTGGCGAAAGATGCAAAGAAAAACAGCGAAGAGATCTATACTTATGTAAACTCTAGAAGGAAGAGAATGAATCATTAGTCCACTTGATATCGATGGTTCGACTGCTAATAATCCTACTCAGGTAGCTGACAAACTGAACGAATATTTTGTATCTACATTCACATGAGGAGATATTCAGGGAGGGGAATGCCAAAAGTTTATCAAACTCTGAAAAGGAGCTAAATGATTTTGTATTAACTGAGAGCAAAGTGGAGGAGAAACTGTTGAAGTTAAAAATAAGAAAAGAACCTCTGGTGGATGCATTCTATCCAGTTATATTAAAGGGGGCAGCAAAGGAAGTAAGTAAACTCAGTCATAATTTGGAGAGCTGCATTGGACTCATGAACTGGAAATGTGACCCTAATTCATAAAGGGGGTCAAAGGGTGACATGAGTAATTAAAGACGTGTTAGTTTAATTTATGTTCCAGGGAAATTAATGGAGGCACTTTTTAACGTAGTACTGCAGGATCAGCTAGACAAGACTGCAATTATAGTTCAGACAGTATGGGTTTGTTAAGGGAGAAGTCTTGTCTGACCAATTTGATTGGATAATATGAGTGGTCACAAATTAACAGGATGCAAAAAATAATTCTGATATCACATACTTTGGATTTCAGGAGAGTTTGTTACTGTTGCACATGTAAGATTATTGTACAAATTGGAGCAGTGCAGCATTAAGGGAAAATTGTTGCTAGGGGTAAAGGGATGGTTGAGTGGGAGAAGACAGAATGGTATCAATGGAAGTTTTTCTTTGTGGACTAATGTTATTAGTGGAGTCACTCAGGGTTCAGTGTTTGGCCCAATGTCGTTTTCTGTATTTATTAATGATACTGATTAAGGTATAACAGGCTTAAAGTCCAGGTTTGTAGACAATACAAAGGTTGGCAGGGTTGTTAACAACAGTATGCTACTGCAACAGGATCTAGGGAAGTTGAGCAGATGGGCTGAGAAGTGCAACTGATGTTTAACATTGACAAATGCAAAGAAATGCATGTGGGTAGAAGTAAACCCAGAGAAATGTACCAACTATGTGGTATTACACTAAGGGTAGTGCAGAATGAAAAAGTGAAGTCAGATATGAAGTTTTCTGAGCAGTGCAGACAGTGTGCAAGAATAGCTCATGGTGGCTTGCTATGATACACAGGAATTTTTCTAGCAAGGATAAGGAGGCAATTATCTCCTTGTACAAGGCAATGGTCAGGCCACATCTTGATTACTGCATAGAGGTCTGGAGGCCTCATTTTAGGAAGGTTGTAGAGCTGCTGGAACAAGTACAGAGAAGGGCAACAAGATTAGTGAATAGAATATAGGCTTAAGTTCTGCAAATCGCAGCGTCTGGAGACTAGGCACCTGCAAAGTGATCTGATTGAGGTGTACAAGGCATACATGATTGTACCTTGTACAATCACTTGAGGGGGTATTTGTTATTTGGTTTTTAGGAGCATTAGCAACTAAGGCCATATTGCTCCGGTGATATGCGGTGGTCATTCTCTGACCTTTCCGCATCCTCCGTATTTGGTGGTCACTGGCTCGAACCCCGGTCTAATCAAGAAGCAGGTGCTACGCACTGCTGCTCCTGCCCACCTGGCTACGGAGGCGCCATGAGGGGGTATAAATTCGAACTAAGGAAAGACAGTTGCAGAATAGGTGTGTGGATATTTGCCTTTAACCAGCAGGTGCTGGAACAAATTTCCAACTGCCATTGTAGAGGTTGACAGCTTGAATAAATTAAAGGCAGAACTAAAACATTGAGTGAATGGATGGGTGAAATAGGAAGGGTTTTTTTTTTTTTTCTGATGCTGTATAAGCTTGCTTTCTTGCATCATATGCATCTACTAATGCTAATAAAAAACAAATGTAACTCTCAAAGACACTATACTGAACCAAACAAATGCACTCAGTTTGCATAACATGCTGTTTTTTAAATATTTAAATTTGTTTTTTTATCATTATTCGGTGTTTTTATAATTCGTGTTTCATTCTGCTAAAATATGCATTTTGATCTGATTTTCTAATTTTTTGTATTTTAAAAATGGTAGCCCTATTCACTCAATCTTAGGAGTTTAACTAAACAATTCATGACATATTCATATAGAAATGTGTCAGAACTGCACATTTTGTAAAGAACTGCGCGAAAATTAATTGAATTGAATTAATAATTATTCATGAATTATTTCAACATCTTTCAATTGCTGACAACTGATGAATAGTATTTGACACTAAATGCGTACGTAGACAATTACAACATGCATATTTAACCTGAGGGGAAAAAAAAAGAAACAAAAAGAAACGGAGCAAATCATAACTAGAAAACAAAATACCCTTCACAAGTAAGGTATAAAACTATATGCTCCGAATGCCACAGTATTTAAGGTCAATTACCTCTCCTGAATGAATACGTAGATGGAAAAGCATTCGATCTTTCCTTGAAAAAGTTGCTGAACATCCATCGTAATGACACAGAAATGCCATGGGACTAATTACACCAACATAAGTTACACAACCCTATATGGTAAACAGATTACTTACAACTCCAAAATACATTATAAAACTCCGCAGCCACGAAATATGAACAACCAATTCATACTTGTTGCGCCCATATGACACTACTAAGCATTGATATCGCAGTGGTGTTAAACCAGAATGCACATAAATAATACAACGAAGAAGGGCTGATTTTTTCCAACAGTTTCTCCATCAAATACCCTAAGCGATTGTAAAATTGTTACTAGTGAAACATCACCTTTATTCATTTGGTCACAAGCGCAATCTGACACGTGCCAACATCCCTGGTCTCGCACGTGGCTCATGCGAACATACTATCCCAGAATGGGATAAAAAAATAAATAAATAAAAACAAAGGGAGAGACAACATTTTTTGGAGATTTTTTTAGAGTCTTATACTAATTCGTTAAATACAGACAACTATCAAAATACAAATTCGTCACTTCACATCGAACATGGCATTAACGTTAAAATTAATTTGTGAGAGGGCGCCACTAGGTAAAAGTCTGATTTGTTGCATCGTGAAGATACCAATTCTATTCGATTTACACCCTTCGATTTACACCATTCTGCCTCAGGCCAATCACTTCGAGCAGATCTAAAGCTACGAATAAGTCAGCGGTAACATAACAACCCTCATAACTCACTTCTTGGTGCATATACTGAGCCCACTCAAGATGAAAGATATTTTTTTTGCAGATTTGGATGCAATTATTATGTTTCAGGTTTCGATTCATCTTTGTAGTGTTTGGTGTTTCCGCAGACACTGAGAACAAAACATTGATTTCTTTCTCCATGTACACCGCAATGCGGCATCATAGAGTTGGAAAAAAGATACAACGATAATTAACTTCTGATCTATAATCAACAAAAGCTGTTGTTCTTGTAGTAGGGTTTTGGGAGCGACAAAGGCATATTGCTCCAATTATCTTGTCTAAAAGTAGCGTGTAATTATAGGTTGATTTTCTGTTTCCTAAGCGAAAAACCCGAGTTGCTGGGAATTCAAACCACGTTACACTCGCCTGAGACCGACTAACTCAGCCACGTTGTGAAAAATGACCATAGAAATTTACTCATCATCGACTGGACACAAACTCAGGTCTTTTACACCTGGTGTGGGGAGAACGGCGATCCTAGTAATTGTGCTACCCACGAAGGTTAACCAAAGCACTCTCAAATGGGAACTAAGGGGGAAATAGCACTACATGATGATTAAAGCGCTGAACGATTTCCAGGAAAACCACTTTATCCCTTATTTCGCTCAGAAAATGCTAAGATAATTTTGGAAATAAACTTGGTTAATAACAACAGTGTTAGTAAATATTATTATTATTATTGTTGCCCTTATATTATTTCAACCTGATTGGGGGATTCCACGCCGTGACGGATGTTGCTATCAAGTACACAGGGTGGTTGTAATGTCTGGTGTCTGTTCGTCGAGAAACTTTCGGACTATCGTACAGGTGTTCAGGATTGTGACTTTCTGGAGTTATTGTAGGCGTTCTGTGGGAGACCTATTGCTGCTAGGCTGCAATGTAGGGTCTTTGGCACCATACCGGTGGTTGACACGATAATTGGGATGGTCGTTACTTCTTGCATATGCCACAGCTCCTTGACCTCATGTCTCAGGTCTGTGTACTTTCTACTTTTTTCCTCACGTGTTTCTGGACATTGACAGGGTTGGGCACCGCTATGTCAATCAGATAGGTAGTTTTTCCACCTTGTCCGAAAGGGTTATGTCCGGTTTGTTGTGCGGGATTGTCCTATCCGTCATTATGGGGCGGTCCAAGTACAGCTTGTGGGTTTGGGTCTCTAGTACTACCTGGAGTTCGTACTTGTAGAACGGTACATTTTCATCTAATCTTGTTGCCCTTCGCTTTACTCGATCCAGCAGCTCTGCATTCTTCTTAAAATGAGACCTCCAGACCTGTACACAATACTCAAGGTATGGCCTCATCATTGCTTTATACAAGGGAATAATCACCTCCTTATCCTTGTTAGAAACATTCCTGTATATCATTGACAAGAGACCATAGCTACTCTTGCAGTCCGTCTGCACTGCTCAGACTACATTAGCATTAGTAGAGGCATATGATGCAAGAAAGCAAGCTTATGCAGCATCAGCCAAGAAAAAAAAAAAACAGTTCCACTTTACCCCTTCGAAATACCTGTCCAGCTGAGCCTTAAATTTATTTAGGCTATCAAATTCCACAACAACGGATGGAAGTCTGTTCCACCAACAAACTACCCGCTGGATAAAGGCAAATTTCCTCAATCTGAATTTATGCCCTCTCAGGTGATTATTCTGAACAAGAGTAAGAATCCCATCGGCACTGAGCATGCCCAAACCATTCCAGGCTTTACACACCTTTATCAGATCACTTCGCCGGTGCCTTGTCTCCAGATACTGTAATTTGCAAAACTTAAGCCTTTCTTCGTAAGAGCAACCCTTTCTTCCATTCACTATTCTTGTTGCCCTTCGGTGTACTCGTTCCAGCAGCTCTACATCCTTCTTGAAATGAGGCCTCCAGACCTGTATACAGTACTCAAGGTGTGGCCTGACCATTGCCTTATAAAAGGCAATAATCACCTTCTTATCCCTGCTAGAAAAATTCCTGTGTATCTTTGACAAGACACCATGTGCTACACTTGCAGCTCGTCTGCATTGCTCAGAGAACCTCATATCTATCTGCACAATTACCCTCAGGTCCTTTTCATTCTCTACCACTATCAATGTAATACCACACAGTTGATACGTTACTCTGCCGGTTACTGCTCCCCATATGTAGTACTTTACATTTGTCAATGTTAAACTTCATTTGCCACCTCTCAGCCCGTGTGCTCAACTTTATTAGATCCTGTTGAAGTACCATACTGTCACTACTGTCATTAACAACCCTTCCTAAATTCATATCATCTGCAACTTGAACATTAAGTCTGATATACCATCATCAATACCATTTATAAATACAGAAAACAATAATGGACCCAACACTGAACCCTGAGGGACTCCACTAATAACATTAGCCCACGAAGAGCAGTGTCCATTGATTACTACTCTCAGTCTTCTCCCGCTCAACCATCCCTTTATCCGTAGCAGCAATTTGCCTCCAATGCCACACTGCTCCAATTTGTGAAGCAGTCTTCCATGTGCAACAGTATCAAAAGCCTTTCTAAGATTCAAATATAGGATATCAAAGTTATTCCCTGCATCCAGTGCCTTTGTGATCACATCATAGTATCCAATCACATTGGTCAGATAAGACTTCCCCTTAACAAAACCATGCTGTGTCCGAGCTATAACTGAAGTCTTGTCTAGATGATCCTGCAGTGCTTCTTTAACCAATGCCTCCATTAATTTTCCTGGAACAGAAGTTAAACTCACAGGACTATAATTACTTGTGTCCGCCTTTGATCCTCCTTTGTGAATTGGGGTCACATTTGCACTTCTCCAGTCTATGGGTACCCGCCTTAAGTCCAAAGAAGCTCTCATAATTATGGCTAAAGGTTCGCTTACTTCCTCTGCTGCCTCCTTTAATATAACTGGATAGATCCCATCCCGGGTGCCTTTTTTATATTTATCCTCAACAATTTCTCCTCCACTTTACTCTCAGTTATTACAAAATTATCTAGCTTACTGCCAGAGTTTACTCTGGCATTCCCTTTTCTGAATAACTCTTCATGTGTGAATGTAGATGCAAAATACTCGTTTAGTTTGTTAGCCACCTGAGCAGGATCATCAAATTTGAACCATCAATATCCAGTGGACCAATCTGATTCATTCCTTTCCTTCTCGAGTTTACATAGGTAAAGAACTCTTTGTTGTTTTTCTTTGCATCCTTTGCCAAGGATTTCTCATAATTTGCCTTTGCCTGCCTAATCTCCTTTGTGACTTGGTCACAGACCAGCTTATATCTATCATAGGCTTCCATGTCACCCCTTAATTTATATGTATCCCATGTATATTTCTTCTCTGCAACATGTCTCATTAGTTCATCTGACAATCATTTAGGCCTGAACCTTGAACAATATTTCTTAGTTGGTATGTAAAGCCTAGTAGCTTCCAATATAAATTCTTTGAATGCTTCCCATTTTGAATTTGCTGTTGGCAACGTCATCAGTTGGTCCCACCGTATAGAATTGAAATTCTCTGACAGTGCAGACAGGCTAGAAGAGTAGCTCATGGTGTCTTGTTAATGATATACAGGAATTTTTCTAGCAGGGATAAGGAGGTGATTATTTCCTTGTATAAGGCAATGGTCAGGTCACACCTTGAGTACTTTATACAGGTCTGGACGCCTCATTTCAAGAAGGATGTAGAGCTGCTGGAAGCCGTTCAGAGAAGAGCAATAAGATTAGTGAATGGAATAAAGGGTTGCTCTTACGAAGAAAGGCTTAAGTTTTGCAAATTACAGTGCCTGGAGATGATATTATCAACGAATTTGCTATAAAACATGAAAGAAAATGAAACAAAAATCACATATTGTGACCTTATTCGATTACGTCGCATACCAAATTGTATTTTATAACTATATGAAGCAATTATTTTTCTTATTTGATTTATTAAAGATTTTTTTTGTGATTGAAATGATAATTTTATTAAAATAATTTAATTATTTAACATTTTCATGTAATCTTTACTAAATCAATTTGTGCAATGTAATAAATATCAAAATGCAATAAATTATTTTGTTGTACGAAATTTGTATCAGGGCCCCGCAAGTCAATTTGCACCGGGTCCCGCTTTTGTTCCGGCCGGCTCTGGTGAGGTACTTGAAGTATATGTGTAGAAATGTTATTATTATTTAATATTTACAGCGTATGTATATATTATAAACAAATCTGTATATTTATGAATATTATAATAAGAGAATGTGAGAAAAAAAAATAGGAAACAAAAGGAAATATTTGTCATCATCATCCAGTAATTCAATCTTGTTAATGGTCTCTTGCTCTGATGAGCTGTCTGCACCTTTGCCTTTTCCAGTCCTTTCAGTCTTCTCTTGCTCACTCATCATTGAATTCTTGAATATGTTTTCTTCAAAGGGTAGTTTACCTGTTTTCCGGTCTAACAGAAGCGTCATTTGCTGCCATTGACCTATTTAAGTTCCTCCACCACCACTAAAACTCGGGCTACCGTCCTACCTACTTGTGACTAGATATGTAAGCTCTGTCTTTATAACATGTTGAATGGAAGCCACTGCATATCCTTCCTTCAATCGTCTGCACCTGACCTAGATTCTCACTGGGGTTGAAATCCAACCTTCCTCCAGTTGCTCAGGTCCCAGGGGCCACCCCGTGGCTCCTGGGACCTGACAATAATCACAGTTTAATAATATGAAAATCACCTATTAAAATTCCCAAAAAAAAAAAAAAAAAAAACATACAAATTAGAATCAAACATGCATGTTTCTAAAGAAACAAACATGTATTATAATAATCATATTTTTCTTTGCATAGGTATAAATTACTTCATTTCTTAATTTTTCCGATAAATCGCGGGCCTTCTAAGCTTATCTTCATGCAATATTGCAATGTTACAGTACAGATACATTATATAATAATAAAATGTTATGAAATGTATTGTTAATAGGCTGCGATCAAACTGTCTTGTTTGCGGTATACAAAGAAAGAATTAGGCATAAGTAGACCATAGCTGTGAAAAAAAAAAAACAAATAAAGGGAATGGGAAAACCATAAAGCGAAACTGCCGACGATTGAAATAGTGGCTGCAGTAGAATCCTCTCTCTGCCTAGACATCGTTTAGCCCTCCCCCTGAAATCCGCGAGACACTCTCTAATTACAATATTCTGAGGAACAAATTCAGGCGAACCTGTTCACGGCCTGTGATCCAGTCGTCTTGTTTACGTTATACAAACAAAGAATTAATTACAAGCAGACCATTTGTGTGTAACACTATCAAGAGATGGTTTGTGTGAAAATAAAGGGAATCTGAAAACCATACAACGAAAATGCGACACTTGAAATAGTGGCTTTTTGTCACAATTTGTGCAGCTAGAAATATAAAAAAAAAGAAAAAAAAAAAAGGCAAACTGCAGACATTATCAACCTACTGCAGGATGGAAGTGCCCCCTCAACAATTCAAGCTGAGGGAGATGGATCATAATCTACGCCACTGGTCCAGTGCGGGTTGGCAAATCGACCGTATGTAGCAGTCAGGAGTTTGAACCCAGGTCTATTCAAAGAGCGTGTGTTACTGCATTCCCGCTCCTGACCACTAACGAGTACCACAATTGCTTGATATGAATTTTTGTGTTGTATTTATTTGATACAGATTTATTGAATTCGTGTTTTCTAATTACAACATTTTGTAAAGTGATATGGCCCCTAAAGAGCACAGTAAGATAAGTTCAATTAAAATTTAACAAAAAAAAAATGTGACGAAAATTTCAACGTCCGAGATCTTTGAACGAATATTAATATAAAAATTTATATTTTTTGCTGAGTGGAATTTTATTCCACCGCGGGGGGGTGATTTAACCTGGCAAATCCCCCTGGATTCAACACTGATTGCCGCCCATATGTATTACATTGCATTTATCAATGTTAAACATCAATTGCCACTTCTCAGATGAGCTGCATAATTTTTCTAGGTCTTGTTTCAGTAGTGTATCTTTCTTCCTATCGTTAACTTCCCTATAGACCTTTGTATCATCTTCAAGATGAAATAATACAAAATTTATTCTCTAAGCTCGTGCAACACATCCAATAAATTACACTGGTCAACACGAAAAAATGTTTCTTGCTTGAAAATAGTCAATTCTTCTTAATTTCAGCATAATCAAAACGAATATAACATGTAAAACTCTTAGTTAACTCTCGGTTCCACGATACAGCCCCTCTTATGATTTAGGGGAATTTTGGAAGTCCAGAGAATAGATAGGTTGGTAGCACTGAAACAGGAACCGATATGCCATGCTTTTTTTTTCTTTTTTTTTTTTTGTATTTATTTCTTTTTCTGTATTTCTGGGTATCCTTTACCTTGAAAGTGATTTTCATTTCTTTTTCGTTTTTTTTTTCAGGTTTATGGACAAAAATTACGTAAAAAGCCAGGATGCAACGTAAATGTGTTAGCAGTGTTGGCAATTTTTTTTTTTTTTTTTTTGTGCGTGGTGATGTTACATTTTCAACTCAGAAAGCCAATTGACTTCACTTGTGAAGACAGGCTACTATCATTATTTTGGCTGTAAGGTAGGGGATGAAGACAAACCCTGGGCACCTCATATTTGCTGCAACACGTGTTGTAAATCGCCGTGGATGGTTGAATAACAAAGGACGTTCATGCCTTTTTCCATCCCAATGATTTGGAGGGAGCCTTAAAATCATGTAAATGACTGTTATTTCTGCATGGTGCCTCCTCTTCATGGCATGTAAAAAAAAACAGGAGGTGGACTTTGGAATACCCCAACAACCCATCAGCTATCTGACCAGTGGCACATGGGGATGGTCTGCCTGTACCTCATCCTCCAGAAGAGTACCCTTTGGAGTCTGAGGAAGATGGGGACAGCGTGAGGAATGATGGTCAACCTGGACCTTGAACATCACAGGATCCTGATTTTGTGCCAGAACCTGGGTCGCTGAGTGAGTCACACAGAATCACTCAAGGGGAATAAATTTTAAATGAACTAAGTGATCTAATTCGAGACCTCGATTTATCGAAAGATAAAGCAGAGCTTTTGGGATCAAGGCTTCAACAGTGGAATCTTCTGCAACCAAATGTCAAGGGGTCCGTGTACAACAGCAGGCAGAATGTTTTGATTCCATATTTTAAAAAGTGAAAACAACCTTAATGCCTGCTGTTATGTCAATGGTCTGATGGCAGCTTTGAATGTGCAGCACAACCCGCAGGACTGGAGCCTATTCATAGACTCATCAAAGCTAAGTTTAAAAGCTGTTTTTTCTCGACAATGGCAACGCTCTTCCTTCAATTCCTCTAGGCAATGCTGTCCACATGGAGGAGACATATGAGATTATGAAATTAATTGTGGCAGCAATGAAGTACAAAGACCACCAATGTCAGATCGGTGCAGACCATCTGAAGGTGATTGCAATACTGCTGGGCTTGCACTTCAGATACACAAAGTACTGCTGTTTCCTGTGTGAGTGGTACAACCGGGCTAGGTCCTCACACTAGATGAGAAAAGTCTGGCCTCTAAGAGAAAATCTGAGTCCCGGGGAAAAAAATATGAAGTACAATCCTCTGGTCGATAGAAGCAAAATTCTTCTGCCCCCGTTGAACATCAAATTGGGACTCATGAAGAACTTTGTTATGAGGATGAACCAGGATGGAGAAGCTTTAAAGTACCTGAAAGGACAATTTCCACTGTTGAGTGATGCTAAGCTTAAGGAAGGAATCTTTCTTGGTCCACAAATTCGTGAACTTTTAAAGGATGAAAACTTTGAGTGAGTCCTCCAGGGTAATGAGAATGCAGCTTGGGAAGCCTTTAAAATTGTTGTGCATAACTTGCTGGGAAACCAAAGAGCTGGAAACAAGGACACTTGATGCAAGAAATCAAGCTTATATAGCATCAGCCAAAAAAAAAAAAAAAAAACACACACACCCCCTTCTCATTTCACTCATCCAGCTGCTCCAAATGTTTGTCTAGTTCTGCCTTGAATCTGTTTAAGCTATCAACGACAGATGGAAGTTTGTTCCAGCAATCAACCACCTGCTGGCTAAAGGGAAACTTTCGCACATGTACCAAAAAACTGTCTTTCTTCAGTTTGAATTTATGCCCTCTCAGGCGATTATTCTGAGCAAGAGGAAGAATTCCATCAGCATTGAGCATGTTCAAACCATTCAAGGCTTTATACACCTCAATCAGATCGCCTCGCAGACACAGTAATTTGCAAAACTTCAGCCTTTCTTCGTAAAAACAATCCTTTGTTCCATTCACTAATCTTGTTGCCATTCTTTGTATCCGTTCCAATAGCTCTACATCCTTCTTAAAATGAGGCCTCCAGACCTGTATACAGTACTCAAGGTGTGGCCTGAACATTGCCATATACAAGGAGGTAATCACCTCCTTATCCCTGCTAGAAAAATTCCTATATATCATTGACAAGATAGCATGGGCTACTCTCGCAGATAGTTTGCACTGCTCAGAAAACTTCATATCTGCCTGCACAATTACTCCCAGCTCCTTTTCACTCTCTACCTCTGTCAGAGTAGCTCAAGATAAACGACACCACAATATGTTTCACTACTGAACTGAAATATCTAGGATTAATCCTGGACTCAGGACTTACATTTCTCACACATTTGAAATACCTGCACACAAAGTTAAGGAACTGTACTGCCTTGGTCGCCAGAGTTACGCGATCTGTCGCTGTTCTACAAAGCAGTATTTCTACCAGCGATTACATACGCTGACGGGATATGGTATCCGAGAGCAAAAATTGCAGTAAACAGAAAGAAGCTCGAAACTATTCAAAGATTTATCCTCCTCACCATTACCAGGCCTGCCGTTACTGTCAGCACCTATGCCCTTCATGTGCTGGCAGGCGCCCTTCCTTTGGACCTGGAGGTGATACGTTGCGGGCTCCTCTACCAACTATCAAAAGGCACATCGGCGACGTTCATGGACCACACCATTGATCCCACTAATAATTTGATTGCTGAAAGGAAGCGCCTTAGCCTCCATTTACAGCAGATATGGCAAGATAGATGGGCTAACTCTACTAAAGGAGATATCACTAGGAAATTTATTCCACTGATCAACAAGGTATATCCCAAGTCTCACTAATGGTTTTCTCCCGGCCTGTACACAACCTTCATGCTAACAGGTCACGGATCCATCAGAGCGAAACTTTCCAGTCTTGGAATTATTGATGATCCCCTCTGCCACTGTGGAGAGCTGGAGAGTTCGTCTCACCTAATATATGACTGTCCTTTGTATGAGGACCTTCGCTGCATTCTGATTACCAGAATTAACTTCAATCCAAAACTCCAGGAGAATTACTTGTTGGACAGCGACAGAGAGTACAAGGCCTTTTCGCAGTACTGCCAGGATCTCTTCACAAGAAGATCCCTACCGCTGGACACCTGGTTAACTCGTCTTGCCCAAATTCAAGCTGGACTGTCAACGACTACCATCATTAATGGAATGGGACCTCTCATGAATGAGAACACTGTTTTGGACCTTCCTGATTTAGACTCTTTACAAATTGTGATATTATGCAGCTCTGCTGACCCAGTGACCAATTTGGACAGAAGCCCCGAAAGCGCCGCCCAGTCAGACTGCAGTGAACATACATCTCTAATTTTGCCTTAACAAAAGGGAAAAATCCGCGGTGAGACCCGTACTAGTGACAAAGTCTAGTGATAACCACACACTTGAGAGACCAGACCTGAAAGCTCCGAACTCGTAGTGACAAGTATACATCGGGCAGGATACATTACGTACAGTCCCAAGTGTGACAGCATTGCCAGACTCTGAAAAAAGAAGAAAAGATGAAACGGGACCTCCGTCCCAGCTTTGACACTCCAAAGCACAGTTCAGCTACTGCCATTAAGCTTTCTTTGCCACGATCCCTTGCGTGGTTCTTTTTATCCACCACCCAGGCGGGGGGGGGGGTTACCCCTGGTCGCCTGCTCCACTGATTTGCCGGTCATCTTCTCTATGGACCACTTACCTCTGTCTTCCCCCCCAGCCTTCAGTCTCCTTCCCCTTCTCTAACTTATAACCAGCGTCTGAATCATCTCTAAATTGCCTGAGCCCTACACCAAAAAACTTAATAACAACATCAGTTGCATAATCAGTAATCCTTTTGGCTAACCCCTATCTGTAGCGTTTTTTTTTTGTTTTTTTTAAGGTCCTAGCCACTGAAATCTCAGTAAATTAGGTGGCAGGACCTGCCAGAGTAAATAACTATAATACTGGCATACCTGGTCTGCCTCCACGGGGCAGAGTGTCGACAACGTTGGAACCCATTAGAGGCACAGCGGCTAAACGACCAGAAGAACAACGGTACACGACACTACACATTTACAAAACCCATACACTTCTAAACCTCTGGCATTGACAGTGTTCTGCTCCACACCCACAATGTATATTATACGGAGATGGGGGAAACCCCTGGTGCGTTTGACACTAAACACACTCTACACTCTACACTCTGTCAGTTTAGCACCACACAGTTGGTACGTTACTGCTTCCCATATTTGTCAATGTTAAACTTCAGTTGCCACTTCTCAGCCCATCTACTCAACTTTTCTAGATCCTGTTGCAGCAGCGTATTGTCATTAGTGTTATTAACAACTCTGCCGACCTTATCGTCTACAAACTTGGACATTAAGCCTGATATACCATCATCAATATCATTAATGAATATAGAAAACAACAATGAACCAAACACTGAACCCTGGGTGACTCCATTAAAAACATTAGTCCGCAAAGAGCAGTGTCCATTGATTACTACTCTCTGTGTCTCCACTCAACCATCCCTTTATCCCCAGCAGCAATTTGCCTCCATTGACACACTGCTCTAATTTGTGCAGAAGTCTTCCCTGTGCTACAATATCAAAAGCCTTTTGAAGATCCAAATATATGATAGCAAAATTATTCTTTGCACCCTGTTCCTTTGTGATTACATTATAGTATCCAATCAAATTGGTCAGACAAGACTTTCCCTTAACAGACCCATGCTGTGTCTGAGCTATAACTGAAGTCTTGTCTTGATGATCCTGCAATGCTTCTTTAAGCAATGCCTAGATTAATTTCCCTGGAACAGAAGTTAAACTAACAGGTCTGTAATAAACTGTGTCTCCCTTTGATCCTCCTTTGCGAATTAGCGTCATTTGCACATTTCCAGTCCATGGGTACTTTCCCTGAGCCCAAGAAAGCTGTCATAATTATGGCTAAGGGTTTGCTGCCTCCTTTAATATAACTGGATAGATTCCATCCACCCCAGGTGCCTTTCTTATGTTTATCTTCAACAATTTCTCCTCCACTTTACTCTCAGTTATTACAAGATTATCTAGCTTACTGCCAGAGATTAATACGCCTCTGACATTCCCCTTGCTGAATAACTCCTCATGTGTGAATGTCGATGCAAAATATTCATTTAGTTTGTTAACTACCTGACGAGGATCATCAACAGTTGAACCATCGATATCAACTGGACCTATCTGATTCATCCCTGTCCTTCTAGAGTTTACATAAGTAAAGAAATCGTTGCTGTTTTTCTTTGCATCCTTTTCTAGAGATTTCTCGTAATTTGTCTTTGCCTCCCTAGCCTCCGTGTGGCTTGGTTATAGACCAGCTGATATCTATCATAGGCGTCTGTGTCACCTATTAATTTTTAAGTGTCCTATGCATTTTTCGTCTCAGCCACATGTCTAATTAGTTCATCTGACTTCCATTTTGGCTTAAATCTTGAACAATATTTCTTAGTTGGTATGTAAAGTCTCGTAGCTTCCGAGATGATTTCTATGAATTCTGACCATTTTGAATTTTGCTGTTGGTAACATCATCAGTTGGTCCCACCCTATAGAATTTAAGTACTCTTTGAGACCACCGTACTCACCTTTACGAAAGCATAACCACTTCCCTCTACCCCTGATGACAGTTACTCCTTTGAGTAAATCCGACTTCAGCACCCTGTGATTATTGCCACCTAGTGGTTCCTTTATCTGCATATTCTTAATGCATGAAGAGTCACTACTGATAATCAGATCATGAGTATTATTACCTCAAGTTGCCTCTTGAACATGCTTCTGTAGAAAACAATCATCCAATAAATCCACAAAATCCTTGGTAGTGTGTGAATGACCAATCCACAAATTCCAGTCGCTCTCTGGAAAATTAAAATCCCCCATTATAAGACATCTGATGTACTGGCCCAGTCTATTTCTCTGCACAATTGGTCATTATACTCATCAGATTCGTTAGGGCTATAGTACACATCTACTCTCATTTTTCCTTTCTCAGTGCTTATGTCACACCAAAGAGACTGAATATTGCATTGTCCACCAACATAAATTGATGCAATTCCTTAAATTTTATGTGTTTCTTAACTAACAGCATAACCCTCCTCCCCTCTTGTCCTGTGTATCCTTTCTGTGCACATTGTACTCCCAAAATTCCAATTCTGCACTGCTCATATCTGTGTGACACCACGTCTCTGATGTCCCAGCAATATCTGCTTCTGATGTCTTGACTAGCACTTCAAGCTCATCAAATTTATTAACTGTACTCCTAGCACTGTTGTACAGGTATACACACGCTTATACATACACCTGTTTCTACTCTCAGTTACGCTAACGCAGCCCATGTATTTACTTGTTCCACTATGACTCCCAGCAGTCCTGGAAATCCACATTGTCTTGCTTTCCAGGCTGCTGCTCAATTGCATTTCAATAGAAGCAGTGCAAGAATCACGTTCATCTCTACATCGGCTACTGTTAATCTATTTGTCTGTATATCCCCCCCCAAAGCTAGCAGTTTTCAGACCCACCTAACTCTGCTTTGATTGCATCAGCAAATATTCTTGCACCCTTTCTATTTAAGTGGGTCCCATCCCTGGAGGAGCAGTCTCTCCTATTAACAAGCTCAGACTAGGCTGATAAAAATTTGAAAAACCTTCTAGAAAAGTATCATCAATTAGGCTGCAACATGTCACTGAAAATCCATTTTCTCTACTCTCATCTGGACTTCTTCCCTGACAACTGTGGTGCAGTGAGTGACGAGCACAGTGAGCGATTCCACCAAGACGTTTCGGCAATGGAAAGAAGATATCAGTGTAGATTTAATGCTTCTATGCTTGCTGGCTACTGTTTGGACAGGAACAAGAGATGTCCGGGAAGTGGAATACAAACGACAATAAGGAGCTGTCATGAATAGGCCACATTTTGAGAAAGTACTTTCGGTGCCTGTGCAGTTTTCTTGTGTTTTTTTTTTTTTTTACGTTTTAATTAAAAACAACTGTGATTTATGTTGTATCAAGAAAATGTAAATACAATATGAGTTTGTTTTAGTATTACTTTTCACTCCGACTACTACTGAAATTACTATATTCTTAGACTATAGCGAAAGTATTGCATTTCAAAAACTAGAGCTAATAAAAAATTTCTGAAGTCATATTCGTTTTTTTCCACCCAAAATTAGCAAAGTCTGCCTATTTTAAGAAAGGAAACAAATTCAAAGAATTTTTTTGTTTAACAGTGATCGATGTATTTTTGAATTATCGTATATTATCTGAATCTGACTTCTTATATGCTAGTTTGGAATTGAACATATTGCTATATTTTCTGTAATTACCATGGTACGTCACATAGGGAAAGTTTTTTTACTTCGAATTCGTATGTCATTTCCACCTATAACGGAATTTTCTATACAACAATTGTAAAATAGTAGTATAAATACTGTAATTTATTTTGTATTACATAAAACCTATTTCAAAAATGGTAACACCATACTAGTAACTTTGTAAATTCAATAACTGTAATTTAAAAATGTTACTGATTATTTATGATATTTCAGAAGAACAAGCAACAGTTTTTATGTCTTTATGAGCTTTTTGAGTTTGATTTTTTTTAATTAAAAAAAAGTAGTCTAAATTTTCCATTTTTTATCTCGTTCAAGAGAAAATGATTTTTGGCTTTTCCCTCTGGTGATGAGAGTAGAACAGAATCGTTGATGTGTATGCCGTGGTAAACGAGGGAATGTAGTGAGAGGCAATGGTGAATGTTGATTGATTTTTCGTGAAGTTGACATGGTTTTAATTAGTATACTTTTAGAAAGGTTATCATTCCAGTTAAGTGATAGAAATTGTGTTTTCTGTGCATTGAGTTGATGTGATTTTAAGTACCAATTTTCTACTGTAGGGATTGTTTTCCCTTGTTATGTAAGGTGGTTCTTCTCAAGTCTTCTTCCCCTCGACTACTCGGCTTCGTTTTGATGTCTGAAGCCATGAGTGTATGCTTGCTGGTTTCATTCCTGGAGTGCAAGCATTTAATGATGTTTGGATGCTGTCGTAAGTAGTAGCAGTATACTTATTTAGATACGAATATATGTTCTCAGTTAGGTTAACCGAGATCTTTTTGAGATCTTTCAGACATTTAGAACCCACAAGGAGTCAGGGTGGTTGTTCACTTTACCTGAATCATAGCCGGCGCTTTTGGTGCATAGTCATTAAACTGGAGGCACTCGTTTATGTTAAAAGGAAAGGTTGCTTTCCGACTTAAAACGTATGTTTTTATTTGTTCTATTGGCTTTTCAGATTTGTCATTTATAAAGACTGGTCGTCAGTTGAATTCCTGTTAAACATAAAGTTGTAATGATAAACCTTGCATATATCATCACTATATGCCCCATTTGGTTGAAGAATATTTCACTGTAATTAGTCGCCCACACTTTTAACATAAATAATATTTATGATATTTCATATCACTTTAGTATTCTAATGAGAGAAAGAAATTTTGCATAATTGTGCTCAACAGGTCCAGGGTATTTGGTATTCTGAAGACAATATCAAATACCCTGAACTATTTGGTATTTTTACTTGGCTTATATTGGGTGTGCATAAAGTCCATTTTTTTTTTTTTTATTCAAATTGATAATCGCGAAAGATGGAGTGAAAATATTGAAATTAATGGGATGAATTACGGGCAGATGGCTTCCATCTTTAAACAGAAATAAACTGAATAGTTGCATTTGAACACAGGCTCATCCACGTAAGAGCGTTGCTGTTATTACTTAATGAAATACCTGTATGTCCACCTGCATAAAAGTGCTAATTTTTTCTTTTTTTGTGAGGTATTTACTTTTGAAAATTTCTGTAGGATACTTCTTATTTGGCCTGCAGTCAGTGTAGTGTTTATTTATATTTTTTTCCCCCATGAGCAATCCTAAAAATATATAAAAACTTGCCAATTTTTATATGGGCTTTTGTTATTCTAGCGAGGAACTCTGTGTGAGACAGAATGATTTCAAAGGTTTAATTTTTTTCTCCCAATCCATTGCATATTACATAGTTTCAGGATTGAAAAAAAAAAAAAATTTTTTTTTTTTTTTTTTTGAGAAATAAATCCCATGCAGGTGTATTCCATAATGTTGTACAGAATTTCCAAAGCCATAATTTGATGTTGTGCATACATATGCACTTTGTGTGTAAGTTTATTGTAAATTACCTTATATTCGAAATTGTGTAATATAGTAAAAACAAAACGATTTATATAAAAAAAAAAATCTAGTTGCCATGGTAACCAATCATTGCCATATTTACTGGTTGCCATAATGATGCTCAAAACCATACTACAATTATGGTTACCATAACAACAGACATGATGCGATCATGAGCATTATTCACATTGTTATGTAATAATTACACCAGTATTTCTGAAGACAACCAAAAAAAAATTAAGGTTATTCAGCAGGAAAATATAAGGTGTTATAAGGTTATTCAACAGGAAAGCAAATTACTGAACCTAATACCAAAAGTTATATTACAGTAATTTATTGGTATTGCAGTGTTTAGGGTGTGGATGGGAGGTCAAAGTATAATTCCAGATAGCCATGCTTAGAGGCAGATTTACAAATTTTCCTCTGCAAAGCATTTGCAGAATATGACACTTCCCCCGGGGGAGGAAAAAGGTTTTACGCAATTTTTTTTTACAATACAAAATCCAATAAGAAAAAATAAGATTCTTTGCATTTTACAGCTTAAAAGTTAAAGAAATGGTAAAATAACAAACAAGTATTTGTGTTTAAATATAAAAGATTATAAATTGAAATTTTGTAATTTCACTTTATAATTTCTCAGTGAAATTTTTGTTTTGACTTTACAAACATTTCAATGTTATTAACATTTAAATTTGTGTAATTAATTTTCATAGCCAATTTAGCTAAAGAATTTGTGCCATTGTGATATAATGGAGCATAAATAGAGAGAACCTCTTTCTGCTGAACAGTTGTTGAAATAAGTTGTTAATCCTCAAGGATATTTCCAAATTTGTTAAATAGAATGAATTCCATTTGATTTGATAATTTTATAAAGTTCCATTAAAATTTATTTTGATTTTTGCTTTAGAATTTGTGTGTCAGAAGATGTACGTGATGCGAATTGTTTATTGAAGAATGTTACCATTCACAGAAATGGAAAGATTGTTCAATAAACTATCTCCTAAGTGATGTTGTGCAGTCGTAATTTTGTTTCAGTTGTCATTTGTTTTCCGAAGTGGCGTTTAATCGTTCCATTCATTTTATTATATTTTTGTAGTTTAATGTGGATATCTTTCCCTATGAAGTCAGAATTATTCATTGTACTCTTATCCTTAGTTGTGTCTTTTTTTTTTTTCTGTGAGTAACTAATCAGATGTGAAACATGATTTCTCTCTTTCTCTAACAAGTTCATGTTGTGCTGCCTTTATAGCATCACTCCTATTAAGATGGTTTTCCATTGCTACTTTGACCCCATTATTTTCACTGCCACAGAAGTTAGACTTATGTTTTCTCTATTTGGATTTTTTGTCAAGCAAACAGGCAAATGAACCACAGAACACATGCAATTTACAAACATGATACATGTGGCACAGTATGGCCTAAGTAACTGATGTGTCTAAAACCCTATAGCTAATAACAAACAGACAGAGAATGCTTATCAGTGGGCACTGCTCTTTTTTGGACTGATGTTTTAGTGGAGTTTCCCAGTGTTCAGTGCTGGGACTGTTGTTTTCTATATTTACTAATGATATTGATGAAGGCATATCAGGCGTAATGTCTAAGTTTGCAGATGATACGAAGGTTGGCAGTGTGGTTAACAACAGCAACCAGGGTATGCTACTGTAAGAGGATCTAGACAAATTAGACAGTTGGGCTGTGTCAGTTTAAGATTAATATTGACAAATGCATGCTATTTTGACCCCATTATTTTCACTGCCACGGAAGTCAGACTTACACATTTTCTCTATTTGGATTTTTTGTCATATGAGGAGCTGTAATCCCAAATTAAGGTACCATGTGACACTACACTCAAGGGTAGTGGAGAATAAAAAAGATCTAGGGATAATTATGCAATTAGATATGAAGTTTCTGAGCATTGCAGACAAGCTGTTGGGACTGCTAATGTGATATTAAGGATGCACTGATTAATCGGTATGTAATCGGCTCCTTGGCCTATTAATCATTAGTCTGCTAATTTGTTGATTAATCAGTTTTATTAATCGACTATTTCCTGCTAAATTTAAGCCAGTTAATCACTGCCAAGAGAGTCATCACATAGCTTTGATATACTGAAATGGATTAAGTAAACATTTTCTGAGTTTAGCTGCTGCTATAGCCAATTTATTTTTATTAATATAGAGAATACAATAAAAAATAAATGCAACTTAAGGTATTTTAATCAAATTTATCACATTTTTAACACAGTATAAAGGAAAAAACAAATTAAAAGTAATTTTACAGAGAGTTCTTAAATAGTAATGCAAAAACATTATAAAGTTTCCACATTTTCAGAACATTATTTAGTCTATTTCTTGCAGATTTATACAAATTATTACCAATACTAGATATACTTTCACTTTCAACTAATGAAGCTAGTACCCATTGGCATTGGTTGAGGCATATGATGCAAGAAAGCAAGCTTATACAGCATCGGCCAAAAAAAAAAAAAAAAAAATTCCCATTTCACCCATTAAATCACTCCAAAGGTTTGTCTAGTTCAGTCTTAAATTTATTTAAGCTATCAACTTCCACAACAACAAATGGAAGTCTGTTCCAGCAATCAACTATCTGTTGGCTAAAGGCAAACTTCCACACATCTATTCTACAACTGTCTTTCCTCAATTTGAATCTATGCCCCCTCAGGTTCTTAGGCAGAGAAATGGAAGTATCTCGTCAGCATTGAGCCTGCTAAAACCACTCAAGGCCTTATACACCTTAATCAGATCACCTCGCAGGTGCCTAGTCTCCAGATGCTGCAACTTGCAGAATTTAAGCCTCTCTTGGTAAGAGCACCCCTTTGTTGACAAAACTCCATGACCTGCTCTGGCAGCCTGTCTGCACTGCTCGGAGAACTTCATATCTGACTGCAATGAAATTATCCCCAGATCTTTTTCATTCTCCACCTCCTAGAGTTGGTATGTTTATCTTGGGTTACTGCTACCCATATGCAGTACTTTGCATTTATATTAAACTTCAATTGCCACTTCTCAGTCCATCTGCTTAACTATTCTAGATACTGTTGTGGTAGCATACAGTGTTAGTGTCATTAATAAACCTGCCAACCTTTGTATCATCTGCAAACTTGGACATTAAGCCTGATATACCTTCATCGATATCCTTGATAAACACACAAAACAGCAATGGGCCCAGCACCGAACCCTGGAGGACTCAACTAATAATATTAGTCCATGTAGAGCAGTGTTCATTTATTACCACTCTCTGCCACCTCCCACTCAACCATCCCTTTATCCCTTACCTCCAACCCATGCACTGTACAAAATACTATAGATTCTAATATCTCTTGTGTTTGGGGATTTCATAAAAAAAACAAACAAAAAAAAAACCCTTTCCCTTTATGCCATACCGCTCCAATTTGTACAGCAGTCTTCCCTGTGCAACAATATCAAAAGCTTTCCTGAAATCCAAGTATATGATATCAAAATTATTTTTTTGCATCCAGTTCCTTTGTGACCACATCGTAGTATCCAATCAAATTGGTCAGACAAGACTTCCCCTAAACAAACCCATGCTGTGTCTGAACTATTAATTCTTGTCTAGGTGATCCTGCATTACATCTTTAACCAGTGACTCCATTATTTTCCCAGGAACGGAAGTTAAACTAACAGTTCTATAATTATTTGCATCACTCTTTGAACCCCCTTTGTGAATTGGGGGATACATTTGCACATCTTCAGTCCATGGGGATCTCCTCTGAATCTAAGGATGCTCTCATAATTATGGCTAAGGGTTTGCTTACTTCCCTTGCTGCCTCTTTCATTATAACTGGATAGATTCCATCTGCCCCAGGTGCCTTTCTTATGTTTAATATCAAAGTAAAGTGTTGCCTTAGCAATCTTTGGACACAATGGTGGATGTGGGGTGGCAAAACCATCTTGCATGAATATGGTATCCTGAGGGCACCTACATTGCAGCTCTGGTATTGCAAAATTTGTCAACATTTCATAATAACGCTGTCATTCGTGCCAGAAACTGAAGTGCATATGTGAAACGAATATCTCCATCATGATTTAGCTGCTGTAGCTTGTGCATCTTGTAAAGATAGTACCGCAACACCTGACACATTACTAGACTTATAGTGGAATATGGCCTGTCCATTTCATGAGAAACAGCTGGCACACTTCCACCACATGAAGATTGACTTGATAAATCCACAACAGCCATAGCCACATCTTCAACACAAGAGGAGTCCACTCGTTTCAACTTCTACCTGGTTGAACACCAAGATGTCCTGTCGCTTCAAATTTTGCAATCATTTTGTGAATTTGATTGATTGTGGACCTATGACAGCACAAACAGTCATAGGTCCATGCCTTATGCACTTCTGACACCGGAATTTTTGTGATAGCCGCAGCTGCATTGTTGCTGTTGTGATAGTACAGCTTCACTAATAGTGCCTTTTCTTGCAACGTTGTTGGCATTGCTGCTGTAGTGCAGGCAATCATCTACTGTATGATTTTGAAGAGAGTGCTTTGCTTTTATACAGTACAATAGAGCTGAGTAGTAGCTTGTGGCAATAACTTACAATTATGCAAATAACTTACGTTATTTGCATAATCATAACTAAGATAGTTACATGCCATACAGTGACAAATTTTGTAACTTAAATTTTTTTTTTACAATAAATGGAGAGTGCATTCTTTATTGTACCTGTTGTCCAAATTTCTCTTCAGTATGAGCCTTAGAACTCGCTCCAGAGCCCTCTCATAGGGATACTTTAATTTTAACAACTCTGTATTTTCTACTTGGAATATTGTAATTTGGGCAAAATTTTGTTTAATAGCCTTTGGAATCCAATGTCAGATGTTATTGAATATCATTGAAGGTCACTAGCTATCATTTCTCCAATTAAATAATAAATCTCTTTGGCCTTGTGGCCATTCATATCCCAAAGCTTTTGTTAATATTGCTTCTATAGTAATTTGCACTTTAGCATGAGGTTCATTGGTGCTGCCACTTCCTGAACGCCCAGCATATGTCCTTTTCATATGCATCTGATGCTTCTGTTTCTTTTGATATTTCTTTTGGATGGAACTTTCTAAGATGATTCATCATATTTGTAGTTGTAAACATTTTGGCTGTTTTACCACTCATTGATATGATGGTATCATGTAAATTACATGTGCATACAGTTTTATCCTTTGGATTTATCTAAAAATACTTCCATGCAATACTTGGTACCATAATGGTCACCTTGACAATTGCTTAAATCTTAATAAAATTTAATCTGAAAAAATAATAAGAGCAGTAGAAACACATTATGGCTTAGATGTATTGATTGGTCCTTGAATGTAACAGACGATAACATTATAGCCAAATTATTGATTGATGTTATGATATGTATTTATATAAAAATCTTTATTTCTTTTCCTATTGTTTCCCAACCTTAAAAATAACTTGTGTTAATGAAAATGATTTTTTTTTTTTTTTTGGAAAAACATACTGTCGTGTTCATTTTAATGATTTTTATTATGTTGTTTTGGTAATCCTTTAGCATTGTGAGTATGACAAAAACACCTTCAATATGTATTATAACACCATTATTAATACTGCAAAAAAACAAAATATCACTTAAATTTACCCATAAAACCATTAAAAATCATTAATCTCATTTTTGTCGCAGTAATCAGTGCTGCCAAAAGTTTCTAAGTCCAGAATGGTAGCAAAAATTAACCCCAGAGGCTCACATCTTGGGAGTATGGGCTTGGCACACCCAGGGTTCTGAGCTAGATATCATCATTCTTCTCTTTCTTGGTGATTTCCTTCTACTTTTGACTCTCTCTCTCTCTGCAGCATAAGCCTTAGGCTTCCTTGCACTATATAGCTAATAATAATAATAATAAACATAGAAAGGGTTAAGTAGAAATAAAATTTTTCATCTACGAATTGCAGTTCTTCTTAATGGATTCAAGCGAGATGGTCAGACTATCAAAGCAGGAGTCACATGACTGGTGTTTAACTGTCTGTGTGTATCAGGGAAGTGCCTCTGAGATGCAAATGATATACCAGTATTGTCAGGATGCAAAAAATGCTCTCCGGAAGGTGGTATAAAAGTTACAGATATATAATTCTGTAATGAACATCTTAGACATGAATCATTGTAATATTCCTTATATTAGTATTATTTAGTTGATATTTGACTGTATGTACTGTACTGTAATTAAGCAATAGTCAACTTTTTCAGTGAGCTGCTGGCTATTAAGGTGGGAAAGCATGTGATGACTAATTAGGCAATTTTCTTATCGCTGCAACCTAAGTGATATTCAGGAATTTTACCTGCATGGAAGTGATTATCCCATTGTATAAGGCAGTGGTCAGGCCACATCTTGAGTATTGCATACAGGAGGAAGTCTGTGGAGCTGTTAGAATCACTTTAGGAAGGCTGTGGAGCTGTTGGAATGAGTGCTGAGAAGAGCAACAAGATTGATGTGAGGAACAAAAGGGTCTTCTTACCAGGAAAGTCTTCAGTTCTACAAACTGTAGTGCCTGTAGATTAGGCAACTGAAAGTACATCTGACTGAAATGTTAAGGGTTTTGAATGGATTGAGTAAACCCAGTGCTGATGAAATGTTTCTTCTTGCTCAGACTCCACACGAGGGGGCATAGATTCAAACTGAGGAATGATGGTTGCAGAATAAATTTGCAGAAATTTGCCTTCCGCCAGTGGGTGGTCGATTGTTAGAACAAACTCCCATTTGATGTTGTAGAGGTGGGTGGTTTGAAGTTTGAATAAATTCAAGAAAGAACTAAACAGTTCCAGATGGAATAGACAGGTGATATCTGAAGTGTTGGTTTTTTTTTTTTTTTTTTGTGTGTGTGATTCCGTATAGCCTTGCTTTCATGCATCATTTGCTGCTAGTAATGCCAACAATAGCATTTACTGTATGCTTCTGTATGCTCTGATAATTTATAATCATCCTACTCATTTTCTTCTATCATTAAACTTGTCTGTTCATCTGTCAACCATTTAGGTGTAGTCTTTGAACATTATCTCTTAGTTGGTATGAAACGCTTAGCAGTATCTGTGATTAGCTCCGTGAACATTTCCATTTGCATTTTTTTCTGTTGAAAAGAGTTTAAAAAGATGATTTAGCCTATGGGCCAGCTGTATATCAGTGGGCTGCACTGGTCAGTAATGTGTTCCCTTCGCTTGTAATTTTTGCTCTCCTTTCAAGTTTTAAACTAAGTGTGTGACAAAATAGTTTCACATTGAGTATTTAACTATTTTGTAACCATATAATAAGAGTGTTGTGTTATAATTGTTTTGTTTTCATATTTAATTATTAAATTTAAGAAAATTAAAGTTTATGTATGAATAATGATAATAAATCAAATTTTATTTGTTAGAAATGGCTAAGTGATAAGGAACTGCCCTTTCTGCCCACTTCCTGTGTGAATTCACACAGCATGTGACTTTCAGCTTTTCATCTCTTTTGGCTACTAGCCAATAAACAGACACCTGTCTTAGCATACTATAATCACTTTTGTGAAAGAAAATTCCTTTACCCTCGACAGTAATTTTTTTCTTGGAATAAATCCCACATCAGCGTGCAATAACTTAATTGTTCCTCTACATTATAATTCTTAGTACATGATGAATGACTGCTGATAACTAGATCAAGTATATTGATCTGGTTATCTCTCATGACTCTGTAACATGGCGTAGAAAGCAGTCAACTAGTAAACCCAGAAACGTTCTCTAGCCGAATAAGCTGCCAACTCAATCAATATTTAGAAATTTAAAATGTCTCATGTTAAGATAGTGTGATTTTCTGGACACTGCCTAGTTGTTCAGTATATATAGTTCATTTATAATTATGAATAAACAACTATATAGACAAATGTAGTTTGTATTTGTAGTATTTTACTGCTGGAGAAATAAAAAGACCAAAATTGTTGGGACCCTCTGGGGACAACTACTGCTAGTCCTCCCACCTCAGTACTAGACTGAATCGATTATACTAAGTAATACTAGTGTTCAAAGTCCAATGTGACATAAGCACTGGGAACAATTCTGGAATGCATTCATTAGAGCTTCACTATGTCTTTTAATTAATGACACTGTTCTAGTTCTATAAAACCACCTTGTCTCGGACAGTGATGGTATGTTAACATTGAACTCTTTTAGCACGGCTTTTCGTTTAGTACTTGATGAAGAAAATTTACTGAAAACTCGAAATTGTGAAAAGAAAACTTTTACTCCATTAACTTTCTCTGACAGTTTACTTGAAACTAAATTCAATTTATGTGCATAGCAGTGAATAAAATATCTGAATTTAAAACCCTTTTCTATCGGTTTCGTTTGAATCCCATTATGTTCGCCAGCCATCACTGCTGACCCATCGTATGTTTGACTGACCAGCTTGTTCTTTGCATCACTAAAGGTTTCTAATGCTTCCTATCATTTCAGTAAGTCTTGTAGCACTTTTATATACACTGACATCATAAAATCCCCAAAATCTTTCATGTATTTGATACCCCAAAACATATCTAATTATTATAGATAGTTGGACATGCATTGCACAATCCATCGTTTCATCTGCTTGCACTGAAATAAACTGAGCATTTTCAATTTTATTTTGAATGACACTGCTGATAACCTTATCAATGGAAATTATCAAGTCATTCTGAATTGTACTAGAAACTCCTGAAAATTGTTTAGACCCTTCCTTCGTTGAAAGCTATGATGCAAAAACACTGCCCATTTCTGCAAAACAGTTTAAGGGCTATACCAGACAAGTGCTTGAAGTGCAAGTGTAAGCTGCTGTTGTGAACGCCTCCAAAACAGCAACCTACACGTAGTGCTCCTAATAACATCAGATCGTTTGAAACTAGATGGAGTGCTTTTAACATTTCATTGGATATCACCAGTGACTCACTTTCTATTCCCAGTTTCAAGATGGATGTTGTTCAAGTTGGATTTATGTATGGTGTTGATTGCGAGTAGAAAGAGAAAACGACAATGGTGGATTCATCCAGCAAATTCAAATAGGTAAAAAAAAAAAAAAAAAATTTATATTGTGTCAAACTGAGAATTTTTTTATTTTATTTTACAGAATGTCAATACAAAGTTTTGATGAACTTCTTATGTTAATTAGTGAAAAAAAACAGAAAATTTGATACCATGATGCAGAAATCAATACCGATGTTTATATCTATGTTTTATGTGCTATACCAACAGGCTAACTCCCACTAATTGAAATATTTCTGCGTGCTTGCCACTTTTCTGACTATTGCTTTGGCGCCATCACTGCACACATCAACACATTTGTCCCAACTTATACTGTGTGTGTGTGTGTTCATAAAATTATGGATACAGTTAAAGATGTTCTCACCAGTGGTTTGAGTTTATAAACTTTCGCATAGAAGCAAGTCTTCTTCAATCCCTTTGTCAAAATCATATCTTACAAAAACCAGAAAAATTGCAAGACCTGCAACATCAGTGGACTTGTCTAATTGCAGTGAGTACCCATAACATTGATGCAGCCGAGAAATGAGTTGTCTGGATGTCATCAGCAAGATCACGAATATGAAGCAAAACTGTGTTTTTGGGAAGTGGCACGGCTTCAACTTTTTTACGCGACGTCTCACTTAACATACAAGACACTATCTTTTGCACATGGTTTTATTAGCGATTTCCCAATTGTGTGTGTGCTTCAGTGTTGTTTTCTTTGTTTGTAAAATTATTTTATTTCTACCTGCTATTCTTATTCAGAGATTGAGGTATTTGTAAGACTCGGTGTCTTACAGAATTACTTTCGGTAACATAAAGGGTAACTTCCTGTTTGATTTTACCACACGGGACTTCTCAGAATAATGCATCTATATTCCTGTCTTTCCACCACTCAACATTATTTCCAGATGGAATATTGATGAGTATTTTCCATCCTTTTGAAGCAGAAAACATTCTCCACTACCCACACGGGAACGGAGTACTTTTCATGCAGTAAAGGATTAGTGTTGTTTGATTTTACGAATGTTCACGAGAAGACAACAGTTTTCGAAGTTTGTAATGTAGCTAGCAATAGAAATATTTTCTTGAAATTTTGTTAGAAGATCAAATATACATCCGGCAAAGGTGCTGTACTGATATTGATTCCTAAAAACAATTACAATAAAGGAAACTTTTTTTTTTTTTATCAAATGCACATTGCAGTGTTATCAGTTTTACACCAGTTTTTCTCATTTCCAGTGTGGCTTCAAATAGATGAATTTCCTCAATTTTGTGTTAGTAGATGCAGTGCACATTGAAGAAAGGAAGTATGATCTTTCGTTTTTTTGTTTTTCAAAAACAATCTGTTGCAATTCCTTCGGTCATGTTTTTTATGCCAAGAAACAATTGAGCGCATTATTTTATTATTATTTTTATTTTTTTCCGTGTATCACGCTGGCAACGACTCTGTACTTTGCGGCTTACTGTGTGCTTTCATTGCTTTCACAATCCTTTTCAAAAAAGAAAGACACCGAAGTGATGTTTGAAATGAAAGGTTTTCAAAATTCGTTTTGGAAGAAGACAGAGACCCCACGTGATTCTCATTTGTTAACACTGACATTAGTTGTACTATTGCAGTGGATATTCTTCAGCAGTTTTCCGATTACTGTTTTCATCTTATTTAATGATAATAAAGTTCTTTATTAACTTAAATGTGCATTCGTGATTCCGTACACAGATAACCAGAATCTACCAATAAATTGTCTCTGCAAGTGAACAAACTGGTATTTTGTTAACTAATGAAAAAGTACTAAAATAGAAGTAATATTTATAATAAATATAAGGTTCAGAACTGAGCTTTCTGATTCTTCTCATCATTACATAGTTCATCCCAGTTATTTTCCAATTTTAATACAGCACTTTGCCTTTATTTGTTGTTGTTGTTATTTGGTTTTTTTAGGAGCATTAGCAACTAAGGCCACATTGCTTCGGGGATATGCAGTGGTTGTTCCCTGACCTTTCCGCATCCTTTGTATTTGGTGGTCACGGGCTCGAATACCTGTCTAATCAAGAAGCGTGTGTCCACCTGGCTATGGAGGTGCCTGCCTTTATTTCTTTGTTGGAGTAGTCTTTTAATGATGTGTTGTACAAGGGAGGGCTCCTTTCCACCTCACAAATAAACTCCTCTGTGTCAAACATTGTCTTCCCCAAAGTATAATAAACAAACCAGTTAAGGCCAACCACCCCTCGTGCACGGGGAGAATGTCTCCTCAGGCTATGCAAATGCCAAGGCGCATGGGCTTCTAACGGTTCCGTAGGCATTTTACACCAGCTTACTATAAAACTGGCCATTGGAAGGCGTCGCCAACACTTCAATTGCTCGTCTAGTTTAGTCCTGAGAGTTCACGATAATTACCTTTATTTAGGCTATCTTCTCCTTTATTATGTCCACATAGTGGCAGTTCTTGCTTACATAAATTTAAGACTGCATTGGCTAATTGCTTTAAATGTTGTCTATTTTCTTGAACTTTTTTATTATAACTTTCTCTTTGGAATTTTGTGCCACTTCTAATGGCCTGTGTAATGTCTATCTGACCAAACGTCTTCAAACACTTATAATTATTCAAATGACTTGAAGATTTTGCATGATAATTGCTGTCATTCAAAATATTTCTAAAATTAGAATAACCAGTATCTGTCCAGGATTGATTTGCATTGGGCTAGAATAGTAAACACGGCCAGCAGTACAATTTTTCACTTGAGAGGCTTCCACATAACCAGTCTGTTTGTTTCTACCATTTATGTTGAAATAAACGATTGCCTACTTTTGTTTTAATTAATGGCTTGGGACAGACTGCCTTAATTTCTCTCTGCTCAGCGATGTTTCACCTTCCAAATGGTTTTTCTTTCAATGATAACACTAAATCATCCATATTGGATATGATTTCAAAGTAATCAACATAAAAAATATAAAGTTTTGAACATAAAAAAGGCATCTGGAGTGGACAGGATCTATCCAGTTATATTAAAGGAGGCAGCAAAGGAAGTAAGCAAACCCTTAGCCATAATTATGTGAGCTTCCTTGGACTCTGGAGAGGTCCCCACGGACTGGAGGTGTGCAAATGTATCACCAATTCACAAAGGGGTTTCAAAAGGTGACACAGGTAACCATAGACCTGTTAGTTTAACTTGTGTTCTTGGGAAAATAATGGCATCTTGTTAAGGAAGTATTGCAGGATCATCTAGACAAGACTGCAGTAATAGTTAAGACACAGCATGTGTTTTTTAAAGGGAGGTCTTGTCCTGACCAGTTTGATTGGATACTATGATGTGGTCACAAAGGAACTGAATGCCAAAAATAATTTTGATATCATATACTTAGATTTCAGGAAAGCTTTTGATACTGTTGCACATGGAAGACTGCTGGGCAAATTGGAGTAGTATAGCATTAAGGGTAAGTTGCTACAATGGATAAAGGGATGGCTGAGTCGGAGACGACCGAAAGTGGTAATCAATGGGCACTGCTCTTCGTGGTCAAATGTTATTAGTGGAATTCCCCAGGGTTTGGTGTTGGGCCCATTGTTGTTTTGTATTTTTATCAATGATATTGATGAAGGTATATAAGGTTTAATGTCCAAGTTTGCAGATGATACAAAGGTTGGCAGGGTTGTTAACGACAATAAAGACAGTATGCTACTCCAACTGATTTGGACAAATGGACTGAGAAGTGGCAACTGAAGTTTAACATTGATAAATGCAAAGTACTGCATATGGTTAGGAATAACCGATGAGAAACGTACCAACTGTGTGGTACTAAACTCAGGGAAATGGAAAAGACCTGGGGGTAATTTTGCAGTCAAATATGAAGTTCACTGAGCATTGCAGACGGGTGGCCATGGCAAGTCATTGAGTCTTGTCAATGATGTATAGGAATTTTGCTAGCAGGAACAGGGAGGTGATTATTCCGTTATACAAGGCAATGGTCAAGTCACGCTTAGAGTACTGTGTACATGTCTGGAGGCCTCATTTTAGGAAGGATGTAGAATTGCTAGAATGAGTGTAAAAGGGCAACAAGATTGGTGAGGGGAACAAAGGGGTGCTCTTACCAAGAAAGGCTTAAGTTCTGCAAACTGCGGCACCTGGAGAGTAGGCACCTACGAGGTGATCTGATTGAGGTGTATAAGGCCTTGAATGGGATGAGTAAGCTGAATGCTGATGGGATTCTTCCTCTTGCTCAGATTAAGAACTTGATGGGACATAGATTCAAATTAAGGAAAGACAGTTATAGAATAGATGCGTGGAAATTTGCCTTTAGCCGGCAGGTAGTTGATTAATGGAACAGACTTCCATCTTCTGTTGTGGATGTTGATAGCCTAAATAAATTTAAGGCTGAGCTGGACAGGCATTTGGAATGATGAATTGGAGGGGTGAAATGGGAGGGTTTCTTTTGGCTGATGCTGCATAAGCTTGCTTTCTTGTATCATATGCATCTGCTAATGCTAGTAATAAAAAATAATAATATGTAACACAATAATTCTTAACAGTCACAGCACTATATATGTAGCGAACCAGCACGCAAAACAACAAACTGAAAGGAAACAGGAAGCAAGCAAGATGCTACCTCTCGTTAACTGTTACTAAGCTGAGTGAAATTGGTACGAGTTGAAGTATTTTATCTTTACATAAATAAGTCATTAATAGATGTATAAATTATTTTTTTTACAGAAGGTGAAAGATTATATGAAAACAGTAATTTGTAACTGCATACAAGCAAAAAAAGTTAGTATGTGATAAACTTGGATTACATAACATAACTTGTTTTCTGATATAATGACTCGAGCCTCTGTATTAGTCTACAATAAGCCGCTAACTCATGCCAATGAGAAATGGCACAAGTAGGGTCTATGGTACTGCCAGTGCAATTCTTATGAACTGCAAATATGAAAATTGAATGAATGAAAAGTATGAAATTCATAATTTTCATCCATTTCCTTGACTCGTGCCAGGCACGAGTAGCACGAGTGCTGCAATCACTACTGATGTGTATATATATATTTCAGAATCGAGTACAGGCAGTTCTCGAGTTTTTTCCCCAAGTATCAACAAAATCGAAAATATGAACATTAATTGCAAAAAATTAAGATAAACATTCATGAATACCGCATTCCAAACCACTTGCTTAGCTATACAAACAGTGTACCCCCTTTACGATATTAATCAGTTCCAGGGACACCATCATATCGTTAAAATACCGTAATGTGAACCCAATAACACATCGTTTTTTGGTAATTCGTTTCACGATTTTGGAAGTTGAAATTTTCGCTGTATAATTAAGCTATTTATCTCTCTAAAATATCATTTTTAAGGTCACGAGCGTGATGACCTTAATTAAGGCCATATAAAAGGTCGTGAGTGTGGTTTGTAAATTGTATTAGTTACCAATTCAAATCATTAAAATGCATTACACTTTCATCATTATCATGTTTCATTATAAGAATCAATTTTAAATGCCTTTGTGATATTTTTCTAAAGCACATTTCTGAAGGTCATGACCATAAAACAATAAAAACAATTTGCACTTTCTGGTTTATTGGGCTTTTCTGTTACTGCAAGCAATTATAAATGGGTAGTAAACTCGATGTTATTGCATTTGCAAAAATACCGATAGCTGGAATTGCATTGTTTTTTACGTTATTTTGGTGTGTGTTTGCCCTTTACTAAAATCTTCAGTCGTATAAAAAACATAAATAAAATTTCAGAATCTTCTCTTCGTTCCTTTTTTTTTTAAGCTTCCTAAACTTGTTACTCCAACCGAATCGTGTTAGTTGCAATTTGTGTGCCATTAAAAAATGCTTATGCATGCAATTGTGAAATATATAATTAAAAGAGAAGATTATCTTGGAAACAAACGTTTCTTGAAACTTTTCTGAAGAAGACGGCTCCTTGTGCAGCAAACCAATGAGTGATCAATGAGTGTGCATTTAGTCGGTGATGAAGAATAATAAACATTCTTTAACATTTGTGAGTTGTAAATAATTTCTCTATTATTATAATTTACTTGATTTTACAGGCTACGTTTTCATTTCTTTGAATAAATCAATCATTGTTGAGAACATAACCCCTATTTTTAACCTGATGTCTATGGGAAATAAATTCCCACTTTACGAGCACACACTAATAATAGAGAATTAACTCGTAAAGTCGAGAACTACCTTTATTATCTCTGAGTTACGTTATGACTTTTGTATCTCCTGTCAAGTTTTATGTATTAATTTATAATGTTATGTTTGTAAATCTAGGTCGTTATATGTATTTAGTTTAAAAGTACAATTTAATTGACAGTGAAATTTAATAAGATTAATAAATTTTACTGATTAATTGATAACTAAGCTAACTATACTAAGCAAACAGCATTTGTCAATTCCCAGATGTCAGGTAATTCCATTTGGCCACAAAGGAGTTGTTCCAAGGTGCACAGATTCCTTTTCTCGATGATGGTTCCCCATGGTTGCATTAGCATTAGCATTAGTAGAGGCATTTGATGCAAGAAAGCAAGCTTATGCAGCATCAGCCAAAAAAAAAAAAAAAAACCCCACTTCCACTTCACCCCTCTGTTCGTTCAAAATACCTGTCCAGCTGAGCCTTAAACTTATTTAGGCTATCAACCTCCACCACAAGGGATGGAAGTCTGTTCCACCAACCAACCACCCGCTGGCTAAAGGCAAATTTCCGCACGTCTATCCTACATCTGTCTTTCCTCAATTTGAATTTATGCCCTCTCAGGTGATTTTTCTGAGCTAGAGGAAGAATCCCATCAGCATTGAGCATCCTTAAACCATTCAAGGCTTTATACACCTCTATCAGATCACCTCGCTGGTGCCTAGTCTCCAGACACTGTAATTTGCAAAACTTAAGCCTTTCTTCGTAAGAGCACCCCTTTGTTCCATTCACTAATCTTGTTGCCCTTCTCTGTACTCGTTCCAGCAGCTCTACATCCTTCTTGAAATGAGGCCTCCAGACCTGTATACAGTACTCTAGGTGTGGCCTGACCATCGCCTTATACAATGGAATAATCACCTCCTTATCCCTGCTGGAAAAATTCCTGTATATCATTGACAATACTCCATGAGCTACTCTTGCAGCCCGTCTGCACTGCTCAGAGAACTTCATATCTGCCTGCACAACCACCCCCAAGTCCCTTTCATTCTCTACCACTGTCAGTGTAGTACCACAGAGTTGATACGTTGCTCTGGGGTTGCTGTTTCCCATGTGTAGTACTTTACATTTATCAATGTTAAACTTCATTTGCCACCTCTCAGCCCATCTGCTCAACCTTTCCAGATCCTGTTGCAGCAGCATAGTGTCAGTAGTGTCCTTGACAACCCTGCCAACCTTTGTATCGTCTGCAAACTTGGACATTAAGCCCGATATACCATCATCAATATCATTTATAAATACAGAAAACAATAATGGACCCAACACTGAGCCCTGAGGGACTCCACTAATAACATCAGTCCACGATGAGCAGTGTCCATTGATTACCACTCTCTGTCTTCTCCCCCTCAACCACCCCTTTATCCATAGCAGCAATTTGCCTCCAATGTCACACTGCTCCAATTTGTGTAGCAGTCTTCCATGTGCAACAGTATCAAAAGCCTTTCTAAGATCCAAGTATATAATATCAAAGTTATTCCCTGCATCCAGTTCTTTTGTGACTGCATCATAGTATCCAATCAAGTTGGTCAGGCAAGACTTCCCCTTAACAAAACCATGCTGTGTCTGAGCTATAACTGAAGTCTTGTCTAAATGATCCTGCAGTGCTTCTTTAACCAGTGCCTCTATTACTTTTCCTGGAACAGAAGTTAAGCTCACAGGTCTATAATTACTTGTGTCAGTCTTTGATCCTCCTTTGTGAATTGGGGTCACATTTGCACATTTCCAGTCTATGGGTACCTCCCCTGAGTCCAAGGAAGCTCTCATAATTATGGCTAAGGGTTTTCTTACTTCCTTTGCTGCCTCCTTTAATATAACTGGATAGATCCCATCCACCCCGGGTGCCTTTCTTGTGTTTATCTTCAACAGTTTCTCCTCCACTTTACTCCCAGTTATTTCAAGATTCTGTAGCTTACTGCTAGAGTTGAATACACCTCTGGCATTCCCCTCGCTGAATAACTCCTCATGTGTGAATGTCGATGCAAAATATTCATTTAGTTTGTTAGCTACCTGAGCAGGATCATCAACACTTGACCCATCAATATCAAGTGGACCAGTCTGATTCATCCCCTTCCTTCTAGAGTTTACATAAGTAAAGAACTCTTTGCTGTTTTTCTTTGCATCCCTTGCCAAGGATTTCTCGTAATCTGCCTTCGCCTGCCTAACCTCCTTTGTAACTTGGTTGCATATCAACTTGTATCTATCATAGGCTTCTGTGTCATGTGTTAATTTGTATGTATCCCATGCATTTTTCTTCTCTGCCATATGCCTCATTAGTTCATCTGACATTCATTTTGGCCTAAACCTTGAACAGTATTTCTTAGTTGGTATGTAAAGCCTAGTAGCTTCCAAGATAAGTTCTTTGAATGCTTCCCATTTTGAATTTGCTGTTGGTAACATCATCAGTTGGTCCCACTGTATAGAATTTAAATACTGTCTCAGTCCATCGTAGTCGCCTTTAGGAAGCAATAACCCTTCCCTTTACCCCTAATGGTAGCTACCTCTTTGAGTAAATCCCACTTCAGCACACTGTGATCACTGTCACCTAGTGGTTCATTTACCTGCAGATTCTTAATGCATGAAGAATCACTACTGATAATCAAATCAAGAGTATTACTCCCTCTAGTTTCCTCCCGAACGTGCTGATGTAGAAAACAGTCATCCAATAAATCCACAAAAGTCTTGCTAGTATGTGAGTGACCAACCCACAAATTCCAGTCAGTATCTGGGAAATTAAAATCCCCCATTATAAGACTCTCTGATTTACTGGCCCACTCTATTTCCCTGTACAGTTTTTTATTATACTCATCAGAATCATTAGATCTATAACACACTCCTCTCAATTTTGATCTCCCAGTGCTTATGTCACACCAAACTGACTTGACACTGCACTGTCCAGCAATGTCGACTGGCTGCACTTCTTTTGATTTTATGTGTTTCTTAACTAATAGCATAATCCCTCCTCCCTTCCTATCCTGTCTATCACTCCTGTACGCATTGTACTCCCCAAATTCCAGTTCTGCATTTCTTATATCAAAGATACCTTGTCTCTGATATCCCAACAATATCTGCCTTTGATGTTTTGACCAACACCTCAAATTCATCAAATTTATTTACCAAACTTGTAGCATTGGTGTACATGCAAGTATACATTCACCTCTTTCTATTCTTAGCTACCCTAACACAACCCATGTGTTTACTTGTACCGCAATGCAGTCTGTGAAATACCCTGCATCTTGTTTTCCAGGTTGCTGCTCATTCCAATAGATACAGTGCAAGAATCACTTTCACCTCTGCCAGCGGCTGCTGTTAATCTATTAGTCAAGTATCCCTCCCCCTTGCGCCTCCGTAGCCAGGTTGGCAGGAGCAGCAGTGCATAGCACACGCTTTTTGATTATACCGGGGTTCCAGCCCTTGACCACCAAATACGGAGGATGCGGAAAGGTCAGGGAATGACCACCACATATCCCTGGAGCAATATGGCCTTAGTTGCTAATTCTTAAAAACTAAATAACACACACACACACACACACACACACACACACACACACACACACACACACACACACACACACACACACACACACACATCCCCCTTCCCCAAAGCCAGCAGTTTTCTGACCCACCTAACACTGCCTTGATATCATCAGCAAATATTCTCACACCGTTTCAATTTAAGTGTATCCTATCCCTGTAGAAGCAGTCTCTTCTGTTAACAAGCACAGACCAGGTCTCTCCTGGGCCGAATTGATCGACAAGGCTCTCATCATATACTCCTTCCTATCGTATCTGGGCAGAATTGCAGACACCTTCAAATTCAACCCTAATTCACAGCTTTTTTTTCAACATTCACCTGTACTTGTTAAGTAATTCTGCCGGTCACCTACTGTTAATATCATTAGTGCTAACATGTATACAACAGTGTCACCTTTTGTGTCCTTAAAAGATATCTGCTCTACAACATCATCAACCTTTGCCCCTGGCAGACATACCCTGGTCCTGTTCCACCTATCCTTTTTACCCAGTATATTTCCCGTTTCCCTGACAATAGTCACCGACAACTACTAGTTTTTGTGGGACCAGTGCATTCTGCCTTGGAGGTTGCTGCTGTGTTGCGTGATGATCAAGTGCAAGCTCTGGCGTTGATGTGGCAGCTGAGAGCTTGATGGGCCCCTCAATTTAGATCCTTTCAGGGTATCCACCCTGCCCTTCAAGCTCTCATATAGGCCCATAACAACGACCATTTGAGGAAAGACTGGTTATGTTAGCTACAAAGCCTGGCAACCAGGCACTTCAGAGGTGACTTGATTGATATTTATAAAGCTCTAAGAGGGATTAGTAAAATGAATGAAGATGGAATTTTCATTGTTATAAAGAATTCTAGAATTAGTGGCCATATATTAAAATTACAAGGGTTGAGGTTTAGATTAGATTTTGGGAAGTTTTCTTTTAGTCAGAGAGTCATTGATAACTAGAACAAGTTGCCCTCACAGCTTGTTGTGGCTGACAGTTTGAATAAATTCAGAGGTCAAATGGATAGTTGACCTCTTCCCTCATCAGTTGAGAAGAGGTCAACTATCCAGTTGACCTCTTCAACTTAACCTCAATATATAGTGAGGGAAGCATATAATTTTTATTTTCTTATTTACTTGTTTTTTTCAGTGTAGCAAAAGCCAGTGGTTTCCTTCACTATTTGGTGAATACTATTACTAAAATACAGCCCCTCATTTTTAAAATGTTACCATTTTGAAAATAGAATTTTCATACAAATTTAGTTTACAGTTAGGACATGAAAGATTCTGTAGCACTATTTTTTTTTTTTTTATTATTATTATTATTAGCTATATGGTGTAAGGAAGCCTGAGGCTTATGCTGCACCATCCAAAAAAAAACAAATACCTGAGAGAGAGAGAGAGAGAGAGAGAGAAAAAGAAAGAGTCAAAATTAGAAGGGAATCACTAAGAAAGAGAAGAATGATGATATCCAGCTTAGGACCCCTGGGTGTGCCAAGCCCATACTCACCAGATGTGAGCCCCTGGGGTTTCATTTATGCAAAATAGCAGCACGAAAATTGCAGAATTCCTTGCAATAGTTTACAAATCAAACGAATCTCTTTAAAATCCCAATTTATTACTTACATGGACTTAAGGATTTGGTTGAATCCTGTAACATTGCATGCATTATATCTAAACATTTTCACCAAGTCAAATATAAGTAACTAAAGAAATTAACTTTTTAACCAGTTACAGTGGAGAGGGAGACTTTTATACAAAAAACAATTAGTACCACCTTTGGAAAATTTCAAATATACTTGTAATTGAACGTACGTTAAAAAGGTTTTTCAGTAGAACAGTCTGTCTCTCATTTTAACAATATTGTTTATGTTTTGTTATTAAACTTATGGTCTTAATTTTTGACTTGCTCTTGGAAAAGTTACACACACTCACACAATGTTAAATTTTGACTGTGCATATAATTTGCTAAGTATTGAGCATCAATCATGCTATGTTATCAGTTTCCCATCTGATAACACTACCCAACATGATTTTTAACTCCAGCAAATCAGTGGTTGTTTCTGGTCAAGTTTTATGTATGGAATTTAAAATCAATCATAAAAAAATATCATGTCTCAGTTTTAAGATATAGATAGATAACTGAATTCTGTACAAAGATATCATTACTGTTTGAAATACAATTTTTAAATTTATTAACTTTTGGTTGGTTTTGTTTATTGGGCTAAAAGTTAAGCAAGTACATCATTACTGTTCTTGCAATATAGTATATTTTGATTTTGATGCACTTTTCCAGACAAGTCAGTATTTTTATTAATTTTATTATACCAATCAACCTTTTCAATATATAGTGTATGATAAACTACATTACAAGAATTCACCTTCTGTTCAAATTTGCCATTTGCTTTTACTGTTTTTAGGTTAATGCATTGTTAAAATGGAGAAGACAAAGCACAGAACTTGCGTCAATCACCCAGACAACTTCTGCTATGTTTGTGGACACTTAACCCCAAAAACTCAGAGGAAGAAAATATACAGTGCCACAAAAGTTGCATATTCATTGTACTTTGGCTGCAAGATCGGTGATAAAAAAAAAATTGGGCTCCATATATCTGTTGTATTACTTCTACAATAAACTTAAGGCTGTGGTTATATGGCAAGCTGAGAGCATTACCTTTTGCCATCCCTGTGGTGTGGCACGAGCCCAAGAATCATTTCAATGACTGCTATTTCTGCATGACAAAATAAAAGGTATTTCCAAAAGGAGTAAGTGCTGCATCAAATATCCAAATATCCCATCAGCAATTAGGCCAATGCCACACAGTAAAGCACTGCCAGTACCTGTGCCACCAAAATCTTAGGGTATTGGAAGTAATGATGAAAGTATAGAAGAAATCGTTTTACCAGATGTCGTGGAACCATGTACTTCATATGATTCGGACTACGAGCCAGAAAAAGAAAAGTCTTACACTATATTGAACAAGAAGAATTAAGCGACTTATTATTATTATTATTATTATTATTACTAGCCATATAGTGCAAGGAAGCCTGAGGCTTATGCTGGCTGCACCAGCCAAAAAAAAAAAAATTTCCACGTTACCCAGAGAGAGAGAGAGAGAGAGAGAGAGAGAGAAGTAGAAGGGAATCACCAAGAAACAGAAGAATGGTGATATCCAGCTCAGGACCCTGGGTGTGCCAAGCCCATACTCACCAGATGTGAGCCCCTGGGACTTGATCAGAGACTTGGGCTTGCCCAAGTCTCTGATCTGACCAATGATGAAAGTATAGAAGAAATCGTTTTACCAGATGTCGTGGAACCATGTACTTCATATGATTCGGACTACGAGCCAGAAAAAGAAAAGTCTTACACTATATTGAACAAGAAGAATTAAGCGACTTATTATTATTATTATTATTATTATTACTAGCCATATAGTGCAAGGAAGCCTGAGGCTTATGCTGCACCAGCCAAAAAAAAAAAAATTTCCACGTTACCCAGAGAGAGAGAGAGAGAGAGAGAGAGAGAGAAGTAGAAGGGAATCACCAAGAAACAGAAGAATGGTGATATCCAGCTCAGGACCCTGGGTGTGCCAAGCCCATACTCACCAGATGTGAGCCCCTGGGACTTGATCAGAGACTTGGGCTTGCCCAAAGAGAAGGCTGAATTATTCGGATCCAGACTACAACAGTGGAATTTACTCTCCAGAGGTACAAACATTACAATATACCGTAAGCGAAATGAAGAGTTTTCAAGATATTTTGCAATGGAAAACAACGTGTGTCTGCAAAGATGTTGTTGGTCTTATGCATGAACTGAATATTAATCACAATACCTCTGAATGGCATTTGTTTATTGATGCATCAAAGGTAAGTTTGGAAATACTTTACCATCAGTTCCTCTTGTTCATGCTGTTGGCCCGAAAGAAACTTATGATAGTATGTCCCTAATTCTTGCTGGTATACGTTATAATGACTATGGTTGGAATATTTGTGGTGATCTCAAAGTGATTGGAGTGCTTGTTGGGTTGCAAGGTTGTTTCACTAAATACTGTTGTTTTCTGTGTTTGCGAGATAGTTGTGCAACAGCCAACCACTGCGTCGTACGACACTGGGACAAGAGAGAGAGAGAGAGAGATGAATATATTCCCAGCAAAAGCAATGGAAAGTATGTTTCATTGGTTGATCCACAAAAGGTTTTTCTTCCCCTTTTACACACCAAGCTTGGACTGATTAAGAGTGCGCCTCCGTAGCCAGGTGGGAAGGAGCAGCAGTGCGTAGCACACGCTTCTTGATTAGACCGGGGTTCGAGCCCGTCACCACCAAATACGGAGGATGCGGAAAGGTCAAGGGAATGACCACCGCATATTCCCGGAGCAATATGGCCTTAGTTGCTAATGCTCCTAAAAACCAAATAACATAACATAACATAACATAACATGACTGATTAAGAATTTCGCTAAGGCACTGGATAAAGAAAGCAGAGGATTCACATATTTACTGAAAATGTTTCCAAATTTATCTTGTGCAAAGCTGAAGGAAGGAATTTTCATAGGTCCTCAAATAAGAAAGCTCCTAAAAGATGAAGAATTTCAAAGAAACCTGAATGATGTTCAACTGGCTGCATGGAGATCTTTCATGGCTGTGGTACACAGATTCCTCGGAAAGAGAAAAGAAGAGAACAATGAGCAACTGGTGACAAACTTGTTGAAATGTTACAAGAACATGTGGTGCTTGAATGTCATTGAAAATGCATTTCCTTCATTCCCATCTGGATTTCTTTCCTGAAAACTTAACAGATGTCAATGATAAACAAGGAAAGCACTTCCACCAGGATGTATCTGCAATGGAAAAACGATACCAAGGTCACTGGGACTCTGCCGTGATGGGAGATTAATTACTGTTGGTTCCTTAAACGGGAAAGCAATCTGAGTATAAAAGGAAATCATTGGGAAATAAATTGGGTATAAAGGGAAATATGTCTAAATAATATATATTGTGTGTAATAATTATGACCATGTATGCTGATATTGTATAAAAGCAAGGAATTTAAAAAAATGCGGACATCTTTTGATGTAGACGTGACATAAGTAAAAGATTGATATTTTCATAATCAGGACATTAATTTTGTTCAGAATAAGCAACTTTTGTTCCAGAGGTATGACGGAAAAAAAAATTTTGTGAGGTAGTGTAATTATTTTCATATTCAAAAAAAAAGCTGTGTGATTTTTACATTAGTTAATTTGATTCTGGAAGGCCATGTGATATTATTAATAATAAATAGTCCGTTCTCAAAAATTTTCACAGATATAATGATAACTGCCGATACTCACAACAACACTAATAAAGTAGCAGATGAATAAATCAATTATTTTTTTTCCCATAATTATGGAATGTATTATTTGGCCAGCTGCTGGTAAGTTGCTGGTTTTCAGAATTTCAAAAAAATGTAGAGGGCCCTTGGATTGTAGTTTACATAAGGATTAAACAGTTACAAAATAATGTAAGGAGTTAAGTTTATTCAGCTTCAACAAAAAAACGACAAAAGCTGTAGCCACTTTATCTGTCCATTTCTTCTAATAACATGTGACCAACAGTTTTTACCTTCCCTAATATAACAACTGTTGTAGTCAATTTTTATGCATAGATTTTGAAAAATTTCTTAAAATTTCAGATCATGTCACATTTTCTACATACACAAGTTAGCATTAGTTGAGGCATATGATGCAAGAAAGCAAGCCAAAAAAAAAAAAAAACCCTTCCCATTTCATCCATCTGGTCACTTCAAATGTTTGTCTAGTTCAGCCTTAAATTTATTTAAGCTGTCAACTTCCAGAACAACAGATGGAAGTCTGTTCCAGCAATCAACTACCCACTGGCTAAAGGCAGGCTTCTGCACATCTATTCTACAACTGTCTTTCCTTAACTTGAATCTATGTCCCCTCAGGTTCGTAATCTGAGCAAGCGGAAGTATCCCGTCAGCATTGAGCCTGCTCAAACCATTCAAAGCTTTGTAACCTTCAATCAGATCACTTCGCAGGTGCCTAGTCTCCAGATGTTGCAACTTGCAGAACGTAAGCCTTTCTTTGTAAGCGCACCCGTATGTTCCTCTCACCAATCTTGTTGCCCTTCTCTGTACTCATTCTACATCCTACTACATCCTACCTAAAATGAGGCCTCCAGACCTGATTACAGTACTCAAGGTGTGGCCTAATCATTGCCTTATACAAATGAATAATAATCTCCTTGTCTCTGCTAGCAAAATTCCTATATATCATTGACAAAACTCCATGATCTGCTCTTGGAACCCATCTGCACTGCTCAGAGAACTTCATATCTGACTGTGCAATTACCCCAAGGTCTTTTTCATTCTCCACCTCCCTGAGTGTAGTACCACACATTTGGTACATTTCTCTTGGATTACCCATATGGAGTACTTAGCATTTGTCAATGTTAAACTTCAGTTGCTACTTCTCACCCATCAGCGTAACTTTTCTAGATCCTGTTTCAGTAGTATACTGTCTTTACTGTCATTAACAACCCTGCCAACCTTTGTATCATCTGCAAACTTGGACATTAAACCTGATATACCTTCATTGATATCATTGATAAATACACAAAACAACAATGAGCCCAGCACTGAATCCTGGGGAACTCTGCTAATAACATTAGTCCACATAGAGCAGTGTCCATTTATTACCACTGTCTGCCTTCTCCCACTCAACCATCCCTTTATCTATTGCAGTAACTTGCCCTTAATGCCATACCACTCCAATTTGTACAGCAGTCTTCCCTGTGCAACAGTATCAAAAACTTTCCTGAAATTCAGGTATATGATATCAGAATTATTTTTTTGCATCCAGTTCCTTTGTGACCACGTCGTAGTATCCAATCAAATTGGTCAGACAAGACTTCCCCTTTACAAATCCATGCTGTGTCTGAACTATTACTGCTGTCTTGTCTAGGTGATCTTGTATAACCTCTCACTTAACCAGTGACTCCATTATTTTCCACAGAACAGAAGTTAAACTAACAGGTCTATAATTATTATAGAACAGAACAGGTCTATAATTATTAGTCTTAACTTTTGAACCCATTTTGTGAATTGGGGATACATTTGCACACTTCCAGTCTACATGGCTAAAGGTTTGCTTGCTTCCCTTGCTGCCTCCATTATAACTGGATAGATTCCATCTGCCTCAGGTGCCTTTTTATGTTTAAATTCAACAATTTCTTCTCCACTTTGCTGCTCTCAGTTATTACAAAATCATTTATCTCCCTGTTAGAGATTGATAAACGTCTGGCATTCCCCTCCTTGAATAACTCCTCATGTGTGAATGTTGATGCAAAATACTCATTCAGTTTATCAGCTACTTGAGTAGGATCATCAATAGTCAAACCATCTATATTAAGTGGACCAATCTGATTCATCCCCTTCCTTCTAGAGTTTATGTAAGAAAAGAACTCTGCTGTTTTTCTTATGTCCTTTGCCAAAGATTTCTCGTAATCTGCCCTTGCCTGACTAACCTCCTTTGTGACTTGATTACTGACTAGCCTGTATCTCCCGTAGTCTTCTGTGCAGCCTGACAATTTATATGCATCCCATGCATTTTTCTTTTCTGCCACAAGCCTCATTAATTCATCTGTTTAGGTCTGAACCTTGAACAGTATTTCTTAGTTGGTATGAAAAGCCTAGTAGTCTCCAGGATTAAGTTCCTGAAGGCTTCCCATTTAGAATTCACCATTGGTAACATCATCAGTTGATCCTACTGTATAGAATTTAAAAACCCTTCCCTTGATGCTAGTTACAGCTTTAAGTAAATCCCACATCAGTACACTGTGATCACTGTCACCAGTGGTTCCTTTATCTTCAAATTCTTAATGCACGAGTCATTACTGCTGATATTCAGATCAAGGATATTACTTTCTCTCTCTCTTGTTGCTTCTCGAACATGTTACTGTAGAAAACAGTTCTCCAGTAAATCCACAAAAGTGTTGCTAGCATGCAAGTGACCGTCCCACAAGTTCTAGTTAAAATCCCCCATTAAAAGACATTCTGATTTACTGGCCCATTCTAGTTCTCTGCATAACTGTTCATTGTACTCATCACAGTCATTAGGCCTATAACATACTCCTACTCTCATTTTCCCTTTCCCAGTGTTTATGTCACACCAAACAGACTTAACATTGCACTGTCCACCCGTGTGAACTGGATGCATTTCCTTAGATTTTGTGTTTCTTAACTAACAGCATATAACCCCTCCTCCCTTTCTACCTTGTCTGTCCTTTCTGTATACATTGTACTCCCCAAATTCCAATTCATCTGTGTGACACCATGTCTCTGATATCCCAACAACTTCTGCCTTTGAGGTCTTGATCAGCACATCAAATTCATCAATTTTATTTACTATACTTCTAGCATTAATGTACATACATTTAGCATTAGCATTAGTAGAGGCATTTGATGCAAGAAAGCAAGCTTATGCAGCATCAGCCAAAAAAAAATAAAAATAAATAAATAAATAAAAAATAACCACTTCCACTTCATCCCTCTGTTTGTTTGAAATACCTGTCCAACTGAGCCTTAAACTTATTTAGGCTATCAACTTCCACGATAAGGGATGGAAGTCTGTTCCACCAACCAACCACCCACTGGCTAAAGGCAAATTTCCTCACGTCTATACTACATCCGTCTTTCCTCAATTTGAATTTATGCCCTCTCAGGTGATTATTCTGAGCAAGAGGAAGAATCCCATCAGCATTGAGTATGCTCAAACCATTCAAGGCTTTATACACCTCTGTCAGATCACCTCGCTGGTGCCTAGTCTCCAGACACTGTAATTTGCAAAACTTAAGCCTTTCTTCGTAAGAGCACCCCTTTGTTCCATTCACTAATCTTGTTGCCCTTCTCTGTACTTGCTCCAGCATCTCTACATCCTTCTTGAAATGAGGCCTCCAGACCTGTATACAGTACTCTAGGTGTGATTATTCCCTTATACAAGGGAATAATCACCTCCTCCTTATCCCTGCTAGAAAAATTCCTATATATCATCGACAATACACCATGAGCTACTCTTGCACCCGTCTGCACTGCTCAGAAAACTTCATATCTGCCTGCACAACCACCCCCAGGTTCCTTTCATTCTCTACCACTGTCAGTGTAGTACCACAGAGTTGATACGTTGCTCTGGGGTTGCTGTTTCCCATATGTAGTACTTTACATTTGTCAATGTTAAACTTCATTTGCCACCTCTCAGCCCATCTGCTCAACCTTTCCAGATCCTGTTGCAGCAGCATAGTGTCAGTAGTGTCCTTGACAACCCTGCTAACCTTCGTATCGTCTGCAAACTTGGACATTAAGCTTGATATACCATCATCAATATCATTTATTAATACAGAAAACAATAATGGACCCAATACTGAACCCTGAGGGACTCCACTAATAACATTAGTTCACGATGAGCAGTGTCCATTGATTACCACTCTCTGTCTTCTCCCCCTCAACCATCCCTTTATCCATAGCAGCAATTTGCCTCCAATGCCACACTGCTCCAATTTGTGCAGCAGTCTTCCATGTGCAACAGTATCAAAAGCCTTTCTAAGATCCAAGTAATATTCCCTATATCCAGTTCTTCTGTGACTGCATCATAGTATCCAATCAAATTGGTCAGGCAAGACTTCCCCTTAACAAAACCATGCTGTGTCTGAGCTATAACTGAAGTCTTGTCTAGATGATCCTGCAGTGCTTCTTTAACCAGTGCCTCCATTAATTTTCCGGAAAACAGAAATTAAACTAACAGGTCTATAATTACTTGTGTCGCCCTTTGATCCTCCTTTGTGAATTGGGTCACATTTACACATCTCCAGTCCATGGATACTTCCTCTGAGTCCAAGAAACTCTCATAATTATGGCTAAGGGTTTGCTTACTTCCTTTGCTGCCTCCTTTAATATAACTGTATAGATCCCCCCCCCCCCCCGGGTGCCTTTCTTGTATTTATCTTCAACAATTCCTTCTCCACTTTACTCTCAGTTATTACAAGATTCTCTAGCTTATTGCCAGAGTTGAATACACCTCTGGCATTCCCCTCGCTGAATAACTCCTCATGTGTGAATGTCGATACAAAATATTCATTTAGTTTGTTAGCTACCTGAGCACGATCATCAACAGTTGACCTATCGATATCAAGTGGACCAATCTGATTCATCCCCTTCCTTCTAGAGTTTACATAAGTAAAGAACTCTTTGCTGTTTTTCTTTGCATCCCTTTCCAAATATTTCTCATAATCTGCCTTCGCCTGCCTTGTATCTATCATAGGCTTCTGTGTCACTTGTTGATTTGTATGTATCCCATGCATTTTTCTTCTCTGCCATATGTCTCATTAGTTCATCTGACATCCACTTAGGCCTAAACCTTGAACAATATTTCTTAGTTGGTATGTAAAGCCTAGTAGCTTCCAAGATAAGTTCTTTGAATGCTTCCCATTTTGAATTTGCTGTTGGTAACATCATCAGTTGGTCCCAATGTATAGAATTTAAATACTGTCTCAGTCCATCATAGTCGCCTTTACGAAAGCAATAACCCTTCCCTTTACCCCTAATGGTAGTTACCTCTTTGAGTAAATCCCACTTCAGCACACTGTGATCACTGCCACCTAGTGGTTCATTTATCTGCAGATTCTTAATGCATGAAGAATCACTGCTGATAATCAAATCAAGAGTTTGCCTCCCGAACATGCTGATGTAGAAAACAATCATCCAATAAATCCACAAAAGCCCTGCTAGTGTGTGAGTAACCCGCCCCCAAATTCCAGTCAATATCTGGGAAATTAAAATCTCCCATTATAAGACTCTCTGATTTACTGGCCCACTCTATTTACCTGTACAGTCTCTTATTATACACATCAGAGTCATTAGGCCTATAGCACACTCCTATCTCAATTTTGATCTCCCAATGCTTATGTCTCACCAAACTGACTCGACACTGCACTGTTCAGCAATGTCGACTGGCTTCACTTCCTTGGATTTTATGTTTCTTAACTAATAGCATAATCTCTCCTCCCTTCCTATACATATTGTACTCCCCAAATTCCAGTTCTGCATTCCTTATATCTGTGTGACACCACGTCTCTGAAATCCCCACACTATCTGCCTTTGATGTTTTGAGCAATACCTCAAATTCATCAAATTTATTTACTAAACTCCTAGCATGCACCTGTTCTTTTTCTTAGCTACCCTTACACAACCCATGTATTTACTTGTACCCCAATGATTTCCAGCAGTCTCTGAAATATCCTGCATCTTATTTTCCAGGCTGCGGCTCATTCCAATAGAAGCAGTGCGAGAATCACTTTCACCTCTGCCAGTGGCTACTGTTAATCTATTAGTCCTTGTATCCCCCCAATCTAGCAGTTTTCCGACCCACCTAACACTGCCTCGATAGCATCAGCAAACATTCTTGCACCCTTTCTATTTAAGTGTATCCCAACCCTGTAGAAGCAGTCTCTCCTGTTAACAAGTACAGAGCAGGCTGAAAAAAATTCAGCCCCTTGAGCTTTGCACAATCTTTCCAGGGCTGAATTGATCGACAGGGCTCTCATCATATACTCCCTCCTATCGTGTCTTGGCAGAATTGCAGACACTTTCAAATTCAACCCTAATTCACGGCTTTTTTTCAACAGTGACCTGCACTTGTTAAGTAATTCCGCCGGTCTCCTACTTTTAATATCATTAGTGCCAACGTGTACAACTATATCACCTTTTGTGCCCTTAAAAGATGATATCTGCTCTACAACGTCATCAACCTTTGCCTCTGGCAGACATACCCTGGTCCTGTTCCACCTATCCTTTTTACAAAGCATGTTTCCCATTTCCCTGACAATAGAGTCACCAACAACTACTAGTTCCTTTGGAACCAGCGCATTCTGCCTTGGGGGCTGCCGTTGTGTTGTGTGTTGACCAAGTGCAAGCTCTGGCATTGGTGTGGGCAGCTGAGAGCTTGATGGGCCCCTCACTTTTAATCCTTCGAGGGCATCCACTCTGTCCTTCAAGCTCTCATATAGGCCCATAACAACGCTGAGTTGTCGCCTGATTTCCTTACACTCCTTGCATCACGCACACACACAAAGACATCCCCAATGGCAGTATCATGTCCCGTACCCGACTGTTCGAGAAACATCAAGCAAGTAGTGCATTTTAATAGGCTGTGATTCAGAGGGCAACTGCCCCCCTCAGTTCTCCCCTCAGCCACAGCACTTCCATTAGCTTGAGCCTTTGGCTTTGCTGCTCTGGTGCGAGTCATGATTTCGATTTAATTTCAATAAAATTTCAATTTCAGTACAAAATTAATACCCTAAACTTGTATCCTAACACAGTTATAACGCTATATTTATGTTTCAGTATCGAGTGTTATCTACGAAATTCCTTTATATAACTTCCATATCAAGTTAAATATTAATTATTTATTATTTACTAATTATTTATGTTACGTAACCCAAGTTAGTTAAAAGTACAATTTAATTGACAATGAAGTTCAACAAGATTAATTGACAATATTATGTACTATACTATACCATATTAAGCTTATGCTATCTATTTCGAGATATTTTGTATCGCGTAACAATGGCGACAATTACGAACGGTAAACACGTGGATTTGATACCCTTTCCGATACTAAGTAATACCTACAAAATCTCTATCTAAGTTACTTTAATCTAAGTATCGTAAATAGGAATATTAAGCTACTCTAGAAAATAAGTTAATATGCCAATTTAAGCTAATAAAACAGAAAATAAATCAGAAAAAACTTCTCTGTTCCAGGAGCGGCAAAAATATATGTCCGCACAGGCTGTTCTCGTACTCAAAATCCATACAAGTATACATGCACTTGTTCTTACTCTTAGTTACCCTAACACAGCCCATGTATTTACTTGTTCTGTGATGACTCCCAGCAGCTCTTGTAGTCTCCAGCAACTTGCTCTCTAGGCTGCTGCTCATTACAACAGAAGCAGTGCAAAAATCACTTTTGCCTCTGCTTGTGGCTACCGTTAATTCTTTTAGTCTGTGTATCCCCTTAATCTAGCAGTTTTCCGACCCACCTAACACTGCCTTGATAGCATCAGGAAATATTCTTGCACCCTTTCTGTTTAAGTATATCCCATTGCTGTTAGCAAGTACAGACCATGCTGAAAAAAATTCTACCCCATGAGCCTTGCACAATATCTCCAGGGCTGAATTGATTGACAAGGCTCTCATCATATACTCTGTCCTATCCAGGGCTGAGCTATGAATATTTTAACAATGGGCTCGCAGTTCTTCCGAATTTCTACCGAGTAATTTGATCGGTCACAGAAGTGAAGTCATCCGCGGTTTCCACCAGAGGTGCTTCCCACGCCCTCACTACTAGTAGTGTGATTAGTGCATGTGATGCATTATTCGTGACTGACTTGTATATCTTGAGTCAGGAGCGGGTTCAGGGGGGTGGAGAGATGGGGCTTGTTACCCACTTAGCCATGTGTATGTGTATAAAGTTTATCTAAATAAAAACGTGAAAACCTCGTCGCCATGCCTCCGCTTATAATGATACCTCAATACTTTAGTGACTGGTTCTTTTTAGAATTTTTTATTAGTATGACGTCAAAATCATACTTACTGCAGCACGTATGATTGCAACAATAAAGGTATGTCATGTGACTGCGAGAATACAAGTGTTTATCATATGACTGCAACAATACAAGTATTTGTCATATGATGGTAACAATACAAATATTTGTCAACAATATTTTTTCATCTCGCATTTTCGTTACATTCCATTGTTAGGTGTCCCTAACAGCTGCGTATGTCGTTTGAACTACAAGATCAGTACTTCAATCTATGCTGTTTTCCAGAGACAATTAGATACGTTGCAATCGCAAGTATATATCTCTTATTTTAGTTATAAATCCATTGTATCATGTCTTCCAGAAATTATGAAAATTTGTAAATGTTCAATAAAATATTTACAATACAAAAGCTCTTTTATTTTGTAGTCAGTATGCATACCCAGGATCCTGAGCTGGATATCATCATTCTTCTTTTTCTTGGTGATTCCTCTCTCTCTCTCAATTACTCAAATATTCAAAAATAATTTATTCTAAAAATTGCCATATGCAAATTTACTTCTTTATTAATATTTGTTATCGATCTGCTTTGCTCAATTCCTGAGCGATGATTACAGAGGAATGACTTGACGTAACGATCTGGAACAAATTGAAGCAATGGTTTTCCATTTATATCATAATAATCTGTGATGTGTTTAATGGTCAACATTATTCATTCATTCACACATTATTATCATTACGTTGAAAGCTCGCTCAGCTTCATCACTGCTAATCGCAGTGGTTTCAAATATATTTCTGGCTTTCTTAATTGAAGAGGGATTTTAAAGATAAACTGTTTTTGACAAAATGTCTAAAATCATTAATTTTTATTTCATATTTTAATAGAAACCTTAAATTTCTTATTTGGTTTTCACTGTCTGACCACCAAGACATTATTTCTTTGGCATTCCACGATTTCAGGTAGCATATGTTTCAAATTTCTTTCAATTCCTTGTCGTCGATGAAATCATTATTTAATTTAAAATGGCTCTGTTGCATTAATAACTTATCCTTTAAGGAAAAAACAATGTATTTAATAACTTGTCACAAGGTAATTTTTTAGATGTGTTCTTCCTTTCGAATTTGATTCCTTCAAATTCATTCCACTTCAACATGCTCTCAGTTTTAGCTTCATAATTTCCTTCAGAATTTTTCAAATAAGCAATAGCATTTATAGTTCGAATAATTAATTTATCTGCTTTTACCATTGTAATTCTGTAAAGCTGCTGAAAGGTAAGAGAGCTTCAGGATGTCAGTCATTAGTGGTAAATTGTTAAGAAATTCCACATTGAAAAGTCATTTTAATAATTCCAAAAATTTAACTTCTGATTCAAAATGTTTGCACAGAGTGGGATAATTCCTTCAGCCCACAATTGCTGTCCGAAAGCTAAAAGGTGCTCATCATGACTTGAACACACGACCTATCTTTATAGTTTCCACATCAAGTTCTTTAGCAATCATCCTTAATTCGTGCTGGTTTTTTGGAGTTTGGTGATATAATGCATAGTTTTTTATTATTATTTTTTTTAAATTATTTCCTGGATGCCATTATATTTCAGAACATTTTCTACCCAATGAAAGCCTTGACAAAGTTTCAAAATCTGCCAACATTTCATCTTCGTAAAGTTTATATAATATCTTAGTTACCTCAATCCCCTCCTCCCTACGCTGCCAACCGAGCTAGTTCTTTGAATATCGTGCAAAATGTCGGAATTACTCGGATATTCAGCTACTGTGGCCATGTAAACATAGATGGAGAAATTTACTGGAAGGCGTGGATCACTCACTTCTTTGAAAAACATATGACTTTTTGTGGAGTAAGGGGAACCACAACGCAGGTTGATCAGAGGCTATAATCCGTGTCGGGAGTCTTCTTAATCCTCTGACTGGCTATGGAAAGCAGATTGATGAGTGCGACTTCTCGGTACATGACTGCAGATTTTAGGGACACCTCTAACATTGTGAAACGGTAATTGCTTTTCACCCTTAATTCGCGCTTTCTAATTGCCGAAAGGCCAGAGGTCAAAACAATGCATACAAAGTTGTCTCGTAATCTGTTCGTTACATGGAAATTTTCTTCGTTCAACGGACAAATTTTGTTCGAACAAATTTTGAATAATGATTCAAAACATACCCAGTTATTTAGAAAAAAAAAATAATAAATAAATAAACAATATTAAAGGGAGAATGGAAAACTAGTAAATAAACAAAAAAAAAAAAAAAAAAACAAAGATACCACAAAATAAAAATTTTATTGACTAATCCATATATTTTTATTCCTTGATGAAGGGTTAATTTTTCAAAATGAATTTCTGGTGATAACTGGAAAATGTGAGACATTTTATGACAAATGATATCTCCATTAAATACAGTGCAACCTTAATATATTAAGTGTCTCAGTATACCACTGTTTTGGATATACTGCATTGCCAGTGTGATAATGTCATGGAAGAAGAAAATAAAAAATGATGCAGTTTATGGCAAACAGATTTTGCAATCAGTGCTGACAAAGTTTGTGGAGAGAAAGAGTGCACTTTTTCAATATGATCTAAAAATAAAGTAGAATGTGCATTAAAAAGCGAGAGTAAGGTGGATAGTATTCTCCATCAAAAATATAAAATATGAAGATTTGTTTGGTGTTGAAAGTTTGCATTATCTGTCATGCTTTGCTGTACACCAAATTCTCCCAAAGAATTCACTGAATCATTACACTTACCAAATCATCATAGCCACCAATTGTCTTTGACCAAATTGTTATGCACCGAATGTCATACAATTAATTGTCTTGCAACGAATTGATGTGATCCCCTACTAATGGGTTAACCTAATCATTTCTTTTAGTTAGAGCTGCCTCCATAGCCGAGTGGTCATGAGCAGGAGTGCAGTAGCACATGCTCTTTGAGTAGACTTAGGTTCATCACCCTGACTGCTAAATACAGTTGATCTGCCAACCGACACGGGACCAGCGTGGCAGATTATGGTCCATTTCCCTCAACATGAATTGATAATGTCAGCCATTATCAATCCATCCTTCAGTGAAGTGATAATGGCTGCAGAAAGGAAAGTTATGATTATTTGCATTATGGTTACATAATTTTTCAGAAAATTCACATTAATTATTAGGAATATTTAGTTAAAATATTGTAAACAGTATTTTATTCTAGCTTACTTTATTTTCTTCTATAGTGGAGTGATTTCTTTGTTGTGTTTCATTTTAGAGGGTTTTATATTAGGATATTTTTGATTTTTAAATGTAAATTTGAAAATGGTCATCTATTTATTTATTTTATTTTTTATTAAATTTCAGATTCCATTATTGCTGAAGAAGGAAATGCAGGCAAGTAAACTGATGAATAGTAATAAAATGGATGTAACCTGTTCTGGATGAGTATTTTTTCTCTTAAGAAATGGTTGTCACTCTTGATTGTCAGTCTCACTTTTGGAGTGGTGGTTCAGTAGTTACCTAGTAAAGTTAATTAAAATGTTGTTGTATATGCTGTTACAGTTAAAAAAAAAACATTGACTTTTCTACTATTACCTCAGTATGGATGAGGCCTTTTTAAATGATTTGCTTGAGTGTTCTGTGTGTTTAGATCAGTTGGACAGTAGTAGTAAAGTTTTACCCTGTCAGCATACATTCTGTAAACGATGTCTCGAAGAAATAGTGAATTCTCATAAAGAGTTACGATGTCCAGAGTGTAGGGTGCTGGTAGAAACAAAAGTGGAAGAACTTCCATGTAATATACTGCTTATACGTTTGTTAGAAGGAATTAAGAATAACCCAAGGCTGAAAGTACCAGGTGACTTCTCAGGTAGAAGACCTGAACCCTCTCTTTCTCACAGTTCACCACCTCCACCACCACCATCACCTCATCCTCCTGCCCTAAGACAGGGTGTCCAAATTTCAGCAGATGGACGAACACTGCCAAAACAGGTAGGATCACATCTATATTTTTATTATGCTTTATAATTCAATGAAATAGTCAAAAATATAGTGCATACTTAGAATCTTATCCAATCTTTCTGAATCTTATGAGTTTGTGTTCAGTTTCTTTTAAAGTTGAGCTGTACACATTTCTTTAAAATTTTAAGTTTAAATACTTCTGTCTTTTTAAATTTGTTATAACCACTTCAAGCATATTTTTGAACCACATTAATTTTTTTTTGTTGAAAAAGATATTTTGATTTCTGTTATATAGGTGCTGTATTTTGTTTAATATCATTGTCGAAGGCCACTGTAGCCTAGTTGTCAGGCGCGTGGTGCGTAAGTACACGTGCCTTGAGTGACCGGGGTTCAAGCCCGTGACTGCTGAATATGGTGCTGTTTCTTGTATTCTGTCTATCTTGTAAACTCCTCTGACTGTTTGGTCGTCCCGGAGTATAAACAGAAAATTTATTTATTTATTTATTTAAATATGCAAAATGGTAACTCAAGTTTAGAACATTTTCTTTCTCTTTCACTTTTTTGAGAGATAAAGAACGGTACTAGATCATTCCTTGATATTTTTTGGCTATGCTCCTTTTTTTTTTGAAAATATTAGCGAAATATTTTTGGTTAACTTGAGTAAATCCACAAGTCAGTTTTCAGTAAATTTTTAAAAGTGAGAAAGATTAAAATGTCATATAATAACTGTGAATTATTTTTTCCTAATAATTGTTTTTATTTTATTGAACATTAAAATAGTTGACTATGATATTTTTAATAAAAAAATCAGTATAAAATAAATGAATAAATAAATAATTCCTGACAAAAAGACATATTACAGTTTATTTGAAGATTAACAATTCAGAACTGTGCAAATAATACAAAATAATACAATACAAATAATGCAGGTCTTTTATCCAAATTTTTAAAATATATTACTAGCTGTTGTTTATTGATTCTAACTAGAATGAAATATACCTATAACTAGTGTGTATATCCCAGTTTTTCAGGGATGAAAAACTGGGATATACACACTATCCCAGTTTTTCAGGGATGAAAATAAGGACAAAATGAAAAAATAATATATTTGTAATATATTTCCCATTTTTCCTGACCTCCAAGTCAATAACTAAAGCTACTTCCTTTGGAATCTTAGCTCTCTGCTGTGGAGGATGTTGTTATGTTGTCTGATGCTGGGGCATGAGCTCAAGCATTATGTTGGACAATTGAGTGCTTGATGGATCCCTCTCTTTTAACCATTGAGGGTATCAACCCTATTCTTTAAGCCATGATGTAATTCCATAAGAACCAAATTTTGTGCTTAATGTTCTCATGGTCTTTGCAACAAACACACACACACAAAGGCATCCCCCATAGCTGTATCATATCCTGCTAAAGGTAGCTATGCAAAGAGAGCACAAGTAACATACATAACATAATCCTGACCCTTAGGAGAATTGCCCTTGGTAGTTCTCCCCCGAACAACAGCATTCCCACCACTTTGAACACTTTGCTTTGCTGCTCTGGACTGAATAATGATCTTAGTCTAAATTTAATTTAAAAAAAACTTGTGAAACTGAGCCATCAAAAAAGAATATTGCTACACTAATCCTGCTTATTTGACAGATTTTGCTATAGTCTATTATAAAGTTATGTTATAAAAATGGTAATGTTTTTATATCATAATTTATGTTATGTTTGTGTTTGCTATTAATGTATAATTATAGGCTGAACAAAAACAGTTCTGATACTGATTACATTCTACAAAACCGTGTCTTTCTTTTTTTTTTTTCTTTTTTGGTAGTTGTTGGCGCATCGGCTTCTGTGGCCATATTGCACCTCCCAAGGTTTTTGCAGTACTTTGATCCAAGCCCGAGGCGGGAATCGAACCCGCGACCTTTGGGTTGCCGGGCAGGTACTTTACCCACTCGGCTAGCCCGGTCGGCTACAAAACCGTGTCGGCACCTCCGTGGGCAGGAGCAGCAGTGCGTAGCACACACTTCTTGATTAGACCGGGATTCGAGCCCGTGACCACCAAATACGGAGGATGTGGAAAGGTCAGGGAATGACCACCACATATCCCTGGAGCAATATGGTCTTAGTTGCTAATGCTCCTAAAAACTAAATAACAACATACAAAAGTGCCTAAAATATCTCCATGTAGTGCCTGTAACAATACTATAACAGTGGTGGCAGAATTCAAATATTCCTATATCAGTGCAACACAATGGAAGCAGGAAGTTGACTGATTTTTTTAGCAGTTTCAAATGGCAAGTAACAAGCAAATTAATTAACTTAATTAAAGAAACACAAATATTAACAACACTACTATATTTAAATCAAAAGTTACAAAAAACAATCTTTTAGGAATAAAGAAAGTACCACTTAGTGGCTCCCAAGAAGGCATTGCACTATAGTATAGCCTCAACAGATCGGTAGTACATTAGTTTACATATGGTGGAAGGCAAACATTGTGTCAGACACACAGCAATTCTGTCACAGTAATTGTATTAGCAACAAGGTAAAAGTTTCAGTTTAAAAAAAATTCAGAATCACTTGTAAACTAAGATCGTATTGAAATGCTGTTTTTTTGCAATGTATTAGTATTATTTCTATATAATGAAGGGTATCACAGGCTTTTGCTTCAATGGCAAAAAAAAAATAAAGTAAAAAGCAGCTAAAATACAGATTATGTGCTTCCCTCCTCACATGGGCATCTGTCCAGTTGACTTTTGAATTTCTTCAGATGGTCAGCCCCGACTACCCGCAGAAGCAACTTGTTTCGGTAATCATCCACTCACTTCCTAAAATTAAGTCGAAATCTCTCTCTCTCTCTCTCCGTAATTTGAATTTATGGATCCTAGTTTTGGATTTCTTAATAACAGTGAAAATTCTGCCTTCATTTTCTAACCCCCTCTCACAGCCTTATAAATCTCAATTATAGGTGCCCTCTAAGGTCTCTAGTTGTAGCTCTGTCCACATAATCAGTCTTTCCCTATATAGGCATTCTTTTGCTAATCTCACTATTTAAGTTGCCTGTCTTTGGACCCTTTCAAGATGCTCCATGCCTTGTTTTCAGATGAGGTCTCCATACTTGAACACAGTTTTACAAATGTGATATTATAATTTCTTTATACAGTGGGATTATGACCTTTCTATCTCTGCAGGAATTTGTTCAATAAATCATTGCTAAGACACCATGGGCTTTCCTCCCTACCTCTTTACACTTCTCAGAGAACTTCATGTCTGTCTGTGTACGGGGAAGGTTGGTTTTTTTTTTTTTTTCTTTGTTAGTTGTTGGCGCATCGGCTTCTGTGACCATAATGCACCTCCCAAAGTTTTTGCATTTTACTCTGATCCAAGCCCGAGGAGGGATTCAAACCCGCGACATTTGGGTTGCCAGGCAGGCACTTTACCCAACTGGCTAGCCCGGTCGGCCGTGTCCAATTACTGTTATTATTACTGTTGGTCAAGGAACTCTTCTACTATCCCACAGGTGTTCAGGATAGCAGCTTTTTGGAGTTCCATGTAAGTGTTCTCTGGGAGGTCTCTGAGTAGGGATTTCTAGTTGGTTGTGTCTGTGAGTACTCTGTCTGGGTGATCATTCTATATCCTGCAGTGATATGCTGGATTGTTTCTGAGGCCAGGTGGCATCAATGACATGTGTTTTCTGTTTCTCTGGGGCCATGGTAACATATTTCCTGTAGTTCCTGGTGTTGATTATCCAACCTTGGATGGCAGGTATGAATCCTTTGGTCTCGAGGAAGAGCTTTCCTTTCATGAGCCAAGTGATGGAAGCCATCTTATCTGCGTAGTCCTGATGGAGGTCATTGTAGTGTCTGCCATGGTCTTCTTTGCCCATCTTTCCATCTTCTGTCTGTATAAGTGTGATCTACTTGTCTATAAAAAGTGTTGTCTACAGGTTGAGCGTTGTATGCCATTTGTCTGTCTTTCTTATTGTTTGGAAAATTGGTACTGTGTTTTCCTGGAAGTAATCCCGCAGGTTCTTAATCACCTTCACTTGTTCAGTGAGGTCAGTCAGTTCCTTCCCTCCCTCCCTTCCTTTTTACAGGCTATGGTCAGTCTCTCGATGGCCAACTTGGGTTGCTTGGCCGCCTCTGTAGCCAGGTGGGCAGGAGCAGCAGTGCATAGCACACGCTTCTTGATTAGACCAGGGTTCAAGCCCGTGACCACCAAATATGGAGGATGCAGAAAGGTCAGGGAATGACCACCGCATATCCCCAGAGCAATATGGCCTTAGTTGCTAATGTTCCTTAAAACCAAATAACAACAACAGTCTCTCGATGGCCAACTTGGGTTGGTGTTGGCAGTTCTTTGTTGTCATTATCCTGGCCAATATCATAATCTCCTCCAGCTCAGTGTTGGTCCAATCTGTGATACTGAAGGAGTATGTTAGTACTGGGACTGCATAAGTGTTTATGGCTGTGACTATGTTCCCAACATTGAGCTTTGATTTTAGCAAGCTTCTCAGTCTCTGATATTTCTGTTGTGTGGGCCTTGACCTCCTGCTGGGCCTGCATCATCCCCACATAGTTATGTCTCTCCCTCTGTCATGGCTTCAATCTTTTCACCAGCCTTCAGCTGGTAGTTTGTGTGACTATTTATCCTTGGTGCAGTCCATGTGTCTTACATTTGTCTAGGCTAAATTGCATACTGATGTCAGTGCTGAAGTAGTGATCTGGAGTAGCTGTTGTAGTTGATTCTCATTTGCAGCATAGAGTTTGATGTCATCAACTGTGTATGTCAGCTGACAGAGTGTACAGGTTCTTCCACCCTTCTTTTAGGGTATATCCATACTTGCTGTTATTGAGTATGGTGCACAGTGGATTCAGTGCTAGACAGAACCATAGTTGGCTCTGGGCATGTCCCTGGAAGATTCCTCTTCTGATGGGTATCGGTCTGGTCATGACGTTCTCAGACCTTGATGGTGGTCCTTCATTTTACCATGGTTTCTTCTACGAAGTACGTCAGTGTCAGGTTGACTTTGTAGATTAGTGTCTCTATCGGCAAACTGTGGGGCACAGAGTCGAAGGCCTTCTGGTAGTTGATGTAAGTTGTGTACAAGTAGTGGTGCTTCTTGTAGGTTTGCTCCATAACTGCAGTGTCAATGGTCAGTTATTCCTTCCATCCTTTGCTCATCTGCTTACATTCCTTTTGCTGCTTGGCCATGATGTTCTGGCTCTTCAACTGGTGTGATACCTTCTTAGTTATGCATCTGGTCAGAATCTTTAGCATTAGTAGAGGCACATGATGCAAGAAAGCATGCTTATACAGCATCAGCCAAAAAAAAAAAAAAAAAAAAAACCCCTCTTCCCATTTCACTGATCCATTCATGTACATCTTGTACATCTAAGTTATGTATCTGATCAGGATCTTGTTGTTGGGAGACGGGTGATTGGGCTATAATTTGCTGAGTTTGTGACGTCTTTGTCCTTAGCATTCAAGTAAGTGATTCCTTGAGTCAGAGACTCTGGGATTGTGTCAGGGTACCTTGTTACCTAGTTGAACTGTGCCAATGTGTGCTTGTGTGTGTGTGCAGCTGAACTTCTTGTACCAGGTGGTACAATTATGGATGTTATCTATTCCTGGGGTTCACCAGTTGTGGGACTTCCTGTTTGACTGTTGTACTTCTTCCTGACTCTGTCATCTCTTGTATGTTCTTAGTTTTCTTCCTTTCTAAATCTATTCGGGGTGGGAAGGAGGCAGGGAGGCATGGCTGTTATGGCTAACTTCTCTGCTCCACAAGTTACCCCAAAACTCCTCAAGTGCCTTTGGCTTGAGGGGGGGGGGGTCTGATGCCTTCCTTCTCCCTTTGGCCAATTTTCCTGTAGAAAGCTGTCTGATTTTCATCATATATCCTGTTGTCTGTTTATCTTTGGGCACTTTCCCTGTAATGGCAAATTCCCTGTCTTGCTGAGTGTCAGGAGTGTTTGCTTGATGGTGTCAAGGTATTCTTCGATTATAAGTCTTATGTTTGGATGCTGTTTTCATGAGGATGGCCTGCACTTTTCTGATCACCTTCTTTTGTTACCCCATTGGTACTGGGTTGGTTGGCCTATATTAACTCTTATTTCTTCTAACTTAGGCTTCTTAGTTATAGGCTTCTTTCCCTGGCTGGTGGTTCCTTGTCTTTGTGTTATATTGTTCTCTGGTTTCCCTTCTGTTCATTCTGGTGGCTGCTACAGTGGCACAGTAAATGGCTCTGCTGATGGTGTTTAGTGTTGCTTCATTATTGTTGAAATAATAGTAATGGTAATAGTATTCACAATGTAGTGCAAGGAAGCCACAGGCTTTTGCTGCACTGGGGGAGGAACCCAACCAAGTGGATAAGAAAATACAAATGATATGCTTCCTTCCTTGTACAAGTAAGTATCCAGTTGACTTTTGAATTTATTCAAACTATCAGCTTCAACTAGCTGCAGGTGCAACTTATTTCAGCCATCAATGACTCACTGGCTGAGAGAAAACTTCCTACAATCTATTCTAAAACTCATGCCCTGTAATTTGAATTTACGACCCATAGTTCTGGAATTATTTAGAACATAATGTATTGTGTTAATTGTAATACAGCTGTGAGGGTTTTGCCCAACTCTGCATTAAGCAATGTGATGAATACAAACTCTGTAAAAGCCAGATTTATGTAGGTTAGGGAGTATTTGTGTAGTGTTAGCATGGGCTGTATTGTTCATCCGGCCTCATAGCCTAGGCGCTTGTGTTTTCACACAGAAACCTCTAGTTTACTGTCCAACACCACAAGGAGGCAGGTTGGGCAGTAGGGAATGTAAAGGTGGGGCGAACCCTGTGGTAGCCAAGGCTACAGACAGGAAGAGCCCAGTAAAAAAAAAAAAAAAAAAAAAGTGAAACTTAGAAGGGAATAATGCAGAGATAGGAAATGGTTGTGATAAAAGTGGTAGAGAGAAAGAGGAGGGACAGTAATGAAGGCACCCTTTAGGATGCCTATCCTGTTCTTGGGATGGGAGGCATTGGGGTAACACATTATGCAAAGGATGGGGTGTGAGAGAACAACCAACTCAGGTAGTAGGAATAAAAATTCATGGGGAAAGGGATGTCGATGTTGGAGTGCCTGTTTGGTGCTCTGTCCCACACTGGGCAGGGCTGTGCCGTGCCGTGCTGAGCCATTTTAGTACCTGAGGCAGGAATGAAAAATTGCACCCTCCCTTAAAATATAAAAAAAAAAAATGACTCATTTAAAATTTATTTCTGGTACATGTTTTAATAAAAAATTTAAATTGAGGTTTTAAAAATGACATCCAGTGGAGCAATAACCATTGTGGCATCCCAGATAGTGCTTGGGTGCAGAGCTTGATATCTGTACAGTGACGTGACAAAGATTTTTGTCTTCCAAAAGCTTTTTAAAAGCTTAAAAAAACATATATAAAACATATACACACCCATGAGCCGAACCATTATGATCACCCCTGTCTTCATTTAAGTGGATGCATCCCAATAGCACCTACAAGGGATGTCACATATACAGTCGATTCCGGTTATTTGGGACACATCGGGACTAGTGCATTTTGGCCCGATTAAGCGGCTGCCCCAAGTATCCGAAGTTTCACGTAAATAGTTAAAAATACAATGGACCCCGCTTTACTATTGGTTCAATGTACAATCAAATCACGTTATGATGGACTCACCATAGTAAAGTACTTTTCACTATGTAAGCGCCAGCCATTGTGATGATGTTTGTGAATTGAATTTTAATTCAATTAAACAGCAATTATAATTAGCGAAAATAGGAGGAATATTATCCACAGGCTATAAAAGTAAAATATGTTAAGCACAAATTTAACCTTTATTACCTTACCAATTAACAAATTAAATGATACGTGAGAATCAGAAGAATATATGTGATAATCAGAATAATTAATACCTACTGTAATATGTACATACTGACTAGTTGACATTTCTGTTCACTGACATTTGTGGGTGGGGGTTAAAACAGTAAAAAGATAAGCAATCAATAACAAAGAACATGGCACATACAAAATTGCAAGTAACACGATACATGCAAGTGAGAACAGAGTAACAGGTTACGAAGCTTTAAAAATAGGAATGAAGAGAAGATTCTGAAAATTAATTTTTTTATATGATTGAAGATTTCATGGAAGTGTAAACACATTTCACCATAATAACCCACAGAAATCCAGCTGTCGATATTATTGCGAATTCAATAAGATCGAATTTACTATCCGTTTATGATAGATTGCACTGACAGAAAAGCCCAATAAACATGTGACTGCTAATTGTTTTCATTGTTTTATGGTTTTGACCTCCAGAAATCTGACCGAACCACGTGGTACGGTCGGAGACAATCGTAGGGTAATCTCCAGTACTGTAGTCTCCTGCCCTAATTAAACGGCATGTTGTCCCAATTAAGCGAAGTAAACCCTGGCTATTTTCTCGATTGGGTTCTGTTTTTTTAAGATTTGCCACAAATAAACGACTGCCCCGATTAACCGGTGGCCCAAATAACCAGAATCCACTGTGTATTGATGGCAGAGTAGTGCTGCCCCAGTTTTTCAATATGAAGTGTGTACAATGGAGAAAGGTAAGCATTCTACAGAATTTGAACACGGCATTATTTGTGTAACTGATTTGTGGCACTAGGAAGATGGAGTTCAAGGGCTGCTATAGTGAAGATGTAGCTGGAATAGTCCAAAGGGGGACACAACCACCCGATGTGCTGAGATGGGGATAACCACCATTGGTTGACAGCAGAGGTGAATGGGGTGGTTTGGCATGTGCTGTCCAGGATAACAGATGGCTTGTTTTCTCTCAGTTAACAGCAGACTACAACTAGGGCACAGAGAGAAATATTTCCTAGCAAATCATCCAGTATATGCTGTAGCACAATGGTTTCAACCTTTTTTTTAATAACGACACCCCTAAGTAATTTATTTTATTTTGCGGCACCCCTGCTCAAATTTCTGCCTGTTAGATCCGATTCTCTCTCTCTCTCTCTCTCTCTCTCTCTCTCTCTCTCTCTCTCTCTCTCTCTCTCTCTCTGTGTGAGCATAATGAAGTAGTTAAAAAATAGTACAAAATATAATAAGAAAATTAAGAAAATAAATATAAAGCTATCATTAGAGGCAGAAAAATGCACATTCCTCCATATGATACCCAATATATAACTGATATTAAATCAAAATTAAATGCCAGTAGCATGGCAAGACTGTTGAGCGAAAAATAATAAATTAAACGTAATGATTAATCAACAGGGAGGGGCAAGAAAAGGTGAGACTAAAAATTGCAGCAAAAAATCTCCAAATAATTTAGAAAATCCAATTCAGAATAATAAATCAATTTTAAAATTTAGAGCCAATTACATAAGAATTTAGCGGCGTTCCCCCTTGTAAGGTGCCAGTTCCAAATTATGTGAAATATCACAAATAGAGACTAAACTAACTACAATAAAATAAAACCAAAATAACAAAAATAGACTGACCATTATGCCCCATATCATCGGAGGACCACAAGGCCAATAATGGTCAGGAAATCGCTGCATATCAATCGCTAGACAAATCGTTGAAAAGGCAAATCAGTCGAAGGATCAGTCTGCCACACGATCCCCCGATCGAACCACCAGTGCTGAGGATTTGAATAGCGGTGGTCCTTATGCAGCGAAAAATAAAAATATAGAGCAGACAGACTAGCACAGAGCACAGCTTATATTGTCAGTGGTGGGCTTCCCCCCCCCCCTCACCATTCATCTTTTTTCTCAAACACGAGGGGGGGGGATGCAATGGTGCGTAATGTAAATTGAAATACTAATGCTTAATAATTTAGCTAAATAAGAAAGAATATAAAAGATTAAAACTAGGATTAGTATGTATTAACTGTAACATTTATGGTACCAGGCAGCTTTGGGCTGACCATTGCCACCAGTGGCAGAAGCCTATTGGTAACTAGACCTCTGGTTTCCTGCTCCCACTTTGTTTGCCATAGCTCATGGAGATTTGTGGCTATTCTTTTTCTTTCAGCATTAAAGGTGTTGGCTGTATGAAGGGCTATCCCCAGAAATTCTGTGGTTATGCACTTTTTAAGTCTATAATACAAGTCTCTTTTACTATTTCCAGTTAAATGGGAGAGCTCTGTCCAGCAACTCACACAGTGAGCATAAATGTGCTCACTGTGTGACATGCTCTGGTAACGGTGAGAAGTATTGTCCTTTTTATCGATTCTAATTTATTCCTCTTTCTTACTATGGCTGAGTGGGTGAACCACACACCAGCTCCATAGGTGATAACAAGTAGGAACATTGCACATTGTATGATTGCCAGGGTCTTTCTTTTGAGCCCCAGTCTGATCGACTGGTCCTGGCAGTCATACCCTCATAATTTCTCACTTTCTTTGCCAAGTAGGTCAAATGGTGATAAAAAGTTAATTTTGAATCAAAGACCACTCCAAGATATTTTAGTTCTGTTACCATTTTTATAGTAGTTGTGTTAATTTTAATTTGTGGACGTCTTCTTATGTCCAGATTGCCTTTTAGAAGTATTTGTTTGGTTTTTTTTCAAGGCAATATTTTGAGCATGTGCGTTTGTGCCCACTTTTGCAGCATAAGAGGGCAGAATTTGATCTTTGCTCTACAACCACTTGTGTGTTACCTTTTACAAGGAAAATCATGTCATTTGCAAACTCCAGGCTTTCTACAGGGCCCAAGGTCAGAAATTCGTCCAGAACAATGTTCCAGAAAAAAGAGCCAAGAATTTTGAATGCTGTGGGCAGCTTTTATATACAAGGCGTGTCAATTCCTGGAACCTTGCTGTTTATTACCTTATATAGGCATGCAGAGAATGGTATAAGGTATGTTTGTGTCAGAAGGCACCTGGGATTTCTCCCATCTCCGCATGTGTTCGCTATATCAAGGACAGGACACTGTCAAGCCAGAGACTTGAAAGTGTGTGGGCCATGTCTGTGCAGTGTGATGTGTTGTGCCCATTGTTTGTCTGGCTTGTTGGCCACCAGGCCCCTAGTGGGGCCCGACGTTGCCCACACCTCGCCATGTGGAGGCTAGCCGGGTGTGTCCAGTATCACAACAAGTTGCTCTGGCAGGTCATGCCACCTAGTTTCCTGGGATTTCAGTGGCTAGGACCTAAAAAAAAAATTTACACGTTTGACATTAATGCTTTATGGGATTGCTGTTAGGAAATCGCTGGTTGGGATTGAACGCTAGAGAGATGTGTTAAAAGGCCTAATAAGTCGGGAAAAATTTTGATGTTATTAAATTTAGACATGTGAGGGCTATACGCTAGATAAAAGATAAGTGTTAGTTGTCATAGAGATTTACGTGAAACCGGTAGAATTTAGACATTGATCAGAATTTGGTGGCATTGTTAAGGGGTGTACTCGGTCGGTTTAGTGAGAGAGAGGGGGGGAGACTGAAGACTGGGGTGAAAACAGATAGAAGAATAGGGATGATAGAGTAGGCATCCCCCAAAGAGGTCAGTGGAGACGAGCTCCACCAGGCAAAGTATGGGGGGAGGAGACAGAGAACTATCTCCCTTGCCTTGGGATGGGGTTTTAAAGGGAACCGGGTTAGAGTACCCAGTTCAGATTGCCAATGGCATGTCACCAGCAAAGCTGCAGTATGTTTTTGTCGGTGATGGTTGTCATGTCCATGCAATGTCGAATCTGGTAAGAAGGTGAAACTGCCCATCCCGCTCTGGGGGTGGGATATGTCAGCTGGCAGCGGGAACCCACCAGGCAAAGGGGTAGGAGAGACACATTTACTTCATTCATAATCTGCATTCTCACTCAACTTGTATTTTTTTTTTTTAAATTACTTTTTTCATATTTTATATATATATATCCCCCCCCCCCAAGTTTTATATATATATATATATATATATATATTTATTTTTTTTTTTTTTTCACTTGCACTTATTCATTTTTTTCTCACACACCAGGGGGGGATGCAATGATGTGTAATGTAAATTTAAATACTAATTAAAACTAGGGTTAGTGTATACTTAACTGTAGTATTTATGGTTTGTGTTCTTTTTCTCACACACACTTACACTTTCATTCATTCGACTCTTGCTTTCTGCACTGCACTCTCTAGGCACCTCAACTTACTGTTATTCTTCAGTTGTGGTGCAGGCCTAGCCGCAAGTGGTTTTTTTTTTTTTTTTTTTTTTTGCAGGCCAGGGGAGATATGCAGTGATAGTGTTTATGTGGTTAGTAAATGTTTGTTAGTATATATAAAGCAGTGTAAGTTATTTTTAACTTTTTTTGTATTCTTTTGTCCAATTACATTTGCTCTTCCACTCATTCCCATTCACTCTCTCTTCCCTCATGTAAGGTCACTCTTTCTTTCACAAAAACTGCCATTTATTCCCTTTTACCATAATTCCTAGTTCACTTAGTGCCCGACCTATTCATTCTGTCTTTCATTCTCATTAATTCATTCTTCTTTCATTCTACATTGCATCCCCTTGCTACCAGCTTATTGGTATTTTTCAGCTAATCTGCTTCCCTGGCTGCCTGTACATCGCCCTCCCCTACATGGTAACATATTTGGTGTGGGGCCCAGGTTCCTACACATAGCAGGGTAGTCTTGGGGAGTTTTGTCATGTCAGGTTTCTGTCAGGGCACAGAATACTGCTGTCCTGACAGTTTTTAAGTAAACTTAGGCAATTTTAACTATTGATTATTGTTTAATTAATTGCTGGGGGGCTGAATTTCCATTCTTCGGATTGTTCTGCACATTTTGAATACTTTCTGTATGAAAGGTGTAAAGGCTTTATAATTTTCCTCTTCTGTAATGAACAGGTGTTCTTCTCCCCTGGGAAGGGGCCCAATCTGTGCTATTAGCTCTGTTCTGGGGATGCCATATATTATACATTCATATAGAATGTGCCCCCAGTTTTCACTCTCGCCACAGGTGCAGTTTGGGTCATAGTCAACACCTAAGGAGTTTCGCCTTTAGGGAGCCGTGACCTGTCAATATAAATGTTGTAAAAAGTCCAGGGGCATACCACTTAAGTTGCTTTGGGCCAACCATTGACACCTGTGGCAGAAACCGTTTGGTAACCAGACCTCTGGTTTCCTGCTCCCACTTTGTTTGCCATAGCTCATGGAGCTTTGTGACTATTCTTTTCTTTTTTTTTTTTTTTTTTTTTCATTATTGAAGGTGTTGATTATATCAAGGGCTATCCCCAGAAATTCTGTGGTTATGCCCTCTTTAAATCTATAATATAAGCCTCTTTTGGCTACTTCCAGGTAAAGCGGAGAGCTCCAACTAGCAACTGTAGTGCAGGTGTGCTTACTGTGCGACATGATCTGGTGAGTAGTATTGTTCTTTGTATCGATTCTAATTTATTCCTCTTACCACGTACTGGCTCCATAGGTGGTAACAGGTAGGAACATTGCACGGTATATGATTGCGATGGTCTTTCTTTTGAGTCCCCAGTCTGCTCAACTGATCCTGGCAATCATACCTGCATAATTTCTCACTTTTTTCGCCAAGTAGGTCAAATGGGAGTAAAAAGTTAATTTTGAATCAAAGACCACTCCAAGATATTTTAGTTCTGTTACCATTTTTATAGTGGTTGTGTTATTTTGATTTGTGGACATCTTCTTATGTCCAAATTGCCTTTTAAAAGTATTTGTTTGGTTTTTTTCAGGCGATATTTTGAGCATGTGCATTTGTTCCCATTTTTGCAGCTGCAAGAGGGCGGCATTTGATCTTTGCTCTACAACCACTTGTGTGTTACCTTTTAGAAGGAAAATCATGTCATCTGCAAAGGCCAGGCTTTCCACGGGGTCCAGAACAATGTTCCAGAAGAAAGGGCCAAAGATTGAACCCTGTGGGCAGCCTTTATTGACAGAGCGTGTCAATTCCTGGAACCTTGTGTGGACTGAGACACTTCTGTCTGTAGGCCCCGAGTGCCACGCAATAGTGCCCAAGTGATATTCAGTGGATTAGTTACATTTATTTTCCAGTGTCTCTATTCTTCTTGTTTTTGATAAGTGATTCTTTACTTAAAAGCTTTGAAGTAGAATCCAGAAAGGAAATACACCTTTCTTTCCTTGTAATCAGTACTAACCTAACTAACTTTCTAAACTGTTTGGTCACTGGTGGCACCGCTCCTCCATCCATGTGGCGTGGCTGGTAACCTGGGAGAAGAAAACTGGGGCAAAAAGGAGCAAAGATGGACATAAAAGATGGATACAGCAAGCCCCCATTATAACGTGGTTTTCTTTACGCTGATTCGCTATAACGCTGTTCTTATATTATAACCTGTATCTGACTACAACGCTGTCACAGATCACTACAATGCTCTTTTACAGATTACATTTTTGGCATATTTAATGAAATCATTTCATTTGATGGAGTTGATAGCTTGAAAATGAATAGCAAAACAGCATTAAAATGTTTCCCACGCCGACTTGAGAAATTTTTCCAAGCTCAGTAAAATTTTCTCACACAGTAATTTAATTGCAGTACAGTGACTTGTTACGTAGTTCCGATATCAAAATTTTAAAAAATTATCAAGTATATTGCTTGTAATATTTGCGTTATAGGCATTTATCCGAAGTCTAGTCATCACTCAGTACAGTATTAGATATCGTGCTTAACGGACAGTTTACTTGAACATTGTATCATAATTAATGCAACCAACGCAGTTACATTTTTGAAGAGTTAATAATGGCCAATAAGAATGAAAAAGCAAGTCTGGGCACAGTACGATGACTATAAATGTAAGAAAAAGACTGAATTTGAAAATTAAATTAGACATTTTGAAGCGAATCGATTCCGGTCAAAGACAAGCGGATGTGTGCCATAATTTAGGACTTGCAAGTTTAACTGTAAGAACAATTATAAAAAAAATAAAGAATTAACTTTAGCAGCTGGAAAGATAGCTGTTCCACTGCAAGCAACTAGGGCTAGGCCAGCTATTAGGATTGAAATGGAAAGACTTTTAACTAATTTTATTTCAGTTAAGTTAAATATTATAAAAAAAGAGAGAGAGAGAGAGATTAGCCAATATAATGATCTGAAGAAAACTCACCTAAAAAAAAAAAAAAAAAAAAAAAAATGTGGAACCATTTAAAACTAGTAAGAGCTGGTTGAATAGATTTAAAATCCAGGGAGAAGCCACAAGTGCAGATCAAGGAGCCGAAACTTTCAAAAAAGAACTATGTTAAAATTATTGAAGAGCGGTATTATATGTTATACTTCTCAACAAGTTTTTAACATAGATGAAGCAGGACTTTTGTGGAAACGAATGCCTAAAAGAAGTTTCATATTGAAAGAAGAAAAAAATATGCCAGGTTTCAAAGCGGCGAAGGATCGGTTGACTTTATTGTTGGGTGGTAGCGCTGCGGGGGATTTAAAATTAATACCCCTTTTAGTTTATTTGGAAGAGGGCCAAAGTTCAACCAAAATCGACACATTTTTCATGATTAAATTTATCAATTAAATTAAATCAATTTAGATCAATTACATTCATGATTTTAATGGGAATTTTAAGTTTAATTATATACGTATGTAATGCAGAATATTTTATATGTACAAATATTTGAATATTAAAATATTTTGACCGACATTTGTGCATCTTTTCACTACCGTTTATTATTGATTAGGAAATATCCTATGGCACCGACCACAAATACATATGTTACCTTATGGGAATGCAGCGCTCGTTTAACGCAGATTCACTTAGCGCTCTGTTTTTCCGGAACAAATTATCAGCGTTAAGCGGGGGGTCACCTGTAGACTTGCCACTTACGGATCTCATGATCCAGATTTCTCAAACAGAGATGACTTAAATGCAGGTAATGCAAAATGGCAGAAAAAAGAAGGAACAGAAACCCCTGCTACTCGTTTTTTGATACTGCATTCTTTAACTGATAATCCTTTGAATAAGCTCTCCCCATTCTTAATACAGACATGTCTTGCAAATGGTTCAGAGATTAAAATCTGGAGACCTTCTAGTGTAGATGAGTGAGAATAAGCACTCGGAAAAACTATTAAAAATATCGACTTTTGGTGGAATTTCCACAAAGGTTACCCTGCATGCCACCCTAAACTCCTCTGAAGGAGTAATAGCTGAGTGGGATCTCCTTAATGTATCTGAGGAGGAGATCGTTCAGGAATTAGGCGATCAAAATATAATAAATGCCAAAAATTTAAAACACCAATTTTATCAACAACTGTTAAAGCTGGATATTTAAGGTGCAAAATTCGACCTTATATTCCAAACCCAGTCTGGTGTTTTAAATGCCAATAATTTGGACACTCGCAAGCAGTCTGCAGGGGTGTAACCACCTGTGCCTCCTGTGGTTCAAAAGACCATGTTCACACAGACTGCCCCACTGAAATACAATACTGCCCAAACTGTAAGGAAAATCATTCAGCATTTTCAAAGGAGCACATCCAGTGGCAGACTGAAAAGAATATACAAAAGTACAAGGTGCCATACCAAGAAGCAAAAGGACATTTTTCAATTTCAAATAAATTGCCATCTTATTCTTTAGTTGTAAAAAAGCAACGATCCATAACAGTACAAATAGATTGTTCAGTTCCGCCAAGCATCTCAATTTCTGATTGGGCAAGGTCGGTCTTCTCTACACTAAAAGAATAGCCTACCCAACAGCAATCAACTCATTTGGTAAATACACCATTGACAATACTGCCAGATAAAAATTCTGTATAACAGCCAGTTAATCAAACAAGCTCTGAAAGAAATAATAAAAAATCCAGTACATAAGAGACATAGATAGAAATTCACATCGAGATGAACCACTTCTTGAACTTCATGCAGAAGAAGAGGAGGACATGGACGTCACTAGACCAAATTTCCCAAAAAGGGAAAAAACAAGACTAGACAGGTGCAAACAAACCACATCCTGTAAGCAAGCAGACACACCTGATAATCCTCAATAATGCATAGAATCATTCAGTGGAATTGACGCGGACTCCGAGCTAACTTAGACAATGTTTATGACTTAATTGCCGAATATAAGCCTGCTGTTCTTTGTCTACAGGAAACAAACCTGACTCCTAAAATATCTATGAGCATAAAACATCATATAATGCTTTGAAAGGATAGGAGCAACTCTAATACAGCACATGGAGATGTAGCATTGCTAGTAAACTCCAGAACTCCTTTCAGACCTGTCACACTGCAAACAACTTTAGAAGCAATCACTGCTAGAGTTATGGTTGAGATAGCGGTAACAGTTGTTTCCATATACCTTTCGCCAAATTATTCATACGCTTTAGCAGATTTGGATGATTTATCCAAATCATCCAAATCTGCTTTCTTTTCCACCTTTCTGTATCTTGGATGACTGGAATGGGCATCACCCCTTATGGGGTTCCTCGCATCTTGATAAGAGAGGTCAGTTAATTGAAAAATTTCTTGAAAGGCATAACTTAATATTATTAAACAATGGGACTCGCACGTATGTGCATCTTTCCTCAAGTCAACTTCTGCAATTGATCTTTCAATATGCTCATCAAACCTCTTTCCACTTATTGATTGGATGGTAATCTGCGAAATAGTGACCACTTTCCATTAATATGCACACTGTCGACTAACTCTCCTCCTCAAACTGAAACTGTTTGGAAATTTGACAAAGCTAACTGGAAGAAATATCAAAAACTGGCACATCTAGATATTCAGACCATTGAGACTCACCATTGACTCTGCCGTAACTTACATAACTCAGCAAATAATACAGCTGCAGAAACCGGTATACCCAGATCATCCATGAAAACCCGCTCCCACCCAAAAATATGGTAGAATGAAGCCTGTAGCAGTGCTAAAAAAGAGAAGAATAGATACTGGGAGATCCAAAAATAGTGCTGCTGGTCCTGATGGAGTGTACTATGCCATGATATATTATTTGAGTGAAGGATCCCTTTCTGCTCTGCTAAAACTGTATAATAGAATCTTTGATGAAGACTACTACCCTACCAGTTGGCGTCATTCCATTGTATTAGCTTTCCCAAAACCAGGAAAGAACCATTCAGATCCAGCAAATTACCGACCGATAGCTTTAACTAGTTGTAGAGAAAAAATAATTAATGCCAGATTGACATGGTTCCTAGAGACTGAAAGCATTCAAGAGACTGAAAGTCAAAATCAATATGGATTTCGAAGAACTAGATCAACACTTGACCTTATGGTCAAAGCTGAAGGAAACATCCAAAATGCATTTCTCAGGAACGAACACCTAGTGATGATATGTCTTGACATCGAAAAAGCTTTCGATACAATCTGGTGATATGGAATTCTTCACAATCTCTATGAATCTGGTCTTCGTGGTCATCTTCCAAAATTTATCCAGAACTTTTTGAGCAATAGGTCCTTTCAGGTACGATTTCACCCTGCTCGCTTGCAAACATTTGCGCAAGAAGAAGGGATCCCTCAGGGTTCTGTGCTTAGTGCCACGCTCTTCTCCTTCAGGATTAATTCGATTATCAAATGTATTCCTGACAGAGGTGAAACATATCAGTATGCCGATGATCTGGCCATCTCATGCCACTCACAAAACATGCATCTTCAAGGCACAATTAACAAGCTTGTTCAATTAATAAACTCTTTCAGATTAAAAACGATCATCACAAGAATTGGCTATCAAGCATAAGAGGCAATAGAAAGGAAGTAGTACTTGCCAGAATGCAAATAGGACATACCCACCTAACTCATAGTTATTTACTCACTCAGGATGACCCTCCACTATGCAGCAACTGTCCAACTCGACTTACAGTAAACCACATGATCATTAATGCCCATTATATTTGAGAGAATGACAAACAGCTTTCTCTTCACATCTACATTCCTCTAATAAACTTGTCTTACAGCAGATTCTCGAGACTGACAAGATATTAATGTTTTTACCTTCCTCAAAATGATAAACAAATATCATCTGATCTGAATCCTTTTATTTAATATAGCAATCATGTATCAAATAAGATTGTAATAGGTGCATTATGGCTTTAGTAGCTAGCCCTTGCACCAATAAATTCAACAAACAACAACTTCTGTCTATAAGTAGCTGTTTATTACCTTTATAGAGGTTTTGTGGGGCATTTGCCAGGCAGTCTCCTGAGGACACTAGGCCAAAGTCAATGGAGATTGCCAGCATATATTTCTCCTCAGTGTTTTTAACTGTTGTCAGTAGGTAGTGCATGGCATCCTCTGTAGAGTTGCCCTGCTTAAAACCATACTGATTGTTGGAATGTAAACCTGCTTCTGTGTAATATTGGGCTAATCTGCTCTATATTAGTCTTTCATATATTTTCCCTAGTACAGGGAGTAGGGCTATTGGTCTATATGATTTGGGATCATTAGGGAGTTTTTCAGGGTTTTTGAGAATTAATCTTAACACTGCTTTTTCCCATATTTTTGGGAATATACCTTCTGTCATACAGTTATTATATAGTGCTATTAATTTGTCTGGTGCTATTTCTGTTAATTTTATAGTTATCTCAACTTCTAAGAGATCAAAACCTGGGCATTTATTGTTTTTGGTTTTACATAGTGCTATTTCTAAGTCTTGAATAGTGAACATCGGTTCAATATTGGCATTGTCATATTCAGTGTTTTCTTTTATAATGTCCAGCTGGGTGGGGGAAAGATCCCCAATTTCAGTTTGAATAATATTGTCTAGGATGTTATTTACAGAGTCTGCCCAACACAGGGTTGGGGTTCCATCTGGTTTGACAGTTGTTTCTAAGACATCTCCTCTTGGCAGCTTGTTGGTCACTATTCTGTGGACAACTCCCCAAGGGTTATTGTTTCCAGTGGTTCCCACCAAGTGCCTCCAGCATTCCTTTTTCTTGTCCTTTATGAGGGGCCCATGTGCCAAGTGTTTTTGTCAGATAGTTGGTCAGATTTGATTATCATTGTGCTGATTTGGTCTAGTGATAAGTGCGTTTCTTTTGGATCCCTGTCTGGAAAACTACTTGAAGAAGCTCCTCCTCCAAGTGGTCTGGTCTGGTCTGGGCTGGGCATCTGGGGTGATTGTCCCCCAACTGGCCAGATCGAGCTTATTTAGGCTGTTTTGTTTTGGAATTTTGTGTGCTAAATTCTTTTGTCTAGATTATATTATTGGCTGATGACAATGCCAAAAGCTAAAAAGAAAGTTCCGGTGCCTCCTGTTGAAGAACTTGAGGCAATTTCGGAAGAAGATATTGAGGTAGAGATTCCGAAGGAATCACCTCGAAGAACTCCAGTCAAGGCGAGTCCCAGACGGAAGTCTTGAGAGAAGGAGTTCCAGACTGATCAGGATATAGACCTTTCTTCTGAACTGATTGGATTGGAAGAATTGAGTTGCCTGAGAAGTAAACTGAGGCTCTTTATTGCAGTTCTTCCGGATGCAACTGGCCAAGATGTTGATATAGTCATGTGGTACAGTTCTTGGTGTTTGAGAATCAGATACTACACGCAAAGTTAGAAACTTTTAGACAAGAAAAAGTATCTAGTCAAAAAATGTATGCAGAAGCCGTTGGTTCCCAGAAGGTACAATCCAAGGGTAATTCTATTATATTGAAGGTGAAATCGGATAAATACCTGACAAGTGATCAAGTTAAGACTGAGTTAATAGGCCGAGTTGCCCCTGTTTTAACGGATGTGAAGATTGTGTCGGTTCGTCCGATAAGAGATAAGCGAGTGATTATTGAGGCTGCATCAGAATCCGATGTTGACAAGATTAAAAACTGTACAGAAGTTCAAAATCTCGAGTTGGAGGTTGAGAAGACCCTTCGACGACTGCCGAGGTTTGTGATTTTTGATGTAGACCCAGAAGTAAGTCAAGATATTTTAAAGAATGAACTTTTGGGAAAGAACTTGGCTGATGAGTGTGTCAGCAAAGATCAAGTACTATCAGAAATAAAGGTTGTGGCAAGGAACAAAGCAAGAAACTCTATAGGGTACAATTATGTGGTGGAGGTTTCCCCACGTATAAGAAGACAATTGGTAAATTGTTCTAGAGTGTTCTTGAAGTGGAGTTCGCATCGAGTCCGTGAACTGTGGAATCCAACGCAGTGTTTTAACTGTATGGCCATGTGGCCCGGCACTGTAAAGCAGACGAGTTCTGCGGTCACTGTGTCGGGAGAGGCCATACATTTAAGTCTTGCAGTAAGCATGCGGACACTCCGCAATGCGTTAACTGTCTGAAAAGGAAATGCCCTCTGCACATGCCGCAAATGATCGGGCATGTCCTGATTATCTGCGTGCTGTCGACATCTTAAAACGTCGAACTGAAATGTAAAGCAAGCAGTGTGAGATGTTTTCCTAAAGACAGATGTGTGGCTTCTCCCGGTGGTGACCGGGGGTCGTCGGTTATAGTTGACGCTGAGGTTGTGGTACACAGGGATCGGGCTCAAATGACATTGTAAATAAGAATGGTGGAGTTGTTTTGAGTTGTATGTTTAAAATAAAGTATTTAGATCAATTTTATTATTATTTGTTTGGCGGATTGTCAAATGTGGTTTCCTGGATAGGGCAACCTACCTCCTCGTGGTGGGGGCGGAGATGCTGTCCCCACTACGAGGCTAAGGTTGTTCTATCTTGTTTTAGATCTGTTTAGTCAAATTAGACTATTATAATTGTTGATTAAAATTGACCAAATCAAGGTTGTAATAAATGTAACAATTATGATGTAAGTGGCAGATGAGCTGCGGCTCAGGGGACCCTTAGGTGTAGTTTGATTAAATGGAATGTCCCTTATGAGGGCTGCATACTGATTCCTGAGAGTTCTATAAGAATCTCTCAGTGCATCCACCTCATTTTGTGACCAAGATGTTCTGGTTCTGAAAATTTCTCCTCGCCTGGTATAGTCAGTTCAGGGGATTGAGTATAGTCAGTTCAGGGGTCTGCCTGCTCCCTCAGTTTTTTCAATGGGATAGACAGGTCTGCTGTTTTTGTTAAAATGTTTGTCATAGTTAGTGCTTGCTTGTCCGAGCTACAGTTTCTTGATCTAGACCACTCATTTTCCTGTTTTGCAGCTGGTGCTGTATGTTCTGCAAAAATCTGCCAGTTTGCCTTTTTGAGGTTATACTTTTTGATATCCAACAAGGAGTGTTGGGGTGTTTGTAATTGCCTGTTTAGTTTGAAGGTGATGGTGCTATGATCAAATGTGGTCCAGATCGGCTGGACACACCAGTCTGTAATTTTATAAGCTATTGAATTGGTTGCAAGAGTAACATCAATGTGACTCTCCCCCCATGGTACTGCTAAAAGTTGGGAGGTTATTTGGTTGGTTTAGCACTTGAAAGGGTGAGGTGGCTATATAGTCTGAAAGTATCTGGCCATTGTGTGTGCCTATTCTGTGTTCCGTGCGGCTATTCCATAAGGCTGATCGGCAGTTGACATCAGCACACACTATGATATTTGTAGTAAGTAATAAGTCTATGACTGCTTGTAGGTATTCAGTAGCTGGATTTATATCTTCACCTGGTCTAGAATATAGTGAAATAATGTAAATTTTTCCTACAGCACTGGTGATATGGGCACACACTGCCACTGGAGAGCAGAGGTGACCCACCTTTATGACTGTAAGGTCAGTATTTTTAACTACTATTGCTGTAGAAGGGACACCTGAGGCGTATTCTATTATTTTATAGCCCATTGGGTATCTATATTATTTTCTTCCAATTTGAGTTCGATCTGATCTACAACGGCTCTTGCTCTTTGAGCATTCAGTTGGACAAGATTTAGAGCCCTAGTCACATTTATGTTTTCACTCTGGCCCATAGTTGGTCCTAGATTGTATAAGTATTACCATTTTTTTATAACGGGCATTTATCATCCCTGATACCATGTGCATAGTCAGTCAGCCTTGCTACTTTACACGTAGCACATTTTGGCAGTTCTTGTAATCGTGGCCAGTGACTGCACAGTGGCCACAGACAGGGCAATTCTGACTGCTGTACAGGAAAGAATTTCCTGAATTTATGGCTGGTCCAGTCAGCGTAGACTCTTTGCTGTCCTTGTAGGTTTTTCCAAATTCTGGGTGACACTTCCACAATGACATTGAATTGCCCATTTCTTTTGTTTTTTGTCCCTCTTTTTAGAAGAAATCCTTTGGAAAACTCATCCAGTTCCATTATATTGATAAAGTTTTTGTTCTAGAAATCCAACATAAGATTTCTTTCCAGAGTTGTCTCAGGGATGTCAAATATAATAATGTTGGGGTACCTGCCCCTTGACTTTTCTGTTTGCAGTCCCAGTTTTACTACCTCTGGGTTGGTTTCAATCTTTTTAACATCCTCTTTATTTGTTACTTCATTTAAAACTCCATTATCTTTTATTTTTCTCATGTTCACTTTTATTTCTTTCACCGGGTTCGAATCCCGCCTTGGGCTTGGATCAAAGTACTGCAAAAACCTTGGGAGGTGCATTATGGCCACAGAAGCCGATGCGCCAACAACTACCAAAAAAAAAAAATTTCTTTCACATGAGGTTTTAATTTTGTCATGACAGTGTCTCTGACTGCCTCGCTGGATTTGTATGTAGAGTCAGGCTTAGCCTTTATAATGATTATGTTTGTTTCTTTTGTCTTTGGTATTTTCTTAGTCTTATTGTTGGTTTGTTTAGTTTGTGATGAATCTGCTTTGGTGGCCCTTGCTGCTTGAGCGTAAGTCAAAGTATTTATTTCTTTATAATTATTCTTCTCTTCAGTCACCATTTCTACTTTTGCTTTCAATACTTTGTTTTCTGTATTAAGTTCAACCACTCTGTGTTCCAAAACAGACCAGCAGTTCACTATCTGCAATCTTGTTGTAGATGTAATCCTATTTGTCTGTTTATAAAGAAACTCTTCTAGGAACAGTTTCATTTCTTTAATTTATCTTATGGGATCCTCTATTTCAGGGGTGGCCGACAAGTCGATCGCGGCTTTAATTTCGGTTGATCACGACGAATTTTAAATATATATAAAAAATAGATTATTCAAAATCTAAATGTTGTTATTATTATTATGCGCCCCACTATATACTCTTATTACAAATCCGTTGAACCACATGACCACTCTTGTCGCTGCGCAGCCGCTAGGCTCGTCTAGTGAAAATTCACGTAGTTACGTTGAGAGCATAGCATATGTATCGAATTCTTATTTAGCTTACTTAATATTAATAACAGGACAGTGCTTATATATTAATTTAATACCCTTTGATTTAAAATGAATACTACGAAAAAGAGTAAAACATATCATTTTCATCAAGAGTGGGAACTAGAATACTTTTTTTGTGTGATAAAAGAAAAATGTAAAAAAAGGAAATTTGGAAAGGCACTTCAGAGCACTCCATGGTAAATACCAATCGGATTTTTCGCCTAATAGTGACCTTAGGAAAAATAAATTAAAAGAACTTAAATCCAGATTATTTGTACAACAAAATTTCTTCGTGACACCTAATTTACAATTTAAAGCAGTAACTGTAGCATCATTTGAAGTGAGTCATTTCTTGCAAAAAAGTGCAAACCATTTTCTGATGGTCAATTCATCAAAGACGCATTTTTAGAAATAACAGATTCTCTTTTTGAAAATTTTAAGAACAAAAATGGAATTAAAAGTGCCTCTCAAAATCTGCAATTATCTTGAAATACTGTGATGCGATGCATCGAAAAAAATGACTAAAAATATGAGCGAACAATTGCGTGCACATAATTGTGTCCTTTTTCTTTACAATTGGATGAATCTACAGACGTCAGTGATATAGCTCAATTGCTCGTTATTCGTATGTTTTTCGATGATTCTGCTACTAGAGAAGAACTGCTGGATATGGTTTCGTTAAAAGAAAGAACTAGAGGTCTTGATATAGTTAACACATTCAAAAATTTTATTGAAAAAATTAAATTACCACTATTTAAGCTCGTATCAATAACAACAGATGGAGCTAAAGCAATGATGGGGCATCTTAACGGATTCATCGCATTGTGCCAAAAGGATGATGAATTCCCAGATTTTTTGAGTTACCACTGTATCAGCCACCAGAAAGTGTTAGCCAGCAAAAGATTAAATACTAAAAGTATAATGGACATAGCTTTCAAAATCGCGAATTCCATCAGAGGACAATCTCTTAAAAGGAGACTGTTCAAAATGCACCTCGATGAAAATGAACTAGATGTGAGGTGGCTGAGTCGGAGTAAGTTTCTACACATTTCGAAATTAGCTGAATGAAATTAAAAAAAATTTATCGATCAAAGGGGAGGTGATTATCAGCAGCTGCAAGATATGGTGTGGTTGTGTAATCTGGCTTTTTTGACAGATTTTACCAGTAAATTAAGTGATCTGAATTTGGAATTACAAGGAAAAAATAAAAATGTGGGTGACACGATTCATGGTATTTCTGCATATAAATATCAATTTTTGGCAATGGCTAAGGATTTCAAAGAAAAAAAAAATTCGATCATTTGCAAAAATATCCTGTTTTTGGATTTAATAGTGAGAAATATGTCTCTGAAATTGAGAAAGTTGTGGATGATTTTGAAACCAGATTCAGTGATTTTAAAATAATTGAAGACATTGTTCAATATATTTCTTGTCCATTTAAGGTCGCCTTAGATACGAAACAAATTGCAAAAAATATCGGTGAGATTTTTCACACGGAGAAAATATTACTTGAAAATGAAATTATTACATTGCGAAACAATACCTTCCTAAAAGCCAGGTCATCAGAAAGATGTTTGCCGAGAAGAGTACTGAAAAAAAATGCAGTGAACTTTTAAATTCCTGTTTTGGTTCCACATATCTATGTGAATTGGCCTTTTCGTATTTGAAACAAAAAAAAGACAAAGAATCGCACCTCTTATGGACTTGCATACAGAAGATTCTTTACGGTTGGCCTTATTATTATTATTATTGTTGTTGCTCTTATATTATTTCTCCCTGTTTGGGGGATTCTACTCTGTGACGAGTACTGCTGCCAAGTACACAGGGTGGTTGTAATGTCTGGTGTTACTGTCGGTCAAGGAAATCTCTGACTATCCCACAGGTGTTCAGGATTGTGACTTTCTGGAGTTCCTTATAGGTGTTCTCTGGGAGACCTATTGCTGCTAGGCTGCTATGTAGAGTCTTTGGTACCATACCGGTTGTTGACACAATGATTGGGATGGTTGATACTTCTTGCATATGTCACATCTCTTTGATCTCATGTTCGTGTAATTCCTAATTTTTTCCTCATGGGTTTTCTGGACATTGCTAGTGTTCGGCACCGCTATGTCAATCATGTAGGTAGCCTTTTCCTTCTTGTTCACAAGGGTTATGTCAGGTCTCGTGTGCGGGATGGTCTTATCTATCTGTTATTATGGCACGGTCCCAGTACAGCTTGTAGGTTCAGGTCTCTAGTACTGCCTGGGGTTCGTACTTGTTGTATGGTACACTTTCTTTAGTCAACTGGTATTTCCTCGCTAGCTTCTGATGTATTATCCAGGCTACCTGGTCGTCTCTCTGAGTGTACTCAGTCTGGGTGATCACCTGGAACCCCACGGTGATGTGTTGGATTGTTTCTGAGGCCAGGTGGCATCGTCGACATGTGTCATCTGACATTCTGGGCTCCTTTGTGATGTATTTTTTATAGTTTCTGCTGTTGCTTACCTGGTCTTGGATGGCCAGCACGGATCGTTCAGTCTCAGGGAATAGCGTCCCGCTTATGAGCCATGCATTGGAAGCAATGTTATCGATGTGATCTTGATGGAGGTCATTGTAGTGTCTGCCATGGAGTGTCTTCTTTGCCCATCTTTCTATCTTCGTTTCTTGTACCTTTTGGGCATGAGGGGTTTCCTCGCTTAGGATAAGTGGGATATAGCACTTATCTATCTTCCTTATGGTCTGGTGGAGTGGTGCTGTGTTGTTCTCGAAGTAATCCTTCAGGTTAAAAATCGCTGTTTTCTGTCAGGTCTATCAGGCCCCCTTCCTCCCTCTTTCCGTGGTATTGTTATTCTCTCCACTGCTGACTTCGGGTGGTGTTGGTGACTCTTGGTCATCATTGTCCTTGTCTTTTGCATGATATCTTCTAGCTCGGTGTTAGTCCAATCTATGACCCCAAATGTGTAGGTTATTACTGGAGCTGCATAAGTGTTTATGGCTTTAACTGTGTTTCCTCCGTTCAATTTTGCTTTCAGCAGGCTTCTGAGTCTCTGATGATATTTTTCGGTCCAGCACTTCTTGATTTCCTTGTGTTCCAACTGCTCAGCCTGCATCATCCCTAGGTATTTATAGGTCTCTCCTTCTGTCATAGCTTTGATCTCTTTACCAGTCAGCAGCCGGTAGTTTCAGCCAACTAATTTTCCCTGGTGCAGTGTGTGGGTCTTGCATTTTTCTAGACCAAATTCCATCCTGATGTCCTTGCTGAATTCTTCGGTGATCCGGAGTAGTTGCTGGAGTTGCTTCTCGGTTGCCACGTAGAACTTGATGTCATCTGCGTACATCAGGTGGGTGAGGGTGTACAGGTTTTTTCTTCCTTCTTTGAGGTTATATCCATACTTTCTGTCATTGAGCATGGTGGATAGTGGGTTGATTGCTAGACAGAACCATAGTGGTCTCAGAGCATCTCCCTGAAAGATTCCTTTTCTAATGGAGATTGGCCTGGTTGTGATGTTCTCGACCCTAATGGTGGTACTCCATTTTGCCATTGTTGCTCCTAGGAAGTTTGTCACTATTGGATTGACCTTGTAGATCTTCAGGGTCTCTATTAGCCAGCTGTGAGGTACGGAGTCAAAGGCCTTGCAGTAATCGATGTTTCTTGAAGGCTTGCTCCATAACTGCGGCATCTATGGTTAATTGCTCCTCTGCTTGCATCCTTTCTGCTGTTCAGCCATTATGTTCTGACTCTCGAAGTGGTCTGATATTTTCTTAGTTATGCAACTGATCAGAATCTTGTACACCGTTGGGAGGCATGTGATGGGCCTGTATTTCGCCGGGTTTCTTGTATCTTCATCTTTAGGCTTCAGATATGTGACTCCTTCAGTGAGAAACTTCCGGATTGCCCCTGGGTGCCTTATCATTCGAGTGAACTGCTCTGCTAGGTGCTTGTGTGTGCAGGTGAGTTTCTTGTAGTTGTAGATGTTATCAATTCCTGAGGTTCACCATGTGGGTGTTCCTGATCGACTGTTTTACTTCTTCTTGAATCTCCCACTCTCTCATCTCTTGTATGTCCTTTGTTTTCTTCCGTTCTACTTCTATCCAGGGTGCTTTGCTGTTATGTCTTACTTCACTGCTCCAGATATTTCCCCAGAACTCTTCGATTGTCTTCTTCTCGGGTGGTCCGTTTCCTGCTTTCTCATCTTCACCCAGTTTTCTGTAGAAGACTCTTTGGTCCTTATCGAAGATTCGGTTGTTTATTTTCCTCTGGAAGCTCTTTGTATTGGTGTAGTCTCTTGCTGAGTGCGAGGAGGTTCTGCTTCAGTATATCTAAGTATTCTCCTATTCTCTGATTTCTGGTCTCATCTTTGCTGTGGGTGCTGTCTCTCTTGAGGATGCTTTTCAGCTTTCCAATCAATTTCTTACTTCTGTTACCCTGTTAGTACTGGGTCAACTGACCTATCTTGACTCTTAATTCTTCTATCTTCTGCTGAAGTATTCTTTCCCAAGCTGGCAGTTCCTTCTGTTTTCAGTTCTTCTGCTGCTGGTCTCTTGTTTCTTTTCCATTAATCCTAGTGGCTGCTATGGCAGCAGAGTATATGGCTGTGTGGATAGCTTCCAGCGTTGCATCATTGTTGTCAAGGTAATGTGGCATTATTTGCTGATTGAGGTGGTCTGTTACTCTCCACAGGATTTTATTTGGCCTCTGCTTAGGTATCACGTGGGTTCTTGCGGGGTCCATTCCTTCGAATTCTGTTAGGGCCTTCCACTCGTTTTCTATTCTGGATAGCATGACTTCGTCTCTTTCCAATTCAGTTACTCTGGGTTGTATTTCTTCTTGCTGTTCCTCCTCCGGTTCTATGGTATGCTGTTCCTCCTCTGGTTCCATATTGACCATATTCTTTGTGCTTTGTAGCAGATTGCTGACATTCTGCTTGATTTTTTCCAAGATGGGAGGAGCTATTAGGTTCTTCGTGACAATGGTCCTTCTCTGGTCTGCTAATTGCTGTTCAGTGACTTGAATATCCGGGTGTCGCTCTAACCACTTGGTATGTAGTCGCAATCTGTACATTGTCATATCGGTCTCTAGCCTGGTTATTTCATAGTATGCTCGTATGATGTATGTATTCATTTCAATGCTCCACTTCATATGTTGCCGTTTTCTTCCCCCCTGGGTGGTCATTACCGCAGTTGTGCAGGAAACACTTCCAGTTGGTGAGGGTGGATGGTCTTGCCCTTCTCTTGTGGGGGACATAGTGTGCATAGTGTCGGGGGAAAGGCACCTCCGGTGGTTTCCCACATCTGCGCCATATATACTCTGTGGAGAGAAACAGTATCACTGTGAAAGCCAGAAAATTTTTTTATGTTGTAAATGAAGTATTATGCTAGGTTCTGTTGGGTGTCCTGGCTTTTGGCCACAGGGCCCCTGATGGGACCCCACGTTGCCCGCGCACACCACTAGGAGGTAGCCAGGCTGCCCATAATTCTCTGGCTAGTCTCCTCCAGGTCACCTGAGCTTCCTGGAAAGAGACCAAGTTAAAAAAAAAAAAAATAAATAAATAAAATAAAATAATAGGGTACAGGGAGTACAGGATGTACTGGAGAGGGTAAAGGAAAGGAGGTATAGACAGAGCGACGGAGGATGTAAGGGAAGGCATCCTCCACAGGTTGGGCAGGAATTCTCTCACCAAAGTGGAAGAAGAGGCCCCTTGATAGGGTGGGAAGACAATCACGTATCAAGAGAGACACGGATGAATCAATTCAAGCGACCTGAGTGTCAAGTCCAGTAGCTAGAAGTGGTCACAATTTAGGTGAAGATGTTCAGTATATGAGAAAAGGGTGTTGATCAATGTGCATCAGTTCCAGGACGTTGTACCAGTGATCATCTTCTGGTGAAGAGATCATGGGCGAAGGCAGAGAAAGCGTGGTACTGGTCTTCCTCATTGATCAGAAAGTGTTCATTTCCTCTAGGCAAGGCGTGTATTTTTGATATGAGCAATGTTCGCAGGTCCTCGTAGAGCGGGCAAACATAGAATAGGTGATCCCAGTCTTCGTTTTCACCACAAAGACAGCGAGGGTCATCCACCATGTTCATAGAGGCATGGCCTGTAACCAGGGTATATAATCCTGGGCTGTACCATGCTGCAGCTTTAGGGTAGATCTGGGCTATTTCAGGTAAGAATTTTTTAGTGATGGAACCTTTGGGGGTGGTATTCCATCTGTTTTGCCAGGCGTTAAGAAGGTAGACTGCAAGGCACTTTTTTTCTTCTTTGATGGAGTTTGCTGGGTTTGTAGTGAAATCCAGGATGGTGGTAGGGAGTCCCTTTGCGAGCTAGTAGTGCATGCCTCTGCGAATTATCTGCAGGTCCAGAGGGAGAACTCCTGCCAAGACCTGGAGCGCTGGGTTGCTTACTGTGCAGCAGGAATGGGTGATAGTGAGAAGGATATTACGCTGGATGGAGGTGAGCTTCCTTTGGTTACGAACAATGAGTGCATGATGATACCAGACACCTGCACAGTAGGTTATAGTGGGAATAAATACAGCTTTGTGTAGCATATGCAGTGAGCGGCGATTTAGGCCCCAGTCAGACCTGCTGATCTTCACTACTATTGCCGTGTAGTTCCTGACTTTGCGATGAAGGTAGTCTATATGCGGGTAAAATGTGAGCTTGAGGTTGAGAATTACCCCAAGGTACTTCATCTCAGTTGTCAGTTTGATAGTTCTACCAGCAATTTTAATCTGCGGCGGCCTGCTTATTTGAAGGGTTCCTCTGAGTGGAATTGAAGTAGTTTTCTCAGGGGATATATGGAGTTTATGGAGGCTGCTCCATTCTTGTAGCTTTGTAAGGGCTCCGTTGGCTGTTGTTTCCAGGGAAGCTCTGGAGTTTCCAGTGACTGTCAGTATCACGTCACCTGCGAAGGCTTGGGTGGAAACATCCCCCAGGTCTAGGTTCAGGAACTTGTCCATGACCACATTCCATAGGAAAGGACCAAGGACAGAGCCCTGGGGGCATCCTCTATAGACATTTCTGGAGACTTGTCGATAGGCATTTCTGACTGTAACACTTCTGTTGTGAAGATAGTCCTGTATGCAGCTGTAAAGATTTGCTGGAACGCTAGCTTTTCTGAGTCTTCTTAGTATACGTGGCGACCAGAGCAAGTCAAAGGCCCTGGCGAAATCCACTGATATTACTAAGAAGTATTTGGTGGCTGAATTTTTGACTGAATCCATGAGCTGTCGAAGAGCATTTTCTGCTGAAAATCCTGCCCGAAAACCGAACTGGTTTGGGGACTGGAGATTTGCATTTTTATAGTGTTTTTCCAATCTGGATAAGAGAAGACGTTCAAATATTTTGCTTAAAACAGGAAGGAGTGCTATGGGTCTGTATGACCTTGGCTGCTCTGGTGGTTTACTTGGGTTCTTCAAAATGAGGCGTAGATTGGCCTCTTTCCAGTCATCTGGGAAGGGTCCAACTTCCAGACAATGGTTGTACAGGCTGAGAAGGAGATTTGATTGCGTCTCTGCAAGCTTCTTAATTACTTCTGCTTCAGGAAGTCTAACCCTGGCCTTGTTTTGTTTTTTGCCAATGGAAAGTTATAATTCATCTAAGTTGAAAGGCTGTTCTATAGAAGTGGTGCTGTAGGATGCGTTTTCAGTACAGATTTCTTTTGCTGGCTGGATTGAGGATCTGTGTTTAGCGGGAACAGGGTGTCCAAGATGTTGTTTACTGACTCTTCCCATGTGAGGGTTGTGGTGCCCTGCGGGCCTTATGGCGGACAGCGCCACTTGCTTCTTTTTCTTAAGGCGCACTATAGCCCCCGGCAGCTTATGCACCCCTAAACCCCCATAACACACACACACACACACACACACACACACACACACACACACACACACACACACACACACACACACACACACACACACACCACTTGCTTCACTGTCTTGCTCAGGAGACTGTCTCCAACTTTTCGAACCGACCCCTCTGCCTAAGGCCTGAACTTGAGTGACTTTATCCTGTGCCACATTCGATGCAGTATGAATAATATTTATCTGCAACATCATCCATCTATGGAGGTGGACTTGTTTAGCTTCGGCTTATGCCCAGTGGTTTATTTATTTATTTAGTTCTCGCATGCGACACTAGATGGTGCCACTATCTACCTCAGCAGTCACTCCGACCTTGGGGAAGGTAAGTCCAATGGGATAATTTTTGCGATGTTTTTTTTTTTTTTTTTTTTTATAATTTAATATTATTATATCGGTCTCCCAGCGTAATAGAGCCATGTTCACTTCCACCAATGCAGGATTCGAGCCCCGGTCCATCAGGCTGGCAGTCCAGTGTCTTAACCACTGGGTTATCGCACCCATCATCATCATCATTATTATTATTATTATTTGAGAGATTTGAGAAGGGGTGGAGGAATAATAATATGCTATCCTGCAATATACAATAGAACATGCTTTAAGGCAATACAGGTCAACCACTTAACTCAGTCTTGTGAAAACTGCTGTGTCAAATTATTGGCAGATAATCCAGAAAACACATTGATGATTTTATGCGTTTTATAGGCCACCATCAGATTCAATAAACAGCTTCCTAATAGAATTAGATAACATAATTTTGCAATGGGATGAGATACAGACTGAAAAGACCATACTAGTAGGAGATTTCGATATCAATTTACTAACAGATGAAACGGATAATGTGCTTCTCAGATACTCTGCTATCTTAAACAACTATGCATTTGAACATACCTTATTTGGAATAACTAGGCAACAAAGGATGGAGGGAGATAGAACAGTAAGCTCTTGTTTAGATCACTTTATAACAAACATCAAGTTAAAGTATGCTAATTCATATATACTATTAAATCAACTTTCAGATCACAGAACTTGTATACTAATAGTAAATATGTATTCAAAACAACACCCATGTGAAGAAAAAAAATTAACAAATGCTATGAAGAAAAATTATTTATCAACAGGGAAACTGAAACAGAACATAGAAAACTTGTTAATACAAGAGCAAGCATCATACAAAACAAATGTAAATGTATTTTCAAATAAGATAATACAAATGATAAACAATTCGAGGTTTAATATCGAGAGAAAAGTAAACCACTCGGCCTGCAACATAAACACTAGGAGTAGCAGGATCAAGCTTAAGAAACCTTGGATGACTAACAAAATAGAAGAATTAATGGTTACAAAGGGATGAATATTTCAGGCAGTATAGAAATTGTCCATCAAAGATAGAACACTATCACAATTATTAAACACTCAGAAATAATTTGACAGGTATGATAAGAAAACAAAAAAACACTTATTACAATCAACTTTTTATGGAACAAAAGGAAAAATAGAACGTTATAAATAACCTATTAAGTACAAGGAAGAAAAAAACAAGGGGAAACCACATTAAAACACTGTTAGAACAGGTATCTGGTACAAACAAACAATATGAGGTTGCAAATAGGTTTACCAAAACTGTATTAGATCTCAACAGATATAATTTACATTATTGCCACGCTTAATAAACAAGATAGTAAACTGTTGTGTAGTCTTAACTCCACAATATACTGAGATTCTTAAGATTATAGAACAGTTAAAGAACAAGAAATCTTATGTACTGGACAGTAACCGAAGTAAAGAGAAACAAAGAGCAGTTCTCTGTTCTCTTGGTGGAACTTATAGCACGGATGTTATAGTCGGGAAGCTGTCCTACAAATTTACTTTCTTTTAAGATAATTCCTATATATAAAAAGGGACCACCAGATGACTTTTGCAATTACAGACCTCTTGCTCAGACTGCACTCATGAGGGGGCATAAATTTAAATGGATGGTTGCAGAATAGATGTGTGGAAGTTTGTCATTAGCCACTGGATGCTTGATTGTTGGAACAAACTTCCATCTGTTGTTGTGAAAATGTATAGTTTGAATAAATTCAAGAAAGAACTAGAGAAACTATTGGAGGGGATGGACAGGTGATAAGGGGAATATTTTTTTTAAGCTTGTTATCTTTTATCAGTTGCCACCACTAGACTGTTGGAATTCGAGGTGAGCGGACGCGCTTAGACAGGGCTCCTCAGTTAAGTGGTTTACTTTTGGATAGTGCTTTTAAATATTTGATTTATTTAGATATTGTTGGATTATTTTGTTATAGGTTTTCCTGTAACTGTTTGATTTTAATAATATTATAGATATAATTTTTTAAAGTTACTTTCATTGATATTTATTTAATTTTATAATGGTAGTTACGAGATCTGCCTTAAACACGTCACAGGGTATCGTGACTCACACGGAAATAGCCGATGGAGATTTATGGGTGAGTAATGATTTAATCCGTTGTGGAACGTGTGGAATGTTTTCCAAGGTCGACCTGGTGACTAATCCTACCTCACCTGGGGATTCTTTTCTTTGTGATCGATGTAAGGAGTCCACCGATCTTAAATTACAATTTGGTGCACTGATGGAACAATTTGAGTCCCTGAAAAAACGAGTGCTTGCCCTCGAAAATAATGCATCTGGGAGCTCGTCAGGGACTCAAAACTCCAGCAATCTACCAAGTGATCCACACCCGATTCGAGTCTCAAAATAGAAAAACCAAGTGCAAACTACTCTGGTTAAAAAGGAGATTGTTTTATTAGGAGACTCCATTGTCAGGGAAACGGGGAATATTTTTTGTAATAAGGATAGGTGGAGCAGAACCAAGGTATGTCTGCCGGGAGCAACTATTGATGATGTCACCAACAGATTGTCAGATTTTAAAGGGGGTAAAGAAAATATTATTATTCACGTGGGGACAAATGATATTAAACGTACACGATCTGACGATTTGTTGGAAAAATACAGGACCATGCTGAGGAAATGTCACGAGCTAGGCCATAATGTCTATGTGTCTGCAATTCTGCCCAGACACGATAGGAGGGATTATATATTAAGAGCCTTGTGGATTAACTGAAGACTTGAAGGAATCTGCAAGGCTTTAGGGGGGTAAATTTCTATCAGCATGGCCCACACTTGTAGGTAGAAGGAATTTGTTTTGTAGAGACGGGATACACTTAAACAAAGGTGGTGCAAAGGTTTTTGCCAGTATTATTGAGGATACCTTAAAGGTTCAGGGAAACTGCTAGTTAGGGGGGATGTGGGTAATACTGACACGTGTTTATCTGATAATATTGGTCAAAGTAACTCTTGCATATACCTTAAGAGTTCTTATCTGTTACCCCAACTGGACGTATTATCTAGATGTTCTGGGGGCAGAAACGTTTCACGTGAGCGGGTAGCTAATATCAGGGAAGAGAGCCTAAAAAACTTCAAGGGTTGTGTTAGGGTTGTTAAATATACAAGAACAGTAAATCTTAATTGTTTATACAGTAACTAAGTGTCGTCAATAAAATGAGCGAATTTGAACTGCTGGTTAAAACAAGTAACGCGGACATAATAGGGCTTACAGAGACGTGGTGTCACCCTGAAATTGGGGATGATGAGTTTCAGTACGGCTTGTATAAGGTATTTAGGAAGGATAGGTTAGATAGAAGGGGTGGTGGGGTAATGCTTCTTATCAGAAGCAGCCTGATTGTGACGATAGCTTTCCCGGATTCAGACATTTCACATGCTAGTATAGAGTCTGTACGATGTGAGATAGTTGGAAACAAAGGTATAATGCGAGTAGGAGTAATCTACAGACCAGGTGATTGTGAAGATTATGACAAAAGTCTCTACATGCAAATGGAATGGTCAAGTAAGCGTCAATGCCTTATTATGGGTGATTTCAATTTGCCTCTAATTGATTGGAGTAAATGGGAAGGAAACTCGACATGGGGAACAAAATTTTTAAATCAACTAGATGACTGTTATTTGAATCAACATGTCAGGGAAAGTACTAGAGAAAAGAATATCCTAGACCTCATCATCACACATGAATCAGATGGCATAACAGGGCTGACAGTAGAGGAACCAGTAGCAGGAAGTGATCACGGAGTTCTATGGTGGATGATGACAAGAGAGGTAGCAGAAGTAAAAGGCAAAGGAATGGGTTTTAATTTCAGAAAAGGAAATTACGATGCCTTAAGGTACTACATGGCCTCTAATAATTGGGTAGATATCGTGCAGAGAATGAATACAATTGAACTGTGGTACGCTTTTAAAACATTAATCACAGATGCCTTGAATATGTATATACCATTAAAAAAATACTCCACGAGAAGGGTTCCAAGTTGGATGAATAGTGAAGTTGCCACATTACTTGAGCAGAAAAAGGTGGCATGGAAAGGTTACAGAGCAATAAAAAGTACTGAAGCCTATAACAGCTACAAGCTGATGTGTAATAGAGTCACAAAAAAGGTTCGACAGGCAAAGGCAGTTTATGAGAAATCACTAGCAAACAGAGCAAAGAGGGGGGGGGGATAAAGAATTCTTCGCATATATAAATGCCAAGAAGAGCAGGACAAACCAGATCGGACCTTTACGTAAGGGAAAGGGGATAGTATTAAATACACCAGCTGCCGTTGCAGATGAACTCAACAGTTATTTTGCATTGATATTTACAAATGAAAAGCCTTTTGTGGCAATGGGAAATTGTGGGAGCGAAGTTAAAAAATATGTAATTAATGATATTGAAATTTCGCAAGATTATTTAATGAAAAAACTTTTGAGCCTACAGACCAGTAAGGCTCCTGGAGTTGATGGAATATACCCTATAATCTTAAGAGAGGCGGCAAGCGAGTGCATTGAACCATTGAGGCTAATTATGCGAGCATCACTAGACTGGGAAGATTCCCTTGGATTGGAAAAGTACAAATGTATCTCCCATACATAAGCGTGGCTCTAAAAGTGAAGTTGGAAATTATCGACCTGTCAGTCTGACTTCAGTAGTAGGGAAAATCATGGAGGCAATGATCAAGGGTGGAATTCAGGATCATTTGGATCGAATTGAAATTCTCAAGGATACTCAGCATGGTTTTGTAAAGGGAAAATCATGTTTAACAAATCTGGTTTGCTATTTCGAAATGGTCACTCACGAGCTGGATTTAGGGAATAATTTCGACATTGTTTATTTAGATTTCAGCAAAGCTTTTGACTCAGTCACACATGAGCGGTTGCTTTATAAGCTGGAACAGGTTGGAATCACTGGGAAAATCCTTAGATGGATAGAAGGATGGCTTCAGGGCAGGAGGCAGAGGGTTGTGATAAATGGCTATTCCTCAGATTGGGTTGATGTAAGAAGTGGGGTTCCCCAAGGATCAGTATTAGGACCACTGTTGTTTTTAATTTTCATAAACGACATTGATGAAGGGATAGAGGGCATGATGTCTAAATTTGCAGATGATGTTAAAATTGGTAGAGTAGTTAATGATCACTGTCAAGCTGAGTTTCTTCAGAGAGACCTAGATAGACTTCAGGAATGGTCAGAAAAATGGCAGCTGTGCTTTAATCCAACAAAGTGTAAGGTATTACACCTGGGAAACAGTAATCCCAAAAAAACTTATTCACTTGTTGGAGTTCAACTAAACCGAGTACTGGAGGAAAGGGACTTGGGTGTTACGATACGGTCAGACATGAAATTCTCTGAGCATTGTAAACAGGTTGCAAGGAAGGCCATGGTGTCCTATCGAACTTTTGCAAGTAGAGATAGGGACATGGTAATCCCATTATATAAGACTTATGTTAGACCACACTTGGAATACTGTGTTCAAGTATGGAGACTGCACCTAAAGAAAGACATCAAGCTTCTTGAAAGGGTGCAAAGAAGGGTAACTCGCCTGGTGAGATCGGCAAAAGGGCGTCCTTATGAAGAAAGACTTCAAATATGTGGGTTGCAGAGTTTGGAAACTAGACACCTTAGAGGAGATTTGATTGAGGTGTTTAAGGCTCTGAGAGGCATCAGTAAAATGAATGAGGACAAAATTTTCAAGATTATAAATGATGCTAGAACTAGGGGACATAAATTCAAGTTACGGGGGGAAATGTTTAGATTGGACTGCAGGAAGTTTTATTTTAGCCAGCGAGTTATAAATTACTGGAATAAGTTGCCTTCATGGGTGGTAGAGGCTGACAGTTTGGGGAAATTCAAAGGTCATCTGGATAGTACTTTCGGGTAAGGGAAGCGCATAGGATGATAGGTTTAATTTCCTTTTTTTTTTTTTTTTTTTTATTAATTATTATTATTTAGTTATTTATTTTATTTTATTTTTTTGTTTTTATCATTGTTTTGTTCGGTTTTTTTTTTTTTTTTTTTTGGCTGGTGCAGCATAGGCCATAGGCTTTTTTGCACCATGCAGCCGTTTCTAATACTAATACATTTGATAATATAATCCACTACTAATACAAATACTAATATTAATTTAATACTAATACCAAATATAATCCACTACAAATACTAATATTAATTTAATACTAATACCAAATATAATCCACTACTAATACAAATACTAATATTACTAATATTAATTTAATGCTAATATTACTAATACCAAATATAAACCACTACTAATACTAATACACTAATATACATTTATATTAGTGTATTTATATTGAGGCCTTGAATGGGTTGAGCACGCTGAATTCTGGTGGGATTCTTCCACTTGTTCAGATTACAAACCTAAGGGGCCATAAATTGAAATTGAGGAAGGACGGATGTAGAATAGATGTGTGGAAATTTGCCTTTAGCCAGCGGGTGGTTAATTGCTGGAACAAACTTCCATCTGTCGTGGAAGTTGATAGGTTAAATAAATTTAAGGAGGAACTGGACAAATATTTAGAGGGGATTGTTTTGTGATTTTTTTTTTTTTTTTTTTTTTTTTTTTCCCCGCCTGATGCTGCATAAGCTCATAAGCTCACTTGCTTTCTTGCATCACATGCCACTACTACTACTACTACTATAAATGTATATTACATGATATAATTTGTTTTGATGCCGGTTAAATTATGTTTAAAGGTAGATTTGAGTAGGTAAATAAATTAAATCAGAAGAGATTTTTTGTGAGAGTTAAAATATTGATTTATGGGAAAAGGTTAACATATAGTAAGAATTGTGAGAGTGTTTAGTTTTGGAGGAATAAATAATCTAAAGAACCTTATCTATATGAGAATTAAATTAGAAGAAATGATCGAAAGTGCTGGAATACTAACAGACTTATTGCGTTTTCCACAAAATCTCTTCTTTTCATCTTGTGTTTTAAAATATATTTAAAAAAAAAACAGTTTTTCGCCTGTTTTGTCTCAAAAATTCCTGTTTTCCTTCGTATCACAAATGCCCGATCTCCAGTTTTTTGAAACTCGGAAGCTTTCTGGCTGTTTAATGTAGTTTAGTTTTATTTAATTTTACAGATTTTATTGCTCATGGTTTTAATATTCATTGTATATGGGTAAGCATACAATTATACATTCTGAAATTAAATAAAATTTCCCAATTATTGCTTGTTTTTATTATACAGAAGCAGTCCATCTTATAGTATAACATTGTTAACTGGAAAAAATAATTACATCAATATAGCAAAGGAAACAGTATTAGTTTTCATGAAAAAATTATAACAAGGAATTAAGGAAACATTATAGCAAGGAAGATAGTATCTGTTATAGCATTAGCATTAGTAGAGGCATATGATGCAAGAAAGCAAGCTTATGCAGCATCAGCCAAAAAAAAAAAAATAAAACCACCACTCCCATTTCACCTCTCTGTTCGTTCGAAATACCTGTCCAGCTGAGCCTTAAATTTATTTAGACTATCAACTTCCACAACAAGGGATGGAAGTCTGTTCCACCAACCGTTGGCTAAAGGCAAATTTCCACACATCTATCCTACATCTGTCTTTCCTCAATTTGAATTTATGTCCTCTCAGGTGATTATTCTGAGCAAGAGGAAGAATCCCATCGGCATTGAGCATACTCAAACCATTCAAGGCTTTATACACCTCTATCAGATCACCTCGCCGCCAGACACTGTAATTTGCAAAACTTAAGCCTTTCTTCGTAAGAGCAACCCCTTGTTCCATTCATTAATCTTGTTACCCTTCTCTGTATTCATTCCAGCAGCTCTATATCCTTCTTGAAATGAGGCCTCCAGACCTATAGGATGAGTTGAAATCTAAATTTGAAATTTGAACATTGAAATTTTGTGAATATCAGCAAAATTAATTTTTATATATTATTTTTATTCTTCTGTTAAATTATTTGCTTTACATGATATTTGTATTTATTCATTTGGTCCAACAATTATAGCCAACTCACAAATTTATGTAGCTTCCCATGAACCCGTGTCTTCTGATAATAATTAAGAGAACATGTACAGCGTGTTTCTAAACATTATAACTGATTTCTATCACAATGTCAAGACAAATTGATGTCACATTTCCTCACCAATAGTTAGATCAAATGAGGAAATGCTAAATTGGTTACACCTGAATATTTTATTTCTAAACAAAGAAAATGTTTATAGAATATAGCCAAAAAATGGTTTGGTTACATGATTCATTATCTCAGAAGTCCAAGTGTTTACCTGTAATGTCTAGGTATTGTTGGCAGCATTGAAGAACTGAGAGAAAAACTTTAGCAAGTATTTGTATTGGAATAGATGCATGGGTTCTTCTGTTAAATTGTTTGCTGTTTGATACTTAAGTTCTTAGATTTAACTGGTTTCCAGTTATGCTCCTTCAAGTATAACATAAGTAAAATCAGTAAGTAAAATCCGATAAGTAAATTCAGGTGATCTTGGTGGAAATTTAGCATTTCCTCTTTTTATCTAACTATTGGTGAGGAAATGTAACATAAATTTGTCTTGACAATGTGATAGAAATGAACAAGGCCCACTCAATTCATTAAATTGTTATTATAATGTTTTGTATTTACTTTAATTTTTCAATGTAATTGCAGTATACTTGACAAATATTGAGTTTACAAATTATGAAAATATATATGGTGCTTAACTATCACAATAAATATAGACTTTTTTTTATTAGTGTTCAGTATTGCACATACTTGTTGAATGCTAAAATTCATTATTGTTGATTGTTTTGATTATAGCAAATCATTGGATTATATCGATTGTACTCATTGCATTCGATTTGTTCATTCCATTATGAAAAATCATTTGATTATATCATTCGATTATGTTAATCCCAGGGGCTCACATCTGTTGAGTATGGGCTTGGCACACCCAGGGTCCTGAGCTGGATATCATCATTCTTCTCTTTCTTAGTGATTCCCTTCTCTCTCTCTCTCTCTCTCTCTCTCTTTGGCTGGTGCCGCATAAGCCTCAGGCTTCCTTGCACCATATCGCTAATAATAATAATAATTATTATTCTTATTATTATTTCTCAACTATTTGGAGCAGCATACCTCCCCACAAAATTTTACTATTTTGTTTGTTAGGTGCCCATTACTATGGTTAACCTTGAGTTTTATCCATAAAAACAAAGTAAATAAGGCTATCAATGCCCCATATATGATATGTATCTATTCACATACATTTGTAGAAGAATAAGAGAAATTTACCTCAATATGATATGTAGAACACTTCTATATGATACTCTCTAGAAATTAAAACAAATAAAAGATTAACACAAAATGATTACAGTAAAAAATCAATTGGAAACAATTCAAAAAATTAAAAATAAATTAAAAGGTTTAACATAAATTTTGAAAAACGATTTTCCTTCCTGAAGCTGACAGAGCTTTTCGACTGTATGTTGTGATTATAGAAATGGAAATTACAGAGTATGCGGAGCTTGAATCATAAATAGAGATTGTCTTTGTGCATGCGCTTAAAAGACCATTAATGAGGGCGCCTCCGTAGCCAGGTGGGAAGGAGCAGCAGTGTGTAGCACACGCTTCTTGATTAGACCGGGGTTCGAGCCCGTCACCACCAAATACGGAGGATGCGGAAAGGTCATTCAGGGAATGACCACCGCATATCCCAGAGCAATATGGCCTTAGTTGCTAATGCTCCTAAAACCAAATAACAAACAAACAAACCATTAATGAGATTTTAGATATGGATGGCGAATGTTAATAAAATTCTCATGTAGTTTAATTTCGATGGTTTCTGCAATTAATAGTCACGTATAATTATGTTGGACACGAAGTATTTTGGCCTCGTTAAATGAAAATGTATGGTTTCGTTAATGGCATGAAAGGCTAATTCTGACGCTGCTGAATGAGAGAAGCACGAACAAAGGACACATTCTGTTTTACTCGGAAATTCAGCGGAAATCGCTTCGAGCCTTGGTACTGCAAATCACAATTACTGCAAAAAATGTTGTATACCAGGTCATTTATTTGTTTTGCAAAAGAGAAAAGGACTGAGCGATTGTTCAGCATACCGTGCAATTTCCATATTGGTTTGGCACAATCTTAAATTCAGTATCTTTAAAGAATCTGTTAAGCTGCTTGTGCCACTGTTTAATGAATGGAACAGAAATAAAGTATTTTTTGATGCTACTATTGTTGATTGGTGTAGTTGTTTTGAATCCTATCCTTAGCTTGTACCCTAATACGGTTTATTGTAGCAGGAGGGTAGTCCCTGTTTAAGAATCTGCCTGTTAATATACGTATTTCTGAGTCTAAAGCAGATTCTGTCATTGAATATGTTGTTTTGTATATTTATAGGCATTGAGAAATTGATTAAAGATAATAGACCTTTTGTAGGTGAACGGGTGATAGCTGTTATAATGTAGAAGCATACCAGTGTTTGTTGGTTTACGATAGATGTTAAATTGGATTTTATTCGCATCCCGAGTAAGCACGAAATTTAGAAAATTTAATGACCCTTTCCAATGTAAAATTTGAGTCCAGGATGAATATTATTAAATGAGTGTAAAACATCTTGAATAGTGCTACTATCAGCAATAACCAGAACATCATCAGAACATTAGATAGCTGTTAATCAGAATGAATATTTTGCATTTATATTCACACGAGGAGTTATTAAGGGAGGAAAATGCCGGAAGTTTATCAAACTGTAACAGGGTGCTTAATGATTTTAATAATAACTGAGAGCAAAGTGGAGAATAAATTGTTGAAGTTAAATGTAAGAAAGTCACCCAGGGTGGATGGGATCTATCCAGTTATATTAAAGGAGGCAGCAAAGGAAGTAAGCATACCCTTAGCCATAATTATGAGAGCATCTTTGTATTCAGGGGAAGTCCCCATGGACTGGAGATGTGAAAATGTATCCTCAGTTCACAAAGGGGGATCTAAGGGTGACATGATAAATTGCAGACCAGTTAGTTTAACTTCTATTCTGGAGAAAATAATAGAGGAGTCACTGGTTAAAGATGCATTGCAGGATCATCTAGACAAGACTGCAGTAATAACTCATATACAGCATGGGTTTGTTAAGGGAAAGTCTTGTCTGACAAGGTTGATTAGATACTATGATGTGGTTACAAAGGAACTGGATGCAAAAAATAATTTTGATACCATATACTTGGGTTTCAGGAAAGCTTTTGACATGTTGCCCATGGAAGACTACTGTACAGATTGGAGCAGTATGGTATTAATGATAAATTGCCTCAATGGATAAAAGGGTGGTTGAATGGGAGAAGACAGAGAGTGGTAATCAATGAATACTGCTCTTCGTGGCGCCTCCGTAGCCAGGTGGGAAGGAGCAGTAGCGCATAGCACACGCTTCTTGATTAGACCGGGGTTCGAACCCGTCACCACCAAATACGGAGGATGCGGAAAGGTCAGGGAATGACCACTGCATATCCCGGAGCAATATGGCCTTAGTTGCTAGTGCTCCTAAAAAAAAAAAAAAAAAAACCAAACTGCTCTTCGTGAACTAATGTTATCGAGTCCCACAGGGTTAGTGTGTTGGGCCCACTGTTTTGTATATTTATCAGTAATATTTACGAAGGTATATCAGGCTTAATGTCGAAGTTTGCAGATGATACAAAAGTTGGCAGGGTTGTTAATGACAGTAATGGCAATGTGCTACTGTAACAGGATCTAGAAAATTTGAGTAGATGGGCTGAGAAGTGGCAACTGAAGTTTAACATTGACAAATGCAAAGAACAGCATGTGGGTAGAAGTAACCCCAGAGAAATGTACCAAATGTGTGGTACTACACTTAGGGTGGTAAAAAATGAAAAAGACATTGGAGTAATTGTGCAGTCATATATGAAATTTTCTGAGCAGTGCAGACAAGCTGCCAGAGCAGGTCAAAGATATTGACCTGCTCTGGGTCCTACTATCAAAGGAATTTTTCTAGTAGGGAAAAGGAGGTGATTATCCATTTGTCTAAGGCAGTGGTTGGGCCATGCCTTGAGTACTGTGTACAAATCTGGAGGCCTCATTTTAGGAAGGATGTAGAGTTGCTTGAGCATGTACAGGGAAGGGCACAAGATTGGTGAGGGGAACAAAAGGGTGGTCTTACCAAGAAAGGCTTAAGTTCTGCAAATTGCAGCATCTGGAGACTAGGCAACTGCAAGTTGATCTAATTGAGGTGTATAAGGCATGAATTGAGGTGTGAATGGGTTGAACAGGCTCAACTCTGATGGGATTCTTCCTCTTGCTCAGATTATGAACCTGAGAGGTCATAAATTCAAATTGAGGAAAGACAGTTATAGAATAGAAGTACAGAAATTTGCCTTTAGCCAGTGGGTAGTTGATTGCTGGAACAAACCTCCATCTGTCGTGGAAGTTGATAGCTTAAATAAATTCAAGTAGAAACTGGACAAACGTTTAGAGGGAATGGATGTGTGAAATTTTTTTTTATTTTGGAAAGCAAACTTAAGTAGCTGATGCTACATAAGCTTTCTTTCTTGCATCACATGCCTTGACTACTACTAAATACCTCCCATAGTGTGTGATACGGCGTAAAAAAGGTGTCGAATGTATACACTCAATTGTTGAAAGATAGACCTCCGATATTAAGCCACTTGGACTCAGTCCCATTGGCAAATCAAAAATTTGTTTGTATACTTTATCTTGAAAGGTGTATAGTTCAGGCTTCAACTAAGAGTTTAATTAAGTGAAAAATTTCTATAATAGGAAGTTTTGTATAATTAATCAGTATAAAGGTGTCAAATGTATACACTCAGTCGTTTAAAGATAGACCTCCGATATTAAGCTGCTTAGACTCAATCCCATTGACAAACCAAAAATTTGTTTGTATATTATATCTGTGTATAGTTCAGGCTTCAACTAAGAGTTTAATTAAGTGAAAAATTTCTTTAATAGGAAGCTTTGTATAATTAATCAGTATAGAGTTATTATTTAACCTATCCCAAAGAATATCTAACCTGTATTCAATGTTTACATTCGTATATAACGAAGTAAACATCCAGTGAGAATAAATTATCATTATTGCTGCAAGTTGCATTAGAAAATTATTTATTATTATTAGCCTGATGGTGCAAGGAAGCCCAAGGCTTATACTGCACTGGCCAAAAAAAAATTCCCGAGTTATCCTGAGAGAGAGAGAGAGAGAGAGAGAGAGAGAGAGAGAGAGAGAGAGAGTGTGTGTGTGTGTGTGTGTTAGAAGTAGAAAGGAATCATCAATAAAGAGAAGAATGATGATATCCAGCTCAGGACCCTAGGTGTGCCAAGCCCATACTCACCAGATGTGAGCCCCTGAGGTGATTTTTGTCAGCTAAATATAGTGTTTCCTTATGGAGCATGTTGCAAAACTGATAAATGTTGAAGTTTTATTCTTTAAAAGTGAATAAAAAGAAAATTCTTGGCTTACTGTGTCTAGTTTCAGCAGTACATTGCTGGGGTGGACATATTGGATAAGTGTAAGGCTTGGTTCTACTTCAATGAATACATTAATATAAAAAAAATTTCCTAATATCTAGTGATTAAAGACTAAGGCATTGTAATTCTAACTTTCATGGACTTAAATATATAGGTTATAGGCAGATTAATTGGGTTAATACATTTTAAAATTAATCTTAACCTGTGGAGTAGTTTTAAATGTAGACAATGATAGTTCATCATGCTTCACAAATGTTCCATGATTCAGACTTTCTGTTTTCAGGGTTTGATTAAAAAGCTCAATGAATGCTTCAAAAAAAATTAATTTTTTTGAATGATAAATGTTTAAATTGTTAATATTCTCTACTGTAATCTCCATCTGCAACCAAAGTGGTACTTGCTCACTTCATGCCTAAATCCTCAGTCAAAATAGCCTGAACTGAACCTAATGAAAGAGATGATTCCTCAGCAAGTTTTTAAATGGTCAGTTGGATGATGCAGACTTCATTGATGTTTTGATTGCTTTGGGTTGTTGGCAAGCGACTGCTGCTTTTTTCATTTTCAAGTGACCACTTAAACTTGTTTTTTGTCATGTCATCGTCTCTGTAAATTCTAATAAGCATTTCATGAGTTTCTGTGGCATACTTTCCAAGTTCACAACAAAATTTAATGTTTGTATATTGTTCAGATTTCATCATTTTCAGTAGGTGATAAATGAGAAAAACAAGTATTAACTGAAAGCAGCTTTCTGTGAGACACACTTAACACAGGTGAAAACTTGGTGTGTAATTGCCCACTGACAATATTTTAAATACTGTTACACATTCAAGAATTTTAAAATCATTCAGTGAACCTTTTGATCAAACCTTGTGTTTGAAATTAGCATAAAAGATTACATTAAAATAAAATATTAAAAATTATGGTTAATTAACTCTTGGCTATAAATTATGTGAAACAGTGACAAAAAAGATGAACCTCTACCACATTTAGGCAAGTTATCAAGAAACTAATAACTGTTATATTTATATTATATCTTTAGAATCTGGAATTAAAACGTCCAGAATGCTGCTACCATTCTGTTTTTCATACTTATAGATGATCAGTTGTGTTCAATTATCTCTTTTTATAATTTTTATTTATTTCTTATCATCAGTTTATCTTTTCAGGTTTTACAGTCTTTACCATGTGCCAAAGCACTGTATCCATACGAGGGTAAAGAACCTGGGTAAGTTCATTTAAGTGAATTATTCTATATCTGTTGAGAAGCTACTGAAACCAAGAATCACTTAAATTTATAAAGATTTAGGGATATTGAAGTACAGAATTTAATAATTTACAGTTTTATATGAGGATGCTGTTTTTTTTGGTAACATTGGGAAATGGAGTTAAAAAAAAAGTGGAGAGAAATTAGTGACATGTTTGTTATATCACATTGTCCATAATCCATTTTTAAAGGAGAAGATCCACAAGATTGGAGGAAGGCATTCATTGTACCAATATTTAAAGAGGGAAATAATCCCGACTGCTTGATTACAGAGGTATGTCATTCCATAGTGTACCAGAGAGCAAAGTTTGGTCATTGTGTGACAACCAGATCCTCTGCCTGCACCATAATGAGGGTGGAACTGTTAGTAACCCTGTGTATAATCCCCAAGATGTTGGGGATTTCAAGGACTGCTGGGAGTCATCATGGAACAAGTAAATACATAAGCTGTGCTAGCGTAATTAACAGTAAGAACAGGGTACATGTATACTTCCATGTACATCACTGATAGAAATATAGTAAATAAATTTGATGAACTTGAAGTGCTGCTGATCAGGACATCAAAGGAGATGATATTGTTGGGATATCAGAGATGTGGTGTCATGCAGATGTAAGCAGTGCAGAATTGGAATATGGAGAGTACCATGTGTACAGAAAGGATAGACGGGATAGGAAGGGAGGAGGGGTTAAGCTGTTAGTTAAAAAACATAAAATCTAAGGCAGTGCAACCAGTTGACATGAGTGGCCAGTGCAATGTTGAATCAGTTTGGTGTGACATAAGCACTGGGAAAGCAAAAATGAGGGTAATAGTGTATTATTGGCATAATGACACTGATGAATATAGTGAACAACTGAACAGAGAAATAGAGTGGACCAGTAAATCAAAATGCCTTATATTGAGGGATTTTAATTTCCCAGATATTGACTGGAACTTGGGTTGGTCACTCACACACGAGTGATTTATCATCCAATAAATCCAATAAAGTGGATTTATTGGATGATTATTTTCTACAACAGCACGTTCAAGAGGCAATCAAGAGGGATTAATACTCTTGATCTGATTATCAGCAGTGATTATTATGCATTAAGAACCAGTAAGTGGCAGTGATCACAGTGTACTGATGTGAGATTTACTTAAAGATGTAACTATCCTTGGGGGGAGAGAAGGTAAAGGGAAGGGTTTTTGCTTTCATAAAGGTGACTACAGTGGTCCCAGACTATTTTTAAATTCTATGCAGTGGGACCATCTAATGATGTTACCAACAGAAAATTCTAAATGGGAAGTAGTCAAGGAATTAATCTTGGAAGCTACTAGGCTTTTCATACCAACTAAGTAATACGGTTCAAAGTTTAGGTCTAATGGACTAATGAGACTTGTGGCAGAGAAAAATGTATGGGATCATTATAAATTATCAGGCAACACAGAAGCCTATGTTATATATAAGCTAGTCTGTAATCAAACCAAAAAAGGAGGTTAAGCAAGCGAAGACAGATTACGAAAAATTTTTGGCTATGGATACAAAGAAAAACAGCAGAGACTTCTTTTCTTACATAAACTCTGGAAGGAAGTGGATGACTCAGATTGGACCACTTGATATCGATGATTCTACTGTTGATTATCCTGCTCAGGTAGCTGACAAACTAAATGAGTATTTTGCATCTACATTTTTACTTGAGGAATTCTGTAGGGAAGTGGAGGAGAGAAGCTTATTAAACTCTAACAGTGAACTAAATGATTTTGTGATAACCGAGAGCAAAGTGGAGGAGAAATTGTTGAAGTTAAACGTAAGAAGGGCACCTGGAGTGAATGGGATCTATATTGAAGAATGTGGCAAAGCAAGTAAGCAACCCTTTAGACATAATTATGAGAGTATCCTTGGACTCAGGAGAGGACCCCATGGACCGGAGATGTACAAATGTATCCACAATTCACAAAGGGGGAATCAAAGGTTGACATGAGTAATTACAAACCTCTAACTTCTGTTACAGGGAAAATAATGGAGTTACTGGTTAAGGAAGTAATGCTGGATCATCTAGACAAGACTGCAGTTATATTTCAGACACAGCATGGGTTTGTTAAGGGGAAATCTTGTGTGATAAATTTGATTGGATTCCATGATGTGGGCAAAAAGGAACTAGATGCGGAAAATAATTTTGATATCATATACTTGGATTTCAGGAAAGCTTTTGATAGTGTTGCTCATGGAAGACTGCTGTACAAATTGGAGTGGTATGGCATTAAGGGCAAGGTGCTGCAATGGATAAAGGGATGGTTGAGTGGGAGATGGCAGAGAGTGGTAATAAACGGACACTGATCTACGTGGACTAATGTTATTAGTGGAGTCCTCCAGGGTTTGGTACCGGGCCCATTGTTGTTTTGTGTATTTATCAATGAAGGTATATCAGGCTTAATGTCCAAGTTTGTAGATGACACAAAGGTTGGCAGGGTTGTTAATGACACTAAAGACAGTATGCTACTGCAACATGATCTAGAAAAGTTAGGCAGATGGACTGAGAAAGACTGCCCATATGCAAAGTACTGCATATGGGTAGCAGTAACCCCAGAGAAACATACCGACTGTTTGGTACCACACTCAGGTTGGTAAAGAATGAAAAAGACCTGTGGTTAAATGTGCAGTCAGATATGCAATTTTCTGAGCAGTGCAGACAGGCTGTAAGAGTAGGTCATGAGGTTTGTCAATGAAATACAGGAATTTTGCTAGTAGGGATAAGGAGGGGATTATCCCAGTGGTCAGGCCATACCTTGAGTATACTGTGTTTAGGTCTGGAGACCTCATTTTAGGAAGAATGTAGAGTTTCTTGAACGTGCACAGAGAAGGGCAACAAGATTGGTGAGGGGAAAGAAGAGCTCCTCTTGCAAAGAAAGGATTAAGTTCTACAAATTGCAAAGTCTAGAGACTAAGCACCTGCAGTGTGATCTGATTGAGGTGTATAAGGCCTTGAATGGTTTGAGCAAGCCGAATGCTGATGGGATTCTTCCTCTTGCTCAGATTATGCACGCACTAGAGTGGGCATAGATTAAAATCGAGGAAAGACAATTGTAGAATAGATATGCAGAAATTTGCCTTTAGCCTGCTAATAGTTGATTGCTAGAACAAACTTCCATTTGTAGTTGTGGAAGTTGATAGCTTGAAAAAATTCATGAAAGAATTGGACAAACTTTTAGAGTGAATGGATGGATGAAATGGGAAGTGTTATCCCCCCCCCCCCCCCGGATGATACTGTATAAGCTTGCTTTCTTGCATCATATGCCTCTGCTGATGCTAATACGGCACCTAGTATGCTGGATGTGAGGCGCCTCCTTAGCCAGGTGGGAAGGAGCAGCAGTTCGTAGCACACGTTTCTTGATTAGACCACAATTCGAGCCAGTCACCACCAAATACGGAGGATGCGGAAAGGTCAGGGAATGACCACCGCATATTCACGGAGCAATATGGCCTTATTTGCTAATGCTCCGAAAAACCAAATAACAAACAAACAAACAAACATACTGGATGTGACCATCCAGCTCTGAACCAAATAAGCAGGGATTGCCATTCCACTGAGTGATGTGGCATCCATATTATGTTCAAGAGCTGGCTGTATTCTTGCTATGCATATGCCATATCTAAAAAGTTAATTTTTTCATATATGCCACTCGCTCACCTTTTCTTAGCTAGTAAAATATTCAGTAGCAAAGAAAAGTTTTTTTTTTTTTTTTTTTTTAGTTTGACTATTCAGATAGCCAAGCATTGTTTATTGCAGTTGTCCAGATTATTCACTGTGTGATTCCTTTCCCTTTAAAGGTGGTATTTGTGCATGTCCACTCTGATATTCCCCCTCAGGGGTTTAGTAACTTGAACATAAGCTTTTCGAAAAGCTTATCTCCAAGTTTAGAAAATCTCTCTACCACATTCTGTCAAATTCATCTGTTTCCTCTATTATTTTCCCATCTCCACTAATCACTTGGAACCCTTTGACTTCCTCTCTTTGAAACTTGACTTTCTCCAGTCAAACTTTCCAGTGAGGTGATTTTAATGTTAACTCCAGCTGGTTTCTATTTTCTATTCACATGGACCTAGCTACTTGAAATGTTGAGGCTTTTGCAATTATTATTGATTGCAAATATTGTTCATTTACCTACCAGAATACCAAAAAATCCTAAATTCACAGCCAGCATGCTTGATCTTTTTCTCACAAACAACCCTCATAAGTACATAATCAAGGTGAGTGGTCCCCTAGGCATCTCAGATCACAACTTGATGATGGTGTCTTCTCCAGTGGAGCCTTCCCTTCCCCCCAGCTATTCTCAACTTTGTGTTGTTTGGCATTACAAGAATGCAAAATGGGATGATCTGTGAGATTTCTTTTCTGTGGTCAGATTACCGTTTCAAATCTTCTGATGATGTTAATGTTTGTTCAGATCATGTCAGTGAAATTATTCTTGTAGGAATGGAATCTTTTATTCCACACTCCAACTTAAAATCTCGTCCTTTATAACCTTGGTTTTCCAATAAATGTGCTAAGGCTGTTTAAGAGAAGAGTGTTGCATATTGTAAATGGCTTGGTGACAAATCTCCAGGTTTATTTTCTGCTTACACCAAAGCAACTGGATTTTGAACAAGCTAAGAGTAGAAAACTAGCTTCTTGTCCAAATGGTAGCCAAGCATTCTAGTCTCTTGCCAATGCTATTGGCTGTAACTTTTGCCCCTTTCTGTTCCCATCTCTGTCAAAACCAGATTTCTATTGCACATCAGGCAAAGAAAAATATGATCTGCTAGCATTCTTTTTTCCTTCCAACTTGTGTATCGATGTCTTGGTAAATCAGGCGCCTCCGTAGCCAGGTGGGAAGGAGCAGCAGTGCGTAGCACACGCTTCTTGATTAGACCGGGGTTCGAGCCCGTCACCACCAAATACGGAGGATGCGGAAAGGCCAGGGAATGACCACCGCATATCCTGGAGCAATATCACCTTAGTTGCTAATGCTCCTAAAAACCAAAACAACAAACAACTTGGTAAATCATCTTCCACCATTCCCAGTACACTGAATTCAATACCTCCTGTGGCCATCCATCAAAAGGATGTCAGAAGGATTTTGATCAATCTTGATGCTAAGAAAGCTCAGGTCGTGTTGGTATTTCTCTACTCGTTCTCAAAACCTGTGCTTCTGAACTTACTTTTGTTCTGTGTTGCCTTTTTTCACTTTCTTATTCCAAAGATGTTTTTTCTTCAGCTTGGAAATTTGCTCATATCCAGCTAGTTCCCAAAAAGGATGACAAATCGCTCCCATCCAATTATCATTTTCTTTCTAACTCTTTCTAAAGTGATGGAGAAATCAATTAACTGCCAACTCTTAAATTATCTAGAAACCTTCCATCTGATCGATGATCAGGTAGAAGGTTTGGATTCTGTCAGTGTCGATCCACTAGTGATATTCTGGCTTATGTTGCCCATTTATGGGAAAATTCAATGGGAAAAGTTTGGTGACAGTTGCTCTTGACATTTCAAAGGCTTTTAATTGTGTTTGCCATAAAGGTTTTTAAATAAGCTTCCATCTTATGGTTTGCCAACTGCTTTTTGCGATTGAATATCCCCAGTTTTCTCTCTGGGCTTTCACTGCATGTGATGGTAGATGGCTTTCTGTCTTCCAACCTGACTGCTAATGCTGGTGTTCCCTAAGGTTTAGTTCTTTCTCCCACTCCTTTCCTCTTGTATATTAATGACTTTCTTCCATTGACGGGAAAATCCTATCCATAGTTTTGCTGATGATAGCACATTGCATTCCACCTTCCAGTTTGAGAAATCTTGCCCTGCACATATAGCTTAAACTTCTTGAATTTCCATTACCAATTTGTTAAATGCTGATCTCCTGTTAATACGTGGGGTAAAGATAACTTAGTTAGTTTCAGTCCTTCTAAAACTCAGTCTTGTCTTATATCTCGCAAAAACGAGTCTTGTGCTCCTATGCTTATTTTCGACGACACTCTATTTCTAGGCAAGATCATATATTTCTGTTAGGGTCTACCCTGACTTCTATCTCTTTTGGCGTAAGCACATTACAAATATTGCTTCCTCTATATCAAAAAAATTTGGTTTTCTGGTTTGCTCTTGGCGTTACTTTTTTTTCCAAACAGCTGTTCACTCGGTGCCCACCAAATACGGAGGATGCAGAAAAGTCAGGGAATGACCACCGCATATCCCCGGAGCAATATGGCCTTAGTTGCTAATGCTCCTAAAAACCAAATAACAAAACATAACAGCTGTTCACTCTGTACAAATTGCAAATCTGCCTATGGAACAATATTCCATGCTGTCATGGAATATTGTTCCGTTATCTGGGGCAGTGCCTCCAAAACCTCTCTTAGAAGATTCTAGAATCCATTCAAACGAGGGCAGTTAAATTAATTAATGAGTCATCTGTAACCGGGTTTCTCCACTCTCTGTGTCATAGATGTTCTGTTTGTGCTGCATGCCTTTTCTGTAGATACTTTCACGGGCACTGTTCATCTGAATTGGCTTCTATAACTCCTGCTCTCTCTTCCAGTTTGAACACCGCAAGCAGCCAGCATCCTTTAACTGTCCAGCTTGAAACTCACAGAACCAACTTTTCTTCTTCCTCAATTATTCATTCAACTTCTGTCTTCTGAAATAAACTTTCTTCATACGTATTTCCTGAAAATTATAATCTACAGAAGTTCAAGTCTAATGTCTACAAATATCTTCTTTCATCTTCTCAACCTACAACTTGTGCCCGGTTCTAAGTCCTATAGGTTCTAATACCTATTGTGTTTGGGGTTTTCATAAAAAAAAAAAAAAAAAAAGGAAAAGAATTTTGAACAATCGATGTCAACAAAGTTCAGGTCCTGATGATGATGTTTCTCCACTTGTTCATAAAACCTGTGCTCTTGAGCTTACTCCTGCTCATTGTCACTTTTTCTGATTCCTTATTCCATCGGTGTTTTTCCTTCTGCTTGGAAATTTGCCAGTTCCTAAAAAAGAATGATAAATCCCTCCCATGCAGTTATTGTACCATTGCACAGCAGATGAACTGTTGAGACATGTGGCATAGAAGAAAAGTGCATGTGATGCATATAAATTATCAGATTATGCAGAGGCCTATGGTAGATATAAATTAGTCTGTAATAAAGTCACAAAGGAGTTTAGGCAAGCTAAGGCAGATTATGAGCAGTCTCTGGCAAAGAATGCAAAGAAACAGCAAAGATTTCTATGCTTATATTAATGGTAGAAGGAAGGGGTTGATTCACATTGGGCCACGATGTTTATGGGTTAACTATTGATAACCCCGCTCAGGTTGTAGACAAATTGAATAGATATTTGTCATTTACATTCATACGAGAAATTCTTTAGGCTAGGGAATGCCAGAAGTTTATCAAACTCTAATGAGGACCTAAATGATTTTGTGATAACTGAAGGGAAACTGGAGAAGAAATTGTTGAGGATGGACATAGAAAAGATATCTAGGGTGGATGGAATCTATCCAATTATATTAAGGCAAATTAGGTAAGCAAACCCCCAGCAATAATTATGAGTGCATCCTTGGATTCAGGGGAATCTTTATGGACTGGAGAAGTGCAAATATATCCCCAATTCATTAAGGGGGATCAAAATGCGACACAAGTAATTGCCTGTTAGCTTCTTGTCTGTTCCAGGGAAAATAATGGAATCACTGGTTACAGAAGGAATGCGTGGCCATCTAGACAGTGGACTTGTTGCATCATGGCCTGAGTAGCCCTTGAGCCATAAAATCAAATCAAATCATCTAGACAAGCATACAGTTATACTGCAATCATAGCACAGATTTGTCATGGGGGTGGTTTTGTCTGGCCAATTTGATTGGCAAGACAAAACTACCCTTGACAAATGTAGCCTTGTAGAGAACAGAGAGTGGTTATCAATGGGCACTGCTCTTTGTGGACTAATGTTATTAGTGGTGTTCTCCAGGGTTCTGTGATTGGTCCATTTTGTTTTCAATGTTTATCAATGATATTGATGAAGGTACATCAGGCTTAATATATAAGTTTGCAAATGATACAGAGGTTGACAGGGTGGTTAACAACAATCATCAGGGTGAGCTACTGCAACACGATTTAGGAAAATTGGGTAGAGAAATGGCAGTTGAAGTTTAACAAATGCAAGGTACTGTACATGGGCAGCAGTAACCCAAAGTAAGTTATCAACTGTGGTATTACACTCAGTGTAGTGGAGAATGAAAAAGACCTGGGGGTAATTGTGCAGTCAGACATGAAATTCTCTGAAGCAATGCAGACATGCTGCTAGGACAACACATGGTGTTTTGTCAATGATATACAGAAACTTTCTAGCAGGGATGAGGAAGTGATTATCCTTTTGTATAAGGCCATGGTTAGGCCACATCCTGTGTACTGTATACAGGTCTTGAGATTTCACTTTAGGACCACTGGAGATCTGCTGGAACAGGTGTGGAGAAGCGCAACAAGGTAGGTGAAGGGACAAAAGGGTGCTCTTGCCTAGAAAGGCATCAGTTCTGGAAATTGCATCTTTTTGTGAACAGATGCAGGGAGATCTGATTGAGGTGTTTAAAGCCTTGATTAGATTGAGTAAGCTGAATGTTAATGGTATTCTTCCACTTGCCTAGACTACACATGAGGGGGGCATAAATTCAAGTTTAGGGAGGATGGCTGCAGGATCAACTACTGCAGGATCATCAACTACCCGCTGCCTTCAGCCAGCGGGTAGTTGATTGTTGGAACAGGCTTCTATCTGTTGTTGTGAAAGTGGATGGGTTGAATAAATTCAAGGGAGAACCAGAAAAATTCTTGGAGGGTACAGATGGGTGACTTGTGTTTTTTTTTTTTTTTTTTGGCTGATGCTATATAATCTTGCTTTTAGCATTGTTTGCCATTATTACTACTACTCTTTCCAAAGAAATGGAGAAATCTGTTAACTGCGAACTTCTGAATGATCTTGAAACCTCTTATCTGATCAATGATTGCCAACATAAATTCTGGCAGTGTCAATCCACTGGTGATATACTGACTTAAGTTACCCATCAGTGGACAAATTTAGTGGAAAAGTTTTGTGAAACACATGCAGTTGCTCTTGACATTTCAAAATATTTGGATTGCCTGCTGTTTTTTGTAATTTGGTATGAGGTTTTCTCTCTGATCACTCACTGTGGGTTATGATAGATGTCTCTGTCTTCTAACATCTCCACTCATGCTGGTTCCCCTAGGTTCAGTTCTTTCTCCAACTCTTTTCCCCTTGTATATTAATGACATTCTTCTGCTGACTGGAAATTCTATTCAGAGTTTTGCTGATGATAGTGTATAGCATTCCACTTTCCAGTTTGAGAAAACTTGCCCTGAAGAAACAGTGTCAACTTCTTGAATAGCCAATACCAAGTCCTTTAATTCCAACCTCCAGGTAAGTCTCCAGTGGGGCATAGATAATTAAGTTAATTTCAATACTTTTAAAAATCAGTTCTCTCTTAATGTCTCGTAAAAAAAAGGATTCTTCTTCTTCTGTGCTTTTCTTTAATGACATTTAGATTTCTAGACAAGATCCTATCTCTATTAGGGATATTGCTGCTTCAGCATCTAAAAACTGTATTTTTCTCCTTTAAGATAAGATAAGTTTTTTGAACGAGATAAGTTTTATCTTTTAAGATAAGACTTTTTATCTTTTTTATTGTTTAATATTATGACATTTTTAAGATATTTTTTTTAAGATATGATATTTTTTTATCTTTGAAGATAAGACTTATCTTTTAGGATAAGTTTTTTGCCAAACACAATCAAAATGCTTAAAAGTGTCAAGAGCAACTGCATGAGTTTCCTGTTAGACCGAGAGTTTTACTTTCCCAGTGATTCCGTCGAATCCAGACTAATACTTAGGGGCAATATTGTAACAGAGGAATGTCAAGCCTGAGTCATGAAGCTATTGGAAACCTAGTACCAGTTGGAAGAATAGAGAATATTTCCATAGTAGCCAGGCAAAATTTGTATCCCAGGGAATGTGAAAATCTCTCACTCTAACTAGATCACATGATCTTCTCCCCATATCTGATCAGAAGCAAGATAAAACTTCTCCAGAGTATATATCAGAGCAGGCAGACCAAAGAACAGTACATCCACAGCATATGTCGAACATAGGATACGGTGAGCTACAGAGAAGATTATCGAGAATTGTATTAATTAATGTGCAAAGAAAGAATGCAGAGACCGTGGCTCCTCATGCCAACCATGATACTTAAAATATTTTATGGCCGGGGTAACAGAATGAAAGTCGTGGGAGGTTGGCAAAGTAGGTGGGTGTTTTTTTATTCATATCTCTGACACCGTGGCACCCAAATAAGTTAACCAAAGACATAAGGACCCCTCTTGGGCCATGAGTCACCACTGGACCGTCTCGGACAGAAAACTCGTGACTTGCAGTGGCCAATGAAAGAGGGCTCATCTCGAAGGGGAAAACAAAGAAAAGCATATAAAAGGGCTCAAAAAAGACACCAAAGGGTTGTCTCCGTTATTACCACCAGAGGCTCTGCTGGTTTAGGTTGCCATCATTCCTATGCTTGCTGAAAGATCACCTTAGTTGCTGTAGGTTCACAATTGTATAGTGGATCCCTGCGGCATTGATGCCGGTCACCGTCATTGCTGAAGTCACCATTGGTGTCTCGCCCAAAACCTCTTCAGTAGCTATTTGCACCATCCATTCTGGCTGAAGAGATAGAATTGTGAGGACCAGAGAAGACCACAGTCAACTCCACTACAGAAGGAGGACTCTTCACAGGTTCCAGGAGAAACCAACTAACCTGGTAAGCAGACCATTCTTTCGTGTGAATGAAAATGTACAAAACAGCCTAATTTACATTGAACTAAATGCTTCCTTTCTTATCCTTTTGTATGTACTAAAAATAGTGATAATCCAATAAGGTATGGAATAACTATGGTTGTTGGAGATACCAAAAGGCTTACCTAGCAAACCAAACGCAAAAATAGTGAACAAAACAGTTAAATGTAGTTAGTTATTACTCCTTTAAGTTTAGTAATAATATTTGATAAGAGGCCACGGGTCACTTAAAACATTGCCTTTTAATACTCTTAGCCTACCCAAAGATATATAAGATATGGTTACATTCGGTAAATCATAGTTTATCCAGTCTATAGTTACCCAGTAAGCAACAAGAAAAGAAAACCAAGGAACGATGATGTCTGGAAAATGGTAGAATGTAGAACATTGTGAAATTACTTGATCTTATTACCTTAATTATTCCTTTTTGTCATCGCAAGCTTGAACTTGGAGGCAAGGCATGCCTCATTTAGTGTACTAATATAGGGTGCAAGTGAATTGTTATTTCTATGCCTCTCTCTCTCTCTCTCTCTCTCTCTGTCTCTGTCTGTCTGTCTGTCTGTCTGTCTGTCTGTCTGTCTGTCTGCCTGTCTGTCTGCCTGTCTGTCTGTCTGTCAACATCTCGAAACACGCTAGGGTAAACAAACAGAGAAAATGGATTTTTGTGGAGTGGAGAGACACTAAATGATCTTTCCATTACAAAACACAACACAATCTCTATGCTGCAGAGACCAAGTGTTAAAAACACCCCTGGTTGCCAAGGGCTCATATTTTTGTGCTAACCGATTGAACACCTGAAACAGGACACAGGAGCACCCCGAGAATAGGGGGGGTGACATTCCACTGAATTTGTCCACTAACTTTTCCACTGAATTTGTCCATAGTTGGGTAAATTAAGCCAATATAACACCAGTAGATTGTACTGACAGAATATGTATTAGCGATCATTGATCATATGGAAAGTTTCAAGATAGTTTAGGACTTGGTGGCTAATGGATTTCTCCAAAAATTCAGTAAGAGTAGATATATGTGTGCAATGGGACACAAGCGCCTCCATAGCCAGGTGCGAAGGAGCAGCAGTGCGTAGCACACGCTTCTTGATTAGACCGGGGTTCGAGCCCGTCACCACCAAATACGGAGGATGCAGATAGGTCAGCGAATGAACACTGCATATCCCGGAGCAATATGGCCTTAGTTGCTAATGCTCCAAATAACAAACAACAAACAAGCAATGGGACAATAACTGATTGGGAGGGATTTGTCACCCTTTCTAAAAGCTGGATATGAGCAATTTCCAAGCAAAAGAAAAACACCAGTGAAATGAGTGTGAAAAGGCAGAAGAAAACTGGAGTAAGCTCAAGAGCACATGTTTTCACAACAAATCGAGAAATGCCAACAGGATCTGGAGCTTTCTTGGCATAAAAATAGTTTAAAAGCCTTCTTACATCCCTTTGACAGAAGCCCACAGGAGGAATTGAGTGCAATATACTGGGAATGGTAGGAAGTGGTCTACGAAGATCATCAATAGAAGAGTTTGAAGAAAAGTAGAATGCCAGTAAATCTGCTAACAGAACCATTAAGTTTTAAAAGAGATGGGAGGTGTTGCTTTCAGTATAGATGGGCAAAAGCTGTGGCCAACAGCTCTGGTAAGAGACCAGAATGCCTGACTAGCATTTGGAAAAGAAGAAAGTTTTCTACTCTTAGCCTGTTAAAAACCTAATTTGGAATGATTAATAACACGACAATTTTTGCGAGCTTTAGTGCAGGCAGAAAATGAACCTGCACATTTGGATTCAACCCAGTTGTGACATGCAATATTCTTTTTCTTGAACGGCCTCAGCACACTGGAAAACCAATGTGCTGAGGCTGTTCCTCCTTAATCCTGCTAGCAGAATTTCTGTTATTTTGACAAAACTCCATGAGCTGTCCTGTCTGCACATTACCCTCACTTCTTTATCATTTTCCATTACCTCCAGTGTGATGCCACTTAATCTGTATTTTAATCTGGGATAACTGCCACCCATATGCAGTTCCTTGCATTTGTCAATATTAACTTCAATTCCCACTTCTCAGCCCATCTGCCTAATTTTTCTAAATCTTGTTTCAGTAACATACTGAAACAAGTTTACTGTCATTAACCTGATTACTGTCATTAACCACCCAGCCAACCTTAGCAACAACTTCAAACTTAGACATCAAACTCTGCTTTTATTAGTATCATTAATAAACACAGAAAACAATAATGGATCTAGCAATGACTCATGTGGAATTCCACTAATAACATTAGTCCACAAAGAGCAGTGCCCATTGCTAACTACTCTTTCTCCTTCCACTCAACCATCCTTTTATTAATAGCAGTAACCTGCCCTTAATGCCACACTGCTCTAGCTTGTACAGTAGTCTTTTAAGTGCAACCATGTCAAAAACTTTTCTGAAATCCAAGTGTACAATGTCAAAATTATTTTTTGCATCCAGTTCTTTTATTACTGCATCAAGAGTATCCAATTAGATTGGTCAATCTGCATAAGTGCATTCACAGGTTGATCTGCATGCTGTGTGGGCTGAAAAAGAATGACCCATAGGGGGTACCCTGCATTTGAGATCAGACAACTACAGCCCCAACTGAGGCCTTTCCTCAAGAAATTCCTCGAGTCCATGACAGAATTTCGACCCAGACCTCATAAAATGAAGAAGTGGCAAAACCATTATAATGCCACAGAGTATATGTACACTCTGTATGAGTAAAGCCAGCTTAAATATTAAACAAAACATGCAGGTGTGACGTCCAGATAACAAACGGGCCCAGAGTTGGAGTAAGGCATGTGCAACAGGTTCAACCACAACAAGCCTCTCTCTCAGATTTATTCTTGTTATGCAGTGGAAATACAGGTGCTCATTAAGTTACAGAAAAACAAATTTACTTAAAATTCTATTTTATTACACTATAGTCTTCCTTGGTTTTTTTTTTTTTTTTTTTTGTGAATAAAATATGAATGGATGAAAGCTGATGATTGTTTGATAATATCAATACACTCCTGTCGGATTATGCTTCACCTAAGAACCATTGGGTTTGGAAACTTTTCATCACTAATTGACAATGACTTGCAAAACTACTAAGTTGGGAAAACTACAATGGATAGTCCTTTGCTCTTCAGAAAAACTGGCATAAATCAATTATAACTGCCCAAAAGAGATTTCTGTATTTTAAAATAACTGTATTACACATAACAGTTTACTATTTTTGAAGTAGTTGGAGCATGCTAAGTAATTTTATAGCTGCAAAGCCAACAAATAAAGAGTAAAACAACCAATATTTTTAAAAATTTTTGTTATATAGTGCAGTGAGTAAGTTGAAAAAACAGCTTTAAATGCAGAAGAAAAATAAAAAGTGATATGAGAAACTGGAAGAGAAAAAAGAAGGTTGCTGTTTGCCATGAGTTTAGTTTGTTGACCTCAGCAAGCCATACATTTTTTGATAACAGACAAATTGAACTTAATAGGTGCATATAATAAAAATCACAGAGTAGTAACATACAGAGTAGACACTCCCATGGATGACAGTGGCAGTTCCGGCTACATGTTAAAACGCATAAACAGTGGAGGCCCCACTTTCAGGGCATAGAAACAGGCCGGAACATTGCAAATTCCTTCGCACTGTTCCTTGCACATTTTCTTAAGTTTTGTTATTGCGTTGGACAATATATGAATTCGCAGATTATTGGTATATAATTTTCATAATTTATTGTTATTCCAATCCAAAAAAAAAGAACACTAAGAATGGCGGATGAATAGTAAACCATAACATAAGTAAAGGTTTCGGCAAGCTTATGTAAATGGTTACAGTAGCCATGTGGTAATGTGAAATGCGGACGTTTTCTCTTTCTGCAGTTCGAATCACACATTTTTACCCCCCCCTGGTATTTTCTTTTCCCCCTCCTTTTCCTCCCCACTTATACTTTCAATTATTTCTTTGGTAAAATATGGAAATTTACTTGTTTTCACCTAAATACAATTATTTAATTAGTAATAAATTTTAATATTTTTTTAAGTCATGGCCAAACAAAGATAATGTAGCTTAGGAGGAGGTTAAGATGCCATTTGCAATAGACATTAATAAATACAGATTTTTTATTTACACTACTGGGTGTAAATAATTAGGTTTCTAATTATAGCAGGTTTCAGTACAATTCGGTGAGTACAATGAGGCCAGTACACCTGTCTCACTCTGTTGAAACCTTTTATTTTCACCCACCTCAATCCAGTAGTGTTTACATAAAATTCTATATTTATTAATGTTATTGCAAATGGCACACATCACTGTCATCTTAATATCCTTGTAGACTGCATTTTAGGCAATGTCTGGCCATTATATTTTTAAATATTACTTTTTTTTTTTTTTTTTTTTTTACCTTAATTCCATAAAATTAAATCTGTCATTTTGACTGATCTTAACTGTTGTTTTAGGTTTTGATGTAATGAATGAATTGAACTGCTTTTAACTTCGGTTCTAATTTTTATTTAATTCTTTTCCTTTATTTATTTATTGTTTTATGTTTGGCATCTTATGAACACTGCATCATTCACTGCTAACCAGAGCCACTAATACATTTTTTTTTTTTTTAATACTTCACAGAAATACAAAAAAATCTGGACTGAATGAAAAATTTGGAAGACAATTCTCTGTGACTAAATTTTGACTGTTTTTTTTTTTTTCTGGGTTAGTTATGTTCTTTAAAAAATGGAATTTAGCATTCTTTCATTTAGATCACTATTTGAGTTAGCATTACAATAACAAAAAAACATAAATAAATAAAAAATCACATTATATAATTGAAACTCTTTTTATTTATGAATTTTCTTATTTCGTATGAAAGATATTTGAATTAAGTGTAGTCCAATGCAAATTGAATTAGTAATATCTTCACATGAAATGTCCTGTAATTTAAATAAAAAGGGCACACTGACTTAATTCATAAAATTAAAAGCAAGACTAAAGATATATGCCCAGTACAAGAAACAAAAATAAATTAATTAATAATAAAAATAATAACCCCACAGAGACCCAATAGAATCCAGACAGGCCTATCAGTTGTATCTCAGTGATATACAAGATTATGACCGGTTGCATAACCAAGAAGATATCACACCACTTGGAGAGCCAGAACATAATAGCTGAACATAGTGTATAGTGTTAATTGTATGGTGTCAAAGACCCGAGCAGCACTAGGTCTCCCAGAGAACATATACGAGGAATTTCAGAAAGTTGCAATCCTGAATACCTGTAGGATAGTCAAAGTTCCTGGATCTACAGTAACATGACACATAACAGCTACCATGTGCGCTTGGTGGTAGTAATACCCGTCGCTGGGTGGATCTACCCAATCGGTAATAATGTAAGAACAACAATACTACTAATAATAAATAAAGCACGTGTCCCAGTCCATAATCCAATCATTAATTTCATAATCTGTAGAGATGGCATCACATATTTTGTGAAGTATTGCACTGAATGGGATAAAAGGTTATTTTATTATTGTTATTTGTTTTTTTTTAAGGAGCGTTAGCAACTAAGCCATATTGCTCTGGGGATATGTGGTGGTCATTCCCTGACCTTGGCCGACCGGGCTAGCCGAGTGGGTAAAGTACCTGCCCGGCAACCCAAAGGTCGCGGGTTCGATTCCCGCCTCGGGCTTGGATCAAAGTACTGCAAAAACCTTGGGAGGTGCAATATGGCCACAGAAGCCGATGCACCAACAACTACCAAATCAAAAATCAAAAATTCCCCGACCTTTCCGCATTCTCCGTATTTGGTGGTCACGGGCTCGAGCCCCAGTCTAATCATGGAGCGTGTGCTATGCACTGCCACTCCTGCCCACCTGGCTATGGAGGCGCCTGGGATAAAAGGTTTAGAAATCACTTGATAGATGATGACACTATGGGAATGTTGCATTATATAGCTTTAGCATCAAGAGCAATGTGACCCTACATAACAGCCTAGCAGCAATAAGTACACATAGAACAGATATATACAAATATATCTGTTCTATGTGTTATATAAATATAAATGGTTTAGTTATATAAATGTTATATAAATGGTTCAGACTTCACTTGATTGATAATGACATTGTGGTAACATTGCATTATATGGCTCCTGAGCCACAAGAGCAATGTGACCCTTCACGACAGCAATAGGGCTTCCAGAGAACACATACGTACATATGCACTGAGTTGAATAAAAGGTTCAGACTTCACTTGATTGTTAATGACAATGTGGAAACATTGCATTATATAGTTCCTCAGACTCCAGAGAGCAATGTGACCCAACCTAACAGCAATAGGGCTCCTAGAGAACACACACACAAACCAGGCAGAATGCGCTGGTCCCGAAGGAACTAGTAGTTGTTGGTGACTCTATTGTCAGGGAAACGGGGAACATGCTTTGTAAAAAGGATAGGTGGAACAGGACCAGGGTATGTCTGCCAGGGGCAAAGGTTTATGACATTGTAGAGCGAATATCATCTTTTAAGGGCACAAAAGGTGATATAGTTGTACACGTTGGCACTAATGATATTAAGAGTATGAGACCGGCAGAATTACTTAACAAGTACAGGTCACTGTTGAACAAAAGCCGAGAATTAGGGTTGAATTTGAAAGTGTCTGCAATTCTGCCCAGACGCGATAGGAGGGAGTATATGACGAGAGCCTTGTCGATCAATTCGGCCCTGGAAAGATTGTGCAAGGCTCAAGAGGTAGAATTATTTTCAGCCTGGACTGTACTTGTTAACAGGAGAGATTGCTTCTACAGGGATGGGATAAACTTAAATAGAAAGGGTGCAAGAATATTTGCTGATGCTATCGAGGCAGTGTTAGGTAGGTCGGAAAAGGGGTAGAATTTTTTTCAGCCTGGACTGTATTTGTTAACAGGAGAGATTGCTTCTACAGGGATGGGATACACTTAAATAGAAAGGGTGCAAGAATGTTTGCTGATGCTATCGAGGCAGTGTTAGGTGGGTCGGAAAACTGCTAGCTTGGGGGGAGACAAAGACCAATAGATTGACAGTAGCCACTGGCAGAGGGGAAAGAGATTCTTGCACTGCTTCTATTAGAATGAGCAGAAGCCTGAAAAACAAGATGCATGATATTTCAGAGACTGCTGGGAGCCATTGCGGTACAAGTAAACACATGGGTTGTGTTAGGGTAGCTAAGAATAGAAACAGGTGCAAGTATACTTGCGTGTACACCAATGCTAGGAGTTTAGTAAATAAATTTGATGAATTTGAGGTATTGCTCAAAACATCAAAGGCAGATATTGTTGGGATTTCAGAGATGTGGTGTCACACAGATATAAGGGATGCAGAACTGGAATTTGGGGAGTACAACGTCTACAGAAAGGATAGACGGGATAGGAAGGGGGGAGGGTTTATGCTATTAGTTAAGAAACACAAAAAAACCAAGGAAGTGAAGCCAGTCGACATCGCTGGACAGTGCAGTGTTGAGTCAGTTTGGTGTGACATAAGCATTGGGAGATCAAAATTGAGAGTAGGAGTGTGCTATAGGCCTAATGACTCTGATGAGTATAATAAGAAACTGTACAGGGAAATAGAGAGGGCCAGTAAATCAGAGAGTCTTATAATGGGAGATTTTAATTTCCCAGATATTGACTGGAATTTGGGGGCTGGTCACTCACACACTAGCAGGGCTTTTGTGGATTTATTGGATGATTGTTTTCTACATCAGCATGTTCAGGAGGCGACTAGAGGGAGTAATACTCTTGATTTGATTATCAGCAGTGATTCTTCATGCATTAAGAATCTGCAGATAAATGAACCACGAGGTGGCACTGATCACAGTGTGCTGAAGTGGGATTTACTCAAAGAGGTAACTACCATTAGGGGTAAAGGGAAGGGTTATTGCTTCTGTAAAGGCGACTACGATGGACTGAGACAGTATTTAAATTCTATACAGTGGGACCAACTGATGATGTTACCAACAGCAAATGCAAAATGGGAAGCATTCAAAGAACTTATCTTGGAAGCTACTAGGCTTTACATACCAAGTAAGAAATATTGTTCAAGGTTTAGGCCAAAATGGATGTCAGATGATCTAATGAGGCATATGGCAGAGAAGAAAAATGCATGGGATACTTACAAATTAACACATGACACAGAAGCCTATGATAGATACAAGTTGATATGCAACCAAGTTACAAAGGAGGTTAGGCAGACGAAGGCAGATTACGAGAAATCCTTGGCAAGGGATGCAAAGAAGAACAGCAAAGAGTTCTTTACTTATGTAAACTCTAGAAGGAAGGGGATGAATCAGATTGGTCCACTTGATATTGATGGGTCAACTGTTGATGATCCTGCTCAGGTAGCTAACAAACTAAATGAATATTTTGCATCGACATTCACACATGAGGAGTTATTCAGCGAGGGGAATGCCAGAGGTGTATTCAAGTCTAGCAGTAAGCTACAGAATCTTGAAATAACTGAGAGTAAAGTGGAGGAGAAACTGTTGAAGATAAACACAAGAAAGGCACCCGGGGTGGATGGGATCTATCCAGTTATATTAAAGGAGGCAGCAAAAGAAGTAAGCAAACCCTTAGCTATAATTATGAGAGCTTCCTTGGAATCAGAGGAGGTACCCATAGACTGGAAATGTGCAAATGTGACCCCAATTCACAAAGAAGGATCAAAGGCTGACACAAGTAATTATAGACCTGTGAGCTTAACTTCTGTTCCAGGAAAATTAATGGAGGCACTGGTTAAAGAAGCACTGCAGGATCATTTAGACAAGACTTCAGTTATAGCTCGGACACAGCATGGTTTTGTTAAGGGGAAGTCTTGCCTGACCAATTTGATTGGATACTATGATGCAGTCACAAAAAGTGGATGCAGGGAATAGCTTTGATATTATCTGCTGCTATGGATAAAGGGGTGGTTGAGTGGGAGAAGACAGAGAGTGGTAATCAATGGACACTGCTCATCGTGGACTAATGTTATTAGTGGAGTCCCTCAGGGCTCGGTCCATTATTGTTTTCTGTATTTATAAATGATATTGATGATGGTATATCAAGTTTGTAGACGATACAAAGTTTGGCAGGGTTGTCAAGGACACTACTGACACTATGCTGCTGCAACAGGATCTGGAAAGGTTGAGCAGATGGGCTGAGAGTGGCAAATGAAGTTTAACATTGACAAATGTAAAGTACTGCACATGGGAAACAGCAACCCCAGAGCAACGTATCAACTCTGTGGTACTACACTGACAGTGGTAGAGAATGAAAGGGACTTGGGGGTGGTTGTGCAGGCAGATATGAAGTTCTCTGAGCAGTGCAGACGGGCTGCAAGAGTAGCTCATGGAGTATTGTCAATGATATACAGGAATTTTTCCAGCAGGGATAAGGAGGTGATTATTCCCTTGTATAAGGCAATGGTCAGGCCACACCTAGAGTACTGTATACAGGTCTGGAGGCCTCATTTCAAGAAGGATGTAGAGCTGCTGGAACGAGTACAGAGAAGGGCAACAAGATTAGTGAATGGAACAAAGGGGTGCTCTTATGAAGAAAGGCTTAAGTTTTGCAAATTACAGTGTCTGGAGACTAGGCACCATCGAGGTGATCTGATAGAGGTGTATAAAGCCTTGAATGGTTTGAGCATGCTCAGTGCTGATGGGATTCTTCCTCTAGCTCAGAATAATCACCTGAGAGGGCATAAATTCAAATTGAGGAAAGACAGATGTAGGATAGACGTGCGGGAATTTGCCTTTAGCCAGCGGGTGGTTGGTTGGTGGAACAGACTTCCATCCCTTGTCGTGGAGGTTGATAGCCTAAATAGGTTTAAGGCTCAGCTGGACAGGTATTTTGAACGAACAGAGGGGTGAATTGGAAGTGGTTTTTTTTTTTTTTTTTTTTTTTGGCTGATGCTGCATAAGCTTGCTTTCTTGCATCAAATGCCTCTACTAATGCTAATGCTAATGCTGATATACACTGAGTTGGATAAAAAGTTGGCTTCACTTGATTATTAATGACACTGGGAACATTGCATTATATAACTTCTCAGACACAAGAGCAATGTGACCCTACATAACAGCCTAGCAGCAATATGTTCACAGAGAACACATACATACATATATACAGAGTTGGATAAATAGTTCAGGCTTCACTTGGTGGATGATCACACTATTGGAACATTGTATTATACAGCTCCTCAGCCACAACAGCAATAGGACTCCCAGAGAAAACGTACATACATATGCTGACTTTCCACGACGAAAGCCATGTTGATTTTGATATATGTAAGGCTTGAAAAAAATGAAAAGTTGTTTATGCACTACTGTGTCAAATAGTTTAGAAAGGCTTTTTTTTGCTGGGGAGTGGTCTGAAATCTTATACAGACCACTTGTCACCTTTTTTGAATACCAGAAGTATGTTAATCTGATTGAAATGTTTGGGTAAATGCCCAGTCTCAGAGATAAGTTGCAAATGTGAAGCATGATAGGATTAAGAGTAGTGACAGACTTTTTCCACAGTATGGTTGGTGAGTCATCTGGGTCTTTTGTATTGTCATTTTTCATATTCTTCAATGCTGAGTTTTGGTCATCCTTATCGATCAACAGATCTCAACCAGGAAATGAAATCAAAGGCTCCGTATCAACAGTCCTCAATCCTTCACAAATATTTGGCAAATATTTCAGTGGTGTGGAATTCATCAGACAATAGAATTCAAACCAAATTACGGAGCTATATGTTATTTATCATTAAGGTATATGCAGTTCAGAAAGGTTAATCCAGTATTGATCAGTTAATATTGCTTTGATACAAGTGATCTCTAAAAAAGAGAAATCATGACAATTTTCCCCTCTATCTTTCACAGCACATGCTTAACATTTCCCAGTTACATGCGTTTAACATGCTTCAATAGTTTTTGAAGGGAGTTTCATGCTTGACTGGACAGGTAAGCCAAATTCATATTTTTCACTTATTGTTTTTTCCATAATTTACAAGATAGACTGAATAAGCACTTTTTGTACATGTGCTTGGTACTCCTGGTTCAAAAAAAACCACTCTAAGTCAATAAAATTTGTTTTAGCATAAAGTTTTTGTAGCACTTTTTCCTTATGAAATACCAAATAGACTTCAGGAAAGCAAAATATCTGATACACTTTTCATTGTATTCAACAATTCCTTTGATAGCCATTTTAATCCATACACTCTCTCTCTCTCACATTAACATCTTTAATACAACAACAATAGGTGCCTCCGTAGCCAGGTGGGCAGGAGCGGCAGTGCATAGCACACGCTTCTTGATTAGACCGGGGTTTGAGCCCGTGACCATCAAATACGGAGGATGCAGAAGGGTCAGGGAATGACCACCGCATATCCCCGGAGCAATATGGCCTTAGTTGCTAATGCTCCTAAAAACCAAATAACAACAACAACAGGCATCTCCGTAGCCAGGTGGGAAGGAGCAGCAGTGCATAGCACACGCTTCTTGATTAGATTGGGGTTCGAGACCGTCACCACCAAATACGGAGGATGCAGAAAGGTCAGGGAATGACCATCGCATATTCACGAGCAATATGGCCTTAGTTGCTAATGCTCATAAAAACCAAATAACAAATAAACAAACAAAACAACAACAACAACAACAGTTTGTCCATATCATGATCTTTTGGGCGTAATAAAAAATCTTTACATGTTTCACAATTATTGCTCTTTAAAATATTTCTCGCTAGGTAACCTGAGACATATGGCAATACGTTTTCATCATAAATATCCATATCCTTACAGTACCTAGGCGATTATAACTGTTTCACTTTGTCAGTGACACTCGGAATGACTTGACTTGATTTCAGAAACAGTAAAGATGCTATGGCATATGTCATGAAGTTTTTTTATGGAATAATTTAATTATTTCATAATTAGCTATTCAGTAATTTTTTTTTTTAAACATTTCATTAAACATTTCCAGGTTCTATCAATTCTGAAAAATTATCGTAAATGTTCTTTCAGAAATCAGGATAAATCTGGAGTGCGATTGTACAATTGCACTCCAGATTTATCGCATTACGAAACACTTGTTTCTGTGCATGAGGTCAGCAGATAATTATAATAATAGTTAAAAAAAAAAAAAAAGCACAAATAATTATAATAGTAAAAAAAAAAAAAAAATGCTATGTAAAACAAAATTGCTATATTCAGCGAACACTAGAACTCAAAAGGAAGTAGCAACCATGTGTTATTAATTAGCTATTCAGTTTTTTTTTTTTTTTTTAACATTTCATTAAACATTTCCCGATTCTATGGATTCCGATAAATTACCTTAAATGTTCTTTCGGAAATTAGTATAATCGCAGTCCACATTTATTGCACATGAAACACCTATTTCTGTGTATGACGGCAGATAATTATAATAATAGAAAAACAAATACACAAATAATTATAACAATCGTAAAAAAAAAGACTACGTGAAACAAAATTTCTACGTTCAACGAACACTAGAGCTTGAGACACGAAGCAACCACATGTTAGCAATTTTATTAGCGTTGGGCATGTGCGTTATTACTCAGTGAGTTTTGATGGCCACAGATTGCCGCATTAGTTTCATGTCTTGAAAGTGAGGCCGCTGGGAGGAATTGAGCAAGAATCCACTCTGTATCTTACTTCTTTGTGATAAAAATGAAGGGAGAGAACAGATTTTTTTCAACTGCATAATCACTTTGAGGTACAGAATTCTTTTATTAAATTAAATTTTATAAGTTCACATTTGTTACACCAATTTTCATAAATTACAATGTTTATGTGGGAACATACCTCTCAGGTTTTGAACAGATGATCTTAACAAACTTTTGGAACAATCCTTTGTAAGTTGGGGATTTGGTACATATTATATTTACACTATGTAACAGTTTTACTTAGTGAATTTTCACTCTTATGTCATTGATAAATTAGGGAATGAAGTGGCAAGCCCCACAGCAAGTTTCACATTTAAAATATTTTGAAAGTTCCAAAATTCAGAAATTTACATGGTTGCCATTTTCTAGATGTGCAGCTGTAAAATTTATTTTTAAGACATCTATAATGTTAGTGTTGTTTTCCAAACAGTGTATGAAATAAAACTGGAGTGTGACCAGGGATACCAAAATAATACACAGCAAAAACCGTACATCCAAAATGATTTGTCAAAATTTTTTTAATGCATCAGCGGTATTAAACTACACTTGCCATGTGATCTCAGAAAAGCCGAACAGCTATCAGTTGCAAATAAATGAAAGCTTCCAGGTTTCATTTCTTCCAGTTTTGTTTAGTATTCATGTTAATTACTTTAAAGTATTATATAGGCCTGTTGGATGGTTCCATAAAGAAACCAGACTCCTACAAGAAAAGTTGGGCACAAAGAGAAAAAAAAAAAAAAAAATGGTTGGTTGGCTGGTTGTTGGGTTTTATTGGCGCATTAGCAACTAAGGCTATAATGCGCCACAATCATTGGAAGGAAGTAGATTATAGCAAGAAATACTAATCTAAAATATAATAATGGAACTGAAACTTTATTGAAAAAAACTAATCTACAACTTATAATTTAAATTTTAACGAACAGCTTTAATGCTTTTTTTGTTTTTTCATTAAAATATCATCTTTCACATCCAAAAACCCTGAGGTATATTTAAAAAAAAAAAAGAAAAAAAAATTACTTCATACAGATTCAGCGCAGAAACTTCTGTTGAAAAAGCTGAACCATTGATATTCTGACTATCTGAAAATATTAAAGATTACAGAATACATTTCTACGTAAACAGCAACAATGATTACAAAATTTGCACAAATAGTATAAACAAATAGACATTTACATATCCAGCATTTGCTTAATTTCTTTATCAGATACAGTAAGCTGAAATACAGGTCAAAACCAGACATTTGGCGGCAACCCTAGTTACATCTGACACTGTGTAAAACAACACAAAGTGTCTTTATGCCTATGCTGGGAACTACAAAAATGCTTTGAGAAAACTTAAAAATACTGGAAACAGTAACAGATTTAGAAGGGGATGAGCAGGGGGATTACCCTTGAGTGTTGAATGCAATAACTGTATTTACAAAAAATAAATATGGAATGTAAACAGCTTCATATTATCAGTTTTATATTGCAAAACTAATTATAATATGAAGGGAGAATATCACATGAGGAACCAACTCCCCTCAAAGCGAGACAACATTTTCCATTGATTGGAAAAGTTTCTTTTTGGCATTTTAAGGGGACACAGACTTAGACTTTGAATTTATAGATAGAAGAGTTCAATACCTGACACTAGAAACTGTAGAATATAAAAATAACAAACATCAACTGTATTTACATAAAATAACTATGGGATGTAAAGTGCTTCATATTATAATCAGTTTTATATTGCAAAACTAATTATAATATGAAGGGAGAATATCACAGAAAGGGCCTACCTCCCCTCAAAGTGGGACAGGGTTTGCCACTGATTGGAAAAGTTTCTTTTTGGCATTTTCAGGAGTCACAAACTTTGAACTTAAAGACAGAAGAATTCAATACCTGACACAGCTAAAAACTGTAGAATATAAAAATAACAAACATAAGGACTTAAGAGTACATGTACTCTTAAGTCATAATTAAATTCCTCACCAAAACTAACTTGTCTTTTTGCAGAAATACAAAAAAACACAGAAGATAGATTTAGGTTTGTTTTTGGCTCAATATGCCTAGAAAATTCTCCCCATTTACAGAGTAGCATATCAGAATGATGGAAAAACTTGGGAGAGGTAATGTTTCTTATTTATCCAAACTATCCATTGATACTAAGAATATACTAACAGAAAAATAAAATATAACAAAGAAAAATAAATATTTCTCAATTAATATTGATTCAATCCTGATTTTTAAAATAACAATTAACTCTTCTTGGTAATCCAATACCAAACCAAAGACAGAGAACCAGCATCATCATATTTAGGATTTATTGCTTTAGAAGAAAAGCATGCTGGAAAATGTTTGGCTGAAACTACATCAAAGAATCAAAAAAAAAAAAAAAACAAAAAAAAAAACAGATATCAAACTGTGTGGGACAAACTTGTGATACCGTCGCTCTTACAAAGAAAGACTTAAGTTTTGCAAATTACAGTGTCTGGAGGATCTGATCGAGTTGATCTGATCGAGGTGTATAAGGCCTTGAATGGTTTAAGCATGCTTAATGCTGATGGGATCCTTCCTCTTGCTCAGAATAATCACCCAAGAAGGCATAAATTCAAATTGAGGAAAGATAGTTTGTAGGATAGATGTGCGGAATTTTGCCTTTAACTAGCGGGTGGTTGATTGCTGGAACAGACTTCCATTTGTCGTTGGAGAAGTTGATAGCTTAAATAGATTTAAGGCAGACCTTGACAAACATTTGGAGCGAGTGGATGGGTGAAATAAGGGTTTTTTTTTTTTTTTTTTTTTGGCTGATGCTGTATAAGCTTGCTTTCTAGCATCATCATATGCCTTTACTAATGCTAAATAAGATTAAGAAGGCCAAGGCTGCAAACGAGAAAACACTGGCTAAAGAGAGCAAAGAATGGGGGTCAAAGAATTTTTCGTGAACGTGAATATAATAAAGAAGAAAGCTAATAAGACTGGACTCTTGTGCACTGCATGTGGGAAAATCTCAGTTAACCCAGCTGATATTGCATATGAATTGAACAGGTGCTTTGCATCTGTCTTTACTGAAGAAAGACCCTTCATGCTGAGAAGGGGCTGTGTGATTGAGGCCTAGTTGTATGAAATGTATCAAATAAAGAAGCACTGCAGGATCATTTAGACAAGACTTCAGTTATAGCTCGGATACAGCATGGTTTTGTTAAGGGGAAGTCTTGCCTGACCAATTTGATTGGATACTATGATGCAGTCACAAAGGAACTGGATGCAGGGAATAACTTTGATATTATATACTTGGATCTTAGAAAGGCTTTTGATACTGTTGCACATGGAAGACTGCTACACAAATTGGAGCAGTGTGACATTGGAGGCAAATTGCTGCTATGGATAAAGGGGTGGTTGAGGGGGAGAAGACAGAGTGGTAATCAATGGACACTGCTCATCGTGGACTAATGTTATTAGTGGAGTCCCTCAGGGCTCAGTGTTGGGTCCATTATTGTTTTCTGTATTTATAAATGATATTGATGATGGTATGTCAAGCTTAATGTCGAAGTTTGCAGACGATACAAAGGTAGGCAGGGTTGTCAAGGACACTACTGACACTATGCTGCTGCAACAGGAACTGGAAAGGTTGAGCAGATGGGCTGAGAGGTGGCAAATGAAGTTTAACATTGACAAATGTAAAGTACTACATATGGGAAACAGCAACCCCAGAGCAACGTATCAACTCTGTGGTACTACACTGACAGTGGTAGAGAATGAAAGGGACCTGGGGGTAGTTGTGCAGGCAGATATGAAGTTCTCTGAGCAGTGCAGACGGGCTGCAAGAGTAGCTCATGGTGTATTGTCAATGATATATAGGAATTTTTCCAGCAGGGATAAGGAGGTGATTATTCCCTTGTATAAGGCAATGGTCAGGCCACACCTAGAGTACTGTATACAGGTCTGGAGGCCTCATTTCAAGAAGAATGTAGAGCTGCTGGAACGAGTACAGAGAAGGGCAACAAGATTAGTGAATGGAACAAAGGGGTGCTCTTACGAAGAAAGGCTTAAGTTTTGCAAATTACAGTGTCTGGAGACTAGGCACCAGCGAGGTGATCTGATAGAGGTGTACAAAGCCTTGAATGGTTTGAGCATGCTCAATGCTGATGGGATTCTTCCTCTCGCTCAGAATAATCACCTGAGAGGACATAAATTCAAATTGAGGAAAGATAGATGTAGGATAGATGTGTGGAAATTTGCCTTTAGCCAGCAGGTGGTTGGTTGGTGCAACAGACTTCCATCCCTTGTCATGGAAGTTGATAGCCTAAATAAGTTTAAGGCTCAGTTGGACAGGTATTTTGAATGAACAGAGGAGTGAAGTGGAAGTGATTTTTTTTTTTTTTTTTTTTTTTGGCTGATGTTGCATAAGTTTGCTTTCTTGCATCAAATGCCTCTACTAATGCTAATGCTAAATTAGTGATTTCGAAATTACAGATGACTTTATTAGAAAACCGTTTGAACATAAAGGCAAGTAAGACTCCCAGAGTTGATGGCATATACTCAGTAGTTTTGGGGGAGACTACCAGGGCGTGTATTGAACCACTGAAATTAATTATGAAGGCATCGTTGGACTAGAGGGAGATAGATTCCTTTGGATTGGAGAAGTGCCAACGTATCACAAATACATAAAAGCAGTTTTAAGAGTGAAGTTGGTAACTACAGACCAGTCACTCTGACTTTACTGGTAGGGAAAATCTTAGAGGCAATGATTAAGAGTACAATACAGAGACATTGAGACATTCTGAAGGACACACAACATGGTTCTGTTAGGTGGAAATCATGTTTAACTAACCTAGTAGGCTATTTTGACACAGTTACTCATGAGCTGTATGAGCAATTTCTACATAGTTTATTTTTTTTGGATTTCAACAAAGCATTTGACCCTGTCCTTCATGAGAGGTTACTACATAAGATGGAACAGGTTGGGATTACTGAAAAGATTTTAAGATGGGTTACTGGGTGGCTGCAGGGCAGAAGGCAGAGAAGACTGTGATCAATGAATATTCTTCAGAATGGAGTAATGTCAGGAGTGGTGTCCCCAGAATTGGTTCTTGCTGTGTCTCATTTTCATAAATGACATCAATGAAGGTATAGAAGGCGTGATGTCAAAATTTGCAGACAACATAAAGATTGGTGGAGTCGTTAATGGACAAGCAGCATTAACAAGGACAAGCAGCAGTCCTTCAGGAAGACATGAACAGATTTCAAAGATGGTCAAAGAAGGCAGCTATGTTTTAATGCAGCTAAATGCAAGGTCTTACACTACTGGAACAGCAACACCAAAATAAATTATACACTTGGGGGGGTTGAATTGAAAACAGTGGAGGAAGAAAGAGATCTGGTAGTTACGATACAGGCAGATATGAAGTTTTCTGAACAATGTAAACATAAAGCCATGAAAGCCCATGGTGTTCTATCAATGATTTATGGAACACTGCCTTGTATACATAGGGAGGTCATAATCCCCTGTATAAATTAATTAAAATACCACATTTGGAATACTGTGTTCAAGTATGGAGACATCATCTGAAAAAAGACACTGAGCTTCTATGAAAGGTCTAAAGGCAATCAAATTGAATGGTGATATTGGCAAAAGAACGACCATACTAGGAAAGACTCCGATTATGTGTGTTACAGAGCTTGACAACCAGGCACATTAGAGGTGACCTGATTGAGATTTATAAGACTCTGGGAGGGATTAGCAAAATGAATGAAGGTGGAATTTTCACTGCTATAAATAATTCCAGAACTAGGGGTCATAAATTCAAATTACATTGGTTGAGGGTTTAGATTAGATTGCAGGAAATTTTATTTTAGCCAGCAAGTCATTCATTGCTGGAAAAAGTTTTTCTCACAGGTAGTTGAGGCTGACAGTTTGAATAAATTCAGAGGTCAACTGGATAGTTACCTATATGAGGAGAAAAGCATATAATTTGTATCTTATTATTATCTACTTGGTGTTTTTTTTTTTTTTTTGTCATTGCAGCAAAAGCCTGTGACTTCCATACCTGTATTAGTAATAGCCACATGGTGCAAGGAAGCCTATGGCTTATGTTGCACCAGCCAAAAAATAAAAGAATAAGAATAAAAAACAAATTAATAGTAATAACAAGAAAATTTAAAAAATAATAAGAAGAAAATTTAAAAAATAATAATAAGAAAATTTAAAAAATAATAAGAAGAAGAAAATTAAAAAAAAATAATAATAATTAATGAGAAGGAAGGAAATGGACAACCTATGCATTTCCCTCCTCCCTTAGGTAATTATCCAGCTGACCTTTGAATTTCCCCGAACTGTCAGCCTTTACCACCGATGTAGATAACTTATTCCAGTAATTTATAACTTGCTGGCTAAAATAAAACTTCCTGCAATCCAGTTTAATCAATCCCCCCCCCCCCCCCGTAACTTGAAATTATGGTCCATTGTTCTATAATTATTTATGAAAATTTCGTCCTTATTCATTTTACTTATGCCTCTCAGAGCCTTAAACACTCAATCAAGTCTCCTCTAAGGTGCCTAGTTTCCAAGCTGTGCAACCCACATATTCGGAATCTTTCCTCATATGGATGCCCTTTTGCTGATCTCACCAGGAAAGATACCTGTCTTTGGACCCTTTCAAGAAGAACAATGTCTTTCTTTAGGTGCGGTCTCCATACTTGAACACAGTATTCCAAATGTGGTCTAACAATAGCCTTATATAATGGGATTATGATGTCCTTAACTCTAGTAGCGATTGTTCAATAAATCATCGATAGGACACCATTAGGCTACCTTCCAACCAGACTACAATGATCGGAAAACTTCATATCTGACCACATCATAATGCCCAAGTCCCTTTCCTCCACTACCAGCTTTAGTTCAACTCTGCCAAGTGAATAAGTTATTTTAGGGTTTCTGTTCCCCAGGTGCAATACCTTACACTTTGCTGGATTAAAATATAGCTGCCATTTTTCTGACTATCCCTGAAGTCTATTTAGGTCATTCTGAAGAATGACCTAAATTGCTTGGAGGCAATCATTAACTACTCTACCAATCTTTACATCATCTGCAAATTTAGACATCATGCCCTCTATCCCTTTATCAATATCATTTATGAAAATCAAAAACAACAGTAGTCCTAATACTGATCCTTGGGCAACCCCACTTTTTACCTCAATCCAATCTGAGGAATAACCATTTAAGTTCCATTATATTTAAGATTAGTATTTCTTATTATAATCTACTTCATTCCAAGGCGCCTTTGTAGCCAGGTAGGCAGTAGCAGCAGTGCGTAGTACATGCTCCTTGATTAGACCGGGGTTCGAGCCTGTGACCACTAAATATGGAGGATGTGGAAAAGTCATGGAATGACCACAGCATATCCACAGAGCAGTATGGCATTAGTTGCTAATGCTCCTAAAAACCAAAAAAAAAAAAAAAAAAACGACTTCCTTCCAATGATGTTTCTCTCTCTCTCTCTCTCTCTCTCTCTCTCTCTCTCTCTCTCTCTCTCTCTCTCTCTCTCTCTCTTTGTGCCCAACTTTTCTTGTAGGAGTCTGGTTTGTTTATGGAACCATCCAACAGGCCTATATAATACTTTAAAGTAATTAACATGAATACTACACAAAACTGGAAGAAATGAAACCTGGAAGCTTTCATTTATTTGCAACATAGCTGTTCGGCTTTTCTGAGGTCATATGGTAGGTGTAGTTTAATACCTCTGCTGCATTAAAAAAATTTTGACAAATCATTTTGGATGTACGGTTTTTGCTATGTATTGTTTTGATACCTCTGGTCACACTCCAGTTTTATTTCATACGCAGTTTGGAAAACAATATTGACATTATAGATGTCTTAAAAATAAATTTTACAGCTGTGCATCTAGAAAATGGCAACCATGTAAATTTCTGAATTTTGGAACTTTCAAATATTTTATATGTGAAACTTGCTGTGTAGGGACTTGCCATTTCATTCCCTAATTTATCAACGACATAAGAGTGAAAATTTACTAAGTGAAACTGTTATATAGTGGAAATAAAAAATAAAATTTATTTTAATAAAAGAATTCTGTACCTCAAGGTGATTATCCAGTTGAAAAAATCTGTTCTCTCCCTTCATTTTTATTATATCCTCCCATTGAGTTCAATTTGTCTGTTATCAAAAAAACTTATGGCTTGCTGAGGTCAACAAACTAAACTCATGGAAAATAGTAACCTTCTTTTTTCTCTTCCAGTTACTCATATCACTTTTTATTTTTCTTCTGCATTTAAAGCTCTGTTTTTTCAACTTACTCACTGCACTATATAACAAAAATTTAAAAAAAAAAATTGGTTGTTTTATTTGTTGGCTTTCCAGCTATAAAATTACTTACCATGCTCCAACTACTTCAAAAATAGTAAACTGTTATGTGTAATACAGTTATTTTAAAATATAGAAATCTCTTTTGGGCAGTTCTAATTGGTTTATGACATAGTTTTTCTGAAGAGCAAAGGACTATCCATTGTAGTTTTCCCAACTTAGTAGTTTTGCAAGTCATTGTCAATTAGTGATGAAAAGTTTCTAAACTCAGTGGTTCTTATGTGAAGCATAATCTGACAGGGCTGTACTGATATTGTCAAACAATCATCAGTACAACTTTCATCTGTTCGTATTTTATTCAGAGGAAAAAAAAAAAAAAAAAAAAAACCAACGAAGACTATAGTGTAATAAAATAGAATTTTAAGTAAATTTGTTTTTCTGTAACTTAATGAGCACCTGTATTTCCACTGCATAACAAGGATAAATTTGAGTGGTGAGAGGCTTGTTGTGGTTGAACCTGTTGCACATGCCTTACTCCAACTCTGGGCCCATTTGTTATCTGGACGTCACACCTGCATGTTTTGTTTAATATTTAAGCTGGCTTTACTCATACAGAGTGTACGTATCCTCTGTGGCATTATAATGGTTTTGCCACTTCTTCATTTTATGAGGTCTGGGTCGAAATTCTGTCATGGACTCGAGGAATTTCTTGAGGAAAGGCCTCAGTTGGGGCTGTAGTTCTGTGATCTCAGATGCAGGGTATCCCCTATGGGTCATTCTTTTTCAGCCCACACAGCATGCAGATCAACCCGTGAATGCACTTATGCAGATTGACCAATCTGATTGGATACTCTTGATGCAGTAATAAAAGAACTGGATGCAAAAAATAATTTTGACATTGTACACTTGGATTTCAGAAAAGTTTTTGACATGGTTGCACTTAAAAGACTACTGTACAAGCTGGAGCAGTGTGGCATTAAGGGCAGGTTACTGCTATTAATAAAGGGATGGTTGAGTGGAAGGAGAAAGAGTAGTTAGCAATGGGCACTGCTCTTTGTGGACTAATGTTATTAGTGGAATTCCACACGAGTCATTGCTAGATCCATTATTGTTTTCTGTGTTCATTAATGATACTGATTAAAGCAGAGTTTGATGTCTAAGTTTGAAGTTGTTGCTAAGGTTGGCTGGGTGGTTAATGACAGTAAACTCTTTTCAGTATGCTACTGAAACAAGATTTAGACAAATTAGGCAGATGGGCTGAGAAGTGGGAATTGAAGTTAATATTGACAAATGCAAGGAACTGCATATGGGTGGCAGTTATCCCAGATTAAAATACAGATTATGTGGAACCACAGTGGGGGTAATGGAGAATGATAAAGACTAGAGGGTAATTATTTAGTCAGGACAGCTCATTTGTCAAAATAACAGAATTTCTACTAGCAGGACTAAGGTGGAAGAGCCTCGAGGGTAATTGACTTGAGATTTGAGTCAAAAGACGTGACAGTAATTGTGCTGTCAGGACAGGTAATTGTGCAGTCAGGACAGCTCATTTGTCAAAATAACAGAAATTCTGCTAGCAGGACTAAGGAGGAAGAGCCTTAGCTCATTGGTTTTCCAGTGTGCTTAGGCTGTTCAAGAAAAAGAATATTGCATGTCACAACTGGGTTGAATCCAAATGTGCAGGGTTGTTTTCTGCGTACACTAAAGCCCACAAAAATTGTAAAGTGTTATTAATCAGTCCAAATTAGATTTTTAACAGGCTAAGAGTAGAAAACTTTCTTCTTTTCCGAATGCTAGTCAGGCATTCTGGTCTCTTACCAGAGCTGTTGGCCACAGCTTTTGCCCATCTCTACTGAAAGCAACACCTCCCATCTCTTTTAAAACTTAATGGTTCTGTTAGCAGATTTACTGGCATTCTACTTTTCTTCAAACTCTTCTATTGATGATCTTCGTAGACCACTTCCTACCATTCCCAGTATATTGCACTCAATTCCTCCTGTGGGCTTCTGTCAAAGGGATGTAAGAAGGCTTTTAAACTATTTTTATGCCAAGAAAACTCTAGATACTGTTGGCATTTCTCCATTCGTTCTGAAAACATGTGCTCTTGAGCTTACTTCAGTTTTCTTCTGCCTTTTCATACTCATTTCACTGGTGTTTTTTCTTTGCTTAGAAATTTGCTGATGTCCAGCTTTTCTAGGAAGGATGACAAATCCCTCTCCAGTTATTGTCCCATTGCACATATCTACTCTTACTAAACTTTTGGAGAAATCCATTAGCCTCCAACTCCTAAACTATCTCAACCTTCCATATGATCAATAATCGCTAATACATATTTTGTTAGTACAATCTACTGGTGATATATTGGCTTAATTTACCCATCTATGGACAAATTCAGTGGAATGTCACCCCCCTTCCCATTCTCGGGGTGCATTTGTTGATGTGTCTTGTGTTCAATCGGTTAGCACAAAAATCTGAGCCCTTATCAACCAGGGGTATTTTTAACTCTCGGTCGCTGCAGCATACAGATCGTGTTGTTTTGTAATGGAAAGATCACTTAGTGTCTCTCCTCCCCGCAAAAATCCATTTTCTCTATTCGTTTACCCTGATGTGTTTCAAGATGTTGACAGAGAGAGAGAGAGAGGCATAGAAATAACACATAACATTTATTTCAAACAAAAGTCATGTATGCAATTCACTTGCACTCTGTATTAGTACACTAAATGAGGCATGCCTTGCCTCCAAGTTCAAGCTTGCGATGACAAAAAGGGATAATTAAAGTAATGAGATCAAGTAATCAAGTAATTTCACAATGGCCCCAGGTGCCAAGCGATTTTCTGTGCTAAATAGTACTGCGATTCCAAATCGACCGAGTTTTCCTTGTTTTATTTCGTTTATAAGTCTTTCTGTTGATTAGCTCTACTTTTTAAAAGTATAGAAAGAAAGCCAGAAAAAGGATAGTACCTTTTTCTTTATTGTATATACTAACTGTACTAACTCCTACGCTTGGCCACAAGCGGCACTGTTCCTGCCTCCCTGTGGTGAGGCCGGTAACCTGGGTGGAAAAGCTAATCCCCCAGGGCGAAAAGGAGCTGACATGGATAAAGAAAATTATCCAGCCTTAGAGCCTTCAAGCTCAAATACCATAGATTGGTATAACTCTGATGAAGGTAGTGCACAACATAAGCTCTTAAAAATAGATAATCATCAACCTGAGTATCCAACTTTCCTGATTATCCATTCCTTAACTAGTCAACCAGTGAGCAAACTCTCTCCATTTATTATACAGAGCATTTCTAGAAAATGCTGCTGGATCACCTAAAATGGTCAAAAGGTTACAGTCAGGGGATTTGCTTGTGGAAACAGTTGAAACATTCAGAATTGTTGTTAAAGATGACAACATTTGGTGGTATCCCTGTTAAAATATCTCCCCACTCAACCCTAAATAGTTCCAAAGGTGTTATCTCTGAGTGGGATCTATTGAATGTAACAGAAGAGGAGCTTGTACAAGAATTTAAAGACCAAAAGGTCATACAAGCTAAGAGAATTTTGACTCGTAGAGATGGCAATCTCATTCCAACCCGCAGTGTAATTCTCACATTCAATACTCCAAACTTACCAAATACTGTAAAAGCTGGTTATCTAAATTGCCATATCCACCCATATATACCAAATCCAATACGGTGTCAGAAGTTTGGACACTCTCAGGCAACATGTCGAGGAAACACAATATGCCCAAAACGTGGATCCCAGGATCACACTCAAACAGACTGTACTGCTACATCTCCAGTTTGCCCTAACTGCAGGGAAGATCATCCTGCATATTCTAGAAATTATGAGTTATGGAAAGTTGAAAAAAAAATACAGAAATTTAAAGTTGAAAATAAAGTGACTTATCAGGAAGCGAGACGACAAATACTGAAAGATACTCCTTCATGTACATATGCAGATGTTACAAAGAAATATCGTTCAATTGCTACACAAACCAATGACTCAGTTTCACCGAACATATCACTTGCTGAATGGGCTAGAGCTCAGCTTTCAGTTCCTCAGCCATCCTTGAAGCAAAACAACAGAGACCAGACTTGTAATACTCCAATTTCCATCCCCACCACTAGTGGCATCAAGTCACAAAGTGAGACCAGGATGACAAAAGCTGAATCTTCTACTAAAACCCAAATTAATACTGCAGAAATGGATACAGATGACAAAACTCAGTAAGAACCTATATTAGAAATTCATGCCGAAGAAGTTATGGACACGGGACGGCCTACCTTTCCTAAAAAAGATAAAATTAAAATAGATCTCAATAAGCCTACTGCCTCTAAAAGGCAACCGGATCATCCTACCACTAAAACTAAATGATGAAGTGCATTTTACAATGGAATTGTCGAGGACTACGTACTAATACAGATGAACTTTATGACCTAATCCGAGATTTCAATCCAGCAGGCATTTGTTTACAGGAAACATTTTTAACTCCACAATTAGGTGCCTCTGTAGCCAGGTGGGCAGGAGTAGCAGTGCGTAGCACACGCTTCTTGATTAGACCCGGGTTCGAGCCCGTGACCACCAAATACGGAGGATGCGGAACGGTCAGGGAATGACCACCGTATATCCCCGCAGCATATGGCCTTAGTTGCTAATGCTCCTAAAAAAAAAAAACCAAACTCCACAAGTGACCCCCTCAGTAAAGAAATATATTTTGTACAGGCATGACAGGAATGCAGCAACTGCAGCCCATGGAGGTGTAGCAGTTTTGGTATCCATTACAAATCCGTCCAGACAAATCCCCTTAAAAACTAATTTAGAAGTTTTTGCTGAAGAATAGAAATTGGAATATCTTTATCTCTTGTTTCTATTTATCGTCCACCAAACCAAACGTAACAGAAGAGGAAAATGTAACCTCCACTCCATCTTCGGAGGAAAATGTAACCTCTACTCCATCTTCGGAGGAAAATGGTGATCCTCAACTATGCAGCAAAAATACGAAGTCTTCCTTTTATATACTCAGAGACTTTGATGAGCTCCTTGCCCAGATACCACCTCCTTTTTGTTTGATGGGTGACTTTAATGGACACCACCCGTTATGGGGAAGTCTCCATATGGATAAAAGAGGGCAGCTAATAGAAACATTACCGGACAAATAAAATCTAACTCTGCTGAACACCAGTGCACATACTCATGTTCATTTTCTCTCAGGAAATACTTCAGCCATAGATCTGTCTATCTGCTCCCCTACTCTGTACCCAAGTATACATCGGGCGGTATTGGATAATCCCCACAATAGTGATCATCTTCCAATTACTTGTAAATTCCAAACTATCCCCACCACCTATCCGGAAACTCGCAGAAGATGGATATTTACAAAGGCAAACTGGGAAAAATTTTCCTTAAGTACAATTTTAGATAAAAACTTCATTCTAAATCAGTTAATAGATGAAGCTAATGACCATATTACTAAACGGATACTAGCAGCAGCTGACAAAGCTATTCCTCAGTCTTCAACTCATCCATGCAGGTGCAAAAACTACTGGTGGAATGATGAATGTAATAGAGCAAAAAAAGAAAAGAACAAAGCTTGGAATATTTTCTGCAATCATCCCACTATTATTAACCTTATAAATTACAAGAAACTAAATGCTAAAGCACGACAAATAAGAAGGAACGCCAAAAAAGATTCTTGGATTCAGTTTGCTTCCACTATCACAAAAAACACCGATACTAGATTAATCTGGAGGAAAATCCAACATCTGAATGGCAAATATCCATTGTCATCCTCTCCAACATTGATCTGTAATGGATAGGAACTGTCTTCCTCCAAAGACATTGCAATCGCTTTTGCTAAAGCCTTTGCAAAAATTTCAGCAGCAAATTCATATGATACTTCATTCCAACAAATTAAAGTGGTAGCAGAAAGGTATAAGTTAAATTTCAACACCGGTCTGTCTCTTCTATATAATCAGCCTTTTACTATATCCGATTAAATGGATGCTCTTAACAGAGCACCCAATAGTGCAGCTGGCCCTGATGGTATATTTTATATTATGCTAAAACACTTGAATGATACTGCTTTACAAATTCTTTTAATATTTTTTAACAGAATTTTTGAGGAACATGTTTATCCTCGCTCTTGGAAACATTCACTTGTATTAGCCATCCCTAAACCAGGAAAAGACCTCTCTAATCCAGGAAATTATCGTCCAATTTCTTTAACTAGTTGTTTGGGAAAAACACTGGAGAAAATGGTTCTAAAGTGCCTCACCTGGTTTCTTGGGTCACATAACATCTTACATAAAAATCAGTATGGCTTTCGGCAAAATAGATCTGCCTTAGATATAATGACCAAAGCAGAATCAAATATCAGAAACGCTTTTGTCAGAAATGACCACCTCGTTATGGTAAGTTTCGATTTAGAAAAGGCCTTTGATACAACACGCCGTTTCGGTATTCTATGGGATCTTTACACCTTTGGTCTACGAGGCAGGCTTCCTTTGTTTATTCAGAGCTTTCTCCAGGGCAGAACCTTTCAGGTTAGTCATTTAAATGTTCTTTCTAGAATTCATATACAGGAGGAGGGGGTCCCTCAAGCATCTATCTTGAGTCCTACGCTATTTTTAATAAGAATAAACAATATCATCCATGATATTCCAAGCACAGTAGAATTATATCATTATGCAGATGACCTCATGATTTCGTGCCAAGGAAAAACTATGAATTCTGTTGAGAGACAGCTTCAGATCTCAATTAACAAAATTAAGCTGTGGATGTCTCACAATGGCTACCGCTTATCAGCACGAAAATCTAACTGTATTCATTTCTGTAAAAAACGTAAGATGCACCCTGAGCCTGAACTACATCTTAAAAATTTCACCCTACCTCTTTCCAATAGTATCAGATTTCTTGGCCTAATCCTGGAGAATAAATTAAACTTCTTACAACACATCACATATTTGAGAACCATTTGCTTGAAAAAAATTAAATATCCTCCAAGTACTATCTTCATTGACATGGGGTGCTGACCGATACACTCTGCTTCGGCTATATCGGGTATTAATTCGATCTCGCTTGAATTACGGAGCTCCAATCTATGACTCTGCCAGGAAAAGTGCACTAACTCAGCTAGACTATCCATCACAGTCCCCTAAGAACTGCTTTAGGAGCATTCAGAACATCCCCTGTACAGAGTCTATATATAGATGCACACGAACCTCCGCTCCATCTTTCGAGGAAAATGTTGATCCTCAACTATGCAGCAAAAATACGGCGTCTTTCCTTTTCATCCTATCTCGCCCTACTTATTTGAGCCTCAATGGACCACATTTTATCAAAACAAACCTAACGAAAACAAGCCTATTGGGATAAGGTTGATACAGTTAACACAACGTTGGAATCTAGACATGGGTAATGTCTTTCAGGAAATGAGCAGTCACGACCCTCCGTGGTCTGATTATACACCGGTCTGTGTCTTCTCATTCCAGCAATGGGGGGAAAAAGCAAGCAGCAGACCTTACCATCAGGAAACTCCATGCTGCACATGTCGCAGAAAATTCTCGGTGTCTTCAAATATATACCGATGGCTCGAAAACAGGTACGACAGTGGGCGCAGTGGCAGTTTCTTCTATCTTTTCTACTTCTGTGTCCCTTCCAAAGGAATGCAGCGTCTAGATTAAAATAGCTCTGGATCACGTGATTAATCTTTCCAGAAAGCGAATTATGATCTATTCCGATTCTCTGAGTGCAATAAAATCGTTGAAAAATCCATCCAAACCAATCCACCCCATCTTGAAGCAAATTAGATCAGAGATTATTGCGTTACAAGCTGTAAACCAATCAGTCAGTTTCTGTTCGATACCAGACCATGTACGCATCAAAGGAAATGAATACGCAGATCAAGCCGCTAAACATCCAATCAATGTAAGATCTCCTAACTACCAAGTGCCATACACAGACTACAAATCAGTCATAAAAAACGTGTGTGAAGAGCAGTGGTTGCAAATCTGGCAGGCTCAGTACGGTAATAAACTGCTTCAATTTAAACAGGAACCTAAGTTGTGGCCCTCAAGCATGTGATCAAATAGGCAAGAGGAGGTGATCCTGGCTAGGATGCGTATTGGGCATACGTATCTAACCCGTATTTATCTCCTTAAGGGGGAAGATCCACCTATTTGTACATTTTGTCAGACTACACTTACGGTGAGGCATATTATAATAAATATCGAAACAAAATTTTCAAATCGCTTTCACATCTGCAAGAACCCCCTTTAACTTTACCACATCTGATTGGAGACAATGCAAATCTAGCTGAGTTCTTTTATTTCTTAAAGCAGACGGGATTATTTTACAGATTTTAACTGGAAATTGCACTACCGAATAGAATCAGGCACAATATGGCCTTAGCAACCCTTGTGCCATTAAACAACATATCAACCAATTTCACAATGTTCTACATTCTACTGTTTTCCAGACAGCTTCGTTCTTTGGTTTTCTTTTCTTATCACTTACTAGGTAACTCTAGGCTGGATAAACTATGATTTAACAAATGTAACTTCATATCTTATATATCTTTGGGTAGGCTAAGAGTATTAAAAGGCAATGTTTTAAGTGGCCCATGGCCTCTTATCAAATATTCTTACTAAACTTAAAGGACTAATGTCTAACTATATTTAACTGTTTTGTTCACTATTTTTGCATTTGGCTTGTTAGGCAAGCCTTTTGGTATCTTCAACAACCATAGTTATTCCATACCTTATTGGATTATCACTATTTTTAGTACATACAAAAGGATAAGAAAGGACGCATTCAGTTCAATGTAAATTAGCCTGTTTCGTACATTTTCATTCACACGAAAGAATGGTCTGCTTACCAGGTTAGTTGGTTTCTCCTGGAACCTGTGATGAATCCTTCTGTAGTGGAGTTGACTGTGGTCTTCTCTGGTCCTCACAATTCTATCTCTTCAGCCAGACCAGATGGTGCGAACAGCTACTGAAGAGGTTTTGGGCGAGACACCAATGGTGACTTCAGCAATGACGGTGACCGGCATCAATGCCGCAGGGATCCACTATACAACAGTGAACCTACAGAAACTAAGGTGATGATCTTTCATCGAGCACAGGAACAATGGCAACCAAAACCAGCAGAGCTACTATGGGAATATTTTCTATTCTTCCGACTGGTAATAGGTTTCCAATAGCTTCACGACTCAGGCCTAATGTTCCTCTGCTACAAATATTGACCCCTGAGTATTAGTCTGGATCAGACGGAATCACAGGGAAAGTAAAATTCTCAGGCAAACAGGAAACTCATGCAGTTGCTCTTGACACTTATAAGCATTTTGATTGTGTTTGGCAAAAAACGTATGTAAATAAGTTTTTTTTTTATGGGTTGCTGACTTTTAATTATAATTAGGTATCCAATTTTCTCCCTGACTGCTCACTGTGGGTGATGATAGACGACTTTCTGTCTCATAACTTCTCCACTAATATTATTGTTCACCAAGGTTCAGTCCTCCGCCCCATCATTTCTCTTATGTGTTAGTTAGTGTATAATTTTGCTACCTCTACTCTGCCAGTTAGTGACTGGAGGGAGTCCGAGTAGTGAATGCGGGGAGAATTGTCGAGGCCACGTTATGTTAAGGATCTGGGTATATTCTTACCATGTGTATGCCATATCCAAAAATTTCGTTACTTCATACAGCATGTCCCACCCACTTTTTCTTACTATTGAATACACCATGAATTGTCAAACTAATAGAGCAAGCTTATCCGCGAAAAGATCTAAACCTCCCAAGCACTTCCTAATTCATTTCACAAATATACGTGGTCTCAATTAAAATCTCAACAATGTCCATTTCCACTTGCAGTCTGCCAAACCCGATGTACTTATTCTGACAGAATCTCAGTTATTGGTTAATTCAACTACTGCTCATCTCAGATCCCCAAATTATTTGCTGTATGATCCTTTCGCCTCAAAGGTGGTACTTGTGCATATGTCCGTTCTGATATTCCCTGTCAGAGACTTGGCAATTTGGAATCTACTCTCTTTGTACCCTCTACCTCATTGTGTCAAATTCATCTGTTGTCTCTACCGTTCTCCCAACTCTACTAATCACTTGGAGCTCTTTGACTTCCTCTCTTTGCAACTTGACTTGCTCCAGTCCAACTTTCCTAACAGCGAGGTAATTTTCCTTGGTGATTTTAATGTTCACAACTCCAGCTGACTTCTGTTTTCTAGTCACACTGACCCAGCTGGTCGAGATGCTGAGGCTTTTGCAATTACTAATGACCTTGCACAGATTGTTCATTTACCTACAAGAATACCTGACAATCCTAACCATACAGCCAACATGCTTGATCTTTTTCTCACAAACAACCCTTCTAAGTACACGGTCGAAGTGAGTAGTCCTTTAGGCACTTCAGATCACAACTTGGTGATTGTCTCTTCTCCAATGGAACCTTTATCTCATGGCTAGTCCCAACCTTGTGTTGTTTGGCATTACAAGAATGCAAAATGGGATGACCTGCGAGACTTCTTTTCTTCTTTTCCTTGGTTGGATTACTGTTTCAAAACTTCTGATGTCAACGATTCTCAGATCATGTCAGTGAAATTATTCTTGCAGGAATGGAATCCGTTATCCCACACTCCACTTTAAAATCTCGTTCTTTATCTAAACCTTGGTTTTCCAATAAATGTGCTAAGGCCGTTCAAGAGAAGAATGTTGCATATCGTAATTGGCTTGTTTCTAATTCTCCAGTTTCATTTTCTGCCTAAACCAAAGCTCGCAATTGTAAAGCAGTTATTAATCAGTCTAAACTAGAGTTTGAACAGGCTAAGAGTAGAAAACTTGCTTCTTGCCCTAATGGTAGCTGAGCATTCTCATCTCTTCCCAAAGCTATTGGCCGTAACTTTTGCCCATCTCTGCTCCCACCTCTGTCCAAACCAGATGGTTCTGTTGTGACTTCAGCCAAGGATAAAGCTGACCTGCTAGCATCCCATTTTTCTTCCAACTCACGTATTAATGATCTTGGTAAAACACCTCCCACCATTCCCAACACGCTCCATTCAATGCCTCCTGTGGCCTTCCATCAAAAGGATGTCAGAAGGATTTTGATGAAACTTGATGCTAAGAAAGCTCCAGGTCCCGATGGTATTTCTCCATTTGTTCTCAAAACCTGTGCTCCTGAACTTACTTACACCTGTTCTTTGCCGCCTTTTTTCACTTTCTTATTCCAAAGGTGTTTTTCCTTCTGCTTGGAAATTTGCTCATATCCAGCCAGTTCCTAAAAAGGGTGACAAATACTTCCCATCCAATTATCGTCCTATTGCAATTACTTCTACTCTTTCTATCAAAGACTTTCATCTCAAAGGCTTTCGATCGTGTCTGGCATAAAAGTCTTCTAAACAAGCTTCCATCTTATGGTTTGCCAACTGGTTTTAGTAATTGGTTATCCAGTTTTCTCTCTGATCACTCACTGAGTGTGATGGTATATGGCTCTCTGTCTTCTAACTTCTCCACTAATGCCGGTGTCCCCCAAGGTTCAGTTCTTTCTCCCACTCTTTTCCTCTTGTATATCAATGACCTTCTTCCATTGACTGGAAATCCTATCCATAGTTTTGCCGATGATAGCACATTGCATTCAACTTTCCATTTTGAGAAACCTTGTCCTGCTCAATCAGCTTTAACTTCTCAAAAATCTGCTACCAATTCCTTAAATGCCGATCTTCAGGTAATTCTCCAGTGGGGCAAAGACAACTTAGTTGATTTCAACCCTTCTAAAACTCAGTCTTGTCTTATATCTCGCAAAAAGGATTCTTCTGCTCCTATGCTTATCTTTAGTGACACTCCGATTTCTAGGCAAAACGATATATCTCTTTTGGGGTTTACCCTGACTTCTAATCTCTCTTGGCACAAGCACATTACGAATATTGCTTCCTCTGCATCTAAAAAACTTGGTTTTCTCTTTCACTCTCGGCGTTACTTTCCTTCCAAACAGCTGCTCACTCTGTATAAATCGCAAATCTGCCCTGCCATGGAATATTGTTCCCACATCTGGGGTAGTGCCCCCAAAGCTTCTCTCAGGCTTCTTGATTCCATTCAGAAGAGGGCAGTTAGATTAATTAATGATTCATCTCTAATAGAGTCTCTTCACTCGCTGTCTCATAGACATACTGTTTCTGCTGCGTGCCTCTTCTACAGATACTTCCATGGGCACCGTTCTTCTGAATTGGCTTCTATAATTCCTACTCTCTCTCTCTCTCTCTCATTCAAAACAGTCCAAACGCGTGCCGCCACCAGCCAACATCCATTTACTGTCCAACTTCAAACTCACAGAACCAACTTTTCATCTTACTCGTTTATTCATTCAACTGCCATTTTCTGGAACAACCTTCCTTCATATGTATTTCCTGAAAATAACAGTCTACAGAAGTTTAAATCCAATGTCAACAAATATCTTCTTTCGTCTTCTCAACCTCCAACCCAAGCACGGTACTAAGTACTATAGGTTCTAATACCTTTCGTGTTTGGGGTTTACATAAAAAAAAAAAAAAAAAAATTACATGTAAATAGAGTAGCTAAGAATAAGAACAGGTGTATGTATTTTTTTTTTTTTTTTTTATATAAACCCCAAACAAGTGAGGTATTTGAACCTATAGTACTTAGAACTGTGCTTGGGTTGGAGGTTGTGAAGATGAAAGAATATATTTGTTGACATTGGACTTGAACTTTTGTAGACTGTAATTTTCAGGTAATACGTACGAAGGAAGGTTGTTCCAGAAAATGGCAGTTTGATGAATAAACGAGGAAGATGAAAAGTTGGTTCTGTGAGTTTTGAAGTTGGACAGTAAATATCTTTGAAGTTGGAGTAAATATTGAAGTAAATATTTTGAAGTTGGACAGTAAATATTCTTCCAGCTGATAATTTTGTTTTCAACATTTGTTTGGAGTGAAGAAACCATCGAAAGTCCTTCAGTATCTTCTTCAGCGGCGAAAAACATTTTTAAACGATTGATTTGTATGAGCGCTTCTTCTATTTTCATCAGTAGTTCGTCGTTAATATGTTCTTCGACAGAATGACCTCCTTTCATTTCTTCATCCTCATGAGGAACTTCTTGAAAAATATCGATGATAATGTCGTTGATATCTGGAGCAATATCTTCTGTAGTGAGGTTCGAGTCTATATCTTTGTAGCCAGGTTCACTTGTAGCGGAAGTATCATACATTATCAATAGATGTTGAAGTTCTTGTTCTTCTTGGTGCTCCACATTGCTGTTCACAACTTCAATTTTTGCGTTTGAGAAGCCAGACTTTACAAAACAGTTCACGACAGTTTGTTTTCTAATTGCATTTACTGAAGAGGAAATCCATTGAATCGCATCTAGGATGCTGATTTTCTTTGCAAGGTCACTCGCACATGTTACATCGTTCATGTTTGCAATGAGATGTCTTAAAACACGTTTTCTGTAGTGAAGTTTAAAATTTTTTATTATCCCTTGATCCAAGGGCTGACACTCTGCAGATGTGTTTGGTGGCAGAAAAATTATTTGAATGTTGGACAATTCAATGTGCGGGTGAGATCCAGCATTATCCATGAAAAGAATAATTTTTCTGTTTTGACGAATCATGTTTTGGTTAAAGTGACTTATCCATTCGCTCATGATATCTCGTGTCATCCATGCTTTTTTATTAGACTTCCAGTCAACATTCAAAAGATTCAACTTTATGCCCTTGAAACAACGAGGATTTTGTGGTTTTCCTCTAACAAGAGGTTGTTCAAAGTCTCCCAGCATATTTGTACACAATAGTACAGTCAAGCGTTCCTTAGAAATTTTTTCGCCCTGGTAATCGTTTTTTAGACTTATTGTTTTTTCAGAAAGAGCTTTAAAAAACAACCGTGTCTCGTCACAGTTGTAAATATCTTTAGCTTCAAAATCACGACATAAATCTTCCAATTGGACAGTCCACTCTGTTACAACCCCAGTATCAACAGATCCACCTTCACTATTTACGGTTTTCCAAGAAATTTTATGCCAAGTTTTGAACTTTTTTTGTCTAGCCATCCCACAGAAGCTTTGAACTCATTTACTCCCATAGATTTTGCAACCTCCAAAGCCTTTTCCCGAATAATAGGCCCATTAATGGGAATATTTTTCGCACATTTGCGACAAAACCACTCATACATAACATTGTCAATTTGAAGTCCAACAGTTTTCGGGAATGATTTTTGAACCTGATCATTTCTGTGTTGCCAAAATTGTTTGAGCAGTTCATTTTTTTTCTTTAGGATGTCGCTTACCTGCGTCTTCCCGATTTTGAATTTTGCAGCGAGATTGTGAACACTATTTTTTTGCAGATTATACGCATTAATGAGTTCGACTTTATCTTTTAAAGTTAAATGTTTACGAGAAGACATCGTGCACGTCACACGACACTGAACAAAACTGAAAACTGAAACTAAAAAGACGAAAGGCCGACCATATTCCACCCCCCTGCACACACCAAATTCATCAGAAGTTTTACACGTGCCTTAAAATTCTTGAAAAAGGGTTTAGAACCGCGACGTAAACCTTGATAAAATTCAGAGAATCGGAAATAGAAAATAAACACATGATTGAGGCAATACGTGGAAGAAACGTTCCTAGAAAAAGGGCCGTAAGCTCGCCCGCTGTCTATTATGGGGAGATCAAATTAATTGCTAATCTTAATGAAACAGTGCAGATTGCCTGTCCATGTCCGTTACAGAGAATGTCCGCTAGACAGAAGCTGCAAACACGTTAAAACCAATAGAGGTGAGTTGGGGAATTTGAAAATGGCCGTTGTAGAGAGAGAGATGTCCGTCAACGAGAGATGTCCGTTAGGAGAAGTTTCACTGTATATCGTTTTGCCTAGAAATCGGAGTGTCACTAAAGATAAGCAAAGGAGCAGAAGAATCCTTTTTGCGAGATATAAGACAAGATTGAGTTTTAGAAGGATTGAAATCAACTAAGTTGTCTTTGCCCCACTGGAGAATTACCTGGAGATCGACATTTAAGGAATCGGTAGCAGATATTCGAGGAGTTGACACTGATTGAGCAGGGCAAGGTATACTTGCATGTACACCAATGCTAGGAGTTTGGTAAATAAATTTGATGAATTTGAGGTGTTGTCAGAACATCAAAGCAGATAGTGTTGGAATATCAGAGATGTGGCATGACACAGATATAAGGAACGCAGAATTAGAATTTGGGGAGTACAATGTGTGCAGGAAGGAACAGTTATGCAATTAGTTAAGAAACACACAAAAACTAAGGCAGTGCATTCAGTTGACATGGGTGGACAGTGCAGTATCGATTCAGTTTGGTGTGACATAAGCACTGGAAAGCAAAATTAGGAGTAGGAATGTGTTATAGGCCAAATGACTCTGATGAGTATAATGAACAACTGAACAGAGAAATAGAGTGGGCCAGTAAATCATATTGTCTTATAATGGGGATTTTAATTTCCCAGATATTAACTGGAACTTGTGCATTGGTCACTCACACACTAGCAAGGCTTTTGTTGAATTATTGGATAATTGTTTTCTTCAACAGCATGTTCGGGAGGCAACTAGAGGGAGTAACACTCTTGATCTGATTATCAGTAGTGATTGTTCATGCATTAAGAATCTGCAGATAAAGGAACCACTAGGTGGCAGTGATCACAGTTTGCTGATGTGGGATTTAATCAAAGATGTAACCACTATCAGGGGTAAAGAGAAGGGTTTTTGCTTTCGTAAAGGTGACTATGGTGCTCTGAGACAGTTTTTAAATTCGCTATAGTGAGAACAACTGATGATATTACCAACAGCAAATTCGAAAAGGGAAGCATTCAAAGAATTAATCTTGGAAGCTTGATTTTGTAATCTTGGAATTAATCTTGGAAGCTTGATTTTTTATGCCCTTGAAACAACGAGGATTTTGTGGTTTTCCTCTAACAAGAGGTTGTTCAAAGTCTCCCAGCATATTTGTACACATAGTCAGAGCAAAGTGCAGTTAAAATTGAGCATAAGAAGGCCACCTGGGGTGGATGGGATCTATCCAGTTATTTGTTGTTATTTGGTTTTTTGGAGCATTAGCAACTAAGGCCATATTGTTCCAGGGATATGCAGTGATCATTCCCTGACCTTTCCGCATCCTCCTTATTTGGTGGATCACAGGTTCAAACCCCGGTCTAATCAAGAAGCGTGTGCTACGCACTGCTGCTTCTGCCCACCTGGCTATGGACGTGCCACTTTCCAGTTATATTAAAGGAGGCAGTAAAGGAAGTAAGCAAACCTTTAGCCATAATTATGAGAGCTTCCTTGGACTCGAGAGAAGTACTCACGGACTGGAGATGTGCAAATGTGATCCCAAATAATAAAGGGGGGGGGTCAAAAGGTGATACAAGTAATTACAGACCTTTTAGTTTAACTTCTGTTCTGGGGAATTTAATGGAGGTACTGGTTAAAAAAGCACTGTAGGATCATCTAGACAAGACTGCAGTTATATAGTTCAGACACAATATGGGTTTGTTAAGGGGAAGTCTTGTCTGCCCAATTTGATCGGTTACTATGATGTGGTTACAAAGGAACTGGATGCAAAGAATAATTTTGACATCATAAACTTGGATCTTAGGAAGGCTTTTGATTCTGTTACAAGTGAAAGACTGATGCACAAATTGGAGCAGTGTGGCATTGGAGGCATATTGCTGCTATGGATAAAGGGATGGTTGAGTTTGAGAAGACAGAGTTGTAATCAGTGGTCACTGTTTTTCATGGACTAATGTTCTTAGTGGAGTCCTCCAGGTTTCAGTGTTGGGTGCATTGTTTTCTGTATTTATTAAATATATTGATGATGGAATATCAGGCTTAATGTCTAAGTTTGCAGACAACATGATAGTTGGCAGGGTTGTTAATGAGAGTATGCTACTGCTACAGGATCTAGAAAAGTTGAGTAGATGGGCTGAGAGGTGGCAGCTAAAGTTTAACATTGAAAAATGTAAAGTACTGCATATGGGTAGCAATAACCCCAGTGTAATATATCAACTGTGTGGTACTACACTATGTGAGGTAGGAAATGTAAAGGACCTCTGGATAATTGTGTTGTCGGATATGAAGTTTTCTGAGCAGTACAAACAGTCTGCAAGAGTAGCTTATTGTGTCTTGTCAATGATATACAGGAATTTTTCTAGCAGGGAAAAGGATGTGATTATCCTCTTGTATAAGGCAATGGTCAGGCCACACCTTGAGTACTGTATACAGGTCTGGAGGCCTCATATTAAGAACGATGTAGAGTTGCTGTAACGAATACAGAGGTGGGCAACAAGATTAGTGAATGGAACAAAAGGGTTCTGTTACGAAGAAAGGGGAGCGCCTCTGTAGCCAGGTGGGAAGGAGCAGTAGTGCGTTTCACATGCTTCTTGATTAGACCCGGGTTCGAGCCCGTCACCACCAAATACGGAAGATGCGGAAAGGTCAGGGAATGACCACTGCATATCTCGGAGCAATATGGCCTTAGTTACTAATGCTCCTAAAAACCAAAACAACAACAACAACTACAAAGAAAGGCCTAAGTTTTGCAAATTACACTGTCTGGAGACTAGGCACCTGCGAGGTCATCTGATTGAAGTATGAGGTCATGAATGGTTTGAGCATGCTCAATGCTGATGGGATTCTCTCTCTCTCGCTTGCCCAGATTAATCACTTGAGGGGGTATAAATTCAAATGGAGTAAAGACAGTTGTAGAATAGATGTGTGGAAAATTGGTTTACCAAGATCATCATGTATTGATGATCTTGGTAAACCACCTTTCACCATTACCAGTACATTCTGTTCAGTGCCTCCTGTGGTCTTCCATCAAAACGTTGTTTTGTCAGAAGGATTTTGAACAGTCTTGATGCCAAGAAAGTTCCAGGTCCTGAATGGTATTTCACCACTTGTTGTGAAAACCTGTGCTCCTGAACTTACTTCTGTTATGTGTCGCCTTTTATCACTTTCTTATTTCAACAGTGTTTACCCTTCTGGTTTTTCCTAGTGTTATGTGTGCAATTTACTGTGGTTTACTTTTTTTTTTTTTTTTTTTTTTTTTGAGATATTCTACTGTTTAACTATTATAGTGTTATTAAGTATATAATTAAAACATACTTATCTTTGGTTTTTTCCTTTGTTTTCTTAAAGGGATCTTTCATTTAAAAAAGGAGAAATCATTCTTTTACAAAAACGCATTGATCAGAATTGGTTTCAAGGTGAGCTCAATGGAAAGAATGGTTTTCTGCCGGCAAGATATGTGCAAGTTGTTGTTCCTCTTCCTACACCACTTCCACAGTGCAAAGCATTGTATGACTTTTGTATTGGTGATAATGATGAAAAAGATTGCCTCACATTTTCGAAGGTAACTCTTGATATACTTTTATTAAAGTGTGTCCTACATTTAAGTATTTTGTCCAAACTGTTAAATACACATTTATAGTGTGTTGCAAGTAGTTTCTCATATGCCTTATTTTTATGTCTGATATACTAATTTTCATAAAAACATGTGTATACATATTAGGTTTGGCTAGAAATACCTAGGAATGGCCACTGTATAGTGCTGTTTGACAAAGCTGTCATAATAAGGTTATGATCTGTTATAACATTAATGTTATCTTATTATAAATGCCAGGTACAGATGTGAACATTAGCCTTGTTTTAATTTTTGAACAGACATTGTTTATAACACCAAGAATGATATTTGTACAGGAATGAAATAAACACATTGCATTTTGTGTCATAGTCATAAGTATTTGTGTGTCTCACAATATTCATTAAATTCAAGTGGGTTTTGATTTAAAAATATCTGAACAGTTTATAGAACAGTGCCTGGAATTTCTGATTAAAGCAGACTTCCACTGAAAGTTGCAAATTTTTTATCATAATTTTACATTGGATTATGCAGTGCCAGAGGGATAAATTTTTGAGTTGCACAAAGTTTTCTGGAGGAAGAGAAAATCCTCTGTGACTGTTCTCACTCTGGCTGTCCAGTAATTTCAGAATATGAGCAAGTTCCTGCACTTTCTGAACACTTGAAAACAACACCCTCCCCACTTCTATATTCCCAAGTGTTCTGATATGACTCTGATATATAGAAGTGGGGAGGGGTGTTGTTTGTCAAATTGTAACTTTGAAATGAAGAAGATTTTGGCCGACACTGCATTATCGGTGAAGCGGTTTATGAAAAAAAAAAAAAAAAAAAATGGGAGCAGGAAAAACATGGTAAATTAAACAAGCTAGTTTTTGGCTGCATCTGACTTCTTTCTATTCTCAAGTATAAAAACTTTGCTGAAATGGATAAATTTTTTGAGGGAACCACTCTGATGGGAACAAAAGCAGATACAGTAAACTCCCATTATAATACTCTGCTTATAGTGCTACCCACTTTTAGCAATTTTCTTCTGGTCCCATGATCAATTCTATGAAGTGCTATGCCATTTTTAATGTCTGTAGTGCTCCCTTTTAAAATACATCCTGCTTATATAATTTTTTTTAAGATTCCAAGAAAGAATAAATTAGAATATAATCCTCCTTTTTCTCGAGTTTTGATTTTGGAAAGGGATGATAGAGGCTAAGTCTAGGAACCATTTGTAAAGCATTGTCTTTATTTCATAGAAATTGTTTCCAGTCCAAGTGATGTTTGTTTATTTAATATTTAACTGAAGCTTTGTAAGGACTTTACAACTTGGTGTCTTCGCATTTATTGATGTTTTTTTACGTCAGCATTGTTTACCTGCTTTCTTAGCTGATATAGGTGTGTGTGTGTGTGTGTGTGTGTGTGTGTGTGTGTGTGTGTGTGTGTGTGTGTGTGTGTGTGTGTGTGTGTGTGTGTTAGCATCAGTAAATTTCATTAATTATTGTTATTATTATTCTGTTTTTCAATTAAATTTTAATAAAATTTTTCATTCTTTTTAGCAGCATTCAAAGAAAGTTTGAGGGTGCCAATTAGCAAGTGTTGTATATACATATTAAGTATACAGGTCTTCAACTTGGATATAAACTTTTGCGTCATAAACTCTGCAAAAAAAAAAAAAAAAAGCTAAAAAATTGATGTTATTTACCAAAATATTAATGAAAAATGAAAAATTGCCTCCAAAAGGGGAGAGGAGAGTACTTATAGTGCTCTCTTTGGGGCTGGTCCCTTTGAAAGCATTGTAACAGGCACTTACTGTAATTGGTAATTCAATATTTAACTTAATTATAAACCCATACTTAGAACTTTCTGGCCATAACTCATATATTGGTAAAAAATTATTTTTTGTTTAACTTAGGAATGTAAAGCACTACATTGGGAATAAATTGATTTAATACTATTAGTAAGAAAAAACAAGCCAAACAAATAAGTAATAAATGTTCATTGTATGTTTAAAGGTGAGAATTACAACTTACAATTTTATGTTGTATGAGCACAGGCACATGTACAAGGAGTCATGTGACTTTGGATGTTGGAATGGAATAGATCGTAGGAGTTCTAGCAGGATTTGTAATCATACCTATCTGTTGGCACCTCTGTAGCAAGGTGGGCAGGAGCAGCAGTACATAGCACACGCATCTTGATTAGACCGGGGTTCGAGCCCGTGACCACCAAATACGCAGGATGCAGAAAGGTCAGGGAATGACCACCGCATATCCCCGGAGCAATGTGGCCTTAGTTGCTAATGCTCCTAAAAACCACATAACAACAACAACAACCTATCTGCCACACTTTGGAAATTGACTTATTTTCTGTATGGCTGTTCAAATGGACTTCTGATTGTAGCTGTGGGCAAGGAGTGACATAGTAAGTGACATAAAAACCTGTCAATAAATCTAAAGGAAGGTGCTCTCTCTCTCTCTCTCTCTCTCTCTCTCTCTCTCTGTATGGAAATGCCTTATGGTCTTTTGTTGTTGGGAGTACTATATTTGAAGGAATTAAAAATCCTATCAAGTTCTTAGCTGCTCTCGTTAATGCCAGAGCTTGCACTTGATCATCAGACAACACAACGGCAACTCCCAAGGTAAAATGCACCAGTTCCACAGGAGCTAGTTGTTGTCAGTGACGCTATTATGATGGAAATTGGAAATATATTGTGCCAGAAGGATAGGCAGAACAGGACCAGGACTAGGTTATGTGTCCCAGGGGCAAAAGAAGATGATGTTGTAGAGCAGATATCATCTTTTAAGGGCACAAAAGGCAATATTGTTGTACATGTTGGCACTAATGATATTAAGAGTAGGAGATCTGAAGACTTACTTAACAAGTACAGAGCAATGTTGAGAAAAAAGTTGAGTTACGGTTAAATTTGAGAGTGTCTGCAAAACTGCCCAGACGTGATAGGAGGTAGTACATATTGAGAGCCTTATCAATCAGTTTGACCCTGAAGAGAATGTGCAAGGTTCATGGGATAAAATTTTTCTCAGTGTGCTCTATGATTGTTAACAGGAAAGACTAGTTTTACAGTGATGGTATACCCTTAAATAGAAGTGGTGCAAAAATATTTGCTGATATCGAGGCTGTGATAGGCAGGTCGGAAAACTGCTAGTTGTGGGGGGATACACAGACTAATAAATTAACTAGGGCTGCAGGCAGAGGCGAAAGTGATTCTTGTATTGCTTCTGTGAGAACGTGCAGCAGCCTGGAAAGCAAGGTGTCTGGGATTTCAAGCCCTTCTCTGGGTCATCACAGAACATGTGCATAAATGTGCTGTATTAGGGTAACTAAGCGTAAGAACAGGCACATGTATACTTGTATCTACAGTGTAGATTCTGCACTAATGCTAGGAGCATTGTAAGTAAATTTGATGAATTTGAAATACTGATTAAATCATTAAATGCAGACACTGCAGGGATATCGGATACATGGTATCACTCAGATGTGATATTGAATTCAAATATAATGAGTATTGAAATTCGGGGGGGTACAACATGGAAGGACAAATAGGATAGGAAAGGTGGGGTTATGCTCACGATCAACATCCCTTGATCATGACACCATGATTGTTTTAATAAATAAAAATACACATTTTTTGAAACAATTATGCATAATTTTTGATTCAATAGATTTAAGTTCAAGACTGAATGCACCATCAATAGTGGTTCCATTGTGTGTAGTATTTATTGACATATCTTACGATAAATCAGATTGAAGATTTTGTTATCAGTTAACACAGTTTCTTTCCATTCTTGGAATTCAGTTGTTTATTGAAATCGCCAGCAACTATAATAGGTAAACGATCCAGTGATTCAAATGAATCAAACCACTGAATCGTTATTTTTTCAAGTTTTTCAGTTTATTTATTTTTTTTATATATTTTTTTTGAATTGTGGCAATTTCATTCTAATACTGGGAAGTCAATTTCAAAATAAAAAGAAATTAATAGAAATTCACTCTGCAGAGCCCAGGTCCTATGGAAAATTGACTATAGGGAGCCTGTGTACTTTTGAAAAATTGACTTCTCAAAGGCATTCAGTATATCCATAATTGAAAACACTTAACGTACTGAGTGAACAGTTGTGCCAAATTTCAAAAAATTTCTTAAAATTTTTTGGATAAACTTTTTGAAAGTGGCATGACCATCTAATTCCTGTGATTCATGCATCATTTTATATTTCTTTTTATAGGCAGAATTAAAATTCGAATTTGGGAAATAGGCCAAAATGGTGCTTAAAATTGACATTCATGCTGCTTTGTTTTATTATTTTTATAAAAAGTGAATGTATTTTTATATTGCTGTAATTTTGCATTTTCAGAATTTTTTTTCTGTAGAACATAACAAATCTATTTTTCTGATTGCCACTTTCATTCCACTATTTTCTTCATCCATTGGTAATTTAGGTGTCAGGAACAGGTTTCAAATTCATTTTAGTATTAGCATTAGCATTAGTAGAGGCATTTGATGCAAGAAAGCAAGCTTATGCAGCATCAGCCAAAAAAAAAAAATAAAGTAAAATAAATAAATAAAAAATAACCACTTCCACTTCACCCCTCTGTTCGTTCAAAATACCTGTCCAGCTGAGCTTTAAACTTATTTAGGCTATCAACTTCCACGACAAGGGATGGAAGTCTGTTCCACCTACCAACCACCCGCTGGCTAAAGGCAAATTTCCGCACATCTATCCTACATCTGTCTTTCCTCAATTTGAATTTATGCCCTCCCAGGTGATTATTCTGAGCAAGAGGAAGAATCCCATCAGCATTGAGCATGCTCAAACCATTCAAGGCTTTGTACACCTCTATCAGATCACCTCGCTGGTGCCTAGTCTCCAGACACTGTAATTCGCCAAACTTAAGCCTTTCTTCGTAAGAGCACCCCTTTGTTTCATTCACTAATCTTGTTGCCCTTCTCTGTACTCGTTCCAGCAGCTCTACATCCTTCTTGAAATGAGGCCTCCAGGCCTGTATACAGTACTCTAGGTGTGGCCTGACCATTGCCTTATACAAGGGAATAATCACCTCCTTATCCCTGCTAGAAAAATTCCTATATATCATTGACAATACACCATGAGCTACTCTTGCAGCCCGTCTGCACTGCTCAGAGAACTTCATATCTGCCTGCACAACTACCCCCAGGTCCCTTTCATTCTCTACCACTGTCAGTGTAGTACCACAGAATTGATACATTTGCTCTGGGGTTGCTGTTTCCCATATGTAGTACTTTACATTTGTCAATGTTAAACTTCATTTGCCACCTCTCAGCCCATCTGCCCAACCTTTCCAGATCCTGTTGCAGCAGCATAGTGTCAGTAGTGTCCTTGACAACCCTGCCAACCTTCGTATCATCTGCAAACTTGGACATTAAGCTTGATATACCATCATCAATATCATATATAAATACAGAAAACAATAAAGGACCCAATACTGAACCCTGAGGGACTCCACTAATAACATTAGTCCACGATGATTTTAAATCAAAACTGATCATATACATTGTAGGCATATCCAAACAGATTATCATCAGCTGTTCTTTTGATTTCTTTATAGGCCTTGATATAATTTATATTGGTACAGTAATGAAAATTTGTTTGGGATCATCAACCGCTTGTTTCGTTCATGATATTTTCTCATACATTGTGCAGTAGTTTTAGACATAGACTGAGAAGTTTTGGGATTTTCTACTTCTAATTTGTTTCTTACATTGGCGATATTCTTTCATAAATTGTGCTGCAGTTTTTTTTGATGGAGGTTTCTCACACACAGTGGTCGTAATTCTGTGGGAAAGTCTTAGATAAACCAGATGATATTGCTCATGAATTGAATAGGTACGTTGCATGTATCTTTACTGATAAAAGATCCCTGAGGCTGGGCAAGTGAGGCTGAGCCATATGAGATTAGTGAATTTGAAATTACGGATGGCTGTTTATTAGAAAACCTTTTGAACCTAAAGGCAAGTAAGGCTCTTGAAATTAATGGCATGTATCCAATAATTTTGAGGGAGGCGACCAGAGACTGTAAATGAACCATTGAGGTTAATTATGAGGCCAGCTTTGGAGTCAGGACAGACCCCAAACTGCTGCTCCTGCCTTTGGGGCAGGATCAGCAGTGCGTAGCACACGCTTCTTGATTAGACCGGGGTTCGAGCCTGTGACCACCAAATACGGAGGATGCGGAAAGGTCAGGGAATGACCACCGCACATCCCCCAAAGCAATGTGGCCTTAGTTGCTAATGCTCCTAAAAAACCAAATAACAAATAACAGATTCCTTTGAATTGGATAAGTGCTAATGTATTATCAACAAATAAAGGCACTTCTAAGAGTGAATTCGGTAACTACAGACTGGTTACCGTCATGGTAGGGAAAATCTTGGAGACAATGATTAAGAGTGCAATCCATGGATGTTTAGAAAGATATGACATTCTGAAAGACGTACACATGGTTCTGTTAAGGGAAAATCATGTTTAACTAACCTCGTAAGCTATTTTGACACAGTTACTCATGAGCTGGATGTAGGGAACGTTTTTGACATAGTTTATTTGGGAGGTTCCTCATGGGAGGTTACTGTATAAGTTGGAATAGGTTGAGATTACTGGAAAGATTCTAAGATGGATTTTAGGGTTGCTGCAGGGCAGATGGTTGTGATCAATGGATATTTTTCGAATTGGTGTAACAGAGACCACTGTTTCTGATTTTCATAGATGACCTGATGAAGGGATAGCAGGAGTGATGTCAAAATTTGCAGACAATGTAAAAATTGGCATGTTGTTAATGACCTGCCAAGTAGTACTTCTTTGGGAATGGTTAGAAAAGTGGCAGATATGTTTTAATATACAATAGAAATGTAAGGTTTTAACTTGAGTAATAGCAACCCTAAAATAAATTATACACTTGGTATGGTTGAATTAAAAACAAAAGAGGAAGAAATGAGTGGGAGTTACAGTATGGTCAGATATCAAGTTTTCTGAGCAGTGTAAACAGGTGGTCAGGAAAGCCCATGCGTCTGTCGATGATTTATTGAACATTATCTTGTTGAGATAGGAGTCATAAGCTTGCTGTATAAAGTCAGTTGTAAGACTTTATTTGGAATACTGTGTCCAGGTATGGAGATCTCATTTGAAAGAAGACATTGAACATCTTGAAAGGGTCCAAAATGGCCAATTCTTATGGTGAGATTGGTAAAAGGATGACCACACAAGGAGACTCCAATTATGTTGGATACAGAGCTTGTCAACCAGGCACTTAGAGGGACCTGATCAAGGTTTATAAAGCTCTGAGAGGAGTTAGTAAAATGAATGAAGCTGGAATTTTCACTGTTCCAGAAGAATTCCAGAAGTATGGGGCCACAAATTCAAATTACAGGGGAAGAGGTTTAGACTAGATTGTAGAAAGTTTTCTTTTAGCCAGCATGTTGTTGTTTACTTGGAACAGCTTGCCTGCACAGATATTTGAAGCTGACAGTTGGAAGAAATTCAAGTTTTAGATTGATAGTTACCTACACGAGGAGGGAATTGCGTAATTTAATTTTCTTGTCTACTTTTTTTTCTTTTGGCCGCTGCAGCAAAAGCCTGTGGCTTCTTTGTTCTATATGGCTAATACTTTTATATCTTGAGTATTACTGTATAAATGTAGTATTAACATAATATTACCATCGTTATGAAATTTATTGATGCTGCCATGTTCAGCAAGAGAGAGAGAGAGAGAGAGAGAGAGAGACACCAATTACCAGCATGCAAATTGGCAAAGAACGTTAGTAAAAATAAAAAGCTGAGCATGCAAATCCAACATTCGAAAGCTAAACACTGAGTTGTAAAGAACAAGAACAGTCTGTCTTCCCTGAACAGCCTGTCTTCCATCACCTGCACTGGAAATGATTTGTATGATTAACGAATCTTAGAATTTTGTCTCTATCATTCCTTTCAAAGCCAGAAATAAAGAGGAAGGAGGGTTATGTCTTAGTTTATTCATTCTTGAGTTCTTAAAAAAAGCACGATATAAGCAGGAAAGCTTTTAGATAGTAGCTCTAATATTTGTTAAAAATATGGCATTTCATAGGATTTCATAGGATCAGAAGTAAAGAGCACTGAAAGGCAGGGTAGCACTATAAATGGGAGTTTACTGTATTACATTTTAAGTAGCACAGCAAAGTTAATTTAATGAGTATGTATGAGTTAATTTAGACATGTTGTCAATTAAATTTTATAGAATTAATGATTTGAAAAGGGGACAATATGTGATATTCCATAGTAAATGATATTAGTCAGCCTTATCTTAGTGAGAATAGAATATCAAGAAATAACAGATTGAAATATGAATCAATCGACAGAAGTTGCATCTGATAGCTTTGAATCATCAAGAAATAATAGAGATTTAAATATGAATTGATATAAGTCTCAGCTGCTATTGTGGCAACAAGTAAGTTTTCTACTTCTAACCTGTTCAAAATTGTCTTTAGATTGATTAATGATATTTTTGTAATTGGTGTGAGCTTTAAATAATAAATGTAGCCTGATATTTGGATACAAGCTAATTGGGATGTATTATGTTAAAACCAAGGATGACATTTTAGGATGGAATAAAGGAATTTCACACCCCTGTGAATAATGTCTCTGATATGTTTTGAGCATTAGGAATGGAAAATTTAAAACAGTAATCCAGACAAGGAAAGGAGAAATAGAAACCATGCTAATCATCCCATTTTATATTCTTAACTTCTAAAAGATACAAGAGACTGAGAATGACCGTGGTTATGGTTACAACTGGTTATGTTACCATAACCAGTTTGTGAACTGAGGTACCCAGAGGACCACTACAGTTAACTGTTTACTTTGAAGGGTTTTTGAGGAAAAGATGAAGAGTGCAGGCATGAGATTACAATTGTCTGGTATTCTAAGAGATAAATGTATCAGTTGTATAAAGTTACTGGTAATAACAAAAACCTAAGTATCTCTACCAGTTGCATCTGTGCAGCTAATGATTTGAAGCCAGTTGGAGTTATAAATATTAAAATTACCATCGAAAAATTACAGTTAGGAAAGTTATGCTGGTGAAAGTGGAGTTTCAAAGAAAGGAAATCAAAATCTTTTGAGTGAAGTCTGGAGTTCATAGAATAATACAGGCAACAGATGAATTTGACAGAATGGGATAAAGAGATTTTAGTTAGAGAAGATCAAAAGAGGAGATTCCACCTTAGGAAGTCTTTGACAAGAGATATCAGAGTGGTTATATGTACAAGTGCCACATTTATTCACTATGAAAAAAGTCATAGAGTAAATAATTAAGACAAATTAGATGAGTGGTGGTTGTTGCAACTAATAATTAAGATTCTTCCAGAGAAAATTAGTGCAGCTTGGCAGATTGTAGGTGCAAATGGACATCATTGAGATTGGAGGTAAAACCTTGTATATTTGTGAAATGAATTAAGAAGTTTAGATCTTGTTGCAGATAGGATTTTTCCATTAATTTGTTTATTCCTGCTGCATTGATGTAGATAAGGTAAAAGTAGGGGCAGAGGCATATTTTTATTATTAATATCTATTTATTTTTACAAAAAACAACTGTAGGAGGCTACCTACCATGAGGGTGCTATTTATGTTCTTTGGATTCAAGGAACCACATGTCTGATGGGTTACATAACTGAATATGTTGGACTTATCCCAAAATATACAGACATCATTTACTTGACTGTTAATGAATGCATAAAGCTAACAAGTCAGTAGTTTATTGATCTGTTTGCCAACATTATCTTTCTTTAAAGAGCAACTTTTTGAGTTCAGCATATTTGAACTTCACTTTTTTATATGTTTTCTATAGTCTGCTTCCGTTTAGAGGGTGGCTTTTCATATTCATTCTTAATCTTGCATACACATTTGTAGATGGAAACATGTAAAGTCTTACATGCTGGTTCATATTTACTATAAATATTATTATATTATTATTAATATGTTGTATGAAGTGATGTAGCATATACAGCAACAATATACCTGCACCTAGACATGGCTTTAACCAGTGTTCTTGTGTACATACTGCCAGGACTCTCCTTACAGTGACAACTGGTAGAGTATGGCAGCAGAATTATTTATTTATTTATTTTTTTTTTTACTGGTTTGATTGGTTTAAACTTTTAATGTGCATGCACATCAGTGTGTCGGTTTTCTTATTTGTATTTTCCTAGTACTGTTAAGTTTTAAATATTGTAAGATGCAACCCTGAAATGCTCACTTCCTCACGCTTTCCTTCTCTTGCACGTACACACACACACACACACACACACACACACACACACACACACACACGTACACACACACACAGAAAAAGAAAGTGGTTTCTAAACTATTTTAGTTGTTATTTTATATAGGGTGAAGTCATTACAGTTATCAGAAGAGTGGATGATAACTGGGCAGAAGGAAAACTTGGACAAAGGATAGGAATCTTTCCTATATCCTTTGTTGAGGTATGCATCATTTGATCATTAGTTTAATTCATATTTTTCTTATTTCTTCTTATTATTATTATTTATTTGTTTATTTTTTGAATAGCTTCTTTGAAAAATCTGCATACATGTCTGTGACCGTAATGTACAACAACATAAAGAGAAGGATGACACAGAATATTTTAATTATTCTAAATAGTTGATTAATGCAACTTCATTAAAAGTGAAACACCTTTCTTATAGGCTGACATCACTTTATAATTAAATTTACAATATTTAAAATAAATAAATGCACAAGGCATAATACTTTAAGAGTTTGGTATCTATATAATATCGGTGTTTTGATACACCATAGATAACTCTTAATAAACTACAAAGTAGTTGTTGTAGGCATCATTTGCTGTTTCTCATATTGTGCTCTGCCTTCACGACGAGTTGCCATGATATTGCACTACTTCGAATAAGTAACTCTTCACTAATAGAGAAGACTATTGTTACTTATTCTCAGTTGAGTACCACCACCCAGACAGCACTGTTTCACGGCTATTGGCCGATCATCAGTGGGTGGGCAGGTACCCTGGTAATGCAGACATGACGACCCAGTTGTGAAGTTAATCACACAATATGTGAGATGCCAAGAGGTGTAGATGTCAATATTTAAAATAAATAAATGCACAAGGCACTCATATTGTGTGATTAACTTCACAACTGGGTCGTCATGTCTGCATTACCAGGGTACCTGCCCACCCACTGATGATCGGCCAATAGCCGTGAAACAGTGCTGTCTGGGTGGTGGTACTCAACTGAGAATAAGTAACAATAGTCTTCTCTATTAGTGAAGAGTTACTTATTCGAAGTAGTGCAATATCATGGCAACTCGTCGTGAAGGCAGAGCACAATATGAGAAACAGCAAACGATGCCTACAACAACTACTTTGTAGTTTATTAAGAGTTATCTGTGGTGTATCAAAACACCGATATTATATAGATACCAAACTCTTAAAGTATTATGCCTTGTGCATTTATTTATTTTAAATATTGACATCTACACCTCTTGGCATCTCTCATATTGTGTGATTAACTTCACAACTGGGTCGTCATGTCTGCATTACCAGGGTACCTGCCCACCCACTGATGATCGGCCAATAGCCGTGAAACAGTGCTGTCTGGGTGGTGGTACTCAACTGAGAATAAGTAACAATAGTCTTCTCTATTAGTGAAGAGTTACTTATTCGAAGTAGTGCAATATCATGGCAACTCGTCGTGAAGGCAGAGCACAATATGAGAAACAGCAAATGATGCCTACAACAACTACTTTGTAGTTTATTAAGAGTTATCTATGGTGTATCAAAACACCGATATTATATAATTAAATTTACGTGTGTTTAAAAAAAATTACATATTAAGAAATTACTGCATATGATAAAATTAACTTGCTATGAGTTAAAATTAATAATTCCAATTAATAATGTAGTATTAATCTGAGAGAGGGCAGCCAGAGAGTGTGTTACACCTTTGAGGTTAGTTATGTGGGCATCATTGGACTTGGGGGGTGATTCCTTTGGATTGGAGAAGTGCCAAGGTGTCACCAATACGTAAAAATAGTTCTAAGAGTAAGTTGGTAACTACAGAACTGTTAGTGTGGCTTCAGTGGTAGGGAAGATCTTAGAGGCAGTGATCAGGACTGCAATCCAGGGACATTTAGATAGAAAGGTATTCTGAAGGACACACAGCATGGTTTTGTTAATGGAAAATCACGTGTAACTGACCTAGTAAACTATTTTGACACAGTTACTTGTGAGCTGGATGTAGGGAACAGTTTCAACATAATTTATTTGCGATTTAGCAAGGTATTTGACTTGCTCCCTCATGACAGGTTACTGTATAAGCTGAAACATGTTAGGATTGCTGGAGAGATTCTAAGATGGATTTCAGGGTGGCTGCAGGATAGAAGGCAGGTGGTTGTGATTAATGGATATTCTTCAGATTAGTGTAATGTCAGAAGTGAGGTTCCCCAAGGATTGGTTATTGGACTACTGTTGTTTCTCATTCCATAAACAATATTGACAAAGTGATAAAGGGCACGATGTCAAAATTTGCAGATGACTAGGAGAGTTGTTAATGACCAGTAGCAATCAGTGCCTCTTCAGGATGACCTGAACAGGTTTCAAGAATGGTCAGAAAAGTGGCAGCTATATTTTAATGCAGCAAAATGCAAGTTCTTACACTTGGGGAATATCAAGGGACCTGGGAGTTATGATACGAGTTATGAAGTTTAGCAGTATTAATAGGCAGCCAGGATAGCCCATGGCGTGTTATATCAATGATATATCAAACAATATCCTGTAGGTATACGCAGGTCATAATCCCACTGTATAAGGAAATTGTAAGACAACATTTGAAATACTGTATCCAAGTACGCAGACCTCATATGAAAAAAGACATTGAACTTCTTGAAAGGATCCAAAGATGGGCAACTTGCAGGGCATGATCTGCAAAAGGGCATCCATATGAGGAAAGACTCCTATTATGTGGGCTACAGAGCTTGGCATCCAGGCTCCTTAGATTGAGGTTTATAAGGCTCTGAGACAGGTTAGTAAAATGAATGAAGGTGAATTTTCACTGTTATAAAGAATTACAGAACTAGGGGACATAAATTCAAATTACAGGGGAAGAGGTTTAAGACTAGATTGTAGGAAGGTTTATTTTAGCCAGCGAGTTGTTGATTACTGGAACAAGTTGCCTCTGCAGGTAGTTGAGGCTGATAGTTTCAAGAAATTTACAGGCCAACTGGATAGTTGCCTGTGTGAAGAAAACAGATGTAATTCCTGTTTTCTTATCTACTTTTATTTATTTTTTGACTGGTGCAGCAAAAGGCCTGTGGGTTCCTTGTAGTATACAGCTGTTACTAATACTAAAATATAGGTTTATATTGTATACAGCCATTCCCCGACTTACACGCGGGTTGCATTCCACAGAACTCTACATAAGTCGGAATTTCCCTAAATGCTTATGCAGCACTCTCAAATTTGATTGAAGCAAAAAAGAAATGTTCAGTGATAAATAGAATTTTTTATTCAATTTTTTTATCTCATGGGCAGGAAAAATTACAAAAATGTACAAAATTACAAAAATTTCAAAATTATAAAATTACAAAGAGAGAGAGAGAGAGAGAGAGAGAGACAGGCATAATGTCAGCAGGTTTTACCTTTTGAGCATCATTGCCAGAATTTACTCTACAGCTCATAAGCATGGAAGTTGAGGGCTGTGGAGATTTAGAACCGGTTTTTTCCCAACACATCACGAAATTTCTCTGCAGCTGCAGAATTGGCACTTTAAATGTTTTTGGAAACCAGCGCAGTGCTTGAACCTATAAAATCACCCATTGCTTGCCACGAACTTGGCTTGGGGTTCGTCATACTTATCCTTAATATCTTCATAAATATTTCTTGCTTTTGCTTGAATGGCCATTAGACTCAGGGGCACTCGCTTCTGATTCTGATTTTCCAGCCATATTATTAATAGCTTATCCATCTTCGATCACGTGAATGCTGTTTTGTGATCACTGTTGATCTTAAATGTGTTGATCCTTTAACATGTTCTTTTATATGTGCACTGTCCTATAAAATAGTATTCACTGTTGAAGCAGCGAGACCTAATTGCGTGCAATAGATGAAACACTTTGTCCTGCTTCGTACTTCTTAATTAATCATCTTCATTTCTAAATCAGTTTTATTTTGTTTCCGCCGACTGGGCTAGTCAGGTGGGTAAAGTGCCTGCCTGGCAACCCAAAGGGCGTGGGTCCGAATCCCACTTCAGACTTGGATCACAGTAAAAGGCAAAAACTTTGGGAGGTGCATTATGGCCATAGAAGCTGATGCGCCAACAACTAACAAGAAAAAAAAAAAAAAATTCGTTTTCAAGCACTTGCACTTTCCGTTGATTCCTTTTCCTTCACCATTGTAATAAGTAAATAGGAATGAAGAGAATATTCTGAAAATTTATTTATGTTTTTTATATGATTGAAGATTTCAGTGAAGGGGAACTCATTTCACTGTAATATCGTAATGTATAAACCCACACAATTCCAGTTATCGGTATTATTGTAAATGCTATAAGATCGAGTTTACTATCCATTTATAATAGATTGTGCTAACAGAAAAGCCCAATAAACCAGAAAGTGCAAATTGTTTTTATTGTTTTATGATAGTGACCTCCAGAAATGTGTTTTTGAAAAATATCACAGTGATGTTCAAAATTGATTCTTATAACGAAATTATAATAACAATGAAAAGGTAGTGCAATTTCCATTATAAAAATGACCTTTTAGAGAGATAAATAGCATAGTTATATAGCAAAAATTTCAACTTCCAAGGTCTTGGAACAAATTACCAAAAAAACAAACAAACAATGTGTTATTGGGTTCACATCACAATATTTTCATGATACCTCCATTTATTCGTACGGGATGCAAAATACGTTTCCACGATTTTTTTAAGTTTAAATCGTTTTTTTAAGTTGGTCGGCAAAAACTTACATAGAGTCGAATTTCCATAAGTATTAGTTAAGTCATTTGCCATGCATATTTAGTACATTGATTTTATTTTAATTATAAAATAATCTCAGTCTGTGAGAGGGATGTTTCATCTTGAAAATGTAATAACCAATTATTTTAGTGGCTTCGATTTTTTTTTTTTTTTTTTTTTTTATTATTGAAAACATTTGGAAGATCATAGTTGAATTTGTTATCAGGTGGTAATACTAAAATTGCCATTCATTTTTTAATTTCATTTACAGCTATTCTGTACAGTACCTGTAATACTTTATTCTAAACAGAGTTTTAGGCTAAAATTTTGTAAACGAATAATTATTTGTATTTTCATGCAAAAAGCATACATTTCTTTCCTTTTTATTTTTATAAGATGATTTTGTTAGCATGAAATGATAACAAAAAAATAATGGTTGGATTGCACATATAAATAAATTAAAAAAAAAATACAAAAGGAAAATGATTTTCTTTACCTTTAAAAACTGTTTGATTGGCTATTTTTAAATATTCGAACATTTTTGGATTACAAATGCCATGCAGTATATAGGAAATTCCATGCTGTATTATTAAAAAGTTAATTTATTGTGTAGGCATAAGAAACATTTTTGAGAGTTTTGCAGCTAAAGAGAAGTTCAATGAAAATATGAATACAATCAGTTTTTGAAAAAAAAAAAAAAAAAAAAAATTATTGAACTGGCATATTTGGTTTCTTGTAATGATACTTCATTATAATGAAATTTAAACTTATGGAATAGACATAGGAAAATCACATTTCAGTAAAGTAGCAAGGTACTGTTTCAGTGCAAATGTTGAAGCTAGTTTTGAAAGTAATGCAGCACTGTATTATGGTTTTGTCTGTTGGGGCTGGCTTGGGGGATGCCTTTGCCCTTCTAGTGGCAGTGACAGTTGGAAGTTATTCAGCAACTTCATTAGAAGTTGTTGTTATTCAAGCATTCCTGTTTACCCTCCAAACAACAGGCAATCTAGCATCTTTTCAGTACCTACAGATTTTTTAAGGATAAACCAGAAGAGGTCTATTGTAGCTCCCAGAAGTACCCACCCCAGGCCAGTGTGCATCTTGGTCTTTGGTAGCTTTAAACTTAGACACATCTGATTTTTTTTTTTTTTTTTTTTTGATGCAAATGAAAAAGTGATTGGGCATATGCTTACAGAACAGGTCTGTTTATCAAGTTTAAAACCCTACTTTGGTGTGCAACCTTCTTTATTTGTTACTTTGGAAAGTGGCAGAAATTCTTTAGCAACAGTTTGGTCAAGATGCTAGATGTGTCAGTACCTTGAGATTACAGAATCTTTGTAGACTCTTAAAGTTGTCATACCATCGCAACTTGCAGAAAAATGAACACTCCTGTCAGAGGCACATTTTGTTGTTTCTAATATTCACTCTACACTGACACCATACTCTCTATTTTCTTTAATTGCATCAGATTGAGATATTATAACTAGTAACACTGAGATTTGTGGTTTTAGGAATTATGTCAGCACTATTACAACTGGTTCTCATTTGAGAATCATTTCCTGTGGGCCTTTTGATATCAATTCTACATTCACCTGTATCGAAATGATTCAGAACTTCCAGCTTTACCTCTAAGAATGGGTTTTTCCTAGGCGTTTTCTTAATGTGATCTATATTGATATGCTTATTTTCACTCTTGAATTCACATTTTTTTCTATTTCTAGTCAGGTTTTCAGCAGATGAAAAAAGTTACTTATAAATAAATAAAAATGGATATCGCCAAAAGTGCAAAGATGAAGATGGTTATAGAAGTGCCGAATAAACACTGAGGGGAGAGAGAGAGAGAGAGAGAGAGAGAGAGCAAGCAAGCAAGCAAGCAAGCAAAGAAACATGTGGCTAATTCTGTCTGCTGAGATGAGTCAAGGAACCTGCACAACACACACACACACACACACGGCTCACAGGACATATGCAGAAGTTCCACAGTGGCCATATATAGGGATAGCGGTGTTCCACATTGGTGAAATAAAAATGCAGATATATAGAAACATGAAGTGAAAGCTTGTAATGAATAGTCACCTATATGTTAATTTGTATAACTTTGTTAAACATATTTTTAAAATGAGTTATGACAGAAGAACATCATTTATTTTGCATTTTATAAGCACAACATTTTTATTACGATATTTTTATTGTAAAACATTATATGCCCATTTACTTTTTACATATTTGTGTCATGTAATCAGAGTGCCATAAACATAATTATCAAGTCAAGGATGCTAAGTTTAGATAGGTTATGTGGGAAATGTAGGTTTGAAGTAGTGAACATAACTTTCACACCAGTACGGCATTGAAATAAACTTGCTGTTTTAGTGTATTGCCATTGATTAAGAATAGACAGTTTCCTGATCAGCAGCACTTATGAATGTATTCATATAATTTATAAATTCTTTTTGAAATTTCATAAAATTTGGCATCTTCTCTAAGCATCACCATTTGATTAGTTATAACTTGTAGAAATTTGCTAATAGTGTAGTAGCACAACAAATATTTAAGAGGTGCACTTGGTTTGCTAGCTACGTATTTGGTGATAGTTTGGTAATGAATATATTTAATTAATTGAAATCAATAAAATTTTATTTTTATTTCAGATGAATACAAGTGCACGGGCATTAATGAAGCTTTCTGCAAAGTAAGTACAATGCAGTTCCTAGGAAGTGGTTGCCATATAATGATACAGTAAAATCTCAAAAGTCTGTCACTTTTTTTGAAAAATTTGATAAAAAGTTAAAATAATAAAATTCTCTAAGTCTTGCACTTTAAGTGTCCTTTGTTTGACCAATATAAATTATATGACCACAGAAAATTTTTGCAGCAAAACTTTCCTGAACTGATATGGTAGATTGACAGGCTCATAATCAAATTAACAAATGTTGTTTTCGGTATAACTATTGTTTTCAGTAACAAATAAATTTTGAGAAAATTTATTTCTTCTCTCTGAATATTGTTTTTATTAATTTTACCATTAGCATTAGTAGAGACACATGATCTAAGAAAGCAACCTTATTTAGCATCAGCCAAAAAAAAACAAAAAAAACCCTTGCTCTTTCACCCATCTATTCACTCCAAAAGTTTGTCTAGTTCAGCCCTTGAATTTATTTAAGCTGTCAACTTCCAGAACGGAAAATGGAAGTTTGTTCCAGCAATCAACAAAATGTTGGCTAAAGGTATATTTCTGCACATCTATTCTACAACTGTTTTTCCTCAATTTGAATTTATGCCCCCTCAGGTGTGGAATCTGAGCAACAGGAAGAATTCCATCAGCATTGACCTTGATCAAACCATTCAAGGACTTATCCACCACAATCGGATCTCCTCATAGGTGCCTAGTCTCTAGATGTTGCAATTTGCCGAAGTTAAGCCTATCTTTGTAACTCCAATTTCCAATTTCCACTCTCCAATTTCGTTGCCCTTCTCTGTACTTGTTCTGGTAGCGCAACATCTTTCCTAAAATGAGGCCCCCAGACCTGACCTGTATGCAGTACTTAAGGTGTGACCTGACCTGTATGAAGTACTTAAGGTGTGACCTGACCATTGCCTTATACAGTGGGATATACATCTCCTTATTAACATAATTCCTTTATATCATTGACAAGACCCCAAGAGCTACTCTTGCACTGTCTGAACTGCTCAGAAAACTTCATACCTAACTGTACAATTACCCCCAGGTCTTTTTCATTCTCCACTCAACTGAATGTAGTATTGCACAGTTGGTATGTTACTCTGGGATTACTTCTACCCATATGCAGTACTTTGCATTTGTCAACATTACACTTCAGTTGCCAACTCTCAGACCATCTGCCCAACTTTTATAGATCCTGTTGCAGTAGCATACTGTTATTAGCAATCCTGCCCTCCTTTGTGTCATCTGCAAACTCTGACATTAGTCTCATATTCCTTCATCAGTATCATTGATAAATGCAGAAAACAACAATGGGCCCAACACAGATCCCTGGGGAACTCCACCAATAACATTAGTCCATGAAGAGCAGTGTCCATTGATTACCACTCTCTTTCTTCTTCCCTTCAACCCTCCCTTTATCCATAGTAGCAACTTGCCCTTAAAATTCCAATTTTTTTAGTAGGTCTTCCATGTGCAACCGTATCAAAAACTTTCCTAAAATCCAAGTATATGAAATCAAAATTATGTTTTGCATCCATTTCCTTTGTGACTACATCATAGTATCCAATCAAATTGATGAGACAAGACTTCTCCTTAACAAAGCCATGCTATGTCTGAACTATAACTGCAGTCTTGTCTAGATGATCCTGCATTACTTCTTTAACCAGCGACTCCATTATTTAACTGGAACAGAAGTTAAACTAACAGGTCTGTAATTATTCATGTCACCTTTCAATTCCCTTTTCTGAATTGTGGAAACATTTACACACGTCCAGTATGTGTGGACCTCCCGTGAGTCCAAGGATGCCCTCATAATCATGGCTAAGAGCCTATTGCCTTTGCAGCCTTCTTCAATATAACTAGATAGATCCCATCCACCCAAGGTGCCTGCCTTACATTTAATTTAAGCAATTTCTCCTCCACTTTGCCCTCAGTTATTACCAAACAATTTAGCTCCCAGCCAGAGTTTGATAAACGTTTTGCATTCCCCCCTTAATAACTCCCATGTGTGAATGTAGATGCAAAATACTCATTCAGTTTGTCAGCTACCTGAGCAGAATCATTAACAATAAAACCATCGATATCAAGTCCACTGATATCGACATCCATTTAGGCCTAAGCTTTGAACAATATTTCTTAGTTGGTATGAAAAACCTAGTAGCTTCCAAGATTAATTCCTTGAATTCTTCCCATTTAGAATTTACTGTAGGTAACATCATCAGTTGGTCCCAATGTATAGAATTTAAAAACTGCCCAAGACCACTGTAGTCACCTTCATGAAAGCCCTTCCCTTTACTTCTGATGGTAGTTATGTCTTTGAGCAAATCCCACATCAGTACACTGTGATAACTGCCACCTAGTGGTTCCTTTATTTGCAGATTCTTAATGCATGAATAATCACTTCTGATAATCAGATCAAGAGTATTACTCCCTCTGGTTGCCCTTCGAACATGCTGCTGTAGAAAACAGTCATCCAGTAAATCCACAAAAATCTTGCTAGTGTGTGAGTGACCAACTCAAGTTCCAGTCTATATTTGTGAAGTTAAAATCCCCCATTATAAGACAATCTGATTTACTGGCCCACTCTCTATTTCTGTGTACAATTTTTTGTTGTACTGATCAGAGTCATTAGGCTTATAACATTCCAATCTCAATTTTGCTTTCCCTGTGCTTATGTTGCACCAAACTGACTCAACACTGCACTGTCTACCAATGTTAACTGGATGCACTTCCTTAGATTTTGTGTTTCTTAACAACATCACACCTCTTCCCTTTCTATCCTGTCTGTCCTTTTTGTACACATTGTACTCCCCAAATTCCAATTCTGCATTCCTTATATCCGTGTGTCACTACATCTCTGATATCCCAACAATATCCGCCTTTGATGTCTTCATCAGCACCTCAAATTCTTCAAATTTATTTACTATACTCCTGGCATTGGTGTAAATACATTCCTATTCGTAATATTTTGTCTGCTGCTACTGATGATGCTCCAGCAATGACGGGGCACCACAAGTGTTTCTTAGCGCATTTGAAACAAGCAGTACCAAATGTACTCACTATACATTGTGTTCTTCATTGTCAACATTTGATTGCGAAGAATTTAAGTAAAAACCTGCATACGTCGCTCCATTACGTTACTAGAACAGTCAACAAGATTAGAAGCAATTCATTGAGTGACAGATTGTTTAGCCAACTTTGTAGTGAAAACGATGAAGATTTCAATCGTTTGGTGCTTCACACAGAAGTTCATTGGCTTTCAAAAGGTATTTGTCTGAATCGATTTTACAATTTGTTTGATTCAGTACTAGAGTTCCTAGAAAACAGAGACGACGGATTGCGGGCCAACCTGATTACATCCAAAAATGACATCGGTTATTTGACAGACCTCTATAAAATATTTAATGAAGTCAATCTACAATTACAAGGTGATGAAAGGAATTTAATTAAAACAAAAAAAACGTTATTGTCGCTTTTGTGGGGAAACTTCTGTTCAAGCGGAATCTAGGCCGAGGGTAATATAGCCACTTTTCAAATTTATCAGCAGTGTCTCTCAAAAAGGAAGATTTACTTACATACTGCCAACACTTGGAGGTTCTCCATGCTGATTTTAATGAGCGATTCAAGGATATTCTAAACATGAATAGTATGAATCAGAGCTGTAATACTCAATATGTTCTACGTTGACAATAATATTAGTAAAATAATAAGAGGAGTAACAATAAGTAACTCCTCTTATTATTTTACTAATCTAAACATGAATATACCAAATTGGATTCTAGATCCTTTCTCACATGTAAACACAGCAGGATCATCAAATTTAGAAGCGGAACTCATAGAACTCACAACAAATGAAGAACTAAAAATAAAATTCAAAAGTGGATACCAAGAGTTCTGGCTTCAGAAATCAATACTGACACTGTACCCTGGATTATGGGATATAGTGCAGAAATTTTTAATTGCATTTCCATCTTCTTATTTGGCTGAGCGTGGGTTTAGTGCTGTAGCGAATTTACCATCTAAGAAAAGGAACCGATTGCATATAACTGAGCGTGGCGATTTACGACTGTTTTTAAGGAAAGTTGAACCCGATAATAACAAACTTTTAAAAATGCATCAGGCTCATTCTTCATATTAATTTGTTATTTTTTCTTTGTATTTTTACTTTGTAAGTTTGAAATAAACAGTTTTCTAATACATTTGATGGTATTTTGATTATTACAATAAGATTCTTGCTAATGTAATACAATCTCCTAATATGTATTCTGAATTTTCATATTTAACATTGTATGAAACTGTGCATAATGTTATTCGAGCATACACTTTACAATCTTTACATATGGGCTATGTTTCATCAAAATCGGAATAGCAATAACTGTGTTCAAGATGAAGCACATATTGGCCACTACTTTTTCAATAATTTAACAGCATAAGTAGTAATGTATCATTAGTTGCTATTTACGTTGAAAATATCAAACAGCTTGAACGCAGAAAACTGTTATAATGGGGGCGTTACAAAATTTATGTCTTGCAAAGTGGGCGGTGGCCCGAAAACGTTTGGGAACCTATGATATAGTCCCTCCTATCATGTCTGGCCAGCATTGTAGACACATTCAAATTTAACCCTAATTTACAACTTTTTTTTTTTTTTTTTTTTTTTAAACGTTCATCTATACTTGTTAATTAAGTCCTCAGATCTCCTACTCTTAATGTCATTAGTGCCTGTGTGAACAACTATATTAGCTTTTGTGCTCTTAAGAGATGAAATCTGCTTTACAACATCATCAACTTTTGCCCCTTGCAGACATACCCTGGTCCTATTCCACCTTTCCTTTTTGCCCAATATATTTCCCAATGCACAATATATTGCTTTGTACAGTGGGATAATCACATCTTTGCTAGCTAAGTTCCTGTATATTATTCATAGAACTTCCTTGTTTTCCTCTGCAGTTAAATTTATTCTCGCTGTCTATACTGCTCAGGAAACATAATATCCGATTGCACAGTTACTCCAGGTCTTTTTCATTTTCTGTTATACCGAGTCTAGTACCACACAGTTGATGTGTTAATCTGGTATTATTGCTACCCATGCAGGCTACCTTTTATTTGTCGATGTTAAACTTCAGTTTCCATTTCTTCAGGCCATCTGACTAATTTTTCTAGACCTTGTTGCAGTATCATACCATCATTACTTTCATTAATCACCTTGCCAATCTTTGCATCATCTGCAAACTTATAGATCCTCATATTTCATCATCATTATCAATAATAAATATAAAAAACAACAATGGACCTGTTTCTGAACCCTGAGGGACTCGACTAATAACATTAATCCATGAAGGGTAGTGTCCATTAAGAAACACAGTCTTCACCCACTCACTCATCCATTTATCTATAGCAGTGACTTGCCCTTAATGCCATAGTTCTCTGGTTTGTACAGTAGGCTTTTATGTGCAATAGTATCAAAAGCCTTCCTGAAATCCAAGTAAAAAGAAAGTAAAAGTAAAGTGCAGCCATTATCAACCCACTGCAGGATGGAAGCCTCCTCAACAATTCATGCTGAGGGAAATGGACCATAATCTGCCACGCTGGTCCAGTGCGGGTTGACAGATCGACCGTATTCAGCAGTCAGGGACTTGAACCCCGGTCTACTCAAAGAGCGTGTGCTACTGCACTCCCGCTCCTGCCCACTCGGCTACAGAGGCCTGGAAATCCAAGTATATGCTATTAAAATTATTTTTTGCTTCCAGTTGTTTGTTACTGCATAATCATATCAATTCGTATTAGTCAGACAAGATCATCTTGTCTGACCAATGTCTGTCGTGACTGTAGTATAATTGCAATCCTGTGTGGATGGTTCTGCATTACTTCTGCACCAATGACTCCATTATTTTCCCTGCATAAGAAATTAAGATAACAGGTCTGTAATTAATTGTGTCAGCCTTTAATCCACCTTTGTGAACGGAGAATGCATGCACACATCTCCAGTCCAGAGGGACCTCACCTGAACCAAAAAATTCTCTCATAATTATGGCTAAGGGTTTGCTTAAATTCTTTGTTACCTCCCTTAATGTAATTGAATAGATCTAATATGACCCAAAACGTTTTTTTAGTTTAGCTTTAAAGTTTCTCTTCCAATTTCTTCTCAGTTATCACAGAATCATTTAGCTCCCTGTTAGAGTTTAATAAGCTTTTGGCACCCCATTCATTAAGAATTCCTCATGTTTGAATGTTGCACAATATTTAAGGCTGTTATTTGTAGGAAAAATGTTCCCTTCAGTTCTCCCTTGCAACAGTACTAACTCTACTGCGAGTCTGTGCTTTTCTGCTCTAGTCTGAGCCATGATTTTCATTAAATTCTGTTTAATTTGGGAATAATTCTCTAAAATAATAGATACCTAAATGCAATAATACATATTATGCTATTGAGTTTGTTATATGTATTTTGCTGTCCCATTCATTTGTTTGTTTATAGAATTTTAACTTAAGCCTTGCTAGAATAAAGTTTCTTAGCTATAAACCAAAGAAAAAGGCCATCCTACGTGATTAGTACCTTCGAGCTACTGTTTACTTCAGTTCCACCACCATGCATTGCATTGCTAGTTACGTGATGTAATATTTTTGCCAAATCACCAATACAAAAGCCCTGTGAATTTTTCCCTTTCCTTCTAATGTTAGTATAACCAAAGAATTTTCCACTGCTTTTATAGCAAGGAAATTAAGCATACCTCTTTTAATCTGCCTTTGCTACACTTTCATAATCTGTTTAAGTATGCTTAATCTCCTGTGTAACTTGATTACATACTAGTTTGTACTTGCTGTAGGATTCTGTGTCCCCTTCACAATTTATAATCATACCACGCTTTTCCTTCTTTGCATTAAATTCAGAGCGGTAATCATAGCCGAGGGGTCATGTGCACGGGTGCATAAATATACGTGCCTTGAGTGACTGGGGTTCAAGCCTGTGACTTCTAAATATGGTGCTATTTCTTGTATTCTGTCTATCTTGTTAACTCCTATGACCGTTTGGTCGTCCTGGAGTATAAACAGAAAATTTATTATTTGTTTATTATTACTCTCTTAAAATAAATGCTTTCATTCATATAAATATTTTGTGAGAAATGGTGAGGGGAATGAATCCTCTCACCACCCTGACATGTTTTAGCACTCTTTTGTGCTTAGTCAGAGAATGATAGCTCCCCTTGGGTTCTGAGGAAAATAATGGAGTCACTGGTTAAAGAAGCATTACAGGATCATCTAGACAAGACTGCAGTAATAGTGAAGACACATCATGGATTTGTTAAAGGGAGGTCTTGTCTGATCAGTTTGATTGGATACTATGATGTGGTCACAAAGGAACTGAATGTTAAAAATAATTTTGATATCATATACTTGGATTTCAGGAAAGCTTTTGATACTTTTGCACCTGGAAGACTGCTGTACAAATTGGAGAGGTATGGCATTAAGCTTAAGTTGCTACAATGGATAAAGGGATGGTTGATTGGGAGATGACAGATAGCAGTAATCAATGGACACTGCTCTTCGTGGACGAATGTTATTAGTGGATGGTTCCCCAGGGTTCGATGCTGGGCCCATTGTTGTTTTGTGTATTCATCAATGATATTGATGAAGGTATACCAGGATTACTGTCCAAATTTGCAGATGATACAAAGGTTGGCAGGGTTGTTAATGACAGTAAAGACAGTATGCAACTCCAACTGGATCTTGATAAGTTGGGCAAATGGGCTGAGAAGTAGCAACTGAAGTTTAACATTGACAAATGCAAAGTACTGCATATGGGTAGCAATAACCCAAGAGAAACGTACCAACTGTGTGGTACTATGGAACTCATGGAAGTGGAAAGTGAAAAAGACCTGGGGATAATTGTGCAGTCAAATTTGAAGTTCTCCGAGCAGTGCAGACAGGCTGCCAGAGCAGGTCATGGAGTCTTGTCAATGATATATAGGAATTTTGCTAGCAGGGACAGGGAGGTGATTTATCCCATTGTACAAGGCAATGGTCAGGCCACACTTATGTACAGGTCTGGAGGCCTCATTTTAGGAAGGATGTAGAGTTGCTAGAATGAGTACAAAAAAGGGCAACAAGATTGGTGAGGGGCACAAAGGGGTGCTCTTACCAAGAAAGGCTTAAGTTCTGCAAATTGCAGTGCCTGGAGAGTAGGCACCTGTGAGGTGATCTAATTGAGGCGTATAAGGCCTTGAATGGGTTGAGCAAGCTGAATGCTGATGGCATTCTTCCTCTTGCTCAGATTAAGAACCTGAGGGGACATAGGTTCAAGTTGAGGAAAGACAGTTGTAGAAAAGATGTGCAGAAATTTGCCTTTAGCTAGTGGGTGTTTGGAACAGACTGCCATCTTTTGTTGTGGAAGTTGATAGCCTAAATAAATTTAAGGCTGAGCTGGATAGGCATTTGGAACGAATAGAGGCGTGAAATGGGACTTTTTTTTTGCTGATGCTGCATAAGTTTGCATTCTTGCATTGTATGCCTCTATTAATGCTAATGCCAACCTCTGCTCATGACAGTTGCTAAATATATACTGTATCAAATAGCTTTATAGCCTTATTTTATTACTCATACTGCATGACATCTTTTGATGTTTGTTAGTTAATTTAAAAGGTTTTGTCTAGTATACGTAATGTTGATTTGATTTTTTTTTTACTTCTCTTTTTACTTATTACTCCAAATCTAATCTATAAGTAAATTAGTTAGCTATGCTTTATGAATTAGTTAATTGTAGTATGAAAGTACAAAGTGTTGTTTTTTCAATACATATCTCTTCTAAAATAGTTAACTTTATTCCGTAGTACACAGCCAGGACCATCTAGAATTGCTCCACCTACTCCTACTGCAGATAGTCTTCAGCAAGTTACCCCACCTGTAACTACTACATCAGGTATATTGTGAGAGGCTTAAAAAAGTTTTATATTCTTTAACTGTCGCTTTCTTTTTAGAACCTGTGAAGCCGACCAGGCTAGCCGAGTGGGTAAAGTACCTGCCCGGCAACCCAAAGGTCGCGGGTTCGATTCCCGCCTCGGGCTTGGATCAAAGTACTGCAAAAACCTTGGGAGGTGCAATATGGCCACAGAAGCCGATGCGCCAACAACTACCAAATCAAAAAAAAAAAAAAAAAAAAAAAGAACCTGTGATCAATAATTGTTAACTCTATAATAATTAACAGGTATATACATTCTAAGTGTAAAGGTGCACATTGTTTTATATATTACGGCACAAAACAAATTAATTTTTTCATATCTGATATATGACTTTGCAATATTAATTTCCATTAAAAGTTTCAGATGTAATGGCAACCCGGTAGTTTGATTTTCTCTCACTCTTTTGCAAAGAGAATTAAAGTCTCTTAAAGATGAGTAAATAAGCCTATTTTTAGAGAAGAGTATTATTTTTGAGTAACTCAAATAAGGTAAAATCGTTTCTGAAATGTCGTACCAAATTCACCTCTTGAAACCTGGAACTGGAACCCATGTGAACAATGAGTTCCCATGAATGTGAAGACTTTAATTCTCTTTGCATTTTAGCAGATTCAGATTGAAGAAAGGACCATGAGGATCACTTAAGTAAATTCACAAATGGATATGTGGCCCACCAATATGAGATGATATGTTTGAGAACTTTGCTTGGTCTTCGTTTTTAGGATTGAGTGTTTCTAAAGATATGGTGTGTGACTGTGCAGTTTTTCTTGTAATGATTTTCACTTTTATGAAAGTGATTGTGTGGTGTTTTAAATTTGATTGTTATGATTAGTAGGCATAAAATTCTAAAAGTGTTAATGGTGGTTTTAATTCTTTAGAAAATGCCAGATCAGTTTATACCCTTGGGGACATTAAAGTATCTTACTGAAACCATCATAAGGAGGAAGAGAGCATCTCATAATGAAGGAACATCTTAATGTGTGAATAATCACTTATGATAATCAGAAGTGATTTTTCAGTAGCCAGATTCTTTTAATAATTTTAACATTTGCATTTGAGAAATGAGTTTAAATAAAAGTTTGAAGTCAAATGCAATACCAACGTCCTTTTGACAAGTTACAACTTTAATTTTTCTTTTTTCGTGTGGACGTCTGGGCTGATTTGAAAGGATTGATGGTGAGACCAAATATTGATCAACGTAGTTTTTTTAAAGCATTTAAAGGTAATTGTTGGTTGTGATATTGTTTTAGAGGGCTTCCTCAGCAGATCAAGATATTGACCAAATTTTTAAGTCATTTTTTAGGAGCATTACAACTAAGGCCATATTGCTCCAGGGATATGGGGTGTCTTGTCCCTTTCTTGACCCTTCCGCATCGTCCGTATTTGGTGGTCACGGGTTCGAACCCCAGTCTAATCAAGAAGCGTGTGCTACGCACTGCTGCTCCTTCCCACTTGGCTACGGAGGCACCTTTAAGTTTACAGAAGGCAAGGGAATGAGGCTGAGAATAGAATGATAGACAGGAGGATTCCACCCTGGTGAATATCCATATGAAAACTTACCTAGACAAGATAAAGGGTACATTAGAAATGATCGGGACTCTGTTTTAAAGTGGATTTCACATTAGCATTTCACATGTGAGATAAAAGTGAGAATGTCTCCAGAGATGATGTAGTACCCACAAAGAAGAGTTTTGAGTTGCAAAGGTACAATCACAATACAGTCAAATGTGGGTGACAGCTATTGTGGTGTCAATAAAGGTGGTCTGTAGCAGTTAGTGATGATGGAAGTATCTTTTCTGCCATTGTAAATTTGCATGGCAGAACTTGGAAAAATGTGTTTCGTGATTAATTGGAATAGAATTCCCTGAGGCTTGTCACAGATATTTAATTAAAAACTAGGGCTTGCTACTTGAGAGTCTAAAATGCCGGTGGAACTGATAGTTGTGACACTTGTGAATTAAGTTATCGAATTTCGGGAAAGTCCAGTTCAGCGACAAAACAGATAAATGTGTCCAGTTGTTCTGTGACAAAACACAGGGGAATGTTGCCCCTCTGTAAAAAAAAAAAAAAAAAAAAAAAAAAAAAAATTTCTGTCTGTTTGTCCCAGTTAGTGGTCAGCGACATGGATGGAACACTTGCCATTCCTCCATGTTGATAGGCGCCTCCGTAGCCAGGTAGCCAGGAGCGGTAGCGCGTAGCACACGCTTCTTGATTAGACCGGGGTTCAAGCCCATGATCACCAAATATGGAGAATGCGGAAAGGTCAGGGAATGACCACCGCATATCCCTGGAGCAATATGGCCTTAGTTGCTAATGCTCCTAAAAACCAAATAACAACAACAACCATGTTGATCCAGTCAATGTGGGTCACATTGACCCAGATGGGTGAGATGCTGAGACTTTTGCAAATTCTGTTTGACTTCACACATTATTCATTTTCCTACCAGAATATCAGACTGTCTAAATGACATACCTAACACTCTTGGTCTTTTTCTCACAAACAGCCCTTCAAAGTATGATGTACTTTGAAGGGTATGATGTCCAGTTCTGTGACAAAACAAGATGAGTGGTCCTCTAGGCTCTTTGTGATAATTCCTTTTCCAGTGGAGCCTTTATGGTGTGGCCATTCTCAGCCTTGTGTTGTTTGGCATTTTCTGCCCAGACACGATAGAAGAGATGCCTTGTGGATTAACTAAGATCTTGAGGGAATCTGCAAGACTCTGGGGGGAGGATGGAATTTTTATCAGCATGCCATGGATTTGTAGGTAAAAGGAATCTATTTTGTAAAGATGGTATCCATTTGAACAAAGGTGATGCAAGGATTTTATGTCAGTATCATTGAGGATAATTTAAGGGATCAGAGAAACTGCTAGTTAAGTGGAGAAGGATATTTTAGATCTGCATTTTTCTGATGACATGGATGCTTGCACTCACCTCAAGAATTCTAGTCTGTTGCCACAAAAGCCGATGTTGATAAGATGTTCTGAGGGTAGCAACGGTTCAAATGCAGGGGAAGATAAAGCTTCAGATACAAACCTAAATATCTTTTAGGGGTGTGTCAGGGTAAACGATAGAAGCTTAAATAGCCGTAACTGTGTCTACAGTAGTGTCAGGAGTGTTGTCAATAAAATGGTTGAATTTCAACTCCTGGTTATAACAAATAATTCTGACATTAGCATTAGCATTAGTAGAGGCATTTGATGCAAGAAAGCAAGCTTATGCAACATCAGCCAAAAAAAAAAAAAAAACCCCACTTCCACTTCACCCCTCTGTTCGTTCAAAATACCTGTCCAGCTGAGCCTTAAACTTATTTAGGCTATCAACCTCCACCACAAGGGATGGGAGTCTGTTCCACCAACCAACCACCCGCTGGCTAAAGGCAAATTTCCGCACATCTATCCTACATCTGTCTTTCCTCAATTTGAATTTATGCCCTCTCAGGTGATTTTTCTGAGCTAGAGGAAGAATCCCATCAGCATTGAGCATGCTTAAACCATTCAAGGCTTTATACACCTCTATCAGATCACCTCGCTGGTGCCTAGTCTCCAGACACTGTAATTTGCAAAACTCAAGCCTTTCTTCATAAGAGCACCCCTTTGTTCCATTCACTAATCTTGTTGCCCTTCTCTGTACTCGTTCCAGCAGCTCTACATCCTTCTTGAAATGAGGCCTCCAGACCTGTATACAGTACTCTAGGTGTGGCCTGACCATTGCCTTATACAATGGAATAATCACCTCCTTATCCCTGCTGGAAAAATTCCTGTATATCATTGACAATACTCCATGAGCTACTCTTGCAGCCCGTCTGCACTGCTCAGAGAACTTCATATCTGCCTGCACAACCACCCCCAAGTCCCTTTCATTCTCTACCACTGTCAGTGTAGTACCACAGAGTTGATACGTTGCTCTGGGGTTGCTGTTTCCCATGTGTAGTACTTTACATTTGTCAATGTTAAACTTCATTTGCCACCTCTCAGCCCATCTGCTCAACCTTTCCAGATCCTGTTGCAGCAGCATAGTGTCAGTAGTGTCCTTGACAACCCTGCCAACCTTTGTATCATCTGCAAACTTGGACATTAAGCTTGATATACCATCATCAATATCATTTATAAATACAGAAAACAATAATGGACCCAACACTGAGCCCTGAGGGACTCCACTAATAACATTAGTCCACGATGAGCAGTGTCCATTGATTACCACTCTGTCTTCTCCCCCTCAACCACCCCTTTATCCATAGCAGCAATTTGCCTCCAATGTCACACTGCTCCAATTTGTGTAGCAGTCTTCCATGTGCAACAGTATCAAAAGCCTTTCTAAGATCCAAGTATATAATATCAAAGTTATTCCCTGCATCCAGTTCTTTTGTGACTGCATCATAGTATCCAATCAAATTGGTCAGGCAAGACTTCCCCTTAACAAAACCATGCTGTGTCTGAGCTATAACTGAAGTCTTGTCTAAATGATCCTGCAGTGCTTCTTTAACCAGTGCCTCCATTAATTTTCCTGGAACAGAAGTTAAGCTCACAGGTCTATAATTACTTGTGTCAGCCTTTGATCCTCCTTTGTGAATTGGGGTCACATTTGCACATTTCCAGTCTATGGGTACCTCCCCTGAGTCCAAGGAAGCTCTCATAATTATGGCTAAGGGTTTGCTTACTTCCTTTGCTGCCTCCTTTAATATAACTGGATAGATCCCATCCACCCCGGGTGCCTTTCTTCTGTTTATCTTCAACAGTTTCTTCTCCACTTTACTCCCAGTTATTTCAAGATTCTGTAGCTTACTGCTAAAGTTGAATACACCTCTGGCCTTTCCCTTGCTGAATAACTCCTCATGTGTGAATGTCGATGCAAAATATTCATTTAGTTTGTTAGCTACCTGAGCAGGATCATCAACAGTTGACCCATCAATATCAAGTGGACCAATCTGATTCATCCCCTTCCTTCTAGAGTTTAGCATTAGCATTAGCATTAGCATTAGTAGAGGCATTTGATGCAAGAAAGCAAGCTTATGCAGCATCAGCCAAAAAAAAAAAAAAAAAAAAAAAGAGTAACATAAATAAATAAAAATAACCACTTCCACTTCACCCCTCTGTTCGTTCGAAATACCTGTCCAGCTGAGCCTTAAACTTATTTAGGCTATCAACTTCCACGACAAGGGATGGAAGTCTGTTCCACCCACCAACCACCCGCTGGCTAAAGGCAAATTTCCGCACATCTATCCTACATCTGTCTTTCCTCAATTTGAATTTATGCCCTCTCAGGTGATTTTTCTGAGCTAGAGGAAGAATCCCATCAGCATTGAGCATGCTCAAACCATTCAAGGCTTTGTACACCTCTATCAGATCACCCCGCTGGTGCCTAGTTTCCAGACACTGTAATTTGCAAAACTTAAGCCTTTCTTCGTAAGAGAACCCCTTTGTCCCATTCACCAATCTAGTTGCCCTTCTCTGTACTCGTTCCAGCAGCTCTACATCCTTCCTGAAATGAGGCCTCCAGGCCTGTATACAGTACTCTAGGTGTGGCCTGACCATTGCCTTATACAAGGGAATAATCACCTCCTTATCCCTGCTAGAAAAATTTCTATATATCATTGACAATACACCATGAGCTACTCTTGCAGCTCGTCTGCACTGCTCAGAGAACTTCATATCTGCCTGCACCACCACCCCCAGGTCCCTTTCATTCTCTACCACTGTCAGTGTAGTACCACAGAGTTGATACGTTGCTCTGGGGTTGCTGTTTCCCATATGTAGTACTTTACATTTGTCAATGTTAAACTTCATTTGCCACCTCGAAGCCCATCTGCTCAACCTTTCCAAATCCTGTTGCAGCAGCATAGTGTCAGTAGTGTCCTTGACAACCCTGCCAACCTTTGTATCGTCTGCAAACTTGGACATTAAGCCTGATATACCATCATCAATATCATTTATAAATACAGAAAACAATAAAGGCCCCAATACTGAACCCTGAGGGACTCCACTAATAACATTAGTCCACGATGAGCAGTGTCCATTGATTACCACTCTCTGTCTTCTCCCCCTCAACCACCCCTTTATCCATAGCAGCAACTTGCCTCCAATGCCACACTGCTCCAATTTGTGCAGCAGTCTTCCATATGCAACAGTATCAAAAGCCTTTCTAAGATCCAAGTATATAATATCAAAGTTATTCCCTGCATCCAGTTCTTTTGTGACTGCATCATAGTATCCAATCAAATTGGTCAGGCAAGACTTCCCCTTAACAAAACCATGCTGTGTCCTAGCTATAACTGAAGTCTTGTCTAGATGATCCTGCAGTGCTTCTTTCACCAGTGCCTCCATTAATTTTCCGGGAACAGAAGTTAAACTCACAGGTCTATAATTACTTGTGTCAGCCTTTGATCCCCCTTTGTGAATTGGGGTCACATTTGCACATCTCCAGTCAATGGGTACCTCCCCTGAGTCCAAGGAAGCTCTCATAATTATGGCTAAGGGTTTGCTTACCTCCTTTGCTGCCTCCTTTAATATAACTGGATAGATCCCATCCACCCCAGGTGCCTTTCTTGTGTTTATCTTCAACAATTTCTCCTCCACTTTGCTCTCAGTTATTACAAGATTCTCTAGCTTACTGCTAGAGTTGAATACACCTCTGGCATTCCCCTCGCTGAATAACTCCTCATGTGTGAATGTCGATGCAAAATATTCATTTAGTTTGTTAGCTACCCGAGCAGGGTCATCAACAGTTGACCCATCGATCTCAAGTGGACCAATCTGATTCATCCCCTTCCTTCTAGAGTTTACATAAGTAAAGAACTCTTTGCTGTTTTTCTTCGCATCCCTTGCCAAGGATCTCTCGTAATCTGCCTTCGCCTGCCTAACCTCCTTTGTAACTTGGTTACAGATCAACTTGTATCTATCATAGGCATCCGTGTCACGTGTTAATTTGTATGTATCCCATGCATTTTTCTTCTCTGCCATATGCCTCATTAGTTCATCTGACAACCATTTAGGCCTAAACCTTGAACAATATTTCTTAGTTGGTATGTAAAGCCTAGTAGCTTCCACGATAAGTTCTTTGAATGCTTCCCATTTTGAATTTGCTGTTGGCAATATCATCAGTTGATCCCACTGTATAGAATTTAAATACTGTCTCAGTCCATTGTAGTCGCCTTTACGAAAGCAATACCCCTTCCCTTTACCCCTAATGGTAGTTACCTCTTTGAGTAACTCCCACTTCAGCACACTGTGATCACTGCCACCAAGTGGTTCATTTATCTGCAGATTCTGAATGCATGAAGAATCACTACTGATAATCAAATCAAGAGTATTACTCCCTCTAGTTGCCTCCCGAACATGCTGATGTAGAAAACAATCATCCAATAAATCCACAAAAGCCTTGCTACTGTGTGAGTGACCAGCCCCCAAATTCCAGTCAATATCTGGGAAATTAAAATCCCCCATTATAAGACTCTCTGATTTACTGGCCCACTCTATTTCTCCGAACAGTTTCTTATTATACTCATCAGAGTCATTAGGCCTATAGCACACTCCTACTCTCAATTTTGATCTCCCAATGCTTATGTCACACCAAACTGACTCGACACTGCACTGTCCAGCGATGTCGACTGGCTTCACTTCCTTGGATTTTATGTGTTTCTTAATTAATAGCATAACCCCTCCTCCCTTCCTATCCTGTCTATCCTTTCTGTACACATTGTACTCCCCAAATTCCAGTTCTGCATTTCTTATATCTGTGTGACACCACGTCTCTGAAATCCCCACAATATCTGCCTTTGATGTTTTGAGCAATACCTCAAATTCATCAAATTTATTTACTAAACTCCTAGCATTGGTGTACACACAAGTATACATGCACCTGTTCTTTTTCTTAGCTACCCTAACACAACCCATGTGTTTACTTGTACCCCAATGATTCCCAGCAGTCTCTGAAATATCCTGCATCTTATTTTCCAGGCTGCAGCTCATTCCAATAGAAGCAGTGCAAGAATCACTTTCACCTCTGCCAGTGGCTACTGTTAATCTATTAGTCCTTGTATCCCCCCAATCTAGCAGTTTTCCGACCCACCTAACATTGCCTCGATAGCATCAGCAAACATTCTTGCACCCTTTCTATTTAAGTGTATCCCATCCCTGTAGAAGCAGTCTCTCCTGTTAACAAGTACAGACCAGGCTGAAAAAAATTCTACCCCTTGAGCCCTGCACAATCTTTCCAGGGCCGAATTGATTGACAGGGCTCTCATCATATACTCCCTCCTATCGTGTCTGGGCAGAATTGCAGACACTTTCAATTTCAACCCTAATTCACGGCTTTTTTTCATCAGTGACCTGTACTTGTCAAGTAATTCCGCCGGTCTCCTACTCTTAATGTCATTAGTGCCAACGTGTACAACTATATCACCTTTTGTGCCCTTAAAAGATGATATCCGCTCTACAACGTCATCAACTTTTGCCCCTGGCAGACATACCCTGGTCCTATTCCACCTATCCTTTTTACAAAGCATGTTTCCCGTTTCCCTGACAATAGAGTCACCCACCAACAATAGAGTCATTTACATAAGTAAAGAACTCTTTGCTGTTTTTCTTTGCATCCCTTGCCAAAGATTTCTCGTAATCTGCCTTCACCTGCCTAACCTCCTTTGTAACTTGGTTGCATATCAACTTGTATCTATCATAGGCTTCTGTGTCATGTGTTAATTTGTAAGTATCCCATGCATTTTTCTTCTCTGCCATATGCCTCATTAGTTCATCTGACATCCATTTTTGCCTAAACCCTGAACAATATTTCTTAGTTGGTATGTAAAGCCTAGTAGCTTCCAAGATAAGTTCTTTGAATGCTTCCCATTTTGAATTTGCTGTTGGTAACATCATCAGTTGGTCCCACTGTATAAAATTTAAATACTGTCTCAGTCCATCGTAGTCGCCTTTACGGAAGCAATAACCCTTCCCTTTACCCCTAATGGTAGTCACCTCTTTGAGTAAATCCCACTTCAGCACACTGTGATCACTGCCACCTAGTGGTTCATTTATCTGCAGATTCTTAATGCATGAAGAATCACTGCTGATAATCAAATCAAGAGTATTCCTCCCTCTAGTTGCCTCCCGAACATGCTGATGTAGAAAACAATCATCCAATAAATCCACAAAAGCCCTGCTAGTGTGTGAGTAACCAGCCCCCAAATTCCAGTCAATATCTGGGAAATTAAAATCTCCCATTATAAGACTCGCTGATTTACTGGCCCACTCTATTTCCCTGTACAGTTCCTTATTATACTCATCAGAGTCATTAGGCCTATAGCACACTCCTACTCTCAATTTTGATCTCCCAATGCTTATGTCACACCAAACTGACTCAACACTGCACGGTCCAGCGATGTCGACTGGCTTCACTTCCTTGGTTTTTATGTGTTTCTTAACTAATAGCATAACCCCTCCCCCCTTCCTATCTTGTCTATCCTTTCTGTAGAAGTTGTACTCCCCAAATTGCAGTTCTGCATCCCTTATATCTGTGTGACACCACGTCTCTGATATCCCAACAATATCTGCCTTTGATGTTTTGAGCAATACCTCAAATTCATCAAATTTATTTACTAAACTCCTAGCATTGGTGTACACGCAAGTATACCTGCAGCTGTTTCTATTCTTAGCTACCCTAACACAACCCATGTGTTTACTTGTACCGCAATGGCTCCCAGCAGTCTCTGAAATACCATGCATCTTGTTTTTCAGGCTTCTGCTCATTCTAATAGAAGCAGTGCAAGAATCTCTTTCACCTCTGCCAGTGGCTACTGTCAATCTATTGGTCTTTGTCTCCCCCCAAGCTAGCAGTTTTCCGACCCACCTAACACTGCCTCCATAGCATCAGCAAATATTCTTGCACCCTTTCTATTTAAGTGTATCCCATCCCTGGAGAAGCAATCTCTCCTGTTAACAAGTACAGTCCAGGCTGAAAAAAATTCTACCCCTTGAACCTTGCACAATCTTTCCAGGGCCGAATTGATCGACATAATAGGGCTAACAGAAACGTGGTGCCACATGGAAATTGGGGATGATTAGTTCCACTAAGGTTTGTATAAAAATGAGAAAGGAGTTCAACAAGGAGACAATATCTCTGAAGTTGTTTACTGCTGCTCTTGAGGAAGCTTTCAGAAGATTAGACTGGTCACAGCAAGGAGTCAATGGAGAGTACCTAAACCATTTATGATTTTCAGATGACATTGTAGTCATAAGCCACGATCCCAAAGAATTAGAGGAAAATCTTAATCAGTTATGCAGAGTTAGTAAGGATTTTGGACTAAGGATGAATATGGCTAGAACAAAAGTTTTAGCCATATTCATTCAAAACAGATGATGAACAAGTATGCCACAGAAATGGATATAATGATTGAACTAGCAGTAATTGAAAAAGTGGAGTCATATACTTATCTGGGACAAGTCATTAGCTGTAATAATGATAAATGGCTGGAATTTTTCTCTTGACTTGGATGGATAGCATTCATGAAATATAGTTACATACTGAGGAGCAATATTCCAATTTGTCTGAAAAGTAAAATTATGAACCAATGTATACTCCCCACCATGACTTATGGAAGTGAAACTTGGGCACTGAATCACAGTTGCCCACTGAATCACAGCCTTTTAAAATGCACTGTTTGTTTGATGTTTGTGGAGCAATCAGGTACGGGACATGATATTGCCAAGCGGAATGTCTTTGTGTGTGCGCGATGTAAGGAGTGTGAGGAAATCAGGTGACAACTCAGTGTTGTAATGGGCCTATATGAGAGCTTGAAAGACAGGGTGGATGCCCTCAAAGAATCCAAATTGAGGGACCCATCAAGCTCTCAGCTGCCCACATCAACACCAGAGCTTGTACTTGAACATCACGCAACACAATGGCAACCCCCAAGGCAGAATGCGCTGGTCCCACATGAACTAGTAGTTGTTGGTGAGAAATCCTTGGCAAAAGATGCTAAGAAAAAACAGCAAGGATTTCTTTACTTATACAAAGGGTACTAGGAAAGTTTTGCAATATGACGCAACAATGAATCACAGGAAGCTGCTTGTTGCTGCATGTTGAGACATGTTCATACGTGCATAGTAGCCGCCGCGCCAAGTCGATGGGCTCAGTTATTCATTAGTAGTGAGAGTGTAAAGTGCTTGCGATGGCATCGTGGTCACGAAATGAGATAAGGACAGTTTTGCGGTATAATTTTGTGCGTGGTTTAACCATAGACCAGTGCTTAGAAGAAATGACTCTTGCACTAGATGATGATTGTCCACATCGTACAACGATATTCAGGTGGTATAGAGAATTTCAAAGGGGAAATTTCACTCTGGAGGATTCGGAGAGGCCGGGAAGGCCACGAACGTCAGTTACGGAGGAAAACGTTACTGCTGTGAGGAAAATGCTTGACGAAAACAGGCGAGTGACCTCCAACAGATAGAGGATACTTTGGGCCTAAATGCACCAGCAATTCGTTCGATTCTGCAAGATCATTTGCACGTGAAGAAACTTTGTTCTCTCTGGGTGCCGCATCAACTGACTGAAGAGCAGATGACACGACGTGTGACTTGGTGCCGGGAGATGTTAAAAAAGTTTGATAAGGGACAATCTCGGTATGTGAACAACATCGTGACAGGTGACGAGACTTGGCTGTACTATTACGATCTGCCGACCAAGGCTCAAAACAAAGTTTGGGTCTTTGATGATGACGACACACCCGTAATTGTCAGAAAATCCCGATCTGTAAAGAAGAAAATGATAGCTGTATTTTTCAAATCGAGTGGAATTGTGGAACGTGTCGTTTTGGACACGCAGAAGACAGTCACAGCTAAGTGGTATACTGAACAATGCCTGCCTAAAGTCATTGGATCTATGAAGAACCTGCGGCCAAAGTCAAGAATGGACACCTGGTACCTCCATCACGATAATGCTGCAGCTCACCTCGCCAAAGCCTGCACCGAATATTTGACCACGACAGGACTGAAACTTCTCGAGCACCCTCCCTACAGTCCATACCTTGCTCCCTGCGACTTTGCACTGTTCCCGCATGTGAAAATGGAGCTAAAAGGGAGGCGGTTTTCCAGTGATGAGGACCTTCTACGGGCTTGCGACAACGAGTGTGCTTTACTCCCTAGTGAAACTTGGCAGAACTGGTTTAAAGATTGGTTTCGGAGGATGGAGAGGTGTATTGAATGTAGAGGAAATTACTTTGAAAAAATTAAATAAACAAAGCTGTATTGCAAAACTTTCCTAGTACCCTTTGTATAAACTCTAAAAGGAAGGGGTGAATCTGATTGGTCCACTTGACATCGATGGTTCGACTGTTGATGATCCTGCTCAGATAGCAAACAAACTGAATGAGTATTTTGCATCTACATTCACACGTGAGGAATTATTAAGGTTTGAAAATGGCAGAAGGTTATCAAATTGTAGCAGGATTGTTAATGATTTTGTAATAACTGAGAGCAAAGTGGAAGAGAAACTATTGAAGTTAAACGTAAGAAAAGCACCTGGGGTGGATGGGATCTATCCAGTTATATTAAAGGAGGCGGCAAAGCAACTAAGCAAACCATTAGCCATAATTATGAGAGCATCCTTGGACTCAGGGGAGGTTCCCACGGACTGGAGATGTGCAAATGTATCCCCAATTCACAAAGGGGGATCGAAGGGCGACACGAGTAATTACAGACCAGTTAGTTTAACTTCTGTTCCGGGTAAAATAATGGAGTCGCTGGTTAAAGATGCATTGCAGGATCATCTAGACAAGATTGCAGCAATAATTCAGACACAGCATGGGTTTGTTAAGGGAAAGTCTTGTCTGACAAATTTCATAGGATATTATGATATGGTTACAAAGGAACTGGATGCAAAAAATAATTTTGATATCATATATTTGGATTTCAGGAAAGCTTTTGACACTGTTGCACATGGAAAACTATTGTACAGATTGGAGCAGAATGGTATTAAGGGTAAGTTGCTACAATGGATAAAAGGATGGTTAAGTGCAAGAAGACAGAGGGTGGTAATCAACGGGTGCTGCTCTTCTTGGACTAATGTTATTAGTGGAGTCCCACAGGGTTCGGTGTTGGGTCCACTGTTGTTTTGTATATTTATCAATGATATTGATGAAGGTATATCAGGCTTAATGTCGAAGTTTGCAGATGATACAAAGGTTGGCAGGGTTGTTAATGACAGTAATGGCAGTGCGCTACTGCAACAGGATATAGATAATTTGGCCAGATGGGCTAAGAAGTGGCAACTGAAGTTTAACCTTGACAAATGAAAAGTACTGCATATGGGTATAAGTAACCCCAGAGAAACATACCAACTGTGTGGTACTACACTTAAGGTGGTAGAAAATGAAAAATACCTGGGAGTAATTGTGCAGGCAGATATGAAGTTTTCTGAGCAATGCAGACAGGCTGCCAGGGCAGGTCATGGGGTTTTGTCAATGATATATAGGAATTTTGCTAGCAGGGAAAAGGAGGTGATTATCCCTCTGTATAAGGCAATGGTCAAGCCACGCCTTGAGTACTGCGTACAGGTCTGGAGGCCTCATTTTAGGAAGGATGTAGATTTACTTGAGCGTGTACAGAGAAGGGCAACAAGATTGGTGAGAGGAATGAAGGGATCCTCTTATCAAGAGAGGCTTAAATTCTGCAAATTGCAGTGGCTGGAGACTAAGCACCTGCACGGTGATATGATTGAGGTGTATAAGGCCTTGAATGGGTTTAGCACGCTGAATTCTGATGGGATCCATCCACTTGTTCAGATTATGAAGCTAAGAGGACATAAATTCAAATTAAGAAAGGTCAGATGTAGAATTGATGTGTAGAAATTTGCCTCTAGCCAGCGGGTGGTTAATTGCTGGAACAAACTTTCATGTGTCGTGGAAGTTGATAGGTTGAATAAATTTAAGGAGGAACTGGACAGGCATTTGGAGGGAATGGTGTGATATTTTTTTTTTTTTTTTTGGCTGATGCTGCATAATAAGCTCATACATTTGCTTTCTTGCATCACATGCCACTACTACTACTACTACTATTGTCAGGGAAACGGGGAACATATTGTGTAAAAAGGATAGGTGGAACAGGACCAGGGTATGTCTGCTAGGGGCAAAGGTTGATGATGTTGTAGAGCAGATATCTTTTAAGGGCACAAAAGGTGATATTGTTGTACATGTTGACACTAATGATATTAAGAGTAGGAGACTGTCAGAATTACTTAACAAGTACAGGTCACTGTTGAAAAAAAGCCATGAATTAGGGTTGAATTTGAAAGTGTCAGCAATTCTGTTCAGACACGGTAGGAGGGAGTATATGATGAGAGCTTTGTCGATCAGTTTGGCCCTGGAGAGATTGTGGAAGGTTCAAGGGGTAATATTTTTCTGTTTGGTCTGTGCTTGTTAACAGGATAGACTACTTCTACAGGGATGGGATACACTTAAATAGAAAGGGTGCAAGAATATTTGCTGATGCTATAGAGGCAGAGTTAGGCGAGTCAGAAAACTGCTAGCTTGGAGGAGGATACACGGAATAATAGATTAACAGTAGTCCCTGGCAGAGGTGAAGGTGATTCTTGTACTGCATCTATTGGAATGAGCAGCAGCCTGGAAAATAAGATGCAGGATATTTCAGAGACTGTTGGGAGTCATTGCGTTACAAGTAAACACATGGGTTGTGTTAGGGTAGCTAAGAATATGAACAGGTGCATGTATAGTTGCGTGTACACAAATGCTAGGAGTTTGGTAAATAAATTTGATGAATTTGGTCAAAACATCAAAGGCAGATTAAGACAAATGGGCCTGGAGTACTGGTGTCTATGGTTAAAGAATAACAACAAGTATATATCTAGTAAAAATATTTTCAATGGATATATACTTATTGTTATTCTTTATCAAAGGCGAATATTGTTGAGATATCAGAGACGTGGTGTCACACGGATATAAGGAATTCAGAACTTGAATTTGTGGAGTACAATGTGTACAGGAAGGATAGGAAGGGAAGAGGGGTTATGCTATTAGTTAAGTAACACAGAAAATCCAAGGAGGTAAAGCCAGTGGACATCTCTGGACAGTGCAGTGTGGAGTCAGTTTGGTGTGACCACTGGGAAATCAAAATTGAGAGTAGGATTGTTATAGGTAATTACTCTGATGAATATAATAAAAAAACTGTACAGAGAAATAGTGGGCCAGTAAATCACAGTGTGCTCCAGTGGGATTTACTCAAAGAGGTAACTACCGTTAGGTGTAAAGAGAAGGGTTTTTGCTTTTGTAAAGGTGACTACGGAGGTCTGTGACAGTATATAAATTCTATACGGTGGGACCAACTGATGATGTTACCAACAGCAAATTCAAAATGGGAAGCATTCAAAGAATTAATCTTGGAAGCTACTAGGCTTTACATATCAACTAAGAAATATTGTTCAAGGTTTAGGCCTAAATGGATGTCAGATGAACTAATGAGACATGTGGTAGAGAAGAAAAATGCATGGGATACATATAAATTAATGGGTGACATGGAAGCCTCTGATAGATATAAGCTGGTCTGTAACCAAGTCACAAAGTAGGTTTGGCTGGCAAAGGCAGATTATGAGAAATCTTTGGCAAAGGATGCAAAGAAAAACATCAAAGAGTATTTTTACCTATGTAAACTGTAGAAGGAAGGGGATGAATCAGATTGGTCCACTGAATATCGATAATTCAACAGTTGATGATCCTGCTCAGGTGGCTAACAAACTAAATGAGAATGGGTATTTTGCATGTACATTCACACATGAGGAGTTATTCAGGGAGGGGAATGCCAGAGGTGAGTTAAACTCTGGCAGTGAACTAGATGATTTTGTAATAACTGAGAGGAAAGTGGAGAGAAATTGTTGAAGATAAACATAAGAAAGGCACCTGGGGTGGATGGAATCTGTCACGTTATATTAAAGGAGGCAGCAAAGGAAGTAAGCAAACCCTTAGCCATAATTATGAGAGCTTCCTTGGACTCAGGGGAAGTATTCATGGACTGGAGATGTGCAGATGTGACCCCGATTCACAAAGGGTGACAAAAGTAATTATAGACCTGTTAGTTTAACTTCTGTTCCAGGGAAATTAATGGAAGCACTGCAGGATCATCTAGACAATTATAACTTCAATTATAACTCGGACACAGCATGGTTTTGTTAAGGGAAAGTCTTGTCTGACCAATTTGATTGGATACTATGATGTGGTCACAAAGCAACTGGATGCAGGGAATAACTTTGATATCATATATTTAGATCTTAGAAAGGCTTTTGATACTGTTGCACATGGAAGACCTGCACAAATTGGAGCAGTGCGGCAATGGAGGGAAATTGCTGCTATGGATAAAGGGATGGTTGAGTGGGAGAAGACAGAGAATGGTAATCAATGGACCCTGCTCTTCTTGGACTAATGTTATTAGTGGAGTCCCTGAGGGTTCAGTGTTGGATCCATTGTTGTTTTCTGTATTTATAAATGATATTGATGATGGTATATCAGTTTTAATGTCCAAGTTTGCAGACGATACGAAGGTTGTCAGGATTGTTAATGACACTAATGACAGTATGCTGCTGAAACAGGATCTAGAAAAGTTGAGCAGATGGGCTGAGAGGTGGCAAATGAAGTTTAACATTAACAAATATAAAGTACTACATATGGGAAGCAGTAACCCAAGAGTAACGTATCAGCTCTGTGGTACTACACTGACAGTGGTAGAGAATGAAAAGGACCTGGGGGCAATTGTACAGGCAGATATGAAGTTTTCCGAGCAGCGCAGACTGTCTGCAAGAGTAGCACATGGTGTCTTCTCAACGATATACAATAATTTTTTTAGCAGGGATAAGGAGGCGATTATCCCCTTGTATAAAGCAGTAGTCATGCTGCACCTTGAGTACTGTATACAGGTCTGGAGGCCTCATTTTAAGAATGATGTAGAGCTGTTGGAATGAGTACAGAGAAGAGCAACAAGATTAGTGAATGGAACGAAGGGTTGCTCTTGCGAAGAAAGGCTCAATGGAGACTAGGCACCTGCGAGGTGCCTAGTCTCCATTGAGCATACTCAATGCTGATGGGATTCTTCCTCTTGCTCAGAATAATCACCTGAGAGGGCATGAATTCCTATTGAGGAAAGACAATTGCAGGATAGATGTGCAGAAGTTTGGCTTTAGCTAGAGGGTAGTTGGTTGGTGGAACAGACTTCCATCTTTTGTAGTGGAAGTTGATAGCCTAAATAAATTTAAGGCTGAGCTGGACAGGTGTTTGGGGTGAAATCGGAGCGTTTCTTTTTTTGGCTGATGCTGCATAAGCTTGTTTTCTTGCATCGTCTGCCTCTACTAATGCTAATGTAAAGGGAATGATTTTTTCAAAAAGCGACTACAGTGGTTTCAGACAGTTTTTAAATTCTATACGGTGGGATCAACTGATGATGTTAAAAACGGCTACTAGGCTTTTCATACCAACTAAGAAATACTGTTCAAGATTTAGACCTAAATGGATGTCAGATGAACTAATGAGGCTTGTGGCAGAGAAAAAAATGTGTGGGATGGATGTAAATTATCAGGTGACACAGCAGCCTGTGGCAGATATAAGCTACTCTGTAATCGAGTCACAAAGGAGGTTAGGCAAGCAAAGGCTGATTACGAGAAATCGTTGGCAAAGAATGCAAAGGAAAACAACAAAGACTTCTTTACTTATGCAAACACTAGAAGGAAAGGGATGAATCAGATTGGTCCCCTTGATGTTAGTGGTTCGACTGTTGATGATATTTCTTATATAGCTGACAAACTGAATAAATTCAAAGGTTAACTGGATAGTTACCTATATGAGGAGAGAAACATATAATTTGTATTTTGTTATCTAGTGTGTGTGTGTGTGTGTGTTGTCAATACAGCCAAAGCCTGCGATAAGGCTTCGCTATACAGTAATACCCCGACTTACACTACCCCGACTTACGCGAACTCGGAGTTACGCGGTTCTTGATTTTTTCGTTTGGCAACGCTGCCGCCCACTATCTTCAAGGTCGTTTTTCGTATGTTATCGATATACGGTGCGACGGCGGAGATTGAGAGCAAAAGATGAACAAAATTCAACTTTGCTGCTTTTATGTTTTTTATATCAGTGAAGGGGAAACACATTTCACCATAATAACGTAAAAACCAACACAATTCCAGCTATCGGTATAATCGCAAATGCAATTAGATCGAGTTTACTACCAGTTTATAACAGATTTCACTAGCAAAAACGCAACTGGAAATTGTTTTTATTGTTTTATGGTAGTAACCTCCAAAAATGTGAGGTGTTAATAGCGTATCTCTGCCTTTATGGTGTTGTTTATTCAGTTGCTACAGGCGCGCAGCTTTGTTTATGCGTATCAAGCGTGCCTCCTCGTTTTGTAATTGTGCTTTATTCCCTAAAAATGAGTAAAATACTTAATTAAAAGGTGTGAAAAGGAAGCGTCCTGGTGAAGACACTGCAGATTCAGAGAGAAAAAGAAAAGCAATTATCGATAAACAGAGGCGGACTGGATCAAAAATTCTTACCCGGGAAAATTTATAGTGGCCTCACACTATGGTTTATGGCCAAAATCACACCGGCCTCCGGCCCACCGGGGTTTCCCCGGTAAGGCTTATGGCCAGTCCGCCTCTGTCGATAGAGAAAAAATATGAAATTGTGAAACGCTTTGAGCGAAATGAAAGACCATGTGATATTGCACGTGCTACAGGCCTAAATGAAGCAACGGCGAAAAGCACATGACAATTGCAAACTTGACAGGTTGAAAATTGAAAAGGGCTCAATTGTAAAGGGCTTAAAAATTTTAGAAAACATAGACTCCAACGAAGAACGCGTTATAGCTACAAAGCAAGGAATAAAAAAATTATTAGCTTGCTACGAAGAAATTCTGCGTGAAAAAAAGAACGCGCTGCGTCGTCAGACGAATTTGTTAGATTTTATGAAGCCATCGACATCGAAATAACTTTTTAACGTAAGTCATTTGTTTTTTTAATACATATTTTGTATTAATATGTATAAAGAACTGCAATTTTATTAATATTTTTCTCCTAAACTAGTGTTTTTGTTAGTCCTTGGTCCCAATTAAGCAAAATTTATATGTATTTATATGCAAAGTTGTACTCCGACTTACGCGAATTCGACTTACGCGATTTTCGTCGGACCCACCTATCGCGTAACTTTGGGGTATTACTGTATGACAAATACTGTTTACTATTATCATTACTAAATTTCATGAATGCAAAATGGGATGATTTCTATTCATCATTTCCTTGGTTGGATTACTGTTTTAATTTTCTGAGATCAGTATTTGTTCACATGTCAGAAATTATTTTTGTAGGAATGAAATCCTTTATTCTGCATTCCATCTTAACCCGGTCTAAGTCCGCCCTGTTTTTGTCTAATTTTTAACCCTAACTCAAAAGTTGCTCCCCCCGAAGAAAACTAATAATTTTCATAATTTCTACTCAATTTACATTATATACATAAACAGAAGTATATTCTTTGATTTCCTACCTTTATCGCTCAGCAAAAACTATTAATTCACTCTAAAACAGCAAAAATGTACGATCACATTTCAATTTACTAAATTTTGATGTCGGCAAAACAAGATCCAAGCTTTGAAAATAAAACGCGTTACAGCATTAGTTCAAAAATTCGCGCGTCAGCTCGGCGCCTCTGGCTAAAACGAATCAACGCACGCAGAGAGATAATTGACTGGTCAAGCTTACGTCATTAGCGTTACCAAGGTGATCCAAGGAGAAAATGAAACTGTAAACAACTTTCGTGGAAAACAAACAGTTGAGCATCATTACTTGCGAACACTAATTTGCATGGCTCTCTCACAACAGTAGCTTTATTGCTTTTCGTAATTGTTGTACGAAAGAATTGCAACGAATTGGTTTTGAAAAACTAAAATATTGCATTTCCTTTCTTCAATATGTATTATCTACTAAAAAAAATCAAGGAAATTCATCTACTGGAAACGGAAAGAAAAAAACTGATCACTACAATGCGCATTTCATAAAAAAAAAAAGTTCGCTTTATTGTAATTGTTTCTAGAGGACTAAATCGGAACAGCAGTTTCATGGATGTATATTTGATCTTCTTACGAAATTTCAAGAAAATATTTCTATTCATAGCTGCGTTATAAACTTCGAAAACTGATATCGAAGGAACTTCACATGCATCTCACCTGGTGTACAAACGAAAAAAAAAAAAAAAAAATGTGCAGCTAGTAACAGATTGTGAGAACAATCCATTACTCGTAGTGAGGGATTGGGAAATTGTAAGTAATTGTTATTGAATACTTCAATATTTCCTTGATATGCATTCGATATCATAAAAAAATTTCCAGAGAAAAATTGAATTTTCATTATCACACAACGCCCGAAAAATTCACCAAAAAATGTCATGTGTTTCAATGTTTGAATTCCATTCTGAGCTGCAAATGTAATTTCACTTCTCTTGCGCTGACAGAGTAGCCGTTCACCGAATGAAGAAAAACAGGGTTCATTTTCATGAAATTTCCAATTCCCTTCTTTCACTTGAGGGAAAAAAAATTCCTTAGGGGAGGGAGTCCACCCTTTCTAGTCCGACCCTGGAGAGAGAGAGAGAGAGAGAGAGAGAGAGAGAGAAATAAATAATACCCTTTTGGTGGGGAGAAGGCCAAGAGATTGTCAAAGGTCCAGAGTGCTAACTTTCATTTATTTTATTTATTATTATTTATTTTATTTTATTATATTATTATTATTATTATTATTATTTTTTTTTCTTGTGTTGTTCTAGCAATCCATCCTGGATTGGGGCTTCCCTGGCCCGGGATAGTGCTTCTCCTCTTTTCTCCTTCCCTCTCTTCATTTTATACAAGTTTTTCTGTCCTCCCTGGGAAACTTTTTTTTTTTTGGCTGATGCTGCATAAGCTCATACACTTGCTTTCTTGCATCACATGCCACTACTACTACTACTAGTAGTTCCCCAGGGAGGAGGGCGTGCAGTTAGCAGGGGAGATCTTGCCCTCCTGCTAGGGACGAGTACCTGGAGGCAGTCGTCCAGGTGATCGCTGCTTCCAGGTAGCCAGAATGCCCAAATACAACATCACAATACAGAACACACACATAAGCTCACAAACAGTTTTTCTTTCCTGTCTCTTTCTCCCGTGCGGGATGAAAAATTTTTTTCTCTCTCTCTTGCCTTCCTTTTCATCTGTCTTCATCCAACATGGGATATTCCTAAGCGGGATGATTTTTTTTTTTTTTTCACGACACACACTGGCCTTACCCTGACAATGCGTAAAAACTGAACAGAGCAACAAGGCCGAGATGAACTTTTGTTCTAGGAGCCGCCCATACAAAAACAAAAAATAAATAAAGAAAATAAATAATAATAATAAAAAAAAAAAAACAGCATTGCAGCTCTAAGTCAGCTTCATCCTAGGATGCCGAAACTGCAATTGTTTTAGAGAACAATATTTTGCATTTTTACTTTCTAACATTATTTTGCATTATAGCTCTGTTACAATATTTTGCTTCGTTTCTTTATATTATTGCTGTAGGAAATGATATCGGTGTGCACGACGTTTCATCACAGATGCTGGAGTTCTAATTAGTCAGTTCATCCTAGGATGCGGAATTACTAATTAGTCCGATTTTGGTCTGGCGCTCATTTGATAAAAAATCCAGAATAATTCCTCTGGAAATATTAGCTAGTGAACTGCATTATAAATTTCAAACATCGCTGTATTGCTTATCCTTTGAGTGACCGCGTGTTTTCGCCTTTTATTGTAGACACTTTCTTCCAGTCAGTAAAATCATTATTATACCTATAAAGTAATTCATTATGTTGGGCAAACCGTTTTTGCTCCTAATTGATGTAGCACTTTCGAATTTCGCAAAGTGGATTATTTGAACACAACATACATTAGAAGGTCGGTAAAAGAGTTGATAATTGATGGGCAGCATTCCGACAAACAAATTTTCTGTTTATATTCCGTGATGACCACATGGTCAGAGATCCCGAAATATAGAGAGAGGGAGGGAGGGAGGGAGGGAGAGAGAGAATACAAGAAACCGCATTGACTCATGTGCCAAAAACCACAGTAAAACAGTAAAAGTGTTGGGGAGTAAGTCTATTTGTCAGCGGAGTTTATCTGTTTATTGCAGCTCAGAACAACTTTATGACCGTGGATAGTGAATTTATTCGGCTTCTGAACTTCTCCCTTTGCAATGACATCAAAGCGTAACAAGCAAATATCTTCTAACAATACTTTTTGAGCACACGTTAGTCGTAATCTGTTAGCTTTTGTATTGTTAGAAATATTGCAGTTTTGTGAACAATACACATTTCAAAAAAGAACGTTATTCATAGCGGATGATTTTTTTTTCTTTTGATGCACCAGTTTTCAAAGTTTATAACGCAGCTAAAAACAGATATTTTCTCGAAATTTGGTTAGAAGATCAAACCCAGGAAACTGCTGTTCCGATATTGTTTACTAAAAACAATTACAATAAAGCAAAAAATTTTTTTATCAAATGCGCATTGCAGTGTTATCAGTTTTACACCAGTTTTTTCCGTTTCCAACAGATGAATTTCCTTTATCTTCTGTTCGTAGGAGCAATACGCGTTGAAGATAGGAAATACGATCTGTTCACCTTTGATAAACTGTTATTATTACTGTATCGCTGTATTGCTTCTTAGGTCAAAAACAGTAGCTCCCCGGCCGTCTTTTGTTTATTTACACTTCTCCCTTCTGACTCCATGCGAGGGACGAGGTCACGTGATTTATACTTCCCATGCGTCGCTGGTATTCAGCGGAGTTGTTTATCTGAACTGCTACTCTCTGTGAAAAGAAATTCGCGTGCTTCACAACAAGAAACGAATCAAATGTCGGTTTCATAAGCTCTAGGCTAATTAGGGTGGGGATAAAAAAATTAATTGAAAAGGCCTAAAAAAATGCATACTTGATGTCACATTTTTGTCATTTGCGTGAAATTCAATAGAAGGTTTTGAAAATTTAAGTGGGAAAATTCAAGAAAACAGTTCTGGCTCCAACTATAGCGAGTTTCGGCTTTGTAATTAGAGTAAAAATTATAGAATTAACTTTCTGAACCCAGTTGGGGTTGGAACGTACCCCAGCGGACGGGAATAAGGTTAAAATTCTTATCCTTCATCTGAACTTTAGTTTTCCAATAAATGTGCTAAGGCTGTTCAAGATAAGATTGTTGCATATCACAGTTTGCATGCATCCATGTATCCAATTCATTTTCTGCCTAATGAAAACAGTTGTAAAGCAGTTATCATTTGATCCAACTATCAGAAAACTTGCTTCTTGTCTATATGTTAGTGAAACATTCTGGTCTCTTGCAAAACTGTTGGCTGCTAGAGGTTTCAAGAGGGTCTGTACTTTGACCATCTCGAAACCTGACTGTTCTGTTGCCTTATTTAAAGCCAGCTTTAAATAAGGACCTATTACCATTTCTAGTACCTTTCACCCATTCCTGTGGTTTTAAAACTGTTCAGTTTTAAGATATCTTGAATACCATCATCAGAGATGCAGCTGACTCCTTACTAATGTCCTACATGCTGGTCAGGCTAAATGGGAGATGATGCAAAGAAAAATCTTGGCTCTCTGGCACTATGCTTTACTGTGAAAGTATTTTAAATGATAGTAAATACCATCAGACTGAGTCAGTCAGTAACATCACTAGGTGCATTACACCTGAAAAGCCCATTTGAGTAGATGCTGTCCATTATTCCTGAAGTCCATTAAATTTTGGTCTGATTAAGAAAGAGTTTACTGTAACTGTAGTAGTAAAGAATAGTAAATGCTTAGAAAGCGGTACTCATCTTGAATTAATCTGCGATCGCTTACTTAAGCAGCGTGGTTAATATTTAGGTTGGATTGTTAAGTTGAATAAAATTAAAAGGGGGAAGTAGATAAGTGTTGACTGAGTTAAAATAGGTGCAAGGAAACAGAAGCGTACACATCCAATCCTTGGTTGTCATTGAAGTAAAGAAGCAAAAGAATAATTGAAAACTAAATAGGTGAATATGGTGAAACCAATAGTTGTTACGGGGGACTTTAGTTGGTTAAAACATCTTCAGTTGGCAATGTGTGGAGAGTGAACGCGCTTGGTATTTAAGAAATAAATTTATACTCTCGTAATGCCTTTTTTGACATGTGGGAACTTTAATCGCGAGAGGTTCAAAATTGGGGAAAGATTGAAGGGGAGTTTGGAATTTAGAATTTTAAAGTTTGAATAGTGCTGGTACCATTCAATAGCTAGGGCTTCATATTGATGTATTCTGTAGCTGGATTTTAGTTTAATGATGGAAATGGCAGAGTCAATGGGGGGGGGGGTTGTGGGTCTGGGCATGAATTGTAAGTTCTGTAACAGGTTAGTTAGATATGAGACTATAGAAATGATAGTATGCATGGTGTTGGATGCTCCCCCCAAAAATCACCACCGTTAACCTCTCTTCCAAATCTTTTACACCCGCTGAACTTTCTGGCCTGGAATACGGCTTTAACTTTGCCATCAAAAATCAACATTACCTTACTAAAGACTGTATCGCTGAACTCCAGTCCAAACTCTAACAACATCCCGATAAATGGCGTCTAATACACCTAACTAATAGTATTATTAACACCAAACTCTCTTCCCACTCTAATATAAAAAATCAACAGCTTATGGATTAACTCAGTAAAACTTCTAACATTATTATTCAAAAAGCCGACAAAGGAAACACAATTGTTATAATAGATAAAGATAGCTACACCGAAAAATTAGAATCCATCCTAGCAGATCCAAATACATACATAAATGAAAATAACCATAACATCACAAAACTTAAAAACAAACTAGACATAATTCTCAGGAAACTCAGGCAAAATATGGAAATCAACCTTTCCACACTACAGCAAATCGGAATCCGTAATAACATCCTCCCCCACATGTTTTTGGAATCATTAAGTTACACAAAACTGACCATCCTTTAAGACCAATTGTTTCATACAGCAAATCAGCTTTTGCTAATTTATCCTCCTTTCTGGTCAAAATTATAACCCCTCTTACTAAATTTTCCACATTCAAGATCAATAACACCAATCAAGCTTTTCAAAAAATCAGTAATATTACAATATTCGATACAGACATCTTAGCTTCCTATGACGTCACTTCTCTCTCCACTAATGTCCACAGGCGCCTCCATAGCCAGGTGGGAAGGAGCAGCAGTGCATAGCATATGCTTCTTGATTAGACCGTGGTTCGAGCCCGTCACCACCAAATACGGAGGAATGCTGAAAGGGTAGGGAATGACCAACGCATATCCTCGGAGCAATATGGCCTTAGTTGCTAATGCTCCAAAAAAAACCAAACGACAACAACTAATGTCCACATCCCATTTACTTTACAAGCCTTACGCAAATTTTTAGAAACAGACGATACCTTAACAGAATGTACCCCCTTTCTATAGATCATATTCTTGAGCTCACCAGCCTTCTATTAGAGGCAAGATATTTTAGATTTAACAAAAAAAAAAATTTTTCAACAAATATTTGGCTTACCGATGGGCCTAGGCATTTCGGCCCCATTGTCCGAAATTTACCTAGCTGCCATTGAGAGCCAAATTCTACACTCCTTTCCCCCTGAACTAAAACTATACATACGCTACGCCGACAGCAGTCTTGTAATAGGCAACAGATCCATCATTGATAACCTCTTCGTAAAACTCAACTCTATACACGACAGACTTAAATTCACCCTTGAAATTTGACTGACCGGGCTAGCCAGGTGGGTAAAGTGCCTACCTGGCAACCCCAAGGTCGCGGGTTCGAATCCCGCCTCGGACTTGGCTAAAAGTACTGCAAAAACCTTGGGAGGTGCATTATGGCCACAGAAGCCAATGTGCCAAAAAAAAAAAAAAAAACCTTGAAATTGGACAAAACAATCAGATAAATTTCCTCAATCTCACTATCTATATAACAGGCACAAAATTAAATACGAAAATTTTCAGGAAAAATAAAAACACCGGTAAATACCTACATTTTGCCTCTCGTCACCCCCTAAACACTAAAAAAGCAGTTTTATATAACCAATTCACAATGCACTAAAGTACAGCTCCTCATCAACCGACCTTTATAATGAAATCGAATATCTCACCGACAAATTTATATCCAGAGGTTAGCCCACCAATTTATTTTAAACACACTCTCCATCGCTAAAAATAAAATTAAACTTAACAATCCAACCAATGACAACAATAAAACAAACATCCGCATAGCCCTCCCTTATCACAATGAACTCGTAGGACAGTTCCGCCATCTATTTAACGACACTGATATCTTCCTTGTTTTTTCCACCTACAACAAATTAGGATCCTTCTTCAGCTCCTATAAACACACACACACACACACACACACACACACACACACACACACACACACACACACACACACACACACACACACACACCCCCTATAAACGACCTCGATAATATAATATACCTCAATAATATAATATACAGTTTGATTGACACTGTAATATAATATATTACAGTGTCAATCAAACATGTAATACATGTTACATCGGAAGTACCACTACCAAATTTGACTTATCAAAAACATCCAACACCCGTGCATACTATCATATCTAACCAATCTGTTACAGAACTTACAATTCATGCCCAGACCCCCCCCCATTGACTCTGCCATTTCCATCATTAAACTAAAATCCAGCTACAGAATACTTCAATATGAAGCCCTAGCTATTGAATGGTACTGGCACCACTCAAACCTTAAAATTCTAAATTCCAAACTCCCCTTCAATCTTTCCCCAATTTGGAACCTCTCACGATTAAAGTTCCCACATGTCAAAAAAGGCATCACGAGAGTATATATTTCTTAAATACCAAGCGCGTTCACTCCACACATTGCCAACTGAAGATGTTTTAACCAACAAAAGTCCCCCTAATGACTATTGGCTTCACCGTTTTCACCTATTTAGTTTTCAATTATTCTTTTGCTTCTTTACTTCAATGACAATCAAGGATTGGATGTGTACACTTCTATTTCCTTGCGCCTATTTGAACTCAGTCAACAGTTACCTACTTCCCCCTTTTAATTTTATTCAACTTAACAATTCAACCTAAATATTAACCACGCTGCCTAAGTAAGACATCGCAGATTAATTCAAGGTGAGTACCACTTTCTAAGCATTCGCAATTCTTTACTAGTCCATTAACACGGTACTTGAACATCTCTAAAACTTCACATTGTAACTGTACTAAAAACTAACAGGTCTATAGTTACTTGTGTCACCTTTTGAACCCCCTTTGTGAATGGTGATACATTTGCACACCTACAGTCCATGGGAACCTTCCCCGAATCCAAGGAAGCTCTCATAATTATGGCTAAGGGTTTGCTTACTTCCTCTGCTACCTCCTTTAATATAACTGAATAGATCCCATCCACCTCAGGTGCCTTTTTTATGTTTAACTTCAACAATTTCTCCTCCACTTTGCTCTCAATTATTACAAAATAACTTAGCTCCTTGTTAGAGTTCGATGAACTTCTGGCACACCCCTAATTGACTAACTCCTCATGTGTGAATGTAGATGCAAAATACTCATTCAGTTTATCTGCTACCTGAGCATGATCATCAATAGTCAAACCATCTATATTAAGTGGTCCAATCTGATTCATCCCTTTCCTTCTAGAGTTTACATAAGTAAAGAACTTTTTGCTGTTTTTCTTTGCATCCTTTGCCAAAGATTTCTCATAATCTGCCTTTGCCTGCCTAACCTCCTTCGTAACTTGATTACAGACTAGTTTACATCTGCCGTAGGCTTGTGTCACATGATACTTTATATGCATTCCATACATTTTTCTTCTCTGCCATGAGCCTCATTAATTCATCTGACATCCATTTAGGTCTGAACCTTGAACAGTATTTCTTAGTTGGAAGAATATCCAATAATCACAATCCTCTGTTTCCTACCCTGGAGCAACCATTTGATCGATCCATATAAGAAATTTTTCTGTGATTCCATTATGTTCCAGCTTATAGGGTAATATGTCATGTGCAGTATTAAGTCAAATGCTTTGCTGAAATCCAAGTAAACAGTGATGAAATTCGTGAGTGGCTCTGATTACTGAAACCTATAGTTACTTGTGTTGCCTTATAACTTTTGCTGTTATTTCCCTGGCACATACTACAAGATGCCCCGACTAGACTGGTATCAGAACTCCTTTAAACTAGCTAAGGGGCATTGCCAAAAGTAGAGCAGGCAAGATCTTCAAGAATTGTGCTTTCTCTAAGTATTGGTAGGATGCAGAACTTACCAATGTTTTTAAACAGAAACAAAGATAGAAAGTAATTATTAACTTAAAGACAGGATTTCCCATGCAAAAATATTTCGCCAACTGCAGCTTCTTTAAACCTCTAACCCCTGACCTTAAAACTTCGTTTAAATTTTATGAGATTGACTGTCAACATGATGCTATTCCCATTGAAAATCCTTTTTCAAACCTGACACTGGAAAAGTTCACATTTGACAAAGAAATAATTAAGTTTGAGATCAATAGATGACCTTATCTAACACTGTGATAGGATCATTTTACTGTCATATTCGTAAACAACATATACAAAACAAGCCAATTTGTAATTGGCTTGTTTCCAATTCTTCAGTTTTATTTTCTGCCTACATGAAAGCTCACAACAATTGTAAAGCAGTTATTAATCAGTCCAAACTAGACTTTGAACTGGCTAAGGGTAGAAAACTTGCATCTTGCCCTAATGTTAGCCGAGCATTCTAGTCTCTTGCCAAAACTATTGGCTGCAACTTTTGCCCATCTCTGCTCCCACCTTTGTCAAAACCAGATGGCTCTGTTTTTACTTCAGCCAACGATAAAGCTGACCTGCTAGCATCCCATTTTTCTTCCAGTTCATGTATTAATGATCTTGGTAAAGCATTTCTTAATATTCCCAACATGCTCCATTCAATGCCTCCTGTGGTCTTCTGTTAAAAGGATGTCAGACCTATTTTGACCAGTCTTTATGCTCAGAGAGCTCCAGGTCCTGATGGTATTTCTCCACTTGTTCTCAAACCTGTGCTCCTGAACTTACTCCTGTTCTTTGCCTCCTTTTTTCACTTTCTTATTCCAGAGGTGTTTTTCCTTTTGCTTGGAAATTTGCTCATATCCAGCCAGTTCCTTAAAAGGGTGTAAAATCCCTCCCATCCAATTATCATCCAATTTCAATTACTTCTACTCTTTCTAAAGTAATGGGAGAAATCAATTAACCACCAACTCTTAAACTACCTAGAAACCTTCCGCCTGATCAACGATCGCCAGTATGGATTCCATCAGTGTTGATCCACTGGTGATATTCTGGCTTATGTTACCCATTTATGGACAAATTCAGTGGAAAAGTTCGGTGAAACACAAGCAGTTTCTCTTGATATCTCAAAGGCTTTCGATCGTGTTTGGCATGAAGGTCTTCTAAACAAGCTCCCATCTTATGGTTTGCCAACTGTTTTTTGTAATTGGTCTCTCTGATCGCTCACTGAGGGTGATGGTAGATGGCTCTCTGTCTTCTAACTTCTCCACTAATGCTTGTGTTCCTCAAGGTTCAGTTCTTTCCCCCACTCTTTTCATCTTGTATATTAATGACCTTCTTCCATTGAATGGAAATCCTATCCATAGTTTTGCTGATGATAGCACATTGCATTCCACTTTCCAGTTTGAGAAACCTTGCCCTTCTCAAGCAGCTTCAACTTCTCGAATATCCACTACCAATTCCTTAAATGCTGATCTCCATGTAATTCTCCAGTGGGACAAAGAGAACTTATTTGATTTCAATTCTTCTAAAACTCAGTCTTGTCTTATATCTCGCAAAAAGGATTCTTTTTGCTCCTATGCTTGCTTATCTCTGGTGACACTCCAATTTCTAGGCAAGATGATATATCTCTTTTGGGGATTACCCTGACTTCTAATCTTTCTTGGCACAAGCACATTAAAAATATTGCTTCCTCTGCATCTAAAAAACTTAGTTTTCTCTTTTGCCCTCGGCGTTACTTTTCTTCCAAACAGCTGTTCACTCTGTCCAAATCATAAATCCTCCCACCATTGAATATTGTTCCCATATCTGGGGCAGTGCCCTCAAAACCTCTTTCAGGCTTCTAGATTCCATTCAGAAGAGGGCATTTAGGTTAATTAATGATTCATCTCTAACAGTCTCTCCACTCACTCTCTCATAGACGTACTGTTTCTGCTGCATGCTTTTTGTACAGATACTGCCATGGGCACTGTTCTACTGAATTGGTTTCTATAATACCGCTCTCTCTTTCAAAACAGTCCGAACATGTGCAGTCAAGGTCCATTTACCGTTGAACTTCAAACTTGCAGAACCAACTTTTCATCTTTCTCATTTACTCATTCAACTGTTTTCTGGAACAACCTTCCTTCATAAGTATTTCCTGAAAATTACAGTCTACAGAAGTTCAAGTTTAATGTCAACAAATATCTTCTTTCATCTTGTCAACCTCCAACCCAGGCGCAGTACTAAGCTTTTTTGTTTTAGTTAGTTGTTGGCGCATCGGCTTCTATGGCCATAATGCATTTTCCAAGATTTTTGCAGTACTCTGATCCAAGCCGGAGGCGGGATTTGAACCCGCGACCTTTGGGTTGCCAGGCAGGCACTTTACCCACCCGGATAGCCCTGTCGGCAACAGTACTAAGCACAGTAGGTTCCAATACCTCTCGTGTTTGGGGTTTTTCATAAAATATATTTGAACTCACAGGTTGGGGGGGGATCATTTGGTTTACCTGTATAATTTATTTAAAAAAAAAGGTACTTTGTTTGCACAATGATAAACTTTAAATTAAACAATTATACACACCTCTTTCTAATTTAAATATTTTATTCATTTATTTTTTAAAATTATAATTCTAATATCGTGTACCAGGACAGTTTTTTACTGAAATTGAATCCTATTACATTTTTAATGTTTTTTTTTGTTTTGTTCTTTTTATAGTGTATTACTATTTTGTTCTAGCAGTGTTCTGACATTGTTGCAAATTTTAGTGTGAAACCAGTCTTTACTCTAAAATTACATAAGAACTGGCAGTGGATGAGCAGTTGCAAATTCTAATTCTAACTTTTGTATTAAATTTTTAAGGAAAAAAAAGGGGAGGGGTGGAAAATAGCAATTAAAGTGGATTAATTTTGATATAATTTAATTGTAGGTAGAGAAATTGAAAACAAAATGTCACTTATTAATCATTCCTTTGGAATATCTATTGCATATCTGTTCCTTATTTTTATTTTGCAATGTAAATAATTATATGTATATTTAAAATATGATTTTTAGGATTATAAATGTTACAGAATTTTTGATATGTTCTAGGGGTAACTACAACACCATTACCACCTGGACCTGAATCTTTATCTAGTGCCACAACAACCCCATCTCCAGCATCATCCTCCACAAGTCCAAGTACCCCTTGCTCTTCTTCCTCAGCTTCTTCCACTTCACTGCCTTCAGCTACGTCAGTTCCCGTAACTACACAAGTTCCAGGAACACCATTGGTTTCCCATACTTTCACTCGCAATTCTTCACAGCGAAGCAGTCATCACAGAGAGAAGCGGCATTCACTTTCAGCGCTTTCAGCCAATCAGAGATCACCACAAATTCCAGGATTGCATCGTCATTCCATGGAAATTCTTAGCACTACTAGTCCAGATGGAGGGTCTGAGAATTCCAATCTCGATACCACTACCCCTTTTACCAGTACTGCCAGTCCACCTGTCATCACCTCCACTTCTAGTGGTTTAGTTTTAGCACCGTCTCCAACTCAGGTGAGATGAATATGTATTATTTCCAAATTAAACAGTTTTTCCTCTTGGAACATTAAAAATTTTACTCTGCTAAGTCAATATAATTATTTAATAATTTATTTATTTTATTTATTTGTTAATTAAGGTATACTAGAATAATGTTTTTTTTCTGGTGTCATTGAAAGTCCTTTAAAGGCATTGGAACACTTGCTCTGTATTGGTTTATACAGAATGTGTTGCTCTTTATGGTTACATAAAACTGTACTAAGGTTAAATGACAAACATATTTACAACTGTTTGTTTATTCAATAGGTTTATTCCTCAACACGGTAATGTTTGTAAATAAAAAATCTCTGAAATGATCTCTAAAACAGAGATAATATCTACAAGAATAAACTATGAACTTATTTTTGCATTCTGGAATGCTCCTGAAATTGATTGTGTTTCAAACACTATGAATCATGGCTGCTCAGGGAAAATAACCAGAAGCTTGTCATGTATTTCATATCATTAGATAGTGTTTGGGAGAGTTTAATCGATTGTACATAATATTGTGCATTTGTATAATAGCTATCAAGATATTAAGAGTAAGGGAGCTACTAATTTACTTAACAAGTACAGGGCAATGTTGAGAAAAAGTCACAAGTTAGGATTAAATTTGAAAGTATCTGCACTTCATCCCAAATGTAATAGGAAGGAGTACATTATAAGAGTTTGTCAATCAGTTTGGCCCTGGAGAGATTGTACAAGGCTCATAGGTTAGAATTTTTCTCAGTGTGCTCTGTGCTTGTTAACAGGAGAGACTGTTTTTACAGGTATAGGATGCACTAAAATAAAAGGAATGCTGATGCTGTCAAGGTACTGTTAGGTGTGTCAAAAAATTGTTAGCTTGGGAGAGGGGGATACACAGACTAATAGATTAGTAGTGACTGCAGGCAGAAGTGTAAGTGATGCTTGCCTGGAAAGTAAGGTGTCTGGGATTACAAGGCCTGTTGGGCTCCTTGTGGAAAAAGTAAGTACATGCGCTGTGCTGTGTTACTAAGAGTTAAAATAGGTGTGTGTGTATATTTGTTGTACGTTAATGCTAGGAGTTTAGTAAACAAATTTTATGAATTTAAAGTACTGGTTAAGTCATCCAATGTGTACATTATAGGGATAAGGGATGCATAGTGTCACTTAGACATAAGGGATGCAAAAGTATGGGGAGTACAATGTCGAGGGCTTAGTGTCAAACAACATTAACTATATAATCATTTTATAGTAAATGTTTTTATAGTTAACCAAAAAAAAGTCATTTGACATTTTCTTGGTTTACTGGAAATGTGCTTATAGCCCAAACTAACTTGTAAAGGACTAGAGAAATGTTTGATATGATATGCATCGTTATTTGTATAAAGTAAAACTAAAGTTATCTCAAAACAAAAATACAGTTTTGTAGTTAACATTGTTTGACACTAAACCCTCGATGTGAACATAGTGTTGAGGGTTAAGTGGCACTAGTGGTTGCCCACAACTCTGTCAGTTCTCTTGTGTTGAGATGCAGTTCCCTGTAAATACCAGAAAGAATGAATGATGTATTGTTAATGTCATGTAACATTGGGTTCTGTTTTCTTATTGCCTCAACCTAGGGGCTTGTGTGTACTACAGACCTGTAGTTGCCAACCATGGCATGAGGAGCCAGGCCAAGTTGTCTGGAATCATTACTCTGGCTAGGCTTGTCCCTGGAGTTGCCTGAGCTTCCCAGGGTTTGCTCACAAACAAAAATTAAATAAAATAAAGTTAAAATAAAATAAAAATAAAGTTAAAATAAAAGAAAAAAGTAAAATAAATAAATAAAAATTAAAATAAATTAAATAAAAAATTAAAATAATAAAAAAATGCTGGCTAGTGCAGGAGTTCCCTAGCTATTATAAGTTCCCCTCTGCTGGAATTTGCCATCCTTCAGGTAAGGAGTGGGTATTCATCAGTTCTGCTCTAGTCTTGTTGGTTGCTAGGTAGATGGAAGTGACTGTGTTTGCACATTTTGTCTTAGTCTGTTGTTTTTTATAATGAATACTTCTTGAATATAATCAGATAGATTGTTGTATTTTGTCCTTTTCAGTGGGCAGGTAAGTGTTCACTGAAAAGGACAAATTATTCTGGAGATCAGTAGATCCCTGGAGAGATCATAATTGGGACAGCAGTGTATGACATTCTCCCATGTCTCATCTTCACAAAAATTACACTCTGAGCTATCTACCAATCCAAGGGAGTGTAATTTTTGCTTAAAGAGTCCATGGCCTGTAATGAAGTATGTGACATTCAATCCTGGAGCAAACCAGGGACATTTCCTCATGTCTAGACACTTGATATTGGGGATAAATCTATAACTTGCCCTACCCAGTGTAGTGGTATACTACCTGCTTTGCCAGGTAGTATACCACTACACTGGGTAGGGCAAGGGCGAAGTTTTGAAGCACTTGCTTCTTTTCTTATTTTATATTGTTACTTGGGTTGATTGTGATGTTCAGGATTGTTGCAGATAACTGTTTCCTTTGGTGACAGGATAATCTCCTATAAACAACTTCTAAATCCAGTGGGAGGTTACCCATGATGATCTGCAGGGCACAAGTTGAAGTGGTTGTGCATTCTTGTGTGATGGGTAGTAGGATCAGCCTTTGCAATGAGCGTAGTGTTTTCCTGATTAGTGATTTATCTACTCTGTGGCACCATATGTTACCATGGGGATGGGGGAAGAAAGATGCTTTTATAAAGAGTTGATAAAGCCTTACCTCTCAGCCCCCCAATCTGAGTGGTGGGTCACCCTCCTATTAAGCTTCTATACTTTGTCTCTAGTATATTGAATATGATATACAAATACAGTGTGTATAGAAAGGACAGACAGAACAGGAGGAGTACAATGTCGAATTAGTTAAATAGAACATGAAATATAAAGCAGTGCATCCAGTTGACACAGGTAGCCAGCACAGTGTTGAGTTAGTTTTTTGTGACATAAGTACTGGGAATTGTAGACATAATGACTGTGATGAGTATAATGAACAAGTAAACAGAGAAATAGAGTGGGCCAGTAAATCAGAATAAATTATAATATGGGATTTAACTTTCCAGATATTGACTGTAACTTGTGGGTTGTCACTCACATGCTAGTAAGACATTTGTGGATTTATTGGATGACTGTTTTCTACAGCAGCATGTTAGAGAAGCAACAGAAGGGGACAGTCTGTTGATCTGGTTATTAGCAGTCACTCTTCATGCATTAAGAAACTGTAAATTAAAAGAATTGCTAGGTGACTGTGATCACTGTGTACTGATGTGAAATTTATTTAAAGATGTAACTGCTATCAGAGGCAGGCTTTTGCTTTTGGAAAGGTGATTGCAATTGTCTCAGACATTTTTTAAATTCTGTGCAATGGGACCAGTTGATAACAATGGCAAATTCTAAATGGAAAGCATTCAGAGAAGTAATTGCAGAAGCTACTAGGCTTTTTATACCAACTGTTCAAGGCTTAGATCTAAATGAATGCCCAATGAACTGATGAGATTTGTAGCAGAGAAGAAACATGCATGGGATGCATATAGATTTTAAGGTAATATAGAAGGCTACATTAGATATGCAGTCGTCACAAAAAAATTTAGACATCTAAAACAGATTGCGTAATTTTTTTTTCATTATTTATTATTTTTTTTTGGCTCGTGTAGCATAAGCCATAGGCTTCCCTGCACCTTGTGGCCATTGCTAATACTAATTCTCTAGGAAAGAATGCAAAGAAAAGCAACAAAGACTTCTTACTCAAGTATAAACAAGTTCCTCTTGTTTATGTAAACTCTAGAAGGAACATGTGAATCATATTTGTCTGCTAGATATTAATGGTGATATTAATATAACCTAGATTAGCAGTTCTCAACCTTTTTTAATATTTGTACTACCAAAACCAAAATTGAAAAATTTCGGTGCCACTCATTAAAATATGTATTTGTATTAAGAGGAAAAGTCAAGAATATTCACATAATAAGACTGTTATAAATTATACATATTTTTATTTCATTTTTAATACAAAAATTTCAAACTAAATAACAAATATTAAACAAAACAATACAAAATAAACTACAAAATACTTTTAACATGGTGATTTATTTGTAATCAATAACAATTAAATGCAATAAATTGGGAGAATTTGAGCAAATATTTAACAAAAATAATTGTTAATGTGACACTTGAGCTTGTTAGCTCAAGTGTCACATTAACACAGTAATTAGTTTCTTTATATCTGGTTCTATTTTACTTAATTTCAAATATAAATTTGGCTCCAAAGTGAGTCTTGTTCTACATTTGTTTTTTAAATACAACATAAAAGAAAATGATGTTTCACATAAATATCTCGAACACAATGGTATTAAAAATTTTATTGCTCTTTTTGAAATTTCTTTGATTGAAGAAATTTCAGAAAGAGTTGTTTTTGAAATCCATTAAATTTCTCTCACAAGAAATTTCTAAAAGTTCTTTTTATTTAGAAGAAACATTCTGGTACATAATCTGAAGAAAATGGATTCCTGATCCAGTTTTCGTTTTCATAATTTTCTGGGAAATGCAATTTGAAATTATGTATTAACTGAAAACAGTGACTTTTTATATTTGATACTAATTCATGTCTCAATATTAAATTATTTTCTCCAAGAAAATTTTTTGAAGTTGGTAGGAAACTTAAGACCTTTTTATTCAAGTCTTTGATGATTAACTCAAGTTTTTTTATTGTTTCATTTACTTTAGCATTAGCATTAGTAGAGGCATACAATGCAAGAAAGCAAACTTATGCAGCATCATCAGCCAACAAAAAAAAAAAAAAAAAACCCCTCCCATTTCACCCCTCCATTCGTTCCAAATGCCTGCCCAGCTCAGCCTTAAATTTATTTAGGCTATCAACTTCCACAACAAAAGATGGAAGTCTGTTCCACCAATCGACTACTCACTGGCTAAAGGCAAATTTACACACATCTATTCTACAACTGTCTTTCCTCAGTTTGAATCTATGCTTCCCTCAGGTTCCTAATCTGAGCAAGAAGAAGAATCTCATCAGCATTCAGCTTGCTCAACCCATTCAAGGCCTTATACACCACAATCAGATCACCTCGCAGGTGCCTACTCTCCAGGTGCAGTACTGAAGCCTCTCTTGGTAAGAGCATCCCTTTGTTCCCCTCACTAATCTTGTCGCCCTTCTTTGTACTTGTTCTAGCAACTTTACATCCTTCCTAAAATGAGGCCTCCAGACCTGTACTCAGTATTCTAGCTGTGGTCTGACCATTGCCTTGTACAATGGGATAATTACCTCTCCATCCTTGCTAGCAAAATTCCTATATATCATTGAGAAGATTCCATGAGGATAAATGGGCCTGTTGTACTGAAATCCATAGTGATATGAAATAATGGTAACGTATATATCCAGTAAAAATATCTTTAATTATACTTTGGAGCTTTCGAGGCTGAATGTGCCTCTTTATCAACAAATAGAATGTGGAAACTTTAGAGATAAAAATAATTTTTAAAAATAACTGGAATCCATAGTGATATGAAATAATGATAATGTATATATCTAGTATCTTTAATTGTACTTTGGACTTTCGAGGCTGAATGTGCGTCTTTATCAGCAAATAGAATGGAAACTTTAGAGATAAAAATAATTTTTAAAAATAACTGGAATCCATAGTGATATGAAATAATGATAATGTATATATCCAGTATCTTTAATTATACTTTGGAACTGTCGAGGCTGAATGTGCCTCTTTATCAACAAATGGAATGGAAACTTTAGAGATAAAAATTATTTTTATCTCTATAGTTTCCATTCTATTTGGGGCACTAAAAGGGGCATGCATCCACTGCCATGGGCACGTGCCCCTTTTAGTTCTGTTGTGGCCAACATTGCCATGGAAGAATTGGAAGAACAGATATTTCTGAACTCATCAGTACCTGTTACAACATGGTGCAGATACTTCGGTGACATCTTCAGTCATCCCACGTGGTTCTGAAGCAACATTGCTAGAATATCTCAATTATTTGTCAATGTCCGTCCAGTTCACTCTAGAGTTAGAAGTAGATGGATCTCTCCCATTCAAGCATCTGGTAAACTGCTTGGGCCCACATATAGAAACCTCAGTATATCGTAAGCCAACGTGGTGCGGACAGCTCACACACTACCGATTCGGCCATGCCCTTAGCCATCTCAACAGCACTGCCCACACTCTATTCTCCAGGGCTTGGAGAATAGATGAACAGATGAAGCTAGGCGCAATGAGATTTCCAGAGTGAGGACAGACTTGATCAAATGTGGCTACCCAACCTCACAAGGAATTCCTAATCCCATTTCACAAATATATGTGGTCTCAATTCTAATCTCAACGATGTCCATTTCCACTTGCAGTCTGCCAAACCCCATGTACTTTTTCTGACAGAATCTCAGTTATCGGTTGATTCATCTACTGCTCATCTCAGATGTCCAAATTATTCGCTGTATGATTCCTTGTGCATATGTCCGTTCTGATATTCCCTGTCAGAGACTTGGCAATTTGGAATCTCCTCTCTTTGATCTTCTCTGGCTTAAAATCTCTCTACCTCATTGTGTCAAATTCATCTGTTGTCTCTACCGTTCTCCCAACTCCACTAATCACTTGGAGCTCTTTGACTTCCTCTCTTTGCAACTTGACTTTCTCCAGTCCAACTTTCCTAACAGTGAAAGTAATTTTCCTTGGTGATTTTAATGTTCACAACTCCAGCTGGCTTCCGTTTTCTAGTCACACCGACCCAGCAGGTCGAGATGCTGAGGCTTTTGCAATTACTAATGACCTAGCACAGATCGTTCATTTATCTACAAGAATACCGGAGAATCCTAATCATACAGCCGATACACTTGATCTTTTTCTCACAAACAACCCTTCTAAGTACACGGTTGAAGTGAGAGGTCCTTTAGGCACTTCAGATCACAACTTGGTGATTGTCTCTTCTCCAATGGAACCTTTATCTCATGGCTATTCCCAACCACGTGTTGTTTGGCATTACAAGAATGCAAAATGGGATGACCTGCGAGACTTCTTTTCTTCTTTTCCTTGGTCGGATTACTGTTTCAAAACTTCTCGTGGCGCCTCCGTAGCCAGGTGGGAAGGAGCAGCAGCAGTGCGTAGCACACGCTTCTTGATTAAATCGGGGTTCGCGCCCGTCACCACCAAATACGGAGGATGCGGAAAGGTCAGGGAATGACCGCTGCATAACCCGGAGAAATATGGCCTTGGTTGCTAATGCTCTTTAAAAAAAAAAAAAAACAACCAACCAAAACTTCTGATGTCAACGTTTTCTCAGATCGTGTCAGTGAAATTATTCTTGCAGGAATGGAATCCCTTATCTCACACTCCACTTTAAAATCTCGTCCTTTATCTAAACCTTGGTTTTCCAATAAATGTGCTAAGGCTGTCCAAGAGAAGAATGTTGCATATCGTAATTGGCTTGTTTCTAATTCTTCAGTTTCATTTTCTGCCTACACCAAAGCTTGCAACAATTGTAAAGCAGTTATTAATCAGTCCAAACTAGAGTTTGAACAGGCTAAGAGTAGAAAACTTGCTTCTTGCCCTAATGGTAGCCGAACATTCTAGTCTCTTGCCAAAGCTATTGGCCGCAACTTTTGCCCATCTGTGCTCCCCCCTCTGTCCAAACCAGATGGTTCTGTTGCCACTTCAGCCAAGGATAAAGCTGACCTACTAGCATCCCATTTTTCTTCCAGCTCATGTATTAATGATCTTGGTAAAACACCTCCCACCATTCCCAACACGCTCCATTCAATGCCTCCTGTGGTCTTCCGTCAAAAGGATATCAGAAGAATTTTGATGAATCTTGATGCTAAGAAAGCTCCAGTTCCTGATGGTATTTCTCCCCTTGTTCTCAAAACATGTGCTCCTGAACTTACTCCTATTCTTTGCCACCTTTTTTCACTTTCTTATTCCAAAGGTGTTTTTCCTTCTGCTTGGAAATTTGCTCATATCCAGCCAGTTCCTAAAAAGGGTGACAAATCCCTCCCATTCAATTATCGTCCCATTGCAATTACTTCTACTCTTTCTAAAGTAATGGAGAAATCAATTAACCGCCAACTCTTAAACTACCTAGAAACCTTCCATCTGATCGACGATCACAAGTATGGATTCCGTCAATGTCGATCCACTGGAGATATTCTGGCATATGTTACCCATTTATGGACTAATTCAATGGAAAGGTTCGGTGAAACACAAGTAGTTGCTCTTGACATCTCAAAGGCTTTTGATCGTGTTTGGCATAAAGGTCTTCTAAACAAGCTTCCATCTTATGGTTTGCCAACTGTTTTTAGTAATTGGTTATCCAGTTTTCTCTCTGATCACTTACTGATGGTAGATGGCTCTCTGTCTTCTAACTTCTCCACTAATGCCAGTGTCCCCCAAGGTTCAGTTCTTTTCCTCTTGTATATCAATGACCTTCTTCCATTGACTGGAAATCCTATCCATAGTTTTGCCGATGATAGCACATTGCATTCAACTTTCCATTTCGAGAAACCTTGTCCTGCTCAATCAGCTTCAACTTCTCGAAAATCTGCTACCAATTCCTTAAATGCCGATCTTCAGGTAATTCTCCAGTGGGGCAAAGACAACTTAGTCAATTTCAACCCTTCTAAAACTCAGTCTTGTCTTATATCTCGCAAAAAGGATTCTTCTACTCCTATGCTTATCTTTAGTGACACTCCGATTTCTAGGCAAAATGATATATCTCTTTTGGGGATTACCCTGACTTCTAATCTCTCTTGGCACAAGTACATTACAAATATTGCTTCCTCTGCATCTAAAAAACTTGGTTTTCTCCTTCGCTCTCGGCGTCACTTTTCTTCCAAACAGCTGCTCACTCTGTATAAATCATAAATTCGCACTGCCATGGAATATTGTTCCCACATCCCACATCCCAAAACTTGGTTTTCTCTTTCTCTCTCGGCGTTACTTTTCTTCCAAACAGCTGCTCACTCTGTATAAATCACAAATTCGCACTGTCATGGAATATTGTTCCCACATCTGGGGGCGGTCCCCCCAAAACCTCTCTCAGGCTTCTTGATTCCATTCTGAAGAGGGCAGTTAGGTTAATTAATGATTCATCTCTAACAGAGTCTCTCCACTCGCTTTCTCATAGACGCACTTTTTCTGCTGCATGCCTCTTCTACAGATACTTCCATGGGCACTGTTCTTCTGAATTGGCTTCTATAATTCCTGCTCTCTCTTTCAAAGCAGTCCGAACACATGCTGCCGCCAACCAACATCCATTTACTGTCCAACTTCAAACCCACAGAACCAACTTTTCATCTTCCTCATTTATTCATGCAACTGCCGTTTTCTGGAACAACCTTCCTTCATACGTATTTCCTGAAAATTATAACCTACAGAAGTTCAAGTCCAGTGTCAACAAATATCTTCTTTCAGTCTTCTTAACCTCAAACCCAAGCACGGTACTTAGTACTATAGTTTCTAATACCTCTCGTGTTTGTGGTTCACATAAAAAAAACCAAAAAACCCCCCACATATTGGACAAGTGCTTATTACAAGTGCAGGAGCTCATAGTCCACCCAAGACCGCCATCAACTCAGGACAATGTGCCTACTGCCTACATTCCCTATTATCTAGGCATGTCAGGCCGGATCTCAAAAATCCTTCAAGAATACCACATAAAATGCATGCAGTTGCCTGGTAGAAACTTATGTTGTCTAGTTTCCAACATAAAGACTCCGGTCACCCTTCTCTTACGCATTAGTGTGGAATACCGCATAGCCTGCAAAGATTGTGACAGCTGCTACATAGAAGAGACCTCGAGATGTCTTCAAGACCGCCTCGCTGAATACGAACAAGATCGATTCGCCTTGCTGAGACTGATCAGTTTGCAATTGCATAATACTACTGGTCGAACCACCACGACCTCAATCCCAATCGGGATTGAGGGACTACAAAGTAATTGACCAGTCCTGACACTTTCGCCACCCCCTCTGGTTAGAGTCAGTTAATATATTGTGCAATTCAAGAGCCATGAGCCGCTGCAAAGGTATGAGACTACAGCCCATCTTAGAGGCAACTGTTTTAAGTCTAGATAAGTGCTGGAGGAAAAACTACGCATGTCCATGCAGCAAAATGAACACCAGTTTAATGGTTGAATGGCCTACCTCGTGCCCTCGCATGGCTCACTGCATGCACAACTCTGCGTCCGTTAAAATAATTTTTATCTCTGAAGTTTTCATTCTATTTGTTGATAAATAGGCACATTCAGCCTCGAAAGCTCCAAAGTATAATTAAAGATATTTTTACTGGATATATATGTTATCATTATTTCATAAGATTCCATGGCTTGCCCTGGCAGCCCATCTGCTCTGCTCAGCGAACTTCATATTTGACTGCACAATTACCCCCAGATCTTTTTCACTTTCCTGAATGTTGTACCACACAGTACGTTTCTTCTTGGGTTATTGCTATCCACTTTGTCACTGACAGCGAAAAAAAAGTCACATTTGATCCTTGTAAAGTTAAATTTGGATCATTACATCTTCCAAAAATATCAGCTAAATATGCTAATCTAGCCAACCATAATTCATCAAAGAAATATTCTTTTAATTCACATTTTGAATCTCAAAGGAAAACTCACACTTCCAATCGATATTCAAAAAGATGATTTAAAACTTTACCTCTGGACAATCATCTAACTTCACTATGCAGTAGTAGTTTTTTGTGGTCACTCCCCATCTCTTGGCATAAAATTTTGAACCTTCACAAATTAATGCACGGGATTTAATAAAATTAACAATCTTAACTGACTGATCTAAAACAGTTTTCAGTTCTTCGGGTATCGCTTCACGGTGAATACTGCAGTGAGTGAACTTAGCTTCAGGAGTGACTTTCTTTATGTTAGATAAAGAAAGTCACCCCTTTAACAGGAAAGCAACACTGCTATGCTTTCCTGTTAAAGCCCCAGCTCCATCAGTACCAGGGCTTGCAAACCGGTTTTCATATTGAGTTGTTAAAACCGAAACCGAGCTTCTAAAACCGGATTCGAATATTTTTTGTTTGTCCTCAAATATAGCTTTTGTTACCCACATTTTCTTTTGTTTGTTCATTTGTCTGGATCATTCAACTGCTTTATGTTTTAAACATGTTTTTTTATTTTATTTTATGTTTAGGTACGAATCTCATGGGCAAGTGGCCCAAATCTAGGAGGGGTACATTTTATCTTCCCACCTGTATCATGGCATGATGCAGGTACTCATTTATGACTGAGTGAGGTGGAGCGATAGCATAAAAGAAAATGCTCAACATTTCTCCGTTCCATCTATCTTGTTCGCCAGGCAAGTTATGGAACGCACCTTATTGATGGTTACCCACCGGAAACAGATTCGCTGAATATTGCATCAAATTTCAATCGTATAAAGTTTCTTGCTTCTTTATTCCTATTAAATTTGCGATAAAATGTTCTCCAAAAAAAGCAGCTTCACCAAATTTAGCTTTTATGTAATTTTGAAAATACAATAGATTTAATTGGGGGGGGGGGGAGAAATTGCAAGTAAATAAATAAAAAAAAATTTTTGTGAAAATTTTGAAACTTGTCTCGTTTAGACTCTTCATTCAGTGCTTGCAGGAGTGATGCATAGTATTGTGCCTTTGTTATCTTCAATATTTTTATTTAAAATTGTCAGTGATATAAATTCCTACTAATTAATATTTATTACTCTTAATATTTCTAAGATGAAACCAAATGTATGGAATTATTTTGCTCGAAAAAGCAAAGATGAAGCACAATGTTCGAAATGACAGAAGATAATGAAGTCGTCTGGAGGATCTACATCATCTTTGATGTTGCATTTAAAGAAAATGCATCAGATTGACATTAAACAAGATAACAGTGAACCTCCCGTAAAAATGGTAAGAACATTAGAAAACTTTATTGTTAAAAAAATCTGTGGAAGAAGAGATTTCAAAATTAGCTGCTTTAGATGGATTTTCTTTTAATTCAATTGCCAAGAGTGAGTTTATACAATCAAGCCTTCACCTTCAGAGAAATAAATATGATAAATTACCACCAGCCTCAATGAATGGAATTAAAAATATGGTTTTGAATTATTATAAAACTAAGAAAGAAGAACTCATTCAGCATTTCAAAAATTCATTGGTTTTGGGTGCACGGTATTCATTGACTCTATACAAAATAAAAGGTATATGAATATAAATGTACATTCAAAAGACAATCATTGGTCGTTAGGTCTTATTGAGATTAATGGTTCACTTGATAGGAGAAGAACTGAGCAAATTGTGAATGGACACTTGAAGGAATTTGGTTTGAACTTGGATGAGGACATTGTTGCCTGGACCACCGATGGAGCAGCAATGATGATTAAGTTTGGCAAGCAAATTACGCCTAATTATCAACAATGTATAGCCTATTGTATACATATGTCAGTTATAGATGTACTTTATGAAAAAGCAATCAATTATGGTGCCACAGTTGTGAGTCTCCCAAAGACAATGAAAAAAATGAAAATAATGAAGAAAATAGTGATGATGATTTAGAAGTTGAAGAAAGACAGCAAGGCATGCTTTATCAAACCGGCTTTACCGATGAGCTCATTTATTTCTTCAATCCAATGGCCAATATTGCACAAACTATTAACAAAGTCAGAAAAATTTGCAAGCTTTTTCGAAAATCGCCTACCAAAAAATGACATATTACGAAATTGTTAAAGCAAAATTTAATGGGAAAGAATATAAACTTATATTAGATTGCAAGACTAGATGGAATAGCACATTCTATATGATTGAGAGATTTTTGAAATTGAAAAATTGCATTCCAAATGCTCTATGTGCAGTACTGTCAACTGAAGCTGTGTCTGACGATGACTGTAAAACACTTGAATTGCTATGTGAAACTTGGCGACCAGTTGAAATGATTCTGAAGACTATAACCTCAGAAGATACAGACTTACTTAAAGCAGAGTCTTCAATAGAATTTCTGCTTGCTAAGCTTGATACAGCAGAAAACACATTTGCTTTAAAGTTTCACCAAAGCCTTTTGCAGCGTTACAATGCAAGACGAAATTGCCAAACTGTGACTTTGTTGAGCTATCTACACAACCCCAAAAAGTTTAGGAAAGAAGATTCAGGTTCAAGAACTTTTGATTTTCCAAAAAGCATGCTGAAGAGATTTATCAGAGATTATTTGCAAAACATTCCGAAGGAGTCTTAGCATTGAATGAAGAAACTGAAATAAAACGAACTGTTCTTTTAGAAGAAAACAGACTCATCTAGTTCCGATGTTGGGGATACACTCATGCGAGAGTACGATAGTGTAATTTATTATTATTATTATCATCATCATCTGTTTATTAACCTTAGGTTCACCCCTAAGAGATTAACTGTGAAGAGCCTTCAAAATATCCGAGTGAATTGGAAATCAGCAAAGAATTTAAAATTTTGGAGGCAACTATCAGTAGAAGTGAAAAGCTGGAGAAAGTTTATAGAGCACTGCTGACCATTAAAATAACACATGTCCAATTTGAGAGCGTGTTTTCGATCACTGGTCTCTTTAACACAAAAATAAGGTCAAGTCTATCAGGAAAAATGCTTAATATACTGTGTTTTTTAAAGGATCATTTTCAGAAAAAAGCTGAGCAATAAATAGTAAAGAATTTCCCCAAGCTGTTTTTTTTTTCCACATTATTATTATTTATTATTATTATTATTATTATAGGGCTTATTATTTTTTTGTTTACTATACGAGAGGATAGTTTTTATTCAAAGAATTTGAATACAATTTGTAATTTTGTATAATCTCAAGCTGGTTACTTTTTTGGAGCATTTTAATTTTTTTATTTTTTTTTAAATAAGAGGTGATAGATTTTGTTTAAAAGATTTGATTACGATTTGTACAATCTACCCAAGATAAAATAATACCTGTTATAAGCTTTTAATTATTTTCCCTAAGTCTGAGAAAATCGGTTTTAAGAGTAAACTTCGGTTAAACTCGGTTTTATGCAAGCCTTAATCAGTACACATGTCAGTGCAATTCTTCCAAAGAATATTGTGTTCAGTCGTAAAATTGTCCAGTTTTTTAAATATTTCATTTGCAGTTGTTTTACTAAATCCTTATGCAGACTTTTACTAAATCCTCAATGCTGGACAGTAACTTTCTAAAGCTACAGTGTATACTGATAGCAACTACTGTGTAAGAGAGTTTTCCAGGAAGGAATAAAAAACAGTGCGAGATAAACTTTCCTGAGAAATATATAGCTATCTGCTCGGACGTTGAACAAACAAAATATTTGAAAATCAACACGATTTGCGAACTGTTAGATTGAAAAAAAAAAAATTGGTAAAACGTGTAATTATTTACCTTTAGAGGAGGAAATTTTTAATGTTTTATTTTTCATAAATTTGAAAAAATTCAACCTTTATTCATGTCCACCAAATCTTTTTCCATGTACTACTGGTTGAGAAACGCTGACCTAGATATTAATTTAATTGCCAACGATCTTGCTCAGGTTGGCCACAAATTTAAGAGATATTTCGCATCTACATTCACATGAGGACTTTTTAGGGAAGGGGGGGTTGCCAGAAATGTATCAAAGTCTAAATGGCAACTGAATTTTGTCATAACCAAGAGGAAAGTGAAAGAGAACCTGTTGAAGATTAATAAAAAGAGACACCTTGCATGGATACAATCTATTCAGCTATATTAAGGAAGGCAGCAAAATAGTTTTAGCAAACCTTTAGTCATAATTATGAGCACATCCTTGGATTCAGGGAGGTCCCTGTGGAATAGAGGTATGCAAATGTTTCCCAAATTTACATGGGGGTTAATCAGATGTTTTCCAAATTTACATGGGGGTAATTGCAGACCCTGTTAGCTTAAATACTGTGACACAGTATCAAAGAAGCTGAGTATAATTTGGATGCAGAGCATAATTTGCCATCATATACTTAAATTTCAGGAATGCTTTTGTTACTGTTGCACATAAAAGATTGCTGTACAAATTGGAGCATTGTGGCATTAGAGTCAACTTACTGCTATGGATAAAGAAATGTTTGAATGGGATAGGATAAAGAAATGTTTGAATGGGAGAAGATAAAGAAATGTTTGAATGGGAGAAGATAAAGAATGTGCATCAGTGAGCACTGCTCTACTTGAACTATTGTTACTAGTAGAGTTCCCTAGGGTATAGTGCTGGGTCCGTTGTTGTTTCCTTTATTAAGGATATTGATAAAGGCATATCAGTCTTAATTTTTAAGATTTCAAATGATACGAAAGTCAGCAGGGTGGTTTAATGACAGCAATCAGGATGTTACTGAAAAAATTTTGAAAAATTAGGCACATCAGCATTAGTAGGGCCTAAGATGCAAGAAAGCAAGCTTATATAGCATCAACCAAAAAAAAAAAAAAATAAGTAATCTAAGCAAGAGAAAGAATCCCATTAGCATTGAGCTTGCTCAATCCTTTCAAGGCCTTATACACCTCAATTATATCACCTCACAGGTGCTTGGTCTCCAGAGGCTGCAATTTGCAGAACTTTAGCCTTTCTTGGTAACATCAACCCTTTGTTCCACTCACCAATCTCGTTGCCCTTCTCTGTACTCGTTCCAGCAGGTCTACATCTTTCCTAAAATGAGGCCTCCGGACCTGTATACAGTACTCAAGGTGTGGTCTTACCATTGCCTTATACAAGGGGACATCACTCCCTTATCCCTGCTAGCAAAATTCCTGTATATCATTGACAAGACACCATGAGCTACTCTTGCAGCCTTATTGCACTGCTCAGAAAACTTCATATCTCATCACTGCACAATTAAGACTTTGAATACATTGAGTAAGCTTAATGCTGATGGCATCCTTTCTCTTCTTCAGACTACACACATCAGGGTATATAAATTCAAATTGAGGAATGATGGTTGCAGGATCAGTGTCTACCTATTACTAAAGTTCTGGGTATGTCTGTCATCACATGTAATGTAGTCCTCAAGGCATTTTGTTAATTTTTTGTGTTAACAAAACACATTTCTATTGTGGTTTATAGTATTTTTTTTGGGGGGGGGGTCTTAATTTTGATTTCAAAGTCTGTATTCCACAGAAAGGGTTCTTTATAGTAAACATACATCAGTATTCTAAGATCGCAAATTGAACAGAAGAGATGTTTCCTGCAATTCTGGTGTCAGAATTTGTTTATGCAGTGAATAACAGGTTCATGCAGGTAGTTCTCAACTTTACGAGATAATTCGTTCTTAGCACGCGCTCATAAAGCGAAAACTCGTAAAGCAGGAATTTATTTCCCATAGACCTAATATTAAAAATAGGGGTTACATTATCAACAATGAAATTTGCAAGCTAATTAGTTTATGTTTAAACAATGATTGATTTATCCGAAGAAATGAAAACGTAGCCTGTAAAATCAAGCAAATTATAATAATAGAGAAATTATTTATGACTAACAAATGTTAAAGAATGTTTATTCTTCATCATCATCATTGACTAAATGCACACTCGTCGATCACTCTTTATTGCTCGGCACTCATTGGTTTGTTGCACAAGGAGTCGTCTTCTTCAGAAATGCTTCAAGAGGCATTTATTTCCAAGATTTTCTCTCTCTCTCTCTATAAATTTCAATAGCATGCATAAACATTTTTTAATGGAATGCAGAAATTGCAACTAACACGATTTGCACGGAATAACAAATTTACGAAGCAAAAAAAAAAAAGGAATGAAGAGAAGATTCTGAAAATTTATTTATGTTTTTTATACGATTGAAGATTTCAGTAAAGGGTAAACACATTTCACCTTAATAACGTAAAAAACCACACAATTCCATCTATCGATATTTTTGCAAATGCAATAAGATCGAGTTTACTACCCATTTATAATCGCTTGCAGTAACAGAAAAGCCCAATAAACCAGAAAGTGCAAATTGTTTTTATTGTTTTAAGGTCGTAACTTCCAGAAATGTGCTTTAGAAAAATATCACAAAGACGTTCAAAATTGGTTCTTATAACATATAATAACGATGTGTAGTGCATTTAATGATTTGAATTAGTAACTAATACAATTTACACTATAACAACGACCTTTTAGGAGTTATATAGCAAAAATTTGAACTTCTGAGGTCGTGGAATGAATTACCAAAAAACAATGTATTATTTGGTTCACATTACGATATTTTCGAGGTACGATGGTAATCGTAAAGTGCGGTACACTGTATTGTATAACTACGCACATGGTTTGAAATGCAATAGTTATGAACATTCATTTTTTGCAATTAATGTTCATATTTTCGATTTTGTTGATACTTGATACTTTGGGGAAAAAAAACCCCGGGAACTCTTAAAGCGAGAACTGCCTGTATTTCAATATTGTGTTGTGTGACATCTTACAATTTCCCACTAGATTCTTGAAATCAGATTTACAAATTTTTAATTTTCCCTTTCATAGATATCAGCATATGAATGCATAGTAGAAGTCAGAGACTACTACTACTGCTTCAGTTGTCCTCTCTCCAGTTTGCAACAGTGCTTGCCTGGAAGTGAGTTTATATTCAAAATGGTCTAATCTGTTGAAAACATAAGATTCGGTGGCATGGGTTTCATTGATGCATTTCTAAATTCGGTAAATTCAGCAGTAAATTTTTTAATGGAGGATTTTTATTCTGTTTGTCTCCAGGAAATTGAGTAACTTTCCATGATGATATTCCACGATAACAGCATTTGAATGTTTCTGTAAACAAAATAAAAAAATAATAATAAATAAATAAATAAATAAATAAAAAAAAGATTTAGGATGAAAGTTCCAATAAACATATGTTCCAAAAATCTATATTTCTAAGATATTAAATTCATAAATTAGAAAACATAAAAAGAAGCAAAATAAGCCTTAAAAGAAAACATCTAATGTAGCTGTTCAAAGTGCCCTCCATTATTTAGTAGAGTATTCAGGGTGATGAACCCTTGATTACCTGGTATGTCTTATCATTTCAAGACTATTCTTAATGGTTTCAGCATCTTCCAAAATGTTATTTCACAGTTTGTGCCTGTCAATAGAATAAACCGTGGATTTCATCTGACCAAACAAGATAATTTTAGTGTGTGAGGTCATGTGATTGTGATGGACATAGTGCAGGGTCATTCTGACCAGTTCATCAGTTGTACTCTGTATTTAAAAATTAGAAACATCATGGGAGAAGTAGGATGGTATATTGTCAAAGCATAAACTGCTTACTCTACTGAGTTTTAAGAGTTTTTCAAAGATTTCACTAACTGTTCTTCAGAAAACGTGGGTGAACCATTCCTGAAAGCCTTGCTGATAAAAAAAAAAATAAATAAATAATAATAATAAAATTGAAAAAATAATAAAATAAGGACCAATAAAATTGTGACCATGAACGACACGCTAAACATTAAAAGCAAAATGTACGTTGATAATCAGTACAGACAATTAAATGTTTCTTTGGACTGGGAAGCATTTTAAGAGTTAAGAATTCCATTTTTTTAAAAATATTCATCTGTAATTAATAGAACATGGTTGAGAAATTCAGGATCAAGCCGATTGAAAAATGGGCTACTGACATAAATTTATGCTTTTTTTTTTTTTTTTTTTTTTATCTTGTGGAATAATTCTTGTATAGACCTAGTGTCCAATAGATACAATTGATGTTCATGTAATATTTGCCACAGGCTTGCAAATGAAACATTTACACAACCTCGATAATCCTCTAGTACTTGTGATAGGAGATATTTTAAGAGCATGTGGAATTTGCCCTTCAACATTTGAAGTTAGCATTAGTAGTAGTGGTGTTATACAAGAAAGCAAACATACAGCATCAGCCAAAAAAAAAAAAAAAAAAAACCACTGTGTGAACACACTTCTCATTTTACCTATCCATTCTCTCCTCAAGTTTGATTAATTCCTCGAATTTATTTAAGCTATCTACTTTCACAATGCACATGGAAGTTTGTTCCAGTAATCAAACTTTTGCTGGCTAAACCAAATTTTTGCACCTGTGTTCTGCAACAGTCTTTTCTCAATTTGAATTTATGCCCCATCAAGTATGGTGCCTCTGTAGCCAGGTGGGCAGGAGCAGCAGTATGTAGCACACGTTTCTTGATTAGACCGGGATTCGAGCCCGTGACCACCAAATACAGAGGATGCGGAAAGGTCAGGGAATGACCACCACATATCCCCTGAGCAATATGGCCTTAGTTGCTAATGCTCCTAAAAACCAAATAACAAACAAACAGCCCCATCAAGTACATAATCTGAGCAAGAGGAAGAATTACACTGCATTGAGATTGCTCAAACAATTCAAAGCCTGAAACACCTCAATGCAATCACCTTACAGGTACTGAAGCCTTTCTTGGTAAAAGCACCCCTTTTTTCCCTTCACCAATCTCGTTGTCCTTCTCTGTACTCATTCCAGCAGCTCGACATTCTTCCTAAAATGAGACCCCCAGACCTGTATGCGGTGCTCAAAGTGTGGGCTGACCATTGCCTTATACAAAGGGATAATCAACTCTTTATCCTTGCTATCAAAATTCTTGTCTATTATTGACAAAACCCCCATGGGCTGTCCTGGCAGCCTGTCTCCACTGCTCAGAGAACTTCATATCTGACTGCACAATTGCCCTGCAGGTCTTATTGATTCTCTACTATGTACAGTATATACCACACGATTAGTATGTTACTCTGGGGTTACTGTTACTCATATGCAGTAGTTTGCATTTGTCAATGTTAAACTTCAGTTGACACTTCTCAGCCCATCTGCCTATTTTTTCTAGATCCTATTGCAGTAGCATACTGTCATTACAGTCATTAACAACCCTGCCAACTTTTGTATTATCTGCAAACATGAACATTAAGCCTTATATACCTTCATCAGTGTCATTAATAAATATAGAAAACAATAATGATCCCACCAATAACATTAGTCCATGAAGAGCAGTGTCCATTGATTACCACTCTGTTTTGTCCCACTCAACCATCTCATTATCCCTAGCAGTAACTTGCCCTTAATGCCACAATGTCCCAACTTGTACAGCACTCTTATGAGTGACAGTATCAAAAGCTTTCCTGAAATTCAAAATTTTTATATTAAAATTATTTTTTTGCATCCAGCTCCTTTGTGATTTCATCGTAGTATTCCAGTCAGATTGATTAGACAAGATTTCCCCTTAACAAACTCATGCTGTGTCTGAACTGTAATTGCAGTCTTGTCTAGATGATCCTTGATTACTTCTTTAACTAGTGATTCTGTTATTTTCCCTGGAACAGAAGTTAAAGTTAGAGGTTTGTAATTACTCATGTCACTCTTTAAATCCCCTTTTGTGAAGTGGGGATACATTTCCACTTCTCCAGTCCACGGAACCCTCTGCTGAATGTTTACAACCAATGCTGACTCCCTTAATATAATCGGATTGATCCAATTCACCCAAGATTGGCTTGCTTATGTTTAACTTCAATTTTCCACTTTCCTCTCAATTATTATAAAATCATTTAGCTCCCTATTAGAGTTTGACTAACTTCTGGCCTCCACTTTCCTTGAGAATTCCTTATGTGTGAATGTAGATGCAAAATACTCATTCAGTTGTAAGCAGGATCAACAGTTGAATCATCGATGTCAAGTGGACCAATCTGATTCGTCCCCTTCCTTCCAGAGTTTCATAAGTAAAGGAGTCTTTGCTGTGTTTTTTTTTTTTTTTTTTGCATCCTTTGCCAAACATTTCTCGTAATCTGCCTTCACTTGCCTAACCACTTTTGTGACTTGATTACAGACTCTTACCCTTTAGATTAGCTTACACTGAGTGATCACTGAATTAAGACCACCCCCTATGAAAACTGAATGCGACCCATTGACCACTGAGGTACGAGAGTGTGCAGTTAGTCGACCTACAGCATAGATAAAGTGTAGGTAGTAAGGTTCCAAGTGTGGTAGGTAAAAGGAAGGATTTATCGGACTCTGATGAAGGACAGATTGCGGAAGCTCGACGAGCTGGTGCCTTTATTTCCCAAATAGTTGAACTGTTGGGGTGCCCAAGAGCTGCCATTGTTAAAGTGTACCAGGACTGGCATCAAAATGGTCAAACAATGACTCGATGGCAAAACTGCAATGGTCAGTGAAAGGTTGAAGTTAGAGGTGAGCGCCAGGTCCAACAACTCGTACAGGCGAAGAGGTGCAGCACTGTTGAAGAGTTGACTACCCAATACAACATGGGGCCAACCCGGAACAATATCTGGCATGACCATGTGTCGCACACTAGCACGTATGGGCTATACCAGCAGACGACCCCTATGGCATCCTCTCATAACCAAGGTTCATTGGCGTAAAAGACTTGCCTGGTGTAAAGAGTAGGACGTTAGAAGACTGGAGGAAGGTGTGGTGGTTGGATGAGTCATGTTATTTACTCCACACCGTGGATCGTTGTGTATGGATTTAGCATCAACAACATGAGGCTCTTCATCCATCATGCATGGTATCAAAAGTGCAGGCCGGTGGAGGCATTGTATGGTGTGGGGCATGTTTCACTGGCAGAAATTGGACCCTTGCTGCATGTGGAACAACATATCAGTGGTCTCCGCTATCTTCAACTGCTTGCTGACTGTGTACCCCCACTATGTTACACTTTTTTACAACTGGTGATGGTGTCTTCCAAGGTGACAATGCACCGAGTCATCTGACACTTGTGCAGGAATGGTTTGAGGAACACAGTTCTGACTTCTAGCATATCGATTGGCCTCTGAACTCCCTCGATATCAATCCCATAGAGCACTTTGTGGGACACTATGGAAAGGCATATCAGGCATCTGGATACACCAACCACCTGCATTGCTAGCCACATTACACCAGGTTGGTTGGCCATACATCCCAAATGCTTCTGACATCTTGTTGAATTAATGCCCCTTTGGATAGCTGCTGTACTGAGGGCAAAAGGAGGACCTACGATGTATTAGGTAGGTAGTCATATTCAGTGATCACTCAGTGTATATCTACCACAGCTGTCTGTGGGCAGACAGCTGTGGTAGATAATTTATATGCATCCCATGCATATTTCTTCTCTGCCATGATCTCATTAGTTCATCTGACAACCATTTAGGCCTAAACTTTGAACAGTAGTTCTTAGTTGGTATGAAAGCCTAATAGATTCCATGTTTTCATTTCTTGAATGCTTCTCATTTAGAATTTGCTGTTGGTAACATCATCATCATCAGCCATTTTCAATCCACTGCAGGATGAAGGCCTCTCCAGCAACTTTCCAGTTCCTTCTGTTTTGAGCACTGGCCATCCATTTACTACTCAAAAACTCATGAATTTCATCTATCCATCTCCGCCTTTGTCTTCCAGGTTTTCTTCTAGCTCCTCTTGGGTACCATTCTGTTATTTTCTTAGTCCATCTGTCATCATGTCTTCGAGCTATGTGTCCTGCCCAAGACCATTTTAGTTCTTTAGTTTTGATAAGAATGTCCTTTACTTGAGTTTGCTGCCTAATCCATGTGTTTCTCTTCTTATCTAACAGTCTGATTCCCAATATAATTCGTTCCATTCTTCGCTGTGTAGTTCTTAGCTTCTCTTCCATTCTTTTGGTGAGTGCCCAAGTTTCACTTCCATAAGTCATGGTGGGTAAGTATACATTGATTCATTATTTTACGTTTCAGACAAACTGGGATATTGCTCTTCATCATCATCATCAGTTGGTTCTATTGTATTGAATTTAAAAACTGTCTGAGACTAATGTGTTCACCTCTAAAAAAGCTAAAACCCTTTCCTTTGCCCCTGATAGTAGTAGATCTTTAAATAAATCCCACATCAGTGCAGTCTGATTACTGCTGCCTAGTGGTTCCTTTATCTGCAGATTCTTAGTGCATGAATAATCACTGCTGATAAATCAGATAACCATGTCTGGTTGCTTCTCGAACATGCGGCTGTAGGAAATAGGCATCCAGTAAATCCACAAAATCTTGGTGGTGTGCGATGACCAATCCACAAGTTCCAGTCAATATCTGGAAAGTTAAAATCTCCCATTAGAAGACATTCTGATTTACTGCCTTACTCTATTTCTCTGTGCAGTTGTTCGTTGTACTCATTATAGTCATTAGGCCTATAGCACCTAATTCCTACTCTCATTTCAGTGCTTATGTCATACAAATCTGACTCAACATTGCACTGGCCACCAATGTCAACTACTATATTCACTGTCTTAGATTTTGTGTGTTTCTTAACTAACAGTATAATCCCTCCTCCTTTTTTACTCCCCATATTCAAATTATGCATTCCTTAGATATTTGTGACACCACATCTCTGATATCTGACCATCATCTGCATTTAAAGTCGTGACTAGCACTTTAAATTCATCAAATTTGTTTTCTGCAATCCTAGCATTGGTGTACATGCTGGCAGAAGTCAACAGTGATTTTTTTTGGCAATTACAATGGCCGAGTAAAGAAAAGTACCCCAAATTTGTCAGGGAATTTCAAATAAATTCTACACTACTAATTTTCAATCAAAAGTTAGAAAAAAATAATAATTTGAAATCAATAAAAACAATTTCCACCTAGCAGCTCCTGAAAAATGTCTAGTCAGTAGTTTCTCCAGCCAACCAGTTGTTCATCGAAATCTCCCTCTACCAGCATTTCGTCTTAATGGTTTCAGCATACCTGTTCTCCCAATTGTCTGTTCACAGCAACAAATTTTTTATGATTTGGTACTTGTACAGTTGTAAATGTTTTGCAATATCTGAGAACAGCAGCTACAGGATCCTCGATAATGAAAATCGTATCACTTAACTTGGCAGAACTAACAGATTTGTACTCTTCCCCCTTAATATCAGATTAACAAATTGTGTACTGTAAACAGTGAGGTAGTTTTCATGGAAACTGAAACTTCAGACACGTTGATGTTGCTAGTATGTACTCTGTTACACTTACAACTGACTAATTGGTGTGATTTATTAGCAGAATGATACTATTTATTTTGGTGTTGATACGTATGTTTTGTAATGCTTAAAGCCTGCTTTACCCAGTCATATTTTTATGACATAAACGTGAAAGGTTTGCATTTTACATTGTTTTGTAATTCATGATTAATTTTTAATAACTCGGAAATAAAGACTTTTGAAACATGTTTATTGACGCTCTTTTCCTTATTTTTTTAGCTCTGGTCTCATCAGTTCATCTGACATCCGTTTAGGTCTAAATCTCCAAGAACATCTCTTAGTTGGTATAAAAAGTTTAGTAACTTCTATGATTACTTCTCTGATTGCTTTCCCATTGGGAATTTGATCGTCTGATGTCACAGGTCTCTCCTGACAGGTTCCTGATTTCAAAGGACTGCAATTTGCAGTACTGAAATCTTTCATGGTAAGAATTCCATTTTGTGTCTTTGACTAATCTTGTTGCTCCTCTCTGCACCTGTTCCAAGAGATCCACATCCTTCTTAAAATGAGGCTTCCGGACCTTATACACAGTATAGGTGAGTTGCCAGTGCAATGTTGAATCAGTTTGGTATGACATAAATACTGAGAAAACAAAAATGAGAGTAGAAGTATATTAGCATTAGTAGAGGCATACGATGCAAGAAAGCAAGTTTTTGCAGCATCAGCCAGAGGGGGGGGGGAACCAACCTCCCATTTCATCCCTTGATTCATTCCAAATGCCTGTCCAGCTCAGCTTTAAATTTATTTAGGCTATCAACTTCCACAACAAGAGATGGAAGTCTGTTCTACCAATCAATTACCTGCTGGCTAAAAGCAAATTTTTGCACATCTATTCTACGACTGTTTTTTCTCAATTTGGGTGTAAAGCAGATGACCCCCTCCTCCCTCAGGTTCTTAATCTCGGCAAGAGGAAGAATCCCATCAGCATTCAGCTTGCTCAACTTATTCAAGGCCTTGTACACCTCAATCAGATCACCTTGCATGTGCCTACTCTCCATGCGCTGCAATTTGCAGAACTTAAGCCTTTTTTGGTGAGAGCACCCCTTTGTTCCCATCGCCAATCTTTTTGCCCTTTTTTGTTACTCATTCTAGTTACTCTATATCCTTCCTAAAATGAGGCCTCCAGACCTGTACACAATACTCAAGGTGTGGCCTGACTATTGCCTTGTACAACGGGATAATCACATACCTGTCCCTGCTACCAAAATTCCTATATATTATTAACCAGACTCCATGACCAATCTTGGCAGCCCATCTGCACTGCTCAGCGAACTTCATATCTGACTGCTCAGCGAACTTCATATCTGACTGCACAATTACCCCTAGGTCTTTTTCACTTTCCACTTCCCTTAGTGCAGTACCACACAGTTGGTACATTTCTCTTGGGTTATTGCTACCCATATGCAGTACTTTGCATTTGTCAATATTAAACTTCAGTTTCCATTTCTCAGCCCATTTGCCCAATTTAACTAGATCCGTTGGAGTAGCATACTGTCTTTACTGTTGTTAACGACCATGCCAACCTTTGTATCATCTGCAAACTTGGACATTAAGCCTGATATACCTTCATCAATATCTTTGATGAATACACAAAACAACAATGGGCCCAGCAGCAAACCCCGCGGAACTCCACTAATAACATTTGTCCACGAAGAGCAGTGTCCATTGATGACCACCCTCTGTTGTCTCCCACTCAACTGTCCCTTTATCCATTGTAGCAACTTACCCTTAATGCTATGCCACTCCAGTTTGTATAGCAGTCTTCCATGTGAAACACAATCAAAAGCTTTCCTGAAATCCAAGTATATGATATCAAAATTATTTTTTGCATCCAGTTCCTTTGTGACCACATCATAGTATCCAATCAAATTGGTCAGACAAGACCTCCCTTTAACAAACCCATGCTGTGTGTTGTCTTAACTATTACTGCAGTCTTGTCTAGATGATCCTGCAATGCTCCTTTAACCAGTGACTCCATTATTTTCCCCAGAACACAAGTTAACCTAACAGGTCTATATTTACTTGTGCCACCTTTTGAACTCCTTTTGTGAATTGGCGATATATTTGCATACCTCTAGTCCATGGGGACCTCCCCTGAGTCCAAGGAAGCTCTCATAATTATGGCTAAGAGTTTGCTTACTTCCTTTGCTGCCTCCTTTAATATAACTGAATAGATACCATCCACCCCAGGTGCCTTCCTTATATAACTTCAATAATTTCTCGTCCACTTTGCTTTCAGTTATTACAAAATCACATAGCTCCCTGTTAGAGTTTGATAACTTCTGGCATCCCCCTCCTTGAATAACTCCTCGTGTGAATGTAGATTCAAAATACTCATTCAGTTTTTCAGCTACCTCAGCATGGTCATCAGTGGCCATCTATGTTTAGTGGTCCAATCTGATTCATCCCTTCTTTCAGTTCACATAAGTAAAGAACTCTTTGCTGATTTTCTTTGCATCCTTTGCCAAAGATTTCTCATAATCTGCCTTTGCCTGCCTAATCTCCTTGTGACTTGATTACAGACTATTTTATATGTGCCACAGGCTTCTGTGTTGCCTGATAATATATATGCATCCCATATATTTTTCTTCTCTGCCACGAGCCTCATAGGCGCCTCCGTAGCCAGGTGGGAAGGAGCAGCAGTGCGTAGCACACGCTTCTTGATTAGACCGGGGTTCGAGCCCGTCACCACCGAATACGGAGAAAGCGGAAAGGTCAGGGAATGACCACCGCATATTCCCGGAGCAATATGGCCTTAGTTGCTAATGCTCCTAAAAACCAAACAACAACAACAACAACAACGAGCCTCATTAATTCCTCTAACATCCATTTAGGCCTTAAACAATATTTCTTAGTTGAAATAGAAAAACCTAGTAGTCTCCAAGGTTAAGTCCCTGAAGGCTTCCCATATAGAATTCGATGTTGGTAACATCATCAGTTGATCCCACTGTAGGGAATTTAAAAACTGTCTGAGACCCCTGTAGTCACCTTTGCAAAAGCAAAATTCCTTCCCTTTACCCTTGATGGTAGTTACATCTTTAAGTAATTTCCACATCAGTACATTGTGATTACTATCGCTAGTTGTTCATATATCTGCAAATTCTTAATGCATGAATAATCACTGCTGATTATCAGATCGAGTATTACTCCCTCTCGTTGCCTCTCAAACACATTGCTGTAGAAAACAGTCATCTAATAAATCCATAGAAGTCTTACTAGTGTGAATGACCAACCCACAAGTTCCAATCAATATCTGGAAAGTTAAATTCCCCCATTATAAGACATTCTGATTTACTGGCCCACTCTATTTTTCTGCACTATTGCTTATTATACTCATCAGATTCATTAGGCCTATAACCCACTCCTCTCATTTTTCCTTTCCCAGTGCTTATGTCACACCAGACTGACTCAACATTGAATTGTCCACCAACATCAATTGGATGCACTTCCTTACATTTTATGTGTTTCTTAACCAACAGCATAACCCCTTCTCCCTTCCTGTGCTGTCTATCCTTTCTGTATGCATTGTACTCCACAAATTCCAATTTTGCAATGCTTATATCTGTGTGAAGCGCCTCAGTAGCCAGGTGGGCAGGAGCAGCAGTGCGTAGCACACACTTCTTGATCAGACTGGGGTTCGAGCCCGTGACCACCAAATACGGAGAATGCGGAAAGGTCGGGAAATGACCACTGCATATGACCCGGAGCAATATGGCCTTAGTTGCTAATGCTCCTAAAAAAAAAAACCAAATAACAAAAAAATAACAAATATCTGTGTGAAACCACGTCTCTGATATCCCAACAATATCTGCCTCTGATATTGCTGGGATATCAGCACTTCAAACTCATCAAATTTATTAACTATATTCCTACCACTGGTGTACATGCAAGTATACATGCACTTGTTTCTATTCTTAGTTACCCTAATACAGCTCATGTATTTACTTGTTCCACTATGACTCCTAGCAGTCCTCAAAATCTACAGCACCATGCTTTCCAGGCTGCTGCTCATTCTAATAGAAGCAGTGCAAGAATCACTTTTGTCTCTGCCTGCAACCACTGTTATCCTTTTAGTCTGTGTATTCCCCAAGCTAGCATTTTTCCAACCCACCTAACACTGCCTTGATAGCATCAGCAAATATTCCTGCACCCTTTCTATTTAAGTGTACCCCATCCCTGTAGAAGCAGTTTCTCCTGTTAACAAGCACAGACCACACTGAAAAAAATTCTACCCCATTAGCCTTGCACAATCTCTCCAGGGCCGAATTGATTGACAAGGTAGATACAGTCAGTCCTTGTATAACACGTGTTTACATTACACAAATTCGATCATACACGATTTATAAATAGGGGAACAATATCTTATATAACACGAACCGAATTCGCTTATGCACGATTCGCCTTTGTGTTTACAAGAAATGGCAGTCGAACACAGAATCACCCCAATCGAATGCAACACAATAGGAATGAAGAGAAGATTCTGAAAATGTATTTGTTTCTTATATCAGTGAAGGGGAAACACATTTCACCATAATAACGTAAAAACCCACACAATTCCAGCTATCGATATTATCGCAAATGCAATTAGATCGAGTTTACTACCAGTTTATAACAGATTCCACTAGCAGAAACGCAACTGGAAATTGTTTTTATTGTTTTATGGTAGTAGCCCCTAGAAATGTGCTTTAGTAAAATGTGAGGTGTTAATAGCGTATCTCTGCCTTTACGGTGTTGTTTATCCAGTTGCTACACGCACGCAGCTTTGTTTCTGTGTATCAAGCGTGCCTCCTCGTTTTGTAATTGTGCTTTATTCCCTAAAAATGAGTAAAATACTTAAAAGGTGTGAAAAGGAAGCATCCTGGTGAAGACACTACAGATTCAGAGAGAAAAAGGAAAGCAATATCGATAAACAGAGGCGGACTGGGTCAAAAATTCTTACACTGGAAAATTTATAGTGCCCTCATACTAGCGTTTATGGCCAAAATCACACCGGCCTCCGGCCCACTGAGGTTTCCCCGGTAAGGCTTATGGCCAGTCTGCCTCTGTCGATAGAGAAAAAATATGAAATTTTGAAACGCTTTGAGTGAAATGAAAGACCATGTGATATTGCACATGCTACAGACCTAAATGAGGCAACGCTGAGAATTACAATGCAGAGAAAATAAAAACAACTTTCATAGCAGGAACAATTCAAAGTGTAATTAAAATCCATCAGATTAAGACACAAGAATCGGAAGAGATGGAACGGCTGTCATCTGTTTCGATAGAAAATCAAACAAAAAACAAGTTTGCTTACGACAGAAGCAAAAGCATTAGCAATATTTTATTACGTAATAGTCGTAATAAAATACATAAGTATTTTATTATGATTATTTATTGTGTTTGGTAATGTTTTGGTTACAAATGGGTGTTCAATCTTGGGTGGTCGGCACCTAACCCTATTTTTCCCATAGGGCCTGTTGTTCATATTGCACGAGGGTTTCTAGGAACACAACTAATGTGCTATACAAGGACTGACCATATATGATCTACCGTGTCAATCAGGAGGAAGTATATGGTCTCATCATATACTCCCTCCTGTCGTGTCTGGGCAGAATTGTAGACACTTTCACCCTAACTCACGACTTCTTTTCAAAGTTGACCTGTACATGTTGAGTAAATCGGCAGATATCTTACTCATAATGTCATTAGTTCCAACGTGAATGACAATATCACCATTTGTGCCCTGAAAAGATGATATCTGCTCTACAACGTCATAAACTTTTGCCCCTGGCAGACATACCCTGGTCCTGTTCCACCTATCCTTCTTGCATAGCATATATTCTCCGTCTCCCTGACAATAAAGTCACCAACAATAACTAGTTCCTGTGGGGCCGGGTGGGTCAAGTGCCTGCCTGGCAACCCAAAGGTCGCGGGTTCAATTCCCGCCTCGGGCTTGGATCAAAGTACTGAAAAAACCTTGGGAGGTGCATTATGGCCACAGAAGCCTATGCGCCAACAACTACCAAAAAAAAAAAAAAAGTTCCTGTGGGACCAGTGCATTTTGCATTGGAGATTGCTTCTTTGTTGCCTGATGCACAGGAGTGAGCTCTGCTGTTGATCTGGGGAACTGAGAGCTTGATGGTCCCTTCATATTAATTTCGTTGAGGGCATTTACCCTACACCTCAAGTTCTCATAGACACCCATCAGAACACTGAGTTGGCATCTAATTTCTTGACACTCTAGGCACCTAGCACACACACAAAGACATTCTCCTCCTTGGCTAGATCATGTCCCTTTTTAGAAAAGTCCTTAAACATTTCACATTTTGCACATTTTTTGAGACTGTGATGCATTGGAGGATCGCCCCTTTCGTTTGTCCCTCCAAGCCACATCACTCTCGATAGTCTGTGAACGTTGCTTCACAGCTCTAGTCTGGATCATGATTTCGGTTTAAATGCAATTTAATTAATAATGACATTTAATAAGATTAATAAATATTTTCGAATAATTGATAATACTATACTAAGCTAACAGATTCCTAATACAGTGCTTCATATTATGCTATCAGTTCAAGATATATATGTTATGCTATTTCTTATCGACTACAACATGATGGCTAGTTCAACAATATTGGTGCCAACGTCAGTGATTCGTAACTTTCAAAAATCACTAGTTATTCAAAAAAAGAAGCTAATTAAATCTATTTAATAGGTTTAGTTAGCTTCTAAATGCTACTAAATCTATTTAATATCTTTATAGAACACAATGTAATATGTTAATTAACGAAGATTTCGGTAAAAATATCAGAACTACTTATCCCTTTCATATTGAACCCTAACTCATGACTTTACAGCAGCCAAAAATCCACCGAATGTTCTCTTCCATGACCAGCACACCCTTTGAGAACAAAAATGAGAGTAAGAGTTACCTTATTTGCAGACTAGTTTATAACTACTGTAGTCTGCACACATGTGAACTGGTGCACTTTTAAGTAAATCTCACCTGATAATTTATATGCATCCCATGCATTTTTCTTCTCTTCCTTGAGTTTCATTGGTTCTTTCAACATCCATTTAGGTCTAAGCATTGAACAGTATCTCTTAAAATAAAAAGCCCAGAAGCTTCCACAAATTCTTCCCATTTAGAATTTACAATTGGTAACATCCTCAGTAAGTCCTACTGCACAGAATTTCTAAAAACTGACTTGCATGCTGTAGCCACCTGTACGAAAGCAAAACCCTTCCCTCTGCTCAGTGTATTGATTGAGTCCAACATCAATACACAGTGATCAGTGTATTGATCTGCCACCGATTGGGTCTTTTACCTGCAGCTTCTTATTGCATGAAGTGTTGCTGTGGTTAAACAGAATAAATTAAATTTTAATTTTTATTTAATTTAAATAATATTAAATTAAAAATTATAGAAAAGAAAAAACTCTGAAACTTATAGTTATAAGATGATCTGTAATTGCACTAGAGAAAGGCTTATGCTAGCACAGCCTGAGTATGAAAAATCACTGGCTAAAGGAGCAAAGAAAGGGCGGGTTGTATATACTTATACTCGTTGTATAAGAATATATGAGTTTATATACTTATATAAATACAATGAGAAAGAGGAAATCTGTTTGGTCTCTTATATGATGCTTGTGAGAAAGTCAACTATAACCCTGCTGTTATAACTGGTGAATTGAAGAGGTACTTTGCATTGATTTTTTTGCAGATGAATGTCACTTCACAGTAAAGAGAAACTGTGCTAAAATAAGCAATATGGAAGTTATAGAGGATTATTTACTGGAAACGCTGTTGAGTCTGAAAGCAAATAAGGGTCTTGTGTGGATTGTATATACTTTGTTATTTTAAAGTAGGCTTCAATGGCATGTAGCAAGCTATTAAGGTTATGACTTTCATCAACCGGTGAAATACCACCACTTTGCTTATTGGAGGCTTGAAGTGGTGAAACCCATGTTTAGTCTCTAGAGCAAAGTTTCTGGCATCCCCCCTCCCCCCATACTTCTCCTTCAACCCATGCACGGTACTAAGTACTATAGGTTTTGATACCTTTCGTGTTTGGGGTTTTCATAAAAAAAAAAAAAATTATGAAAAAAAAAAAAAAAAAACTTGTTTATACTCCGGCACAACCACCAGGTTAGTAGAGTTTACAATAACTCAATCAGTACAAATGTATATTGTATTTAGCAGTCACGGGCTTAACCCCAGTCCACTCAAAGAGCGTGTGCTACTGGCACTCATGCCCTTGACCACTCGGCTACATTAGGAAGACTTCATTAAACTCAGGAATTGATTCCCTTAGATTGGAGAAGTACCAGTGCATGAAGGTAGTATAAAGGATGAAGTGTATAATTGTTGTTTGACCTAGTGGTATTTCCATACCACCTAGTGGTATGGAAATGAGTGAGTGGATCATATCACACTATCACTGCATCTCCCCCGTCCTGCAACTGTAATTGGCCGAAAGAATACAAAGTTAATAATAACTTACCCTACTTTATATATAAACTAACAAACATTTGCTAACAACACAAACACTATCACTGCATTCTCCCCTGGCACTGCAAAAATCTTGCAGCTAGGCCTGCACCACAACTGAAGAATAACAGTAAGTTGAGGTGTCCAGAGAGCAAGTGCAGAAAGCAAGAGTCAAACAAATGAAATGAAAGCCAGAAGAATGAATGAGAGTGCAAGTGTGTGAGAAAAAGAACTCAAACCATAAATGTTACAGTTAAGTAGACACTAACACTAGTTTTAATCTTTTATATTCTTGCTTATTTAGCTTAACTATTATGCATTAGTATTTAAATTCACATTACACACCATTGCATCCCCCCCAGTGTGTGAGAAAAAGATGAATGAGTGAGTGAAAAAAAAATATAAGAAAAAAAGTATAAAAACAGAATGCAAGTAGAGTGAGAATGCAGATTATCAATGAAGTAAATGTGCATCTCTCCCATCCCACACTGCCTGTTAACATATCTTACTTCCGGAGCAGGATGAGCAGTTTGACCCTCATACTGGATTCGATACTTACATGGACCTGACAACAATCACTGACAGAGACATACTGCGGCTCTGCTGCCAACATACCATTTGGTGATCTGAACTAGGACTCAAACCCAGTTCCCTTTAAAACTCCATCCACAGGCAGGGGGAGAGATGGGTCTCTGTCCCCCCTGCCTTCCCCATACTTTGCTTGGTGGGGCTTGTTCCCACTGACCTCTTTGGGGATGCCTGCTCTATCATCCTCATCATTCTACCTGTTTCCTCCCAGTCTTCAGTCCCCCCACTCTAACTAAACTAACTGGGTAGTAAGCCAGCTGGTTGTTCATTGGTTGAACAAACTTCCATCTGTCGTGGAAGCTGACAGCTTAAATAAATTCAAGGCAGAACTAGACAAACTTTTGGAGTGAATGGATGAGTGATATGTGAAGTGCTTTTTTTTTTGTGGGTGATTCTGTATAAGCTTGCTTTTTTGAATCATATGCCTCTTCTAATGCTAATGTATGTGGCTATTGTTTGTTCATAGAATGGAGTACTCACAGCTTGTGACTTGTTTGTTAAGTCTTTTTATTTCCTTATCTTTGGGTTTGGGTTAGCTGAGTTTTTAATTGCTCAATTTTGATGACCATCAAGTGAGTGAGTGAGTTTCTCCAACAACTCATGTCTTTCTGATGTCTGAAATGGTGTCGTTTGGAATCTTGCTCCTTTCAGTGAGAATTTCCTGAAGTGTTTCTTGATCGCTAACACGTTTCAGATAATTTTGCTCCTTTTAAGAGGCCTGGGGTGGACTCCAATGTGTCCTCTGTTGGTGGTTGAGGTGTGGAGGAGGGATCCCCTGCTTCTTTCCCTTCTTCTATGGTATCTCAGCATTCCTCCAATTCAGGAAAACCTTCGTGATTTGACTTGTCTATATGCACATTTGGGTATTCCTTCTCTGTGGTGTTCTTAATTTTGGATGTTACATGATGTTGAATATGCCTTGAGTGCTGATTCAGCCAGTATCTGTGGTTTGAAATTGTTAAAATTTGTGGCTGAGTTATGCCTCTTGAAAGTCCTCATGGGGGGGATAGAAATTTAGTATGAGCTGGTCTTGTGTAGGGGCAGGAATCAAGTGATGGGTTTTGGCCCTCCAGAGAAAGTTTGTGTCCTAGCTGTAAAAGTCAATGCTAAAGCTTTAGGACAGGTCCTGTGTCTCTGGGATGTACTGGGAGGGAGTTTGAAGGACTTCCAGTTGATAGTTCATATCCATGGCAGCTGGTATGCAGTGGAGGTACCAGTCAATAAAATTCCTATGCTTGTTGAAATAATGGTGAAAACTCCAAAGAAATGTTCCGGAAGAGGCGTTTCTGATGGGAAAATTTCCAATGGAACAAGTGGAAGCAACTGTGGTCCAGTGATTCAGAGGTTATAGGGATCGACCATTACCCCATGTAAGTCTATGGGAAGTGTAGCATTGATGATGTTTGGGGATCATTTTTGATGAAATAACAGGAATTTAGCGATGAAACTTGCAGGAGAGAGAAAGTTCATCATTCCCTTTAGATGGACATGTCAGTTTTGTATCTTGGTCCAGTAGTTACTGAGCAGTGGGATGGAAACAGCAAAAACCTGAAAATCTGATATGGCGGCAAACAAAGAAGCAGGAGGAATGCATGACCATATTGAAAGAAGTGCTGCACAGAAAACTTTAAAAAGCACATCAGTGAAGAGCTTATGACTTGTTTAGTAAGGAAGAGTCCTTTCCCCAGTCACTTTCTCCAGAGAATGTGATCCTATAAACTAGCGGTCAGCCTCGTTAGTGGTTCCACTGTGGCTAGCCAATGGCCACTACTACAGTAATGAAATGGCAGATTCAATCATCAATTTCCTCCCTCCCATGATTGAAAATTCTGAAAATATGCTTGCTTACTCTTTGAAGTACACTCTTTTGAATGAGACCTTTGGCGATCTGAAAAATCTTGTTAATCCGAAATGGTGGCCATCGAACGTGGAGCACTGTAAAAGGCAGACAAGGCATATGGATAGTAATGATCATCCCAATCGCAGTGTCAATCACTGCGATGGTGCGAAAGAGCCTCCCTGAAAATACCTCCATAGAACTCCAGAAAGCTGCGATACCAAAACCTGTAGGATAGTAAGAAAGTTCCTTGACAAACAGCAATAATAACAATAATAATAGTAATCATGTTCATCCAGCCACCACATGCACTTCGTACTAGTACCTGTCATGGGGAAAAAAAAATTCCCATAAAGGAGAAAAAGTTTTAAAATAATAATGATAAAAATATGTGTGCATGCTCATGCACACGGTTGTGTAAGAATAAAATAGCAGGCATTGTTATAGCGAAATTTAATTTATAGTGATGGCCCTGAAAAATGTAATTTTTGATTGGTGGATGGCACTAATCAAAGTGATTGCAAGCTATATCTCATTGTGGAGACCTTTTTCAATCAGAAATCATCAAATCAAAAGTGGCTTGCTCTCAGTCCTCTGAACAACTTGAAAGCATATAGGATTCTTTCAAAAACTGTCATTTAATGTTGATAATGCATGCGTTACTGTAGGCCTAAAAAAGTAATGCCTCCTAAGTTTTTTGGTTTCAGATGTGGTGCTGTAGATCATTTCACGTGTCATTGAGTGGTCACTAGAGGTCTCTAGTTTCTATACTGAGCGGTGCTGTGATTGGTCTCGTGAGTGCAGCACACAGATAGTTCAAAATGGTGAATGTTACAGATATATGTATTAAGCCAAGAGTGGTGATTGAATTTCTTACCAATAAAGAAGTGTCACCTATCGAAATCCATACATATCTCAAAAATGTTTATGGTGACAATACTGTAGATGTGAGAACAAGTTAGGCGTTGGATAAAATGCTTTAAGAGTGGAGAAAGTGAAATTGTTGACAAGCCCCAAAGTGGCCGGCTAGAACCTCAGTGACAACAGGTAACCCTTCAACCCTTCCCCATCTCTTCCATTATGCAGTATGATTGATGACTTTTGAGGTTATGATGAACGTCGTGGTTAGATCCAATATTCCTTACATTTCGAGGGTACAGCTCTAAAACGGTGTTCGAAGGCTGGCCGCTAGTTAGTACACTGGACCGAACCTATTGGTAACTCTGTAGGAGGCTTCCGGATCAGCTAGTGTATAATCTTGCTACCTCTACTCTGCCAGATAGTGACTGGAGGGAGTCCGAGTAGTGTGTATGCGGGGAGCATTGTCGAGGCCATGTTATGCCAAGGATCTAGGTATATTCTTACCATGTGTACGCCATATCCAAAAATTACATTACTTCTTACAGCATGTCCCACCCACTTTTTCTTACTATTGAATACACCATGAATTGTCAAACTAATAGAGCAAGCTTATCTGTGAAAAGATCTAAACCTCCCAAGCACTTCCTAATTCATTTCACAAATATACGTGGTCTCAATTCTAATCTCAAATGTCCATTTCCACTTGCAGTCTGCCAAACCCCATGTACGTTTTCTGACAGAATCTCAGTTAATTGGTTGATTCAACTACTGCTTATCTCAGATGCCCAAATTATTCGCTGTATGATTCCTTTCGCCTCAAAGGTGGTACTTGTGCATATGTCCATTCTGATATTCTCTGTAAGAGACTTGGCAATTTGGAATCTCCTCTCTCTGATCTTCTCTGGCTTAAAATCTCTCTACCTCATTGTGTCAAATTCATCTGTTGTCTCTACCGTTCTCCCAACTCCACTAATCACTTGGAGCTCTTTGACTTCCTCTCTTTGCAACTTGACTTTCTCCAGTCCAACTTTCCTAACAGTGAAGTAATTTTCCTTAGTGATTTTAATGTTCACAATTCCAGCTGGCTTCCGTTTTCTAGTCACACCGACTCAGCAGATCGAGATGCTGAGGCTTTTGCAATTACTAATGACCTAGCACAGATTGTTCATTTACTTACAAGAATACTGGAGAATCCTAATCATACAGCCAATTCGCTTGATCTTTTTCTCACAAACAACCCTTCTAAGAACATGGTTGAAGTGAGAGGTCCTAGGCACTTCAGATCACAACTTGGTGATTGTCTGTTCTCCAAGGCGCCTCCGTAGCCAGGTGGGAAGGAGCAGCAGTGCGTAGCACACGATTCTTGATTAGACTGGAGTTCGAGCCCGTCGCCACCAAATACGGAGGATGCGGAAAGGTCAGAGAATGACCACCGCATATCCCGGAGCAATATGGCCTTAGTTGCTAATGCTCCTAAAAACCAAATAACAACAACAACAACATCTGTTCTCCAATGGAACCTTTATCTCATAACTATTCCCAACCTCGTGTTGTTTGGCATTAGAAGAATGCAAAATGGGATGACCTGCGAGACTTCTTTTCCTTGGTCGGATTACTGTTTCAAAACTTCTGATGTCAACATTTACTCAGATCGTGTCAGTGAAATTATTCTTGCAGGAATTGGAATCCTTTATCCCACACTCCACTTTAAAATCTTGTCCTTTATCTAAACCTTGGTTTTCCAATAAATGTGCTAAGGCTGTTCAAGAGAAGAATGTTGCATATCGTAACTGGCTTGTTTCTAATTCTTCAGTTTCATTTTCTGCCTACACCAAAGCTCACAACAATTATAAAGCAGTTATTAACCAGTCCAAACTAGAGTTTGAACAGGCTAAGAGTAGAAAACTTGCTTCTTGCCCTAATGGTAGCCGAGCATTCTGGTCTCTTGCCAAAGCTATTGGCCGCACGTTTTGCCCATCTCTGCTCCCACCTCTGTCCAAACCAGATGGTTCTGTTGTCACTTCAGCCAAGGATAAAGCTGACCTGCTAGCATCCCATTTTTCTTCCAGCTCATGTATTAATGATTTTGGTAAAACACCTCCCACCATTCCCAACACACTCCATTCAATGTCTCCTGTGGTCTTCCGTCAAAAGGATATCAGAAGGATTTTGATGAATCTTGATGCTAAGAAAGCTCCAGGTCCTAATGGTATTTCTCCACTTGTACTCAAAACCTGTACTCCTGAACTTACTCCTATTTTTTGCCGCCTTTTTTCACTTTCTTATTCCAAAGGTGTTTTTCCTTCTGCTTGGAAATTTGCTCATATCCAGCCAGTTCCTAAAAAGGGTGAAAAATCCCTCCCATCTAATTATCGTCCCATTGCAATTACTTCTACTCTTTCTAAAGTAATGGAGAAATCAATTAACCGCCAACTCTTAAACTACCTAGAAACCTTCCATCTGATCAACGATCGCCAGTATGGATTCCGTCAGTGTCAATCCACTGGTGATATTCTGGCTTATGTTACCCATTTATGGACTAATTCAATGGAAAGGTTCGGTGAAACACAAGTAGTTGCTCTTGACATCTCAAAGGCTTTTGATCGTGTTTGGCATAAAAATCTTCTAAACAAGCTTCCATCTCATGGTTTGCCAACTGTTTTTAGTAATTGGTTATCCAATTTTCTCTCTGATCGCTCACTGAGGGTGATGGTAGATGGCTCTCTGTCTTCTAACTTCTCCATTAATGCCGGTGTCTCCCAAGGTTCAGTTCTTTCCCCCACTCTTTTCCCCTTGTATATTAATGACCTTCTTCCATTGACTGGAAATCCTATCCATAGTTTTGCCGATGATAGCACATTGCATTCCACTTTCCATTTTGAGAAACCTTGTCCTGCTCAATCAGCTTCAACTTCTCGAAAATCTGCTACCAATTCCTTAAATGCCGATCTTCAGGTAATTCTCCAGTGGGGCAAAGACAACTTAGTCAATTTCAACCCTTCTAAAACTCAGTCTTGTCTTATATCTTGCAAAAAGGATTCTTCTGCTCCTATGCTTATCTTTAGTGACACTCCGATTTCTAGGCAAAATGATATATCTCTTTTGGGGATTACCCTGACTTCTAATCTCTCTTGGCACAAGCACATTACAAATATTGCTTACTCTGCATCTAAAAAACTTAGTTTTCTCTTTCCCCTCTCGCCATTACTTTTCTTCCAAACAGCTGCTCACTCTGTATAAATCGCAAATCCATCCTGCCATGGAATATTGTTTGCACATCTGGAGGTGGTGCCCCCTAAACCTCTCTCAGGCTTCTTGATTCCATTCAGAAGAGGGCAGTTAGGATAATTAATGATATTCATCTCTAACAGAGTCTCTCCGCTCGTTTTGTCATAGAGGTATTGTTTCTGCTGCATGCCTCTTCTACAGATATTTCCATGGGCACCGTCCTTCTTAATTGGCTTCTATAATTCCTGTTCTCTCTTTCAAAACAGTCCGAACATGTGCTGCCACCAGCCAACATCCATTTACTGTCCAACTTCAAACCCACAGAACCAACTTTTTATCTTCCTCATTTATTCATTCAACTGCTGCTTTCTGGAACAACCTTCCTGTAACAATCTTCCTTCATACTTATTTCCTGAAAATTACAATCTACAGAAGTTCAAGTCCAATGTCAACAAATATCTTCTTTCGTCTTCTCAATCTCCAACCCAAGCACGGTACTAAGTACTATAGGTTCTAATACCTCTCGTGTTTGGGGTTCACATAAAAAAAAACAAAAAAAAAACAAACGGATCAACTGGATCAACATGCTGCTCAAAAAGGACTGCCGCATCACAACATGTGAATTGTGCGATGCAGTGGGTATAGGGGAAACATGCCGTGATTACCATCATAAAGGAACTAGGCTACAACAAGGTTTGCACTGTGGGTCCCCGAAAATGCAGACACATGAGCAGAAAGAAGCCCGGTAAGTCATCTGTATGGAACTTCTCCAGCACTATGAGAGTAAAGGAGAGATTTTACTTTCACACATATTCATAGGTGATGGAACCTGGGTCCATCATTGTGACCCTCAAATGAAAGGACAGTTGATGGAGTGGCACCACCATTGAAATTCACTGTGCAAGAAGTTCAAAAGACAGTCTTCTGTCAGTAAAGTCAGCAATAGTGTTTTGGGACAAAGATGGGTCTTGTGGACTCCTTTGAGCTTGGCACCACAATCAACACAGATTGATATGTGGTAACATTGAAAAAGTTGAAAGCCCCCATCTGTAGAGTTCGACATAACAAAAACCGTAATGAGTTTCTTCTTCTCCATGACAATGCACGACCCCACACCAGTCTTCACAGGATGGAGGCTATTGCAGAACTGGGATGCACTGTTCTTCTTCACTCCTCTTATAGCTTGGATCTTGCACTCTCCAACTACCATCTCTTCGGCCCACTGATGGACGCACTCCTTTGAACCATTTTGTAGACAATGACCAGCTCAAGCACAGTGTTAGCAAAGTCCTCCAGAGCAAGGGTAAGGACTATTTCAAAATTGGAATACAGCTTATGACAGAAGTGCATAGAAAATGATGGTGACTTTTTGGGAAAATAACAGTGTGTTTATTAATGATTAAGGATTAATTGATATAAAAGGCATAGTTGTAGGAATAAAATTTTCTGAGGAAAAAACAAATAGGAGGCATTTTCGTACCACTCTTATTAAAGTGTTATTAAAGATAAAGAAATAGATGAAGTAGTACATATTTTGCCGCCTGTTTTGCCAGTTACACCATGAAAGTCTACTAGATGCTCTTAGGAGAAAAGAAATAATTGATGTAAATAGTCTTTTGTTGACAAGTGCACAATGGAAGCTTGAAATATAACAAATTATTCAAAGTCATGTCATGCTTGAAGTTTTAACAGTTCTTCATAGTTTGAACAATTTGTACTTCTGGAGATTTAAATGGCTTGCTATTCTTTACTTGAAAAACAGAAAAATGCATTCAGTGTGCTTCACATTAGTGGCCATAGTATTGCTGATATATCTCTTTGATTTTGGGAGTTGTAGCAAAATAAAGACAGGAAGTTACTTATAAGACAACATGTATATACAAGGTGTGGTCAAAAGGTTGGGGAGTGATTTTGTATCTTGAAATCGTGTTGCCATAATGATTGCTGCCACTTGTTCCAACAAGTTTGTTGACTTATCTTGACACGGTAGTGAAATGAAAAGCACCCGTTTATCTTCAGTTAGTGTCAGTCTGAATTAGTGTACGTCAAGTAGATGTTTTTTTTGTCTTTCATTGCATTTTAAGATAAGTAATTGTACTAAGCAGTGAATTTGCATCAGATTTTGTTTCAGATTAGGGAAAAGAGTGAAAAATACCCTCCTAATATAAAAACAAATTAGTGGTTCTAAAAGTTTAAAGAGAATCACTTGTCTGCTGAAGAGGATTCTCACTTCAAATTCAGTTGCTCTGTTTGTGATCTGATCAGGAGTGATTGACATTTAAATATATGCAAAGTTGCTAGTGAAATTATTTCTTATGGGACATGTAAAATTTTAACACAAGAATTGGGAATGAAGCATGATTCAGCCAAGTTTGTGCCCCAAATTCTCACTAATGTTCACAGAGATTGGAGGGTTCTTGCATGTCAGGATCTTTGTCATTGTGCTGCTGCTGATCCACATGTTGTTTCTTCCATTACTATTGGTAATGAATTGGGGATGAGCAGCTATGACTAGGAAACAGAAGACCATTCCAATCAATGGAAAACTGTCTTTTCCAAGTCTCAAAAACACAAGAAAAGCGATTTAAATGTGAAGATTATGCTTATCATATTTTTTGATCACAGAACATTGTTCCTTATGAATTTGTTCCATGTGGTCAAACAGTGAACCAGGAATGCTACAAAACAGTTCTGGCAATTGCATGATGCTATTCAGAGAAAATAGCTGGAGAAGTGTGCTTCTGGAAATTGGCACTTGCATCAATATAATATTCCTGTACATTGGCACTTCTCACTGAAGAATATTTTGTGAAGCACTTAATCACTGTGGTTTCCCATCTGTCATACTGATTATATTTAGCTTCTTGTCCACCTTTCAACATAATTCTCCCCACCCCAAAGGTCAGCAACAACTGAGGAAATTCAGAATGCGACACGAATTATTAGCAATTCCTAGATGTCTATCAGAAATGCTTACAGTGTCGAGGAGACACTGTAAGCACACCTGATATATTGTATATAGTGTTGAGAAGACAGCTTCGAAGGAGATTCATCTGAATAGGCAGTAAGCTTTATAATTTCACAAATATTAGCTAGTTCCAAAACCTTTTTATTACCTTTCATATGCAATATATTATACAGTAGAATAAAGTATAATTATATTTCTATAATGATAATTTCCTAACTTATACAGTTTCACTTATGTTTCATACTTATTGTTTCACATCTTGAAAGGAAGAAATATAGCTTTATTTCCTTATTTTATAGTGGGCAGAGTCTAGTGGAGCTATGGTCGTTCGTCGTCATAGTAATCATAGGGAAAACACTGCATCTTCTGTACCAACCTCATCAGATACTCCACTCACCACTAATACCATCACTGTTAGCACTACAACTACTTCTGGTACTGCAGTCCAGCCATCTACTCATGCACCTGTGCCAACTTTGTAAGTTTATTCTTAAATAGATATTCATATTTTTGACTTAAAATTAGCCAAATAATGTTTGTATTGTTAATATGAATGAGCGTGTGCGTAAATGCATGCATGAACACCCACACACAGCTCTTGCTTGTACACAAGAGGTACTGTGGGACATTATATATCAGTATTGCAGATTTAGAGGTATTAAGTCATTTCTCAGGTAATTTTTTAATGCTATTTTTATTTATTTATTTTTTTTTTTAGAATGAAACTTTTTTTTTTTTTTTCAAATAATGGGATGATTTTAAAAAACTGATATTTTATCCCTTACCACTGTTTTGTATCATGAGTTAGTGCACCTTACTTGTACCAAATGCTCTTTAGTGGTTATGCCCAGTGAAATGTTACCACACTTCAGTATGTCCATGGAGAAAAATTAATGATCAAGTTGGGATTTATTCTGTTTGAAAGGCTGTGGATAGAGTTTATATTGCAAATAATGGCTTAGTAGTGTAGACAAGATGGTCACAGAAGGAATTTCTTTTTAGTAGGCTCATTCAAATATTAAAGTGGAACTGGAAATACAAGAATATGGGTTCAGTTGCATGAGTTGCTGCCCAGTAATAAATTTTTTTTATTTCCAGTAAGGTTGTTGACTGGTATATAGCTTTGCTAATGCATTTTGCTTTGCTGTATAGTCTTCCTCTTTTTCTGCACATAGTTGTCATCTCTGTGTCACATTCTCATAACAACATGTGTAGTCTTCCTTGTGGTGATAGGGATGTGTGCCTCATGATACATTGCTGAATATCTGAATCAATACTTCAGCTAGAAGTATTGTTAAACAGCTAGAAGCCTGATGCAGCCAGATTTTGGAAATAGAGTGGTGTGGAACTGTTTCAGTCCTCCTTATTAAACATTTCATGATATTTTTGGCTTTGTGAGGCATTCATTGCCTTGTTTAAAAATTAAATTGTATGGCACCAGATAAGTCAAATCTGCTCGACTACAGGCAAGAGATAGTTATGCAGAAGGCTCAGTAATACTGTCTAGTTATTGTGACACTTTTTGGAATAGCACGTTGCAGGATCAACTCTCCTTTACCCCAAAAAAATTGCATACAGGACTTTGTCAGCTGATGCAATCACATGGAATTTTTTTGATAGTGAAGACTCATGTTTCCATTTTTTTAGATTACCTTTTTTCTTTGGATTGTGCAAAGGACTTGACCCTGGTGACTACCCTGCTCAGAAAGTGTTCAGAATCCACTGCATGACATGGCTTTACATAAAATGCAACGAAGACTGCTTTATCTCAGTATCCAATATTTGTGAAACCCAGCATGCACACACTTTCAACATCCCAAAACTTTTATGAATAATGTGGAAAGCTGCTGCTGTAAATTTTGACAGACAGCAACAGAGCACATAGATGTGCTCTGTTGTCTGTCACCTGTCCTTCATGATCAGTTTCTTCTTCAGTGGCATTTCTAGGTGTTTGTATGCACAAGGCTTGCCAAGTGGGGTTCATCTTGAGCAGCCTGCTTGAATGAGCAGCAGCATGGAAAGCAATGCAATGGAGATTTCCAGGACTGTTGGGAGTCATAGTAGAACAAATAACTACATAGGATGTGTTAGGGTAACTAAGAGTAGAAACAAGGGCATGTATACTTGCGGTGCCTCCGTAGCCAGGTGGCCAGGAGCAGCAGTGCGTAGCACACGCTTCTTGATTTAGACCGGGGTTCGAGCCCATGACCACCAAATACGGAGGATGCAGAAAGGTCAGGGAATGACCACCGCATATCCCCGGAGCAATATGCCCATAGTTGCTAATGCTCTTAAAAACCAAATAACAAACAAACAACAATGTATACTTGCATGTACACCAATGCTAGGAGTATAGTTAATAAATTTTATGAGCTTGAAGTTCTAGTCAGGACATCAAAGGCAGATATTGTTGGGATATCAGCGACGTGGAGTTACACGGATATAAGCAGTGCAGAATTGGAATTTGGGGAGTACAATGTGTACAGATAGGACAGGAAGGGAGGAGGAGTTATGCTGTTAATTAAGAAACATATAAAATCTAAGGAAGTGCATCCAATTGATGTTGGTGAACAATGCAATGTTGAGTGTGTGCTGTGACAGCATTGGGAAGGGAAAAATGAGTAGGTGTGTGTTATAGGCCTAATGAATCTGATGAGTATAATGAGCAATTGTGCAGAGAAATAGAGCGGGCCAGTAAATCAGAATGTCTTATAATGGGGGATTTTAACTTTCCAGATTTTGACTGGAACTTGTGGGTTGGTCACTGGCACACTAGCAAGACATTTTTGGATTTATTGGATGACTGTTTTTTAAAGCAGCATGTTCGAGAGGCAACCAGAGGGAGTAATACTCTTGATCTGATTATCAGCAGTGATTATTCATGCATTAAGAATTTGCAGATAAAGGAACCACTGGGTGACAGTGATCATAATGTACTGATATGGGAATTACTTAAAGATATAACTACCATCAAGGCTGAAGGGAAGGGCTTTTGCTTTAGTAAAGGTGACTACAGACAGCTCTCATTCTGTACAGTGGGATCAACTGATGATGTTACCAATGTTGAATTCTAAATGGGAAGCCATCAGGGACTGAATCTTGGAAGCTACTAGGCTTTTCATTCCAACTAAGAAATACTGTTCAAGATTCAGGCCTAAACGGATATCAGATGAATTTATGAGGCCCGTGGCAGAGAAGAAAAATGTATGGGGTGTATATAAATTATCAGGTGACACAGAAGCTTATGGCAGATATAAGCATGTCTGTAATCAAGTCACAAAGGAGGTTAGGCAGGCAAAGGCAGATTACAAAACATCTTTGGCAAAGGATGCAAAGAAAAACAGTAAAGAGTTCTTTACTTATGTAAACTCGAGAAGGAAAGGGATGAATCAGATTGGTCCACTTAACATACTTAGATGGTTTGACTATTGATGATTATGCTCAGGTGGCTGATAGACTGAATGAGTATTTTGCATGTGTGAATCTCCTCATGTGTGAATGTAGATTCACACATGAGGAGTTATTCAATGAAGGGAATGCCAGAAGTTTATCAAACTCTAACAAGGAGCTAAGTGATTTTGTAATAACAGAGAGGAAAGTGGAGGAGAAATTGTTGAAGTTAAACGTAAGGAAGGTACCTTGGGCGGACAGGATCTATCAAGTTATATTAAAGGAGGTAAGCAAACCCCTTAGTCATAATTATGCGAGGTCTCCATGGACTGGAGATGTGCAAATGTATCACCAATTCACAAAAGGGATTCAAAAGGTGACACAGGTAACTATAGACCTGTTAGTTTAACTTGTGTTCTGGGGAAAATAATGAAATCACTGGTTAAAGAAGCATTGCAGGATCATCTAGACAAGACTGCAGTAATAGTTAAACCAAGACTCAGCATGGGTTTGTTAAAGGAAGGTCTTGTCTGACCAATTTGATTGTATACTATGATGTGGTCACAAAGGAACTGAATGTCAGAAATAATTTTGATATCATATACTTCAGTGATTCCCAAAGTGGGTGCTACCGCTCCCTTGGGGGTGCTAGAAAACTCAAAGCGGCACTGAAAGGCAAGGGGGTGTTGGAAGACAAGGGGACGCAAGGCTGCTCAAAAGGGGCAACGAATACAAATCGATACCTCCTACACATCAAGTTATATGTCTGAAAAGCTTATTTTACAGTAGAGCTGTTTTGAAGTTCAAATATTTTCCATTTTTATGATTTAAAGAATTCTATTAACTTACTTAACTAATTTAATCACAACTAAATGAACATAAATTTATTTTGAAAAAAAAAAACCTTACCATTAAACTTCACATGGCTCTCCTGTGAAATCAGCTTGTGTAGGAGGTGCCGAAATAGTGCTTCTCGCATTCGATGTAACATGGCGAGAAAACATTCAAGTCACAGCCATATGAATCAAGCAGACTAAACACGACTGAACACGTTTGATGTGGTGAGCGCTCATCCAGGTTCTGTTGAGTCTAGTGTTTAGTTCTTTGGGACGATTAAACAGGACTAAACACGCGATGTTAGTGCAGTGCGACAAGCGATCGTGCACATTCTGGCAAGTCCAGTGCAGAATACTATAAATATAACCTTTCCTGAGGCCAGTCTTCAATCAATTGGTGTGCATCCACTGGGTTTGTATGTACAAACCTTGTGCTCTTTGATGCTGTGCATGTGCTATTGCTATTACTACTACACCCTTTTGCGGCATTCTCCACGTGGTGGTAGCAACAACAACACATAGTTTGCTACGTATTGTTATTCGTTATTGGTATTATTACTCTACCCAGATCCAGACATTTCGTAAGTACATTTTTTTCATTCTTTGTAGAATTTTGGCATTAACTATTGGAGAGACTGATCAGTTCAATATGAAATTATTAGAGAAATTAGTGGTTGTTCGTAATACTGTCACCAGCGTTAAGTGCAATGATAGCGTTATCTTATTTAATAAATAATATATAAAATAAATAATAATATATATATCTATAGTAATACATTTTTTACAGATATAACCATGCAGAACCGAAGAAGAAATGTAGGCAGTATAGTATCGAATATTTAAAATATGGCTTCATTCCGTCACCTGCAAACAAGCTTTTACCAATGTGCCTGATTTGCCAAAAAGTGTTTTCCAATGAATCTATGAAACCTTCAAGATTATGAGAGCACTTGAAAAAAATTCATGCTGACAAGACAAATTTTCAAGCAATTCGAGACCAATTTTGCAAACAGCCGACATTGTCAAGTATGATTTTAGACGCATCAAAGCAAGAAAATGATGGGTTACATGCCTCTTACAACATTTCATTACCGATTGCCAAATCTGGAAAGCCACATTGGTGAAGAATTAATTCTACCAGCTGTTAGTGAGATTCTACCTACTGTGTTGCCAAGCCAGCGACTGACAATCAAGAAATTTCCTTTGAGCAATAATACAGTACAATGGTGAATTGACGAAATAGGCAAGGATGTTGAAGACACATTATGCAATTTTTTGAGGACTACCCAATTTTTGTTACAACTAGATGAATCAACTCTACCAGGGAATGAAGCCTTACTGTTAGCTTACATTCGGTTTATAAAAGAAGAAAATTGAACTCAAGAGTTATTATTTGACAGATATTTGGTAACAGATATTAAAGGAGAGTCGATATTTCTTGTTGTGGAAGAGTTTTTTAAAGAAAAGGAGATTCCTCTTATGAATATAATGACAGCTGCAACTGATGGAGCTCTGTCAATGGTGGGTTGCCATCATGGATTCATTGCACACTTAAAAAGTGTGCAATGAATGATAAGTTGGTGCCGAATGTAATGGCAGTGCATTGCATGATTCATCGACAACATTTAGTTGCAAAAAAACTTAGTGATCGCTTGCATCGCTCATTGCAATACGTCATTACAGCAATTAACAAAATTGGAAACAATTCTTTCAATGACAGATTTTCTCCTTTTCCTGTGAGCAACTTTGATTAGACTTTTAGGCAACTAATGGTGCATTTTTCTGTACTGTTGAATTTTCTTCTTTAATTCTGGTTTGTTTGAGTTTCTCCGTTGTTCTGGTTCATCCATTCCTTCTAAGTTTAGTCTTTTATATTGAGTGTTGTTGTCTTCCTGCTGGACAGGTTGTATTGCAATAATTGTTTTCCTTCTTGTAAATAGTTGAGTTGCAAAGTTGGTAAATGCTACAAACTCTTCTTGTGCATTCAGGAGTCAGGATTCTTGGTTAATTGGATTGTACTGGATGTTTGTAACGAGGCTCGCTCTTATGTCGTCATAATTTTCATATTCATGCATGACACGAGTCCATGATTCGGGTTCTCCGCAAGTACAATTTCTATCTTCTGTTATGCCTAGCATGTTTAATTTTTCCTTAAACAGACCATGACCCGTTTGTAGATATGTAGTGTTAAGGCCCGGGAAAAACCACGGTGGGCTTTCGGGCATATTTTTGTCACTAGTGGAAGAAATTTATGGGTTATTGCTCCTTTGGTGGTTTCATTCCACCTTCTTTGCCAGGTTTCTGTTAGGAATTCATCTATCCTTTTTTGTTCCCTCTTCCAGCCACTAGTCACATCAAGGGTTATGCCACAGGTTGTAATTGGGATCGCTTTTTTGTGATAATATACTAGTCCCGTGTGAGCAACTTCCAGGTCAAGGGGTAGTGCACCTGCAATGACCTGGAGTGCCGCCATACTAACTGTGCTACTCGCTCTAGTGATTGTAAGTAGTATGTTCCTCTGAATTGTTTCAAGAATTTTCCCGTTTGTTATCCATACTGGCGATCCGTACATAATTACCAGGATGAAGAGGGTTTTGTAATATAGGGAGAGGATCTTTTTATTTAGCCCCCAGTCCTTACGTGTGATTCTTGCTATAAGTGCTGTATATATGCATATTGAGATAGTTTAAGTGTGGTTTAAATGAGAGATTGCTGTCAATGATAATTCCTAAGTATTTTATCTCGTTTGATAATTTTACTGTTATTCCTTCTACTTTGATTTGTGGTGGCCTGTTTAAGTTTAGTTTTCCTTTCAAGAGGACTGAGTTGGTCTTTTCCTGTGCTAATTTTAGGTTATTTAGTTTAACCCAGTCCTGTAGGATTTGCTGCGCTCCATTTGCTTGTTTTTCAAGGTTGGCTCTTGAATCAGCTGCTGTGATTAAAAGTAAATCATCGGCAAAGGCCTGGGCCTCAACCTCCCCCAGGTCCTTGCAGAGAAAGTCATCGAGGACAAAGTTCCACAGGAGCGGCCCCGGAACAGAACCCTGGGGGCAGCCCCTGCGAACTGCACGCGATAAGCTGGAATAGGGCGCAAGGATCTGCACTTCCCTGTCAATGAGATAGGACTTTACACAGTCAAATAGATTTTTTGGAAGAGCTGCAGCACGAAGCCTTGCCAGGACGCTCAGCCACCAAATGGTGTCGAACGCCCCAGCGAAGTCCACCGCGATCACCCGGAAGTACTTTCTGGTACATTGTGCAGCTGTTAAGGAGATCTCGGATCGCATCAATAGTAGAGGTTCCAGATTTGAACCCATATTGTTTTGAGTTCCTGAGGTTTGCTTCCATATAGTGCTGTTCAGTTCTCTTGTGTAGTAGTCTTTCCAGGATTTTGCTCACCGTCGATAGCAAGGCAATTGGTCTGTAGGATGTAGGCAGCTCCATCAGTTTTGTAGGGCTGTTTGGTATCAATTTTAAGATGACTTTTTTCCATTGTGTTGGAATGTGACCCTGCTCCAGGCAGCTATTGTACAGTCGTAGTAAGAGTTGTGGGACGCATTCAGCAGTCTTTTTAATCATCTCTGGTTCAATTAGATCTAAACTTGGGCATTTTTTGTTTTTTGTTCTGCCTAACGCTTCTTGGAGCTTCTCAAGAGTAAATGGCGGTTCTTTGCGGGCGTTTATGTAACTTTCATTTGCATGGCATATCTCCTACTGCTCCAGTGTCAGTTCTGTTGGCGGTTCCACGAATATTGCTGCAAGAATATTTGCAACTGAGTTTCTGCATGTTGTGGTCAATGAGCCTTGTGGCGTTTTTGTTGCCACCATAACTTCTCCTCTGGGGAGCTTGCTAGTTATGATTTTGAACACCACTCCCCAGGGATCGGTGTTTCCTGTTGTTTGGACGAATCTCTGCCAGCTTTCTCTTTTGGTCTTTTTGATTTGCTCCGTGTAGTGATTTCTAAGCTGGGGTACCTGTTTCTCATTTCCGTGACTTCTTCCTGTGGCCAGGTTCTTCTTGCCCTTTGAAATTCTCTTCGTTTTCTGTGTACCATTTTCCTTAGCCTTTGCAGCTCGGGGTCCACCAAGGCATTGGCCTTGAGATTGGCATTATCCTTTTCATGCTTGCTTCCGCTGCCGTGGTGATCATTTTGGTCATGACTCCTTGGAGGATTTCCGGATTTTCCATCTCCAATTGTATATTTCTATGGGCTTCCATGTAGGCCTGTTCTTGGCTACTTAGTGTCCCTTTGAATTTGTCCCAGTCAGCTTTGTGGATGTTGAATCTGTTCTGCATCTGTCTTATAATAGGGATCCTTCCCAAGCTTCTGTTTATGGAATATGTGATTGTCTTGTGGTCTGAAGTCGTCCAATCACTTTGCACTGTCCAGTCAGAGATGTAATTTTCAATATTCCTTCTCACCAGGGTAACATCTATGGTCGATTCCCACAGTGTGTTTGAGAATGTGGGAAGGCAGTGAGATTGATTCATAATAGTAAAGATGGAATTTGATAGAAAATCTAACTTCTGTCCATTTGCTGTTGCTCGTCGATCAGGGGTATAGCTATGCCACTGTGGGGACCGGCAATTTATGTCCACACCTATAATTATCTTGTTTCCAGCTAGGATTGACTGGACATTTTCTAGATATGCTGTAGCAAAGTCAATTTCTATGCCGGGTTTACAATATAGAGCGATTATATAAATGGTTCCAATAGATGTGATCAGCTGGGCACAGGCTGCCCAGGGTGTGCAGAGCTGTTGGATTTTAGTGACAGTTATGTCTGGATTCCTTACTATAATTGCCGCCCAAGGCGTATCTTCTGTATAGTGCACGATTTTGTACGATATAGGGTATCCCCTCACCCGCTTCTGATGTGTGTATGGCTCCTGCCCTGCACTATTACAATATCAGTGTTTTCCTCGTCTGCTTTCTTTCTGATCTGCTCTACCACTGCTCATGCTCGCTGCGCGTTTAGTTGCTGTATCTTTAGGATCCCGGTGTGTGATCGTTTAGAGAGTGTCCCCATAATCGATCCTGGCCTGGTATAAACTCTTTGTGTGGATATATGTTGGACGGTTTGGATCTCTGATTGAGTGTGCATGATCTAATTTTAAGCTTTTGCAGTTGGCGCAGTTTGGTTCGCTAGCTTTATTCGGGCAGTTTTTGATTTCATGCCCTTTTCCCGAGCAGTGGTCACAGGTAGATTCCTTCTGTTTGCATGTATGTGTTGTGTGGCCATGCTTGCAGCAGCGAAAGCATTTTGGTATCACCACATTCTCTCTGAAGTGCAGACTACTCCACTCGACATAGATTTGAGATTGATCCTTGATGACTTGCCAAGCAACCGGAGCTAACTCTATCGTCCAGTTGCTATCTATTCCGTTTCTTGCCTTTTTGTATTTAGGCATAACTATATTTTTTGCTTCCTTGTGTGGGAGGACCTGTTTGAGATTCTTTCTAAAGATTTCCTGGGCTAGTTGTTCTGGTGTTATGTCAGAGTCGACACCAAACACGACTATTGAGGGACCCTTTCTTTGTGGGATTTCCTCCTTTAATCCAAGTGTTGTTATTTTGGTGTTTGTCAAGATCTGCTCAGCTTCCTCTTTGCTTGCCATTTCTATCACCACTCCCGGTTTTCTAGTTTTCCTTATTGACTTGATTCTTGTGTTTTCAAAGTCACTCTTCATATTTTGTTTAACCTTTTGTTTGATTTGGTCACTTGTATTTTTCCCTTCATCTGTTGGTTTCAGAATTACTAGATTTGGGGTCTGCAGCAATGTTTTTTTCTTCTGAGCTTGGTCATTGGTCTTGTTTGTGTCCTCAGGAAGTGTGTTCCTCAGTGTGTCGGTGTATGATGGGGTGTGCTGTAGCATTTGTATACCTCTATCAGTCTTGTATGTAGTGCTGCGATTGCTTTTTTGGTGTTCTACATTAGTTTGAACTAGAATAGTTTCTAGCTTTGTCCACTGCAGGACTATCTTTGCTCTTATTTTAGAGGAAATTCTGTTGCTGTTATCTCGCATTATGGTCTCTAACGCAGCTCTGAGCACAAGCATTTGGTCAAGCACCGAGCCTTGCGGCAGGATTCCTTTTTCCCCTTGCTTCAGGTCTTCTATTCCTTTAGTTGGTTCTGGCAGTTCTTTGCTTCACTGTTACTCCTGATTTCCCTGTCATATCTTGTGATGGTATTTTTCCTCTGTCTGCTTCTGGTTATTGTGCCTTGTTTAGGGTCTTCTTGTTTTTCTGCCCAACAAGACATGATGTTCATGTCTTGTTCCCCGTCTTGCAGTGCCAATTGGCTATATGGTTGGGGTGGGTTGTATCTATTCATCGTTTCTGTTTCATCTGCCTCCATTTGCTCAAATTTCGTTATAACGGGATATCCGGTTTAACAGGGTTGAAATTTTGTACGTTTTAAAGAGGACTGAAAATGCTGCCGAACGACAATAGTGTCAGGTCCGTGTGATGATTTGAGCCGCACGTCAATGTTTCGAAAATTTTTGAGTTATCCCCAGAACAAAAGTGGGGGGGGGGAAGAAGTAGCCAGCAGTGAGTGTGGCCCTAGAGAGAGGAATCGACGGTGAAGCAGACCACTTTCTGACAATTGCTATAAAGGGATTAGGCAAGGTGTTTGTGTAAGAGTGTCAACCTCAGGGAAAAATTTGCGTTACGCAACCTAGTGATGTGGTATCTCCCCCCCCCACTTTGCCACAAATTTATCACCTCTTGCCAAATTCTTTGTCATTCAGCTTTAACATAGACTTGAGTGTTAATAGAAATTCCAAGGATCTGACATTTCAGGCAAAAACATGTCTCAAAATTACATAGAAATGAAGTGGTAATGTCCTAGCTAAAATCCGCAAAACAGGTGTTGAAATTCAGCAGATCTTCAAAATGAAGTAACATAGTACACTGAATTGACATCAATTGAGCAAGAGAAGAAGGCGATGAAGAACATGCTGGATTACTTCCAGAAAAGCACAGCACCAATCTACCAAGCCATAAGAAAGATAGACAAACAGCACACCCACTCACACAGATAGAAGAAACAAAGATAGAAAGATGGGTGAAGAAGGAACTCTATGGCAGACGCTACAATGACCTACATCAGGACTATGTAGATAAGACTGCTTCCATTGCATGTCTCGTGAACAGGAAGCTCTTCCCAGAGGTAGAAGGATCCACGTTTGCCATCCAAGACCATGTAATCAACACAATGAACTACAGGAAATATATTGCCAAGCACCTCAGAGTGACAGATGACACACGTTCACAATGCCATATGGCATCAGAAACAGTCCAGCACGTAGCCACGGGATGCAGGGTGGACTTGTAAAAAGAAGCCGTTTTTTTTTTCTTCTTCAAAGCTTTGAGTTAATTATGGAGTTTAAAAAAAAAAAAAAAAAAAAATGCCACCAATACTGGGAACAATTTCTACGAAGTAAACAAATTCTTATAGAAATGGAAATCTAAAGGAAACGCAGCATGATTTTGTAAAGAGAAAATCATGTTTAACGAATCCAGTTAGCTATTTTGACAGATTCACCCCTGAGCTGGATGTAGGAAATAATACCAACATTGTTTATTTAGATTTTATAAATCATTTTACTCAGTCCAGCATGATAGGCTAGTGGACCATGTTAGTTTCAGGAAAATTCCATAGATGGATTTCAAGATGGCTGCTGAGCATGATGCAGAGGGATTCAGATTGTACTAATGTAAGAAGTAAGTTCCCCCAAGGATTGGTATCAGGACCATTTTTTTGATTTTCCTAAATGACATTGATGAAGGCATACAGGGCTGATGTCAAGATTGTTTGAATGGTTAATGATCAGCGTCAAGCAGTGCTGCTTTAGGATATCTCAAATAGACTCAGGGATGGTTAGAAAAGTGGCAGCTATGTTTTAATGCAGCACAATGCAAGGTCTTGCATCTTGGGAATATCATCCAAAAATACTGATGCACTTGGTGGGGTTGAACTAAAAATAGTAGAGAAGAAAGGGAATTATGATATGGTCAGACATGAAGTTCTCCAAGCAGGGTAATCAGGCAGCAAGGAAGGCATCCTATTGATGAATTTGGGGTGGGGAGGGGTTATATAAGTTTAGTGCTGTAACTTTATTTCCAGAATTATTCTTTCTTAGAACCTTAAAAAATGTGATATAAGGAGAAAAGTGTTTTAAATGAGAGTACTGTGGTTGTTAAAAAACACCAGAGGTCTGCATGGGCTGGGTGACACGTTGGGTACAAATAATCATAATGAATTGGGCTCAGGTTGGGTACAAATAATCATAATGAATTGGGCTCAGGTTGGGTACAAATAATCATAATGAATTGTTATTTCCAAACATTTCAGACTTTTTCAGGCTATTTCCTACATATATATTTTTTATGTATTTAAATTATTAAAGGTTTTTTAGAAAAAATGTGTATTGGTAGTCTCTTGACACTTAATTGACCAATAAGGCACACTTCACCATATCCAATTCACTGAAATTTGTACTCTTTCGTGGAAATGACCCTGTCTGTATTTTTGCTCAGTAAGGTAGCCTTTACCCTTAAGCGGGCATTAAGTTGCAATTTACGTTACATCAAGAGTATAATATTAGTCATTATGTCCTCTGGCAATGGGTCCCTTTTTAGTTGTATGTGTACACTCTATAGTATACAGTGTTTTTTAAAAGCATGATACCGTTAATCCTTAGTTCTACTACATCCGAGATTTTGGGTTGACCTACTTTCAATTCTAAGAAATTCACTTGTAACACTTTCTAACCGCTTCTTTGCTATATCCAGTACTGACCAATTTCTTTGCTATATACAATTTTATTATTACACAAAATTATTTTCATTTTTATGTTCTATTTTTGCAACATATAGTAAATGTTAGCTGTTCTAAAATGATCTCACAATTTTGTTAAACATTATGAATTCCTAATATAAATTTAACAAAGTTTTACTTTAAATTTTTTTTATAATAGTTATATGGCTCTCTATAATTATAAGCCCCAAAAGGAAGATGAATTGGAATTGAAAAAGGGAGAGCTATATACTGTTAGTGAAAAGTGCCAAGATGGTTGGTTCAAAGGAACCTCTCTACGCACAAGTCGCAGTGGGGTGTTTCCTGGAAATTATGTTCAAGTGGCTAAGTAAGTTTGTTTAGTTTTTGGCAATAAACTTACCTGTATATCTCTTTGCATAGAAATATTTGAATTTTGTTAGTCTTGCATGTGGGTTTATGGGACACTTTCGTATTTAAATAAAATTTTAAATAGAATCTACTTTCTTGCTTTCTTACTGTATTTAAATTATTTAAAGAAGTTTTGCATTTAGGATGATCAGTATCTATGGCTACTGTGGTTACTATTTTTATTATTATCTGTAGCTGAGTGGTCAGGAGCAGGAATGCAGTAGCACATGCTCTTTGAGTAGATCGGGGATCAAGATCTGCCAACCACACACTGGACCAGCGTGGCAGGTTATGGTCCATTTCCCTCAACATGAATTGTTGAGACAATTTCCATCTGCAGTGGATTGATAATGGCTGCAGTTTACCTGTTACCTTTTTTTATTGAATGGTTTGTTTCCAGTTATATCTATTAGCTGCAAATTTAATTACTTGTAGGAGGTGCCTCCGTAGCCAAGTGGGCAGGAGCAGCAGTGCGTAGCACATGCTTCTTGATTAGACTGGGGTTCGAGCCTGTGCCCACCAAATACGGAGGATGCAGAAAGGTCAGGGAATGACCACCTCATATCTCCGGAGCAATATAGCCTTAGTTGCTAATGCTCCAAATAACAAACAAACAAATTTGTAGGACAAGGGGAGTTAGTTTCTCAGCTCACAAGGTATTTTTGTATAAAATATAATTTAATATTTTATGCAGAAATGCATGGACTGCAGATGTGCAAATGTGTTCCCAATTCACAAAGGGGATCAAAGGATAACATGAGTAATTATAGACCTGTTAGCCTAACTTCTGTTCCAGGGAAAATAATGGAGTCAGTGGTTAAGGAAGTGATGCAGGATCATCTACACAAGACTGCAGTTATAGTTCAGACATATCGTGGATTTGTTACGGGGAAGTCTTGTCTGACAAATTTGATTGGATACTATGATATGGTCACAAAGGAACTTGATGCAAAAAATAATTTTGATATCACATACTTGGATTTCGGGAAAGCTTTTGATACTGTGGCACAAGGAAGACTACTGTACAAGCTTGAGCAGTGTGGCATTAAGGGCAAGTTGCTACAATGGATAAAAGGATGGTTGAGTGGGAGAAGATGGAGAGTGGTAATCAATGGGTGCTGCTCTTCGTGGACTAATGTTATTAGTGGAGTCCTCCAGGGTTCGTGTTGGGCCCATCGTTGTTTTCAGTATTTATCAATGATATTTGATGAAGGTATATCAGGATTACAGAAGCTACTTTTAAACTTATTGAACACAGAAGAACTGCAAAAGCCCAGGGTGTATAAGGAAATGAAGAGTATCAGGAACTAAGCAAAGTCATCAAGTGCTGTTTAAGCCAAGACAAACAGGATTATATCAATCAAAAGTGTAAAGAAATCGAATATCACAACAAACGAAACAACACTAAAAAGATGTATGATGTAATTAAGTCCTTAAGACCAAAGTTCTGACCAAAACTTAATGCAATTAATGACTCCAAAGGGGAAATGTTAACAGGTGGAAAGAATACTGTGAGCAGCTCTTCTGAGCACCTGCTGGCACTAATGATCTTCCAGCCCCTTTTCAAGAGTGATCATGAACTAGTTCCACTGAAGGAAGAAGTCAAAAAAGCCTTTAGAGAACTAAAGTGTGGCAAGTCACTCGGAATTGATGAAATCCCAGTGGAATTGATTAAAGCTACAGGTGTGAAGGGTGCCGAGTTTTTTTTTATAAAATGATTGTAAAAATTTGGGAAAGGGGACGGTGGCCATCAGATTGGAAGAAATCAATTTTCATCCCCTTAGAAAAGTGGCAGCTTTTCTAAGGAGATGAAAATTTGCTCAAATTATAGGACTATTAGCCTAATTTCTCACACTAGCAAGATTCTTTTTAAAATCATATCGAACAGAATCTCAAGAAAACTTGAAGAAGAAATGCCAGAAGAGCAAGCAGGTTTCAGAAGGGCTAGAAGAACCAGAGATCAGATGTTAAGCCTATGACTGATTATTAAAAAATGCAGAGAATTCAATGTTCCAGTAGTTTTGTGTTTTATAGATTATGCAAAAACATTTGATTGAGTTCAACATGAGAAACTATGGGAAACGATGACTATTATGGGTTTCCCATTCCACATAATTCAGCTGATTAAGCTACTCTACCAGGAAGGAACTGTGAGAGCAAACATGGGAAACACAGACTTTTTCAGAATAGGTAACAGTGCCAGGGAGGGCTGTATTTTGTCACCTCACCTTTTTAATCTTTATGCCGAAGATATCATGCGTGAAGCTTTGGAAGATTTAGAGACTGGCATCAAGATCGGAGGACTGAAGATAAACAACCTTCGTTATGCAGATGATACTTGCTAATTTGCAATTCTAAGGATCATCTTAAAGAAACTCTGAGGAGAATATGTGAAGCAAGTAAGAAAAAAGGATTGTTTCTGAATGTGTGTAAAACTAAAATTATGGTGATTGGTGATAATCTCGATTCCAATAAAGTGAAGGTTAATGGGCAAGATATCAAAGAAGTTGATGAATTTGATTACTTAGGGTCAAGAATAAATAAAAATAGTGACTGCTCAAACAATGTAAAGAGATGACAGGCAATTGCTAAAACTTTGGTCGCTGATCTGATAAAATTATGGGGAGATCATGATCTGCCCCTAAAGACAAAACTGAGAATCATTGATTCATTAATTTTTCCAGTTGCCACTTATGTTGATGTGAAGGATGGAATCTGAAAAGAGTTAACAGGAAGAAAATTGAGGAATTTGAAATGTGGTGGTACAAGAGAATACTGCGTACTTCTTACTTGGATCGAAGAACAAATGAGTGGGTATTGAATAAAATTGGCCAGCCTGAAATTCTTCTTCATAGCATCAACAAAAGAAAACTCAAGTTTTTTGGTCATATAGTAAGAAGGGAAAACTTTCTGTTGAAGAATATAATGGAAGGAAAAACCAAGGGGAAGAGGTGCAGAGAAAGACCTGCAACTAGGTGGAAGGATGGGATCAGTGAACTTCTGCGCATGACACTTTGCGATGCTGCTCCTATAGCACACGATCAATGCAGTTGGAGGAATTTGTTGGTGGCCACAACAGCTCCTCAGGGAGCTTATGTGACTGGAAGAAGAAGAATATCAAGATTAATGTCCAAGTTTGCAGATGATATGAATGTTGGCATGGTAATGATAGTGCGCTACTGCAATAGGATTTGGAAAAGTTGGATGAGCTGAGAGATGGCAACTGAAGTTTAACATTGACAAATGTAAAGTACTGCATATGGGTAGAATTAACCCCCAGTAACATACCAACTGGGTGGTACTACACTCAGGGTAGTGGAGAATCAGAAGGACTTGGGGTAAATGTGCAGTCAGATATGAAGTTTTCTGAGCAGTGCAGACAGGCTGCAAGAGTAGCTCATGGTGTCTTGTCAGTGATATATACAAGAATTTTTCTAGCAGGGATTAGAAAGGACAAGGAGATAATCATCTTATAAAAGGTGATTATCCCCTTGCATAAGGCAATGGTCAGGCCACACATTCAGTATTGTATACGGGAGGTCTCAGAAAAGATGTGGAGCTGCTGGAACGCGTACAGAGAAGGGGAATGAGATTGGTGAGTGGAACAAAGGGTTGCTGTTACCAAGAAATGTTTAAGTTCTGCAAATTGCAGCTTCTGGAGACTAGGTACCTGCAGGATGATCTGATTGAGGTGTATAAGGCCTTGAAAGGTTTGAGCAAGCTCAGTGCTGATGAGATTCTTCCTCTTGTGCAGATTACTCACCTGAGTGGACATAAATTCAAATTGAGGAAAGACGATTGTATGATAGATGTACAGAAAGTTGCCTTTAACCAGTGGGCGGTTGATAGTTGGAACAAACTACCATCTGTTGTAGCAGAGGTCAATATCTTAAATAAGTTCAAGACAAACTTTTGGAGTGAATGGATGGGTGAAATGGGATTTTTTTTTTTTTTTTGGCTGATGCTATATAAGCTTGCTTTCTTGCATCATAAGCCTCTGCTAATGCTAATATTATACTGCTACACTAATTTTATTAGGTTTACACTGAGTAGAAATCTATGTGTTCTTTCCCTGTTTATGTAGTTTATGGTTCAGGTAACTCTTATCAGCAGATGTGTAAAACTATATCAGTCTGTGATGATACCCTGCATGCGGGAATAATAAACTTGGAAGGAAATCTAAAAGCCTTTCCATTGTGCATGCAGGGTATCCTCCTTGGACTGTAGTAATAATTTGTTAGCAGTGAATTTTCATTTTTGGTTGGTGTGAATGTTTGTATGGCCATTTGCAGATTTAATTTTTTTTGTGCAAAATGAAAAAGATATAAGTAGATAGCATTTGGATCTTTGGTGATTTATTCATTCACCACCAATAACATTCATTAATAGAATCCCTTCAGTTCCGAAACATCAAATGTTATGTCAGATATTGTAACAGAAAATAAGGTTATGCATCATCTGTCAGGTGGGCTTAGCCTAATCACATAGGAATGTGATTGATTGAGCTACTAAATGCATAGTTGTGGCAGATTTTCCCATTCTATAACTAAGTAAAGTTAAATTTGTTTAATGATCGAGTGCTTGGCCCATGTAAATTTGTTTAATGATTGAGTGCTTGGCCCATGTAAATTTGTTTAATGATTGAGTGCTTGTCCCAAAGTATGACTATGAATAGCCAGAAGTGTTTTTCACAATCTGAAAGCAAGGTCTCAAAACTTAGCACAAATAAGCAAATCATTGAACAGCAGAGCTGTGAGCTGCAGCATCCTCATATTATGGATTCTTCATAAAATATCAGGACAAACTGGGATATAAGAATATTATAAAGCAGGTTAAAGTATGTATGCAGTTTCATTAAAACTTGAATAAAAATCTTGTTGATTGTCTTCTGAATGTGTTTCAACAGATCCATTTCCTTCCTGAAATGAGGTTTCCAGACCCGTTTGCAGTACTCAAGGTGTGGCCTAACTGATGCCTCATAAAATGATATAATCACTTCCTAATCATTGCTGACAAAATTCCTGTATGTTATTGACAAAACCCCGTGAGCTGTCTCCTGGCAGACTATGTGCACTGCTCAGAAAACTTCATATCTAACTGGAAAATTATCCAAGGTCTTTTCATTTCAAACTAACCTGAATCTAGTACCACACAGTTGGTATGTTAATCTCATTTTTTTTTTTTTTAGATCTCTAATTGTTTAGATATTTTAGCAGTAGCTTACCCGGATTATAGTTACTAACCACCTTGTCAACCTTTGTATCATCAGAAAACTTATACATTAAGCCCTTCATCAATATCATTAATTAATATAGAAAACAACAATAGGCCCAGAACGTATTCCTGGGGAACTCTACTAATAACATTAGTCTGCAAAGATTATCATCCATTGATAGCCAATCCCTGTCTTCTCTCACTTATCCATATCTCTATCCACAACAGAGTAACTTTTCCTTAATGCCACAATGCTTTACTTTGTTTAGCAGTCTTTTATCTGCAACAGTGTCAAATGCTTTTCTGAAATCAAAGTATATGATATTAGAATTATTTTTTGCATCACTGTATCCAGTTACACTCAGTGAACACTGAATTATTATCAACTACCTAATATTGTGTTGGGCTAGTGTTCACATGGTTAACTGCTGCTATTCACCTAGGCATTGACTCCACTAGATGTCTAAGAGATCTGTAGCCGTGCTGCTTGCAGTGCTTTCTGCAGTGTCAGAATAGATGACAGTTTCTTGTCCATACACCTCACTTTCCTTTCCAAAACATCACACAGATGTTCAGTTCAATTGCGACAAGGGGAAATTGAAGGCTAATCAGTATGGGTGATATCTTCACTGTGTTCCTCGAACCACTCGTACACAGTAAGGGCCTGATGGTGCAGCATATTATCACCTTGGAAGATCCCATTTCTGTCCAAGAAAAAATGCAACATAGCAGGGTACACACAGTGTCTTAAGAGCTGTCGGTACACCTCATCAGTGAAATGTTGGTCCATATGCATCAGGGGTCCTAGTTCTTTCCATGCCGACCGGGCTAACCGGATGGGTAAAGTGCTTGCCTGGCAACCCAAAGGTTGTGGGTTCGAATCCTGCCTCGGGCTTGGATCAAAGTACTGCAAAAATCTGGGGAGGTGCATTATGGCCACAGAAGCCGATGCGCCAACAACTACCAAAAAAAAAAAAAAAAATTCTTTCCACCAAAACATTTCCCATATTAAGCAACCATATTCCCATATTAGATATTGTACATGATTCATGATGGATCCATGGACGTGTGTTGCTTGTGAAGCACACGGAGGTGTCTGTTGGCATGTTGAACCAGGTATTTGGACTCATCTGTCCAGTACACTCATTTCCAGCCTTCCAGTGGCCAACCAATGTGTTTTTGACACCACAGCATTTGCTTTCGACAGTGATTAGCTATGAGTAGAGGGTGTCTCTTGGGTTGTCTGCTGTGGAACCTCATATGTCTGAGTGTGCAGTGCATCATCATTTGGGATATTGTTCTTGCATTCCCCACATTGTATTGCACCATCATCTGTTACACAGTGACCTGCCATTCAGCCTGTAAAATGCACTGCACCCTTTGCTCACCAGGTACATCCACCTTGCATAATCCTTTACAATTCTGTTGGCAGGAGATGGTTGCCTGTTTGACACCATCCTTTGTACACCTCAACCACAGTAGTCCGTGAGCAACTGATGTGTCGCTTCTGATATGCACCTGATGCATGAGCTCTCACAATCATGTCCTTTTGAAATTCTGTCATATCTTTACTACATCCCATAACTGCTTCCTTATAACTTTGAGTTGCACCACCAGTGCAAATTACCACTGCTGTATTGTATGAAGCTGCTCGGCTTTTTATACTGCAAGTTATATGGTTTAGTCCATTACGGATGGAGTGGTCATAATTCAGTGAATGCCGAGTGTATATTAGTCAGACAAGATTGTCCCTCAACAAATCCATGCTGTAGCTACAGTGTAATAATTGGATCCTGTCCAGATGGCCTTCTATTGTTTTTTGTCAAGTGACTCCATTATTTTCCCTAAAACAGAAGTTAGGTTAACAGGTCTGTAATTACTCTTGTAAGTCATAAGGGTTTGCTTATGCCCTTTTCTGCCTCCCTTAAAATAATTGGATAGTGCTAGGTACCTTGTTTATGTTTATCTATCTTCAATTTCTTTTCCACTTTCATCTCATTTATTACAAAATAATTTACCTCCCTGTTAGAATTTTATAAATTTTTAATATTCCCTTCCCTAACGGATTCCTCATGTGTGAATGTAGATGCAAAATACCTATTCAGTTTGTCAGCAACCTCAGTAGGATTATCAACCATTGATATCAAGGGGGGGCGCAATGTAATTCATTACCTTCCTTTTATTGTTAGCATTAGCAGAGGTATATGATGCAAGAAAGCAAGCTTATATAGTATCAGATGGGTGAAAAAAAAAATTTTCACCCATCCACTCGCTACAAATGTTTGTCTAATTCTGCCTTGAATCTATTTAAGCTATCAACTTTTACATCAACAGATGGAAGTTTGTTCCAGCAATCAGCCACCCACTGGCTAAAGGCAAACTTCCGCACATCTATCATACAACTGTCTTTCCTCAATTTGAATTTATGCCCTCTCAAGCGATTATTCTGAGCAAGATGAAGAATCCCATCAACATTGAGAATGCTCAAACCGTTCAAAGCATTATACACCTCAGTCAGATCACCTCACAGGTGCCTTGTCTCCAGACACTGCAATTAGCAAAACTTTGTAAGAGCAACCGTTTGTTCCATTCACTAATTTTGTTGCCCTTCTCTGTACTCGTTCCAGCAGATCCTCATCGTTCTTAAAATGAGGGCTCCAGACCTGTATATAGTACTCGAGGGCCGACCGGGCTAGCCGGAAGGGTAAAGTGCCTCCCTGGAAACCTAAAGGTGGCGGGTTCGAATCCCGCCTCGAGCTTGGAACAAAGTACTGCAAAAACCTTGGGAGGTGCATTATGACCACAGAAGCTCATGCGACAACTACCAAAAAAAAATGGTACTCAAGGTGTGGCCTGACTATTTCCTTATACAAGGGAATAATCACCTCCTTATTCCTGTATATCATTGAAAAGACACTATGAGCTACTCTTGTAGACTGTCTGTTGTAGACTGGCCGAACTTGTTCCCCTTTTGTTTGGCCCCTGATGTCCACTCATACCGATACCTCCACCTGCTATCTACTATGAGGCGCAGAACGGCACGTCGCAGGCAAATCGACGAACCGTCTCACAAGAAAATGCAATACTGAACACTGTATTGGCACTGTAAAATATTCTGACTTGTTTGAATATGCTTAAATATGTGCTTTGTACATATGGACGTGTATATACCTTGGTGTACTGTCTGCCTCACAACTGTACATACTCATATCTATTGAATGGCTAAAGCTACGTTTTTAATTGTTATGTTATCTTTTATACTATACAAATTTTTATACTGTACATATTTTTATATTACCCCATATCATTGTCAAGCCCCTGGCCTCCTGGCTGTGGCACTCACATTATTGTATCTGTATCTTTACTGTACAATAAAGATTTTTCTTCTTCTGCACTGTTCAGAAAAATTCATATCTCACTGCACAATTCCCCCAGGTCCTTTTCATTCTCTACCACTGTAAGTGTAGTAAAAAAAAAGGCAAACTGCAGCCATTATCAACCTACTACAGATTGGAAGCCACTAATTCATGCTGGGAGAAATGAACCATAATCTGCCACGCTAGTCCAGTGTGGGTTGGCAGATCGACTGTATTTAGCAGTCATGGGCTTGAACTCCGGTCTAATCAAAGAGCACGTGCTACCGCACTGTCACTCCTGACCACTCGGCTAAGGAGGTCCATGTCAGTGTAGTACCATACAGTTAATACGTTACTGTGAGGTTACTGCTTCCCATATATAGTACTTTACATAAACCACCTCTCAGCCCATCTGCTCAAATTTTGTAGATCGTGTTGTCTACTGTCAGTGTCATCAACAGCCCTGCCGACCTTTGTATTGTCTGCAAACTTGGACATTAAGCCTGATATACCATCATTAATGAATACGCAAAACAACAATGGACCCAACACTGAACCGTGGGCCACTCCACTAATAACATTAATCCACGAAGAACAGTGTCCATTGATTACAACTCTGACTTCTCCTACTCAACTGTCCATAGCAGCAATTTGCCTCCACTGCCACAATGCTCCAATTTGCGCAAACGTTTTCTGTGTTCAACAGTATCAAAAGCCTTTCTAAGATCCAAATATATGATATCAAAATTATTCTTTGCATCCAGTTCATTTGTGACCACATCATAGTCCAGTGAAATTGGTCAGACAAGACTTCTCCTTAACAAACCCATACCGTGTACGAGCTATAACTGAAGTCTTGTGTAGATGATCCTGCAGTGCTACATTAACCAGTGCCTCCATTAATTTACCTGGAACAGAAGTGAAACTAACCGGCCTGTAATTACTTGTTGCCTTTTGATCCTCCTTTGTGTATTGGGGTCATATTCGCACATTTCCAGCCCATGGGTACCTCCCCTGAGTCCAATGAAACTCTCATAATTATGGCTGAAGGTTTTCTTACTTCCTTTGCTGCTTCCTTTAATATAACTGGATAGATCCCATCCACTCCAGGTGCCTTTCTTTCATTTATCTTCAACTACAAAAATCATCTAGCATCCCTGCTAGAGATGAATGTAATTCACCCTCCCTGAATAACTCCTCATGTGCGAATGTAGATGCAAAATATTCATTTAGTTTGTTAGCTACCTGAGCAGGATCATCAAGAGTTGAGCCATCGATATCAAGTGGACCAATCTGATTCATCTCCTTCCTTCTAGAGTTTACATTAGTAAAGAACTCTTTACTCTACTACTATTACTACTACTACTACTTTGCTGTTTTTCTTTGCATCCTTTGCCAAAGATTTCTGGTAATCTGCATTTGCCTGCCTAACCTCCTTTGTGACTAGTGTATAGCTATCCTAGGCTTCTGTTTCACCTGTTAATTTATATGTATCCCATGCATTTTTCTTCTGTGCCACATGTCTAATTATAAAATCTTTATTGTACAGTTCACTGGTACACGCAGGTACCACGACCATACAATACCCTTCACGGCACCATGCCAGGGGTTAAGAAATAGTTCATCTGATATCCATTTAGGGCTAAACTTTGAAAAATATTTCTTAGTTAGTATGAAAAGGAAAGTAGCTTCCAAGATTAATTCTTTCTGTGCTTCCCATTTTGAATTTGCTGTTGGTAACATCATCAGTTGGTCCCACCGTATAGAATTTAAATACTGTCTCGAACTATCGTAGTCTCCTTTACGAAAGCAAAAACCCTTCCCTTTACCACCGATGGTAGTTGCCTCTTTGAGTAAATCCCATATCAGCACACTGGGATCACTGCCACCTAGTGGTTCCTTTATCTGCAGATTCTTAATGCATAAAGAATCACTTCTGATAATCAGATCAATAGTATTGCTCTCTCTAGTTGGCTCCCGAACATGCTGCTGTAGAAAACAATCGTCCAATAAATCCACAAAAGTCTTGCTTGTGTGTGTGTGTGACCAACCCACAAATTCCAGTCAATATCTGGGAAATTAAAATCCCCCATTATATGACACTCTATTTCTCTGAGTAATTGGGCTTATAACACACTCCTACTCCCAATTTTGCTTTCGTAGTGCTTATGTCACACCAAACCAAATCGACACTGCACTTTCCTGCCATGTCGACTGGCTGTACTTCCTTGGATTTTATGTGTTTCTTAACTAATAGCATAATGCCTCCTTCCTGTACACATCGTAGTCTCCAACTTCCAGTTCTGCATTCCTTATATCTGTGTGACACCACGTCTCTGATATTCCAACAATGTCTGCCTCTGATGTTTTGAACGACACCTCTAATTCATCAAATTTATTTACCAAACTCCTAGCATTGGTGTACACGCAAGTATACGTGCATCTGTACCTATTCTTAGCTACCCTAACACAGCCCATGTATTGATTTGTTCCGCAATGACTCTCAGCAGTCTCTAGAATCCCCTGCACCTTGTTTTCCAGGTTGCTGCTCATTCCAATAGAAGCAGTGTAAGAATAACTTTCACCTCTGCCAGCGACTACTGTTAATCTATTAAGTCATGTTCCCCCCCCCCCCCAAGCTAGCAGTTTTCCAACCCACCTAACTCTTCCTCAATAGCATCAGCAAATATTCTTGCACCCTTTTTATTTAAGTGTATCACATTCCTGTAGAAGCAGTCTCTCCTGTTAACACACACAGACTAGGCTGTGAAAAATTCTACCCCTTGAGCCTTCTACAAGCTCTCCAGGGCCAAATTGATCGATAAGGCTCTCATCAAAAAGTACCCCATATTGTGTCTGGGCATAATTGCAGACACTTTCAAATTCAACCCTAACTCATGGCTTTTTTTTTTTTTAAAACATTGGCTTGTATTTGTTAAGTAATTCCTTCGGTCTCCTACTCTTAATATCATTAGTGCCAATGTAATAGTAATAGAGGCATGTGATGCAAGAAAGCAAGTGTATGAGCTTATGTAGCACAGCCAAAAAAAATATATCATCATCATCAGCCATTTTCAATCCACTGCAGGATGAAGGCCTCTCCAGCAACTTTCCAGTTCCTTCTGTTTTGTGCAATGGCCATACATTTATTACCCACACACTCATGAATTTCATCTATCCATCTCTGCCGTTATCTTCCAGGTTTTCTTCTAGCTCCTCTGGGTACCAATCTGTTATTTTCTTAGTCCAACTGTGATCATGTCTTCGAGCTGTGTGTCCTGCCCAAGACCATTTTAGTTCTTTAATTTTGATAAGAATGTCCTTCACTTGAGTTTGCTGCCTAATCCATGTGTTTCTCTTCTTATCTAACAGTCTGATTCCCAAAATAATTCGTTCCATTCTTTGCTGTGTAGTTCTCAGCTTCTCTTCTATTCTTTTGGTGAGTGCCCAAGTTTCACTTCCATAAGTCATGGTGGGTAGTATACATTGGTTCATCATTTTACGTTTCAGACAAATTGGGATGTTGCTCCTCAGTATGTGACCACATTTCCTGAATGCTATCCATCCAAAATTTATTCTTCTCTTGACTTCCAGCCATTTATCATTATTACAGCTAATGACTTGTCCCAGATAACGTTATGACTCCACCTTTTAAATTACTGCTCCATCAATCATTATATTCCTTTCTATGGCATACTTGTTCATCATTACTTTTGTTTTAGCCGTATTCATCTTTAGTCCAAAATCCTTACTAACTCTCCATGACTGATTAAGATTTTACTCTAATTCTTTGAAATTGTGGCATATGATCACAATGTCATCTGCAAATTGTAAACAGTTTAGGTACTCTCCATTGACTCCTTTCTGCGACAAGTCTAAACTTCTGAAAGCTTCCTCAAGGGCAGCAGTAAACAACTTCTGAGATATTGTCTCCTTGTCGAACTCCTTTTCCAATTTTATATTTGCTACTGTCTTTGTCTAGGCTAATAAAGGAGGTAGCGTTCTCATATATATTTTTTTTAAATCATAATATATGGGGTATCTATCTATGCCTTGTCTTTCCAGTGCCCGAAACATTGCCTTATGCTGTATGGAGGCAAATGCATTTTCATAATTCACAAATGCCATGCATAATGGTGTTTTATATTCATTTGCTTTCTCCATTGAACTGTGATATTACGTGAAGGTGATCCATAGTTGAGAATCCTGTCCTAAAACCAGCTTGCTCTTTCGGTTGATTCTCATCAAGTATTCTTTCTAATCTGTTAGTAACGATCCTTGTGAACAACTTGTAGATGTGAGATAACAAGCTAATTGGTCTATAATTTCCAATTTCTGATTTATCTCCTCTTCTTATGCAGCAAAACTATGATTGCATTATTCCACTCCTTAGGCATCACACCTTTTCTAATGCATTTTGTGAAGAATCTTGCCAGTTTTTGTGTCGTGTCTCTTCCTCCCAATTTTACCAACTCTACAGTAACTTCATCTTCCCCCAGGGCTTTCTGATTCTTTATTTTCTTCTACGCATGTTTCTACCTCATCGGGAAGAATAACGAATGTCATACACGTTACTAATTTGCGATCCATCTTCCCCACTTCTGGCATCATTCCCTCGCTCCTTGTATAATTCTCTATAGTAGTCTTTTGCTATTTGAATTATGCCTTCTCTGCTATTTATAAGTACACCATCGCTTTTCTTCAGTTTCAGTATCATTTGTTTTTCTGTATTACTGCTCACCACTGCTGATTTAAGTCCCTTGTTTGCCCTTATTGCTTGTTCTACTTTTTTTTGTGTTAAATCTTCTTATGTCCTCTCTGAGTCTCTTTCTAATGGCTTTGCATATCTCAGTATACTCAATATATACATATATATAAAAATAATAATACAAAAAAATAATAATAAATAAATTAAAATAAAAATTCACACAACCATTCCCTCTAAAAGCTTGTCCAATTTCTCCTTGAATTTATTTAAGCTATCAACTTCCAAAACGACAGATGGAAGTTTTTCTAGCAATTAGCCAGTCACTGGCTAAAGGGGCACATCCATAGCCAGGTGGGCAGGAGCGGCAGTGCGTAGCACACGCTTCTTGATTTGACCGGGATTCGAGCCCATGACCACCAAATACGGAGGATGCGGAAAGATCAGGGAATGACCACCGCATATCTCCAGAGCAATATGGCCTTTAGTTGCTAATGCTCCTAAAAACCAAATAATAACAACAACTGGCTAAAGGCAAATTTCCACACATCTATGCCCCCTTAAGTTCGTAATCTGAGCAAGTGGCAGAATCCCATCAGAATTCAGCATGCTCAACCCATTCAAGCCTTATACACCTCTATCAGATCACCTTCCAGGTGCCTAGTCTCAAGCTGCTGCTGCTGCAGTTTGCAGAACCTAAGCAGCCTCTCTTGGTAAGAGGATCCCTTCATTCCCCTCACCAATATTGTTGCGCTTCTTTGTACATGCTCAAGAAAATCTACATCCTTCCTAAAATGAGGCCTCTAGACCTGTACGCAGTACTCGAGACCTGGCCTGCTCATTGCCTTAATCAAAGAAATAATCACCTCCTTTTCCCTACTAGCAAAATTCCTGTATATCATTGACAAAACCCCTTGACCTGCTCTTGCAGCCTGTCTACATTGGCACCTTCGTAGCCAGGTGGGCTGGAGCAGCAGTGCGTAGCACACGCTTCTTGATCAGACCAGAGTTCGAGCCTGTGACCACCAAATACAGAGAATGCGGAAAGGTCAGGAAATGACCACCGCATATCCCCGGAGCAATATGGCCTTAGTTGCTAATGCTCCTTTAAAAAAAAACCAAATAACAACAAATAACTGTCTGCATTGCTCAGAAAACTTCATATCTGACTGCACAAACACAATTACTCCCAGGTCTTTTTCATTTTCTACTACCCTAAGTATAGTACCACACAGTTGGTACATTTTTCTTTTGGTTTGTCAATGTTTAATTTTCAGTTTCCACATCTCAGCCCATCTGCTCAATTTTTCTAGATCCTGTTGCAGTAGCTGCTATTACTGTCATTAACAAGCCTGATATACCTTCATTAATATATTTGATAAATACACAAAACAACAGTGGGCCCAATACTGAACCCTGTAGTGGGGACTTTCCATTAGTCCAAAGATGCTCTCATAATTATAATACGTGTACAACAATATCACCTTTTATCCCCTTAAAAGATGATATCTGCTCTACAACTTCATCAGCCTTTGCTCCTGGCATACATGCCCTGGTCATATTCCACCTATCCTTTTTGCACAGTATGTTTCTTGTTTCCCTGACAGTAGAGTCACCAACAGCAACTAGTTCCTTTGGGACCAGCGCATTCTGCCTTGGGGGTTGCTGCTGTGTTGCGTGATGTTCAAGCACAAGCTCTGGCATTGATGTGGGTAGCTGAGAGCCTGATGGGCCCCCAATTTAAATCCTTCGAGGGCATCCACCCTGTCTTTCAGGAACCTCCATAGCCAGGTGGGAAGGAGCAGTAGTGCGTATCACATGCTTCTTGATTAGACCGGGGTTCGAGCCCATCCACCAAATACAGAAGATGCGGAAAGATCAGGGAATGACCACCGCATTTCCCAGAGCAATATGGCCTTAGTTGCTAATGCTGCTAAAAACTAAAAACAACAACAACAACCGTCTTTCAAGCTCTCATAAAGGCCCATAACAAAGCTGAGTTGGTACCTGAATTCCTCACACTCCTTACATCGTGCACACACACAAAGGCATTCCCTTTGGCAATATCATGTCCTGTTCCTGATTGCTCCACAAACATCAAACAAGCAGTATGTTTCAAATGGCTCTGATTCAGAGGACAACTGCCCCTTCAGTTCTCCACTGAGCCACAGCACTCCCATTATCTTGAGCCTTTTGCTTTGCTGCTCTGGTCTAAGTCATGAATTCGATTCAATTTCGATACAAAAATATAACCCTAAACTTATATCCCCCAATGCAGTTATAACACTTTATATATATATTTCAGTATAGAGTATTATCTCCGAGTTACGTTTTATGACTTTTGCTTCTCCTTTCAAGTTATATGTATTAATTTATAATGTTGCGTTTGTAAATGTAGGTCGTTATATGTATTTAGTTAAAAAAAGTACAATGTAATTGACAATGAAATTTAATACGATTAATAAATTTTACTGATTAATTGATAACACTATACTATACTATACTAAGCTAACAGATTTCTGATATGATGCTACGTGTTTCGCTTTCTAATTTTACCTTAAACCTTATGCTCTGTAGTTCGGAATATATGTTGTATCAAATAACAATGGCGGCAAGTTACAAACGGTAAATCCACGGACATTAAGTATTTAATTAACTTTCAAAATTGCTATCTAAATTCAAAATAAACCAAGGAGCTTGACTAGGTCTTTAAGCTACTTATAGAAAATAATCTAATATAACAATAAAACGGATAAATATAATTAAAAACTTGAGCATTCACCAGAGCTGCAAAATCTTGTCCAACACGTGGATTGGATGGCCTTACCAATAGTTGTTTACATAAGTGAAAGAAATCTTTGGTGTTTTTTTGCATTCTTTTCCAGAGAATTCTCATAATGTGCTTTAGCTTGCCTAACCTCCTTTGTGACATGATTACTTACTAGTTTATATCTACTGTAGGCTGCTGTATTACCTGATAACAATGCATGAGATGCATAATTTGTATATGTCTCATGCATTTTTCTTACATCCATGTAACAGTATGTCTTGTTTGGTATAAAGCCTAGTAGCTATAATTGCTTCTCTGAATGCTTCTCATTTAGAATTTGGCGTTGGTCCCACTGTATAGAATTTAAAAGCTGGTTGAGACAACTGTAGTCACCTTTATGAAAGAAGAATTATAACCCTTGATGGTAGTAACATCTTTAAGTGAATCCCACATCAACATACTGTGTTTCTCTGTCACTTAGTTATTTTCTCTGCATTTTCTTGATGCATGAAGAGTTGTTGGTGATAATCATATTGAGAGTATCCTCTTTTTGTCTCTACCATGCTGCTGTAGAAAAAAAGTCATCTGATATATTCACAGAATCCTGCTACTGTGAGTGACCAACCCACAAGTTCCACTCAGTATGCTGAAAGTTAAAATCGCCATTTATAAGACATTCTGATTTACTTGACCCATTCCATTTGGGTGTATAGTTGTTTGTTATACTCATTGCAGTCATTATGCCTATAACATGCACCTACTCTCATTTTGTTTTCCTAGTGTTTATGGTACAACAAATTGATGCAACATTGCACTGGCCAATCATGTCAACTGGTTGCACTTCCTTAGATTTTATGATTCTTTACTAAATGTAGCTCCTCTTATCCTGTGTCCTTTCTGTACACATTGTTCTCCCCATACTGAAATTCTGCATCCTTTGTCTGAGTTATACCAAATCTCTGATATCACATGCAATGTCTGCATTTGATGATTTTACCCATACTTCAAATTTATCATCAAATTCATTAAATTTATTTACTGTACTCCTATCATTAGTGTATATGCATTACACATGCACCTGTTTTTACTCTTAATTACTTTAATACAGCCCATTTATTTGCTTGTTTTGTGAGGACTCTCCAGTAGGCCTTTCAATCTCTGCCACCTTGTTTTCCAGACTGCACAGCATATTTGAATAGCTGCAGTGCAAGAAGTGCTTTCACCTCTGCCTGCAGCTGTAGTTAATCTGTTAGTCTGTGTATCCCACCAAGCTAGCAGTTTCTGATCCACCTAACACTGCACTGATAGCAATGGCAAATATTTTTGCACCCCCTTTCTATTTAATTTTATCCCATCCCTATAAAAGTAGTTTTTCTTGCTAACAAGCACATTGAGAAAAATTCTTCCCCTTGAACCTTGACCTCTCTTTTCAAGGCCAAATTGATTGAAAAGGCTCTCATCATGTACTTATATCTTGTCTAGGCAGAATTGCACACTTTCAAATGTAATCCTAACATGCAACATTTTCCTCAGCATGCCCTGTGCTTGTTACGCAGGTCTGCATCTTTCCTAACTTTAATATCATTAGTTCCAATGTGTACAGCATATCAGATTTGTGCCCTTAAATAATGATATATAGTCAATGTCATCAACTTTTGCCCCTTGCAGACATACCTGGGCCTGTTCCACCTATCTAATTTGCACAATATATTTCCTGTTTCCCTGATAGTAAAACTGTTGAGGAATTAGAACCTCCTCAACCCTGTTCAGACTATAATAACTACCCATCAAAACACAGTTCACGCTTTCCTCACACTCTTTGCATTGAAGAAACACAGACTTCCCCTTTGGCCATATTATGTTTTCACAGGTCATATGTCTATCTTCCTACAAAATGGTAATAATAATGACTGTTGACATGTTGTCTGTAGATGTTTTTGGTTTACCTGAGCATTGCTTGTCTTCAACACTGGTCTGACCTTGAAAAAGCCTTTAAGATCAATGTGAAATCATGATGAGATCGACTTTTGACTCATCAAAAACTTCCCACAACACTACTTAAATTTATGTTTGCATTCAACTATGTAAAGTGTCATTTTGTTAAGAGATTTGTTCTAAAAATATAATCTGTTCTAAAGGCAATATCACAATCCATTTTTAAAAGTCCCTACACAAATATTCAAATGTAGGAACCCTTTGAAACATGTTAATGTTGAGATTAAACTTCACATTATTATCCTGATAAATGTTAGTTATGGGCGTATGATGTGAGGTGCTTATGCATTATTTTTGGGATATCCCTCATATTTTTTTTGTTTAAATATTGTTTTTGAAAGTCTCTCTAGAACTGTGGGCTCTTTCAGCAGTTATCTCTAATTGCTTCTTAATATATCAGTTTATTTCTATGCATTGCAGTGCTAGCTTATAATTCAACTTTTGCATGTAGGCTGCCACGTTTTATGAGCTCCATTCTGTCTTTTGGTTGAGTGAAGTTTGACATAAAAGTTCGTAACTTTAGAATAAATTATGCATGTTGTAGGAGACTGTTTAAGAAGTTCCAGTAAGCCTTTCTAGTTTTGAGGTGATGTACAATATAAAGAGAATTGTAATATGACCATTTAGTGTCTAAGGTATAGGATGAAAGGAGTATGATGCTTCTGACCAGAGGAACTATGTGCTTAGGAATATATTTGTAGTATCTATCTGGCTTGGTCTGAACGGACATTTTAGCTGCTGTATTTGTTTTTTTCTAGGTCGTACTTTTCCCCTCAGTGATGGTGCCTTAAATGCGTCAGCTGGCTTATTATTGTCAACTGTGATTTACTGGTGTTTGATTTAGTGTAGTGAAGTGTTTATTTGTGGGGCTGACATGCACTTGAAGTCTCCTGATAATTATACAGTAAACCCCAGCTATTTGCGGGGGTTACGTTCCTGAGAAATGCTGCGAATACCGAAAACGTGAATACTGAGTTATGGCTCCCATAGTAATAAAGGGGTTCCGTTCCAAAGTATGAAATATATAAATAAACCTAGTCTAAAATTTTGTCTATGTATGTGTTATATGTACCTTCACAATATGACTATGTACATAGACAGTAGATAGTGAAATGCAAGCATATGGCACGGCGCCTCCGTAGCCAGGTGGGCAGAAGCACACGCTTCTTGATTAGACCACACAGAAGCACACGCTTCTTGATTAGACCGAGGTTCGAGCCCATGCCCACCAAATACGGATGATGCGGAAAGGTCAAGAAATGACCACCGCATATCCTCAGAGCAATATGGCCTTAGTTGCTAATGCTCCTAAAAACCAAACAATAACATAAGCATATGGCATCGAAATGAAAATAAGAAACAGTTTAATATTAAATGTAATATTTATTAGAAATTTCACACAAATCTTTCAATCCATCGCCTTTGCTATAGCTAAAAAACTTATCCCGCCAGTGCTATCACCAGTTTCGCTAAAGTGTTGATAAATTAGTTTTGCCTTTTCACGAATGATGAGTGAACTTAACGGAATTTTATTTTGAGTTCGGTCTTCTATCCACAGATTTAAAGCTTTTTCCATTTTTTCTAATTTAACATCACGAGTTACAGAGCAAATTTTTGAAATAATTAGCACGTTTTCACGGACACTATGGTGGATTTTTTCTTCCGATTTCTTGATTGATCGTACCGTTGACTCAGTGATTTTATTATGTTTTGCCACTGAGGAGACACTTTCACCATTAGAAATTTTGTCTAATAACTCAATTTTATTCGCTAATGTCATCACTTTCTTTGATATTTTCACATTTCCCTTGTTATTCGTAGCCATATTTTTGTACGGGTTAGAAAGAACTTGTCCAAATAAAGTCACTTTCTTCCATTAACACACTATAAAAAGTCTGTTTTACACTGCAGAGCATATCAATTTATAAATTGATAAATTTATTCAATTTTAAAAGCATATAAATTAAAAACAAACGACGAAACCTTCCATGGCAAGCGCATAACACATACCGAACAAGGATTAGCGAGAAACATCCACGCTCGCGATTTTGTCACCCCTCTCCCCCCACCCACTGAGCACTGTTTTGACTGGGAAAGATAATTTTAGCCACGCCCATGTTTTTTTATGGCAGAAAATGTTCACGGTGCTTTAAAATTCACATTTTTTTTTAGGTTTCATTTTATGTTAAATCAGCGACCGCGAATACAGATACCGCGAATAGCAGGGTTTTACTGTAATGTATTCTTTGTCTATTGCAGAAATGTATCTCTTTATGAAGTCTAGGTTTTGGATATAGCAAGTGAATAATGTTGTGATATATAGTTGATAAAAACTTGCAGGTGTTATTTTAAGGTATGTTTAACTGGACATAAATATTTTATGACTAGATACATCTAATGTCGGTATCAGCTTGCAAGCAACTTAAAATCTAGGCCAGTGCTTATTCCAGCTTTGTGATTGTTGGTAAGTTGGGAAATGATGCGATTCGTGTGGCAAGTCCTTTCATTTTTGTGCTTGTCATGACTGACTCTGGTTTTATATCTATTGAAGAAAAATTTAATCAACGTGATATCACTGAATTTAGTAATTAACTAATGGAGGTGCAATTCCTTACATTTAGTGATAACATGCAGCATATTATTAATTTCAGATGAAGTGAAAGTATTTCCACTAATTCATGAAAACTAGCAGCATCCCTCATTGGTGTTACTGTTGCTGCAATTTATTAATCAAGTAATGCCGATGCTTCAGTTTATTCATGTCTATTGTGTTATTTTTGCCTTTTAATTTAGAGTGCAGATTCTTCAGTTATGAGGTGAGTATAGATATGTCTTTTTTATACATATGTCAGCAGTGAACTTGACAGCTGTCATTGGTTTCAGTTTGGGGATCTGTACTCTAAATTAAAAAAAATAATTAAAACTATTAAATCAGTTGAAATCACTGGTAACTAGTAATGAAGAAGAAGCAGCATGATTGATGGAAGCTGAAGAAAAGGCAATGTATAACTGAGATATTTCGGAGGGTGTATGAAGTTAAAAGTGAATTACTAGTGATTTTAGTTGTTTTTTATTAATCTTTGTATGTTGTCATTCATCAAAATTAATGTCTGCACCTGGTTTTTACTGTTGTTCTTAGTTTGCTTTATTTTTCTTTCCTGTTTTCTTTGTTCATCTGTTATTTTTTTTTCATTTACATTCTCCAGTTACTTTTTTCGTTTTGGCTTAGTGGTTTATTGATAGGGATGAGCATGTCTTTTATGTTTTCATTTTTTTAATTTAATTATTTTTTATGGGAAAAGCATCTCAGCTTGCTGATTTGTTTCTCTCACCACCTGGTTATCTTCAGTATTTGGCTCACTTTGTGTTCCTCTCTTGAAATGTACCTTTTGAATTCCTTTATCTTGATCTGGAGCATTAGAGATGTACATGCAGTTTTTCTTGATATAGCCCTCTTCATGGTAAATAAAACATTGAGATGAGATGGAGATCTAGAATATATGAGTGATTCCATTTACATCTGTGTTGATGATTTTTGGAATGCTATTCACTGCCTCTTTGTTGGTAAAGTTGAACTTGAAAGTGTCTGCAATTCTGCCCAGACACGATAGGAGGGAGTATATGATGAGAGCCTTGTCGATCAATTCGGCCCTGGAGGGATTGTGCAAGGCTCAAGGGGTAGAATTTTTTTCAGCCTGGACTGTACTTGTTAACAGGAGAGATTGCTTCTACAGGGATGGGATACACTTAAATAGAAAGGGTGCAAGAATTTTTGCTGATGCTGTCGAGGCAGTGTTAGGTGGGTCGGAAAACTGCTAGTTGGGGGGGATACAAGGACTAATAGATTAACAGTAGCCACTGGCAGAGGTGGAAGTGATTCTTGCACTGCTTCTATTGAAATGAGCAGAAGTCTGAAAAACAAGATGCAGGATATTTCAGAGACTGCTGGTAGTCATTGCGTTACAAGTAAACACATGGGTTGTGTTAGGGTAGCTAAGAATAGAAACAGGTGCATGTATACCTGCGTGTACACCAATGCTAGGAGTTTGGTAAATAAATTTGATGAATTTGAGGTATTGCTCAAAACATCAAAGGCAGATATTGTTGGGATATCAGAGACGTGGTGTCACACAGATATAAGTAATGCGGAACTGGAATTTGGGGAATACAATGTGTATAGAAAGGATAGACAGGACAGGAGGGGAGGAGGGGTTATGCTATTAATTAAGAAACACATAAAGTCCAAGGAAGTGAAGCCAGTCGACATCGATGGACAGGGCAGTGCCGAATCAGTTTGGTGTGACATAAGCATAGGGAAATCAAAATTGAGAGTAGGAGTGTGCTATAGGCCTAATGACTCTGATGAGTATAATAAGATATTGTACAGGGAAATAGAGTGGGCCAGTAAATCAGAGAGTCTTATAATGGGGGATTTTAATTTCCCAGATATTGACTGGAATTTGTGGGTTGGTCACTCGCACACTAGCAAGGCTTTTGTGGATTTATTGGATGATTGTTTTCTACACCAGCATGTTCGTGAGGCAACAAGAGGGAGCAATACTCTTGATCTGATTATCAGTAGTGACTCTTCATGCATTAAGAACCTGCAGATAAATGAACCACTAGGTGGCAGTGATCACAGTGTGTTGAAGTGGGATTTACTCAAGGAGGTAACTACCATCAGAGGTAAAGGGAAGGGTTTTTGTTTTCGTAAAGGCGACTATGATGGCCTGAGACAGTATTTAAATTCTATACAGTGGGACCAACTGATGATGTTACCAACAGCAAACTCAAAATGGGAAGCATTCAAGGAACTAATCTTGGAGGCTACCAGGCTTTACATACCAACTAAGAAATATTGTTCAAGGTTTAGGCCTAAATGGTTGTCAGATGAACTAATGAGACATGTGGCAGAGAAGAAAAATGCATGGGATACATATAAATTAATGGGTGACCTGGAAGCCTATGATAGATATAAGTTGGTCTGTAACCAAGTCACAAAGGAGATTAGGCAGGCAAAGGCAGACTACGAAAAATCCTTGGCAAAGGATGCAAAGAAAAACAGAAAAGAGTTCTTTACATACTTGAACTCGAGAAGGAAAGGGATGAATCAGATTGGTCCACTGGATATTGATGGTTCAACAGTTGAGGATCCTGCTCAGGTGGCTAACAATCTAAACGAGTATTTTGCATCTACATTCACGCATGAGGAGTTATTCAGGAAGGAGAATGATGTAGGTAAAGTAAACATTGGCAGTGAGCTGGATGATTTTGTAATAACTGAGAGGAAAGTGGAGGAGAGATTGTTGAGGATAAACATAAAAAAGGCACCTGGGGTGGATGGGATCTATCCAGTTATATTAAAGGAGGCAGCAAAGGAAGTATGCAAACCCCTAGCCATAATTATGAGAGCTTCTTTGGACTCAGGGGAGGTACCCATAGACTGGAGATGTGCAAATGTAACCCCAATTCACAAAGGAGGATCAAAGGCTGACACAAGTAATTATAGACCTGTTAGTTTAACTTCTGTTCCAGGTAAATTAATGGAGGCAATGGAGGCATTGCAGGATCATCTAGACAAGAATTCAGTTATAGCTCAGACGCAGCATGGTTTTGTTAAGGGCAGGTCTTGCCTGACCAATTTGATTGGATACTATGATGTAGTCACAAAAGAACTGGATGCAGGGAATAACTTTGATATTATATATTTGGATCTTAGAAAGGCTTTTGATACTGTTGCACATGGAAGACTGCTGCACAAATTGGAGCAGTGTGGCATTGGAGGCAAATTGCTGCTATGGATAAGGGGATGGTTGAGTGGCAGAAGACAGAGAGTGGTAATCAATGGACACTGCTCAACGTGGACTAATGTTATTAGTGGAGTTCCTCAAGGTTCAGTGTTGGGTCCGTTGTTGTTTTCGGTGTTTATGAATGATATTGATGATGGGATATCAAGTTTAATGTCCAAGTTTGCAGATGATACAAAGGTTGGCAGGGTCGTCAAGGACACTACTGACGCTATGCTGCTGCAACAGGATCTGGAAAGGTTGAACAGATGGGCTGAGAGGTGGCAAATGAAGTTTAACATTGACAAATGTAAAGTACTGCATATGGGAAACAGTAACCCCAGAGCAACGTATCAACTCTGCGGTACCACACTGACAGTGGTGGAGAATGAAAAGGACCTGGGGGTAATTGTGCAGGGAGATATGAAGTTCTCTGAGCAGTGCAGACGAGCTGCAAGAGTAGCTCATGGTGTCTTGTCAATGATATACAGGAATTTTTCTAGCAGGGATAAGGAGGTGATTATTCCCTTGTATAAGGCAATGGTTAGGCCACATCTTGAGTACTGTATACAGGTCTGGAGGCCTCATTTCAAGAAGGATGTAGAGCTGCTGGAACGGGTACAGAGAAGGGCAACAAGATTAGTAAATGGAACAAAGGGTTGCTCTTACGAAGAAAGGCTTAAGTTTTGCAAATTACAGAGTCTGGAGACTAGGCACCGGCGAGGTGATCTGATAGAGGTGTATAAGGCCTTGAATGGTTTGAGCATGCTCAATGCCAATGGGATTCTTCATCTTTCTCAGAATAATCACCTCAGAGGGCATAAATTCAAATTGAGGAAGGACGGATGTCGGATAGATGTGCGGAAATTTGCCTTTGGCCAGCGGGTGGTTGGTTGGTGGAACCGACTTCCATCACTTGTTGTTGAAGTTGATAGCCTAAACAAATTTAAAGCTCAACTGGACAGGTATTTCGAACGAACGGAGGGGTGAAATGGGAGAGGGTTTTTTTTTTTTTTTTTTGGGCTGATGCTGAATAAGCTTGCTTTCTTGCATCGTATGCCTCTACTAATGCTAATGCTAATGCTAAAATGCATTTCACATATGAAAGTGTTTCATATTTGAAAATTTTGGTATTGCAGGTGTTGACAATGTGCTGTTTTTTTGGCGACAGATTTATTTTGTAAAAATTCCTTGTAAGGAACTGATGAAAAAATCTCAGCAGAAACATTTGAGATAGTTACTTTTTTTTTGGTGCTGAGATAAAGTAAATCCTCTATTTAACAGACTAATAGGGGAGAAGGGGTGTCCACTAATGCCAAAAGTCCATTAAGTTGAATGTAACTTGGGGGGGGGTTGTATTGTTCTTAATGTAAAAAAAAGCTTTAATACAATATAAAATTATTAAATTATAATAAAGAATATGTTATATTCTGTTGTAAATATAAAATTTTGCAATCTGGCCTTTGATTTACTGATATCAGAAACTTTTTTTTTTTTATGCCGTAAATTTCATAAACGTGTGCTACTGAGATGCCTTGTTCTAATTTCCCAATTAGCTCTAATTTCTGTGTCACATTTAAGTTCATACCCTTTCTTTTAACTCCTCTATCACTTGATGCCATTTTAAATCGTAAGGATTGCAAAATTATTTAATAAATAAATTATCAATTCAGAAATCACAGAAACACTCTGTATACAACCTGACCGCACGATAGCTTGAGGCAGACTGAGACCGAAACAAATCGAGTCAGTAGACCTGCAGTTTAGTGTTCCGAGTCATGTTCAGCTTGCAAGTCACCACCTTCTCGTATTAAATTATCTGTTATCTGTAATTCGGGAAAACAACTATTTGAACAAGTTTTCAGAAAGAATAAAAAACAATTTCCTGAATTTGATTATAAAAATAAAAGTAAGTAATTATCAAAACAATAATGGAAATAGGTAATTATTATTAATTTTTAATTAATAATAACACTGAAGTTTTGTATAACCTAAAAAAAAAAAATAACATGGTCGAGATTAATAATGTACATTACTGCATTATTATTTGTTCAGTCCGTTAAATCCGAAATCAGTTAAATCAAGGGTTTACTGTAATTAAAGCTGCTACTAAGTGGCAAGAGCTGAAATCTGTTTCTATTTGTAGAATTGCTTGTATGCATGATATACGGAATATATTTGCATAGTTCTTCTTTAGTTGAAAAAAATTACTGATGAGTTCCCCCATGGATTTGGTAGCAGTGGTTATGGGGATTGCATTGGAACTGATTTAAAACGGTAAAATAAATAAATTAAATTAAATAAATACGCGTCAATCAATAATAAAGCACATGACACGTGCAACTTTTTATGGGGTAAAAGTTTACGAAGTTTAGATATGGGAATGAAGAGCAGATTCTGAAATTTTATTTATGTTTTTTATATGATTGACGGTTTCAGCAAAGGGAGAAACACATTTCACCATAATAATGCAAAAGCACACAAAATTCCCGCTATCGGTATTATTGCAAATGCAATAAGATCAAATTTACTGGCTGTTTATAACAGATTGTACAAACAAAAAACCTCTAATAAACCAAAAACTGCAAATTGTTTATATTGTTTTATGGTTGTGACCTTCAGAAATGTGCTTTAGAAAAATATCACAGAGGCATTCAAAATTGGTTCTTATAACCAAAGATGTTTTTCTAATAAACAATGAAAGTGTAGTGCATTTTATTGATTTAAATCGGTTCTTTGAAATTTGATTCTATAAAGTGGCTGATTCTAGTAACCAGTGATCACTATAAGCAACGCTTATTGTATTTAAAGTTACTCAAGGTGTTGTGTCATGTGATAGTATAGTGGTTTCACCACTTATTTGGATAAGTTTGGGTTCAAATTCTTTGGAGGCAGGTGGAGGAATTGTATAGATGGAGGGAGTGCAATTTCTCCTTGAAATTATTCCAAGCTTTTTTTATTCTGCACAATATGTAAATCAGGCCGTGAATGTAAGCTTTTACCACGAATCTTGCAGACATAATATTTACAGCTCAAGATGTTAATGCACCATATAAATATTAACAGCAATGTTCTGATGTGTTCTCTAATTGTTGTGGCAGGGATGCCTAGGTCTTGTTTTGATGGTCATGGTGATCATAGGTTTTGTTCCTGTCATTACTAATCCTTTACTTGCTGGGGGGGGGGGGGGGGGGGGGGGGGGGGCTAATGTCATAGGGGATTTTGGCAGAACCTGGCAGGGCACTAATAGAAAAAAAAAAAAAAAAAAAAAGAAAAAGTTAACGTTTCTGTAGTCATATGTACAAGTATAAAAGCTTTCCAGCAGAAACTACATTGAGGCTACATTTAAAAAACTAATATTAATCAGCAGCTTTCAAGGAAAGAAATCAATATAAATCTTGACTGGGTTTCTCTTGATTTTTTCAAGAAACAAGTGAACAAAAATTATGAAAGAGTTTAGTAAAATTCGGAGCTCAAAAATACATATCCAAGCAGAATATATACAGAGAATAAAAATAAATGTTACCCATGATATTGCTATTACATTACAACAATAAAACTCACAACAGAAATTTTTTTAAATGACATTCTTAATTGTTACAATTGACTATCAAGGGGCACAGCAGCCAAAGTTGATTCTTTCATTGTGAAAAATGTGATATTAGTATTAGCCATATAGTGCAAGAAAGCTACAGGCTTTTGCAAAACTGACCGAAAATAAATAAATTAATAAATAAAAAAAATTAAATTAAAAAAAGAATAATCAACAATAATAACAAATAAACAAATAATAATAATAATAATAATAATAAATGAAAATTAAGAAAAATATAAAAGAAGATTTAAAAAATAAAAGAAGATACATAAAACAAAGATGAGAAAATAAAGTAATTAGGGGCTTGCCTCTTGACTTTCATTTTTTTCAAACTGTTAGCCTCAACTACTTATGGAGGCAGGTTCCAGTAGTCAAAACTTGTTGGTTAAAAGAAAACTTCTTGGAATCTACTCCAGACCTCTTCTCTTGTAATTTGAATTTATGGCCCCTAGTTATGGAATCCATTAAAACGGTGAAAATTTTTCATTAATTCATTGTAGTATCTGCCCCCCCCCCCCCCCCCCCCCCACACACACACACAGAGCTTTATAGACCTCAGTAAGGTCCCCTCTGAGGTGCCTGGTTGCCAAGCTTTTGTAGCCCACACAATCAGACTTTCCTTGTATGGTCATTATTTGGCTGATCTCACCATGCAGGCTGTCCATCTCTGAACCATTTCAAGAAGCTCAGTGTCTTTTTTTAGATGGTAAAAGATGAGATAAAAGATTTTTAGGTGATGTCTCCATACTACTTGCACAATGTTCTAAATGTTGTTATAAAATGCCTTATCCCTATCTCTACAGGCTATTGTTTGATAAATCATATGAAACACAATGGGCTTTCCTGACCACTTGTGTACACTGTTTAGGGAACTTAATATCTGCATGCCGCATTGAAACGTAACTTTACATCAGCTGCAATTTTTGATATCATGTCCACTGTCTTTTCATCACTTTTGTTTTTGAAAACAGGAACAACACTGGTCCAAAAACTGATACTTGGGGGACCCCACTTCCGATGTTAGTATTCTTCTTCTTCTTCTTCTTTGGTCCTTAGCTGGCAGCTGGGGGAGGCGGTTGGCCACGCAACCAGTATGCTGCTGTAGGTGCCGCAGGGTTTCGGACTTGCTCTGTGATGTTCTTCCATACCTTACGATCCATGGCTTCAGTCCTGGCCTGGTTAAGGTCGAGACGTCGGCTCTTCAAGTCATCTTCCACTTGCTTGGCCCACGTTTTCCTAGGCGCGGTCCGTTGGATGCTCCATTGGGTGGGTCGTTGTCTCCAAAGGAGTGTGGATGGTATTCTGTTCGTGCCCATTCTACATACGTGGCCAAACCATCTGAGCCTTCGCTTCTGGATTTGGTCGGCAATGGTTGGTTGCTGTTGGCATCTGGCGCGGATGGTATCATTAGTGATGCGGTCATGAAGAGAGATGCCCAAGATCTGCCGCAGGCATCGCATTTGGAATACCTCAAGTTTGTTCAAATCTAACTTGAGACAAATCCATGTTTCCGATCCGTAAAGAAGAATGGGCAGGATCAAAGTCCGGAAGAGTCGGATTTTAGTCTTTGTGGAAATGTTGGTCCTCTTCCACAGACACCATTTGAGCGAGGCGAACGCAGTGGCCGCCTGTCCAATTCTGCTGTGGATTTCCATGGTGGATGCAACTTTCTTCTCCTGGACCAGCGACCCAAGGTATTTAAAGTCCTGCACTTGCTCGATCTGGACGCCTTCGAGATAGATGGTGGCTTGCGACCCATCTGTTGTCAGGGCCTTTGTCTTACCAGCATTGATCTTCAAACCGTATGGCCGGGCAATGCGGGCAATGTCGTAGAGGATGTCCGTGGCTTCAGCGTCGTTACCGGCAAGGATAGCACTATCATCAGCAAACATCAGGTCAGTCACATAGTGATCCTTGTCATATTGTATGCCCTGTCTGTTTCTGAATGCTTGCCTCATAATGGCGTCAACCACGATGTTGAAAAGCAACGGGGAGGCTACATCCCCTTGGCGGACTCCAGTTTGGATGGTAAATTCCTCTGATAAATCGTTCTGGATGCGCACCTGGCTGGTTAAACCGTTGTATGCAGTTTGGAGGAGTGTGATGACTTTTCGAGGTACATGTTCAACCTCTAGTAGTTTCCATAAGGCAGGCCGGTGGACACAGTCGAAAGCAGACTTAAAGTCAATGAAAACAATGACGGTTCGCTGTCCACACCGGATCCTCTCCTCCATCAGCTGACGAATGGCAAAGATTTGATCACAGCATCCTCGCCCGGGTCTAAATCTGCCTGTTCTTCTCGACTGGTTTGCTCGCGATGTTTTTGCAGTCTTGACTGGATGATCTTCATAAAGACCTTTCCGATGATGGAAAGGAGGCTGATGCCACGGTAGTTCTTGCAGTCCCGGTTATCACCTTTCTTGTGGATCGGTACGATAATGGCTTTCCTCCATGTTAACGGAATTTGTTCAGTGCACCAGATGGTTTTGAGGAGTGAGTGTAGTCGGCGAAGCAGTACATCTCCCCCGGCTTTGATCGCTTCTGTGGTGACTTGGTCCACTCCTGGTGCCCTGCCATGCTTCAGGGATTGTATGGCTGCTTTCACTTCTTCTACTGTAGGCTCAACATCGACCATGGAGACCTCAGGGGGGTCGATCGAGAGTGCTGTTGCTGGCGGTCCCTGAGGTGGGTCGTGATGTTAGTATTAGTAATTGTCAAATGATGCAAGAAAGGAAGCTTATACAGCATCAGCTAAAAAAAAAAAAAAAAAAAAACCCTTCCCATCTCACCTATCCATCCCTATTCAAGAGTTTGATTAGTCTAGTTTGTGTATCTGTCTTCCTTGAATTTATTCAAACCACTCATTTCCACAACAAAAGATGGAAATTTGTTCCAACAATCAACCACCCACTGGCTGAAAGCAAACTTCACACATCTATTCTGCAACCATCCTTCCTCAACCAGAATTTATGGCTCCTTGTGTGTGTCTCAGCAAGAGGAAAAATGCCACCATCATTGAGCTTGTTCAATCCATTCAAAGCTTTAAACACCTCAATCAGATTGCGTTGCAGGTGCCTAGTCTCCAGATGCTACAATTCGCAGAACTGAAGCCTTTCTGGGTAAGAGCAGCCGTTTGTTCCCTTCACCAATCTGATTGCCCTTCTCTGTACCCCATTCCTTGACCAGGACACATCTTTAGTGACCTGGCCAAGGAATAATCACCTCCTTATCCTTACACCTACAAATGGAATTATCACCTCTTTTTCCCTGCTAGCAAAATTCGTGTATATCATTGATAAAACCCCATGTACTGGCCTGATAGCCTGTCTGCACTGCTCAGAGAACTTCATATCTGACTGCAGAATTGCTTCCAGGTTTTTCACATTTTCAACTACCCAGAGTGTATTGCCTCACACAGTTGGTACATTAATCTGGGTTTACTGCTACCCATGTGTATGACTTTACATTTGTCAATGTTATACCTAAGTTCCTATTTTTCAGTCCAACTTGCCAATTTTTCTAGATTTTGTTGCAATAGCATACCATCATTACCCATATTTTACTGTATTTCTGAATGTTCAATTACAGTATTTTTCATTGTTGAAAAGGTCATATTTCTTTACAATGAAATTTCTGTATAACTAAATTTTCAATCGAATGCTTGATTTCATTATATGGAGGTTCAACTGTATATGATATCAAAATTATTTTTTGCATCCAGTTCCTTTGTTACTGCATCATAGTATCCAATCAAAATACTACACCAGTCTGAGAATATCCATTAATGACAACCGTCTACCTTCTGTCCTGCAGCCACCCAACGATCCATCTTAGAATCTCTCCAGCTTATAGAGTAACTTCTGATGAGGGACTGAATCAAATGCCTTGCAAATTCCAAATAAACTATTTTGAAATTATTCCCTACATCCAGCTCATGAGTAACTGTTAAAATAGCTTACCAGGTTAGCTAAACATGATTTTCTCTCAACAAAACCACTTTGTGTGTCCTTTAGAAGATAATGTACGTGCATTTAATTTTTCTTCCTCTTCATTGCTGCTAAGCACAATCTCTTTTGCAGCATCTAGATTTTGTGTACCTTGCACTCTCTTTAAAAGTCACAAACTGCACTCTTTGAGGTCACAATTATTTTTTATGGCTCAAAAAGCAAAAGTTCAACAGCACAGAACCCAGGAATTTCCCAACAAAATACAGTGGACCCCACTTTAAATGATACGTGAAAATCTGAAGAATATTTTCCGGTTAGCAAAATAAAAATAAATTAGTTAATTAATACATACTGTAATATGTACATACTAATTGATATTTCTGTTCACTGACTTGTTTTTTTGTTGTAAAATTTAAAACAGTAAAAATGATAAGCAATTAATAACAAAGAACATGGCATGCACAAGTTGCAACAAACATGATACGGAGCAATGAGTTTCTAAAAATTTATTTGTTTTTTATATGATTGAATATTTCATGGAAAGGGAATTTATGCCATGAAATATTCCATGAATATTTCATGGAATATTTCACCATAATAATGTGAAAACCCACAGAATTCCAGCTATCGGTACTATAGCAAATGCAAGAAGATCGAGTTTACTACCCATTTATGATTGATTAGTCTTTTTTTTTTTTTTTTTTTTGTTTTATGTGAACCCCCAAACACGAGAGTTATTAGAACCTATAGTACTTAGTATCGTGCTTGGGTTGAAGGTTGAGAAGACGAAAGAAGATATTTGTTAACATTGGACTTGAACTTCTGTAGATTGTAATTTTCAGGAAATACGTATGAAGGAAGGTTGTTCCAGAAAACGGCAGTTGAATGAATAAATGAGGAAGATGAAAAGTTCGTTCTGTGGGTTTGAAGTTGGACAGTAAATGGATGTTGGCTGGTGGCGGCATGTGTTCGGACTGTTTTGAAAGAGAGAGCGGGAATTATAGAAGCCAATTGAGAAGAACGGTGCCCATGGAAATATGTGTAGAAGAGGATGCAGCAGAAACAGTACCTCTATGAGAAATCGAGCAGAGAGACTCTGTTAGAGATGAATCATTAATTAACCTAACTACCCTCTTCTGAATGGAATCAAGAAGACTGAGAGAGAGGTTTTGGGGTCACCACCCCAGATGTGGGAACAATATTCCATGGCTGGGTGGATTTGCGATTTATACAGAGTGAGTAGCTGTTTGGAAGAAAATTAATGCCAAGAGCGAAAGAGAAAACCAAGTTTTTTAGATGCAGAGGAAGCAATACTTGTAATGTGCTTTTGCCAAGAGAGCTTAGAATCTTTAGAAGTCAGGGTATTCCCCAAAAGAGATATATCATTTTGCCTAGAAATCGGAGTGTCACTAAAGATAAGCATAGGAGCAGAAGAATCCTTTTTGCGAGATATAAGACAAGACTGAGTTTTAGAAGGGTTGAAATCAACTAAGTTGTCTTTGCCCCACTGGAGAATTACCTGAAGATCGGCATTTAAGGAATTGGTAGCAGATTTTCGAGAAGTTGAAGCTGTTTGAGCAGGACAAGGTTTCTCAAAATTGAAAGTGGAATGCAATGTGCTATTATTGGCAAAACTAGGATAGGATTTCCAGTCAATGGAAGAAGGTGTTTAATATACAAGAGGAAAAGAGTGGGGGAAAGAACTGAACCTTGGGGAACACTGGCATTAATGGAGAAGTTAGAAGACAGAGAGCTATCTACCATCACCCTCAGTGAGCAATCAGAGAGAAAACTGGATAACCAATTACTAAAAACAGTTGGCAAACCATAAGATGGAAGCTTGTTTAGAAGACCTTTATGCCAAACACGATCAAAAGCCTTTCAGATGTCAAGAGCAACTACTTGTGTTTCACTGAACCTTTCCATTGAATTAGTCCATAAATGGGTAACATAAGTCAGAATATCACCAGTGGATTGACACTGACGGAATTCATACTGGCGATCGTTGATCAGATGGAAGGTTTCTAGGTAGTTTAAGAGTTGGCGGTTAATTGATTTCTCCATTACTTTAGAAAGAGTAGAAGTAATTGCAATGAGACGATAATTAGATGGGAGGGATTTTTCACCCTTTTTAGGAACTGGCTGGATATGAGCAAATTTCCAAGCAGAAGGAAAAACACCTTTGGAATAAGAAAGTGAAAAAAGGCAGCAAAGAATAGGAGTAAGTTCAGGAGCACAGGTTTTGAGTACAAGTGGAGAAATACCATCGGGACCTGGAACTTTCTTAGCATCGAGATTCATCAAAATCCTTCTGATATCCTTTTGACGGAAGACCACAGGAGGCATTGAATGGAGCGTGTTGGGAATGGTGTGAGGTGTTTTACCAAGATCATTAATACATGAGTTGGAAGAAAAATGGGATGCTAGCAGGTCAGCTTTATCCTTGGCTGAAGTGACAACAGAACCATCTGGTTTGGACAGAGGTGGGAGCAGAGATGGGCAAAACTTGCGGCCAATAGCTTTGGCAAGAGACCAGAATGCTCGGCTACCATTAGGGCAAGAAGCAAGTTTTCTACTCTTAGCCTGTTCAAACTCTAGTTTGAACTGGTTAATAACTGCTTTACAATTGTTGCGAGCTTTGGTTTAGGCAGAAAATGAAACTGAAGAATTAGAAACAAGCCAGTTACGATATGCAACATTCTTCTCTTGAACAGCCTTAGCACATTTATTGGAAAACCAAGGTTTAGATAAAGAACGAGATTTTAAAGTGGAGTGTGGGATAAAGGATTGCATTCCTGCAAGAATAATTTCACTGACACGATCTGAGCAAACTTTGAAATCAGAAGTTTTGAAACAGTAATCCGACCAAGGAATAGAAGAAAAGAAGTCTCGCAGGTCATCCCATTTTGCATTCTTGTAATGCCAAACAACACGAGGTTGGGAATAGCCATGAGATAAAGGTTCCATTGGAGAAGAGACAATCACCAAGTTGTGATCTGAAGTGCCTAAAAGACCTCTCACTTCAATCGTGTAATTAGAAGGGTTGTTTGTGGGAAAAATATCAAGCATATCGGCTGTATGATTAGGATTGTCTGGTATTAGGTAAATGAACAATCTGTGCTAGTTCATTAGTAATTGCAAAAGCCTCAGCATCTCGACCTGCTGGGTCGGTGTGACTAGAAAACGGAAGCCAGCTGGAGGTGTGAACATTAAAATTACCAAGGAAAATTACCTCCCTGTTAGGAAAGTTGGACTGGAGAAAGTCAAGTTGCAAAGAGAGGAAGTCAAAGAGCTCCAAGTGATTCTTGGAGTTGGGAGAATGGTAGAGACAACAGATGAATTTGACACAATGAGGTAGAGAGATTTTAAGCCAGAGAAGATCAAAGAGAGGAGATTCCAAATTGCCAAGTCTCTTACAGGGAATATCAGAACGGACATATGCACAAGTACCACCTTTGAGGCGAAAGGAATCATACAGCGAATAATTTGGGCATCTGAGATGAGCAGTAGTTGAATCAACCGATAACTGAGATTCTGTCTGAAAAAGTACATGGAGTTTGGCAGACTGCAAGTGGAAATGGACATCGTTGAGATTAGAATTGAGACCACATATATTTGTGAAATGAATTAGGAAGTTCTTGGGAGGTTTGGATCTTTTCACAGATAAGCTTGCTCTATTAGTTTGACAATTCATGGTGTATTCAAGAAAAAGTAAGAAAAAGTGGGTGGAACATGCTGTATGAAGTAATGTAATTTTTGGATATGGCGTACACGTGGTAAGAATATACCCAGATCATTGACATAACGTGGCCTTGACAATGCTCCCCGCATACACACTACTCGGACTCCCTCCAGTCACTATCTGGCAGAGTAGAGGTAGCATAATTATACACTAGTTGATCCAGAAACCTCCTAAAGAGTTACCAATAGGTTCGGTCCGGTGTACTAAGTAGCGGCCAGCCTGCGAAGACAGTCTTATAGCTGTATCCTCAGAATGTAAGGAATATTGGATCTTTCCACGGCGTTTATCATAACCTGAAAAGTCATCAGTCATACTGCATGATGGGAGAGATAGGGAAGGGTTGACTGGAACTTAGCGCTAGAGACTAAACATGAGTTCCACCACTTCAAGCCTCCAATAAGCGAAGTGGTGGTATTGCACCGGTTGGTGAGAGTCATCTGCCACCTAGTACTGCTTGGTAACATAGAGGGGTGGCATTCCTCCATGTGGTGTGGGTGCCACACCTCGTCCCCTGCTTACTTTGGTTTACACCTGGGTACAGTCCCACCATCGTGAAGGTCAAGCAGAGGATTTGGCTGTCACATACCGTCCGGACTTTGCCGAAATTGGGTCCACTTGACTCGAGTGTCACCCGAATATCAGTTCCATCAGCATTTTAGACCGCCAGGTAGCAAGTACAGCTTGTCTGGCCTATCTGAGAGAATGTCTTGACAACCTCAAGGACTCTAACAGAAAGGACCAATAAACTGGAAACTGCAAATTGTTTTTATTGTTTTATGGTAGTGACCTCCAGAAATGTGCTTTGGAAAAATATCATCAAGGCAATAATGACTAGCAAGTCAACAGCACAAATTCACAAAAAAGGAATGGAAACGTTGAACATTACGTCTAACATAATAGCAGGGTTTTCCCAGCACAAAAACTCAAAAATACCGTGTTAGAGCGAACCTTGTTGTACAGGTACCATGTTGTGCGAGGGTTGCTGCAGTTTATCAATTGTGTTATAGTGAAACCAAGTTGAAGTAGTACCATGTTATATGGGGATTGCCTGTACTTATTCATGTTCATTTCACGAACTGTTATATAAGACCTTCCCTCACCCATTGCACATTGATCCAATCTAATGTTTTCTTATTCTTTTTATTCACTTTACCTAAATAGTTCTTCCCATTCTCTGCTCTCTTAGCCATTATTTTCTCATACTCAGCCTTTGCCATTCTAATATTTTCTGTGGTATTATTACAGATCAATGTGTAGCTGTTATAGGCTTCAGTACTTTTCATCATTTTGTAACTTTTGTGTGCCTTTTTTTTCTGCTCTGAAAGACTGGCCAGCTCTGTATTCATCCTTCTTGGGATCCTCTTTGTGCATATATATTCTTAATATATATATATATATATATGGGTTCGTGGATTTTGTGATTATTGCTTTAATGGTATTCCATAATTCTAGTGCAGGCCCTCCCAAACTATGGCCCGTGGGCTGCATGCGACCAGTCGCACATTTTTGTGCGGCCCATGAGCTTTAATTGTATTTCCAAAAAAAGTTTACTTATTTTATGCCTTTTGCGATGCCTTTTCAAAAAAAAAATGTATATGTAATACATTATAGAATTTGCTGAATTGTAAATTGTTTTATCATCTCTGTATTGTTCAAATTGAGATAGAATTTGAAATTGCAAATTAGTTTATAATTTGCAATTATAAACTAATTGCAAATTATTAGTGTCAGTGTTAGTTTATAATTTGCAATTATAAACTAACCGCGCGAAACTATGGTAACAAACAACCGGTGACGGCGACAACAACGGCTTTGCTGCGGTGGCAGAGTAATAGAATAGGACTGCTGACTGGCCGCAGTTCCAATCTGTTTTCTCTGACGGTCATCCCGCAGTTAGTTTTTTTGCGTTATCTTTGGTTATCATCTTTGTGCCAGTAGTGATAAAAATAATATTTATGCCCTTTTTAAAAATGAATAAAAAACGAAAAATTCAACAAGAGCATTGTGCCTTCAATGAAGAGTGGAACACAAAATATTTTTTTGCTAACATAAATAACAAGACTGTCTCATCTGCCTGGAGAGTGTCTCAGTGTTGAAAGAGTACAATATTAAAAGACATTTCACTACTAAAAATTCCGAATATGGTGCCAGTTTAACTCCGGAAGCGAGAAAGAAAACTGCTGATGGATTGATTCAAAATTTATCTAGACAACAAAATGTGTTTACGCGGCTAACTAAGGAACAAGAAGCTACTGTAGAGGCAAGTTTTGTTATTTCTCATATAATTGCAAAAAGCAACAAGCCTTTTTCTGATGGAGACTATATTAAAGAATGTATGACCGAAGCTTGTGGAATTATATGTCTTGACATTAAACACAAATTATTATCAGTATTAGAACCCATAACATGGTACTCGATAGCTCTCGACGAAAGTAACGACCAAAAGAATACTGCACAGTTATTAATTTTCACACGTGGGTGTACCTCTAATTTTGAAATTATTGAAGAGCTTCTTTCAATGGAATCTCTTAAAGACCAAACAACGGGTGCTGGTATATTTGAAAAAGTTCAAAAATGCTTAACAAGATATAATTTACAATGGAACAAAACGGTAAGCATAACAACTGAGGGAGCACCAAGTTTGACAGGTAAAAATGTTGGAGTGTTAAAGAAAATTCAGGATAAAATTTGTGAAAATTATCCTGATTATAATTTAATTACAATTCATTGTATTATACATCAACAAGTATTATGTAAAAATGTGTTAAAAGTTGAACATGTCACATCTTATATTATTAAACTAGTAAATTTAATACGATCGAGGGGCCTGAAACAGACGATTCGTTAATTTTCTTCAAGATATTGAATCAGAGTAAACAAATATTCCTTATCATTGCCAAATTCGATGGCTTAGCTTAGGAAAAGTTCTTCAGCAAGTATGGGATCTTAAAGATGACATCATTCTATTTTTAAAACTGAAAAATATTATGGACTTTCCCGAATTAACTGATAATAGTTGGATTTGTGATTTTGTGTTTACCCTGGACATCGTGACACACTTAAATACTTTCAACACAGTGTTACAAGGGAAAAATTTATACACCTATGATATGGTAAAAAGTTTGAATGGATTTCAATTAAAACTCCAGTTGTTCCTTCAACATTTATTGATTAACAAGGTAGACCACTTTCCGACCATGAAGTTGCTGAAGATTCCAGAAAATAAATTCGAAAAATATTGTAAAATTATCAACACTTTGAATGACGACTTTTCACAAAGATTTGGCAACTTCCGAAAAATTGAGACAAGTTTGGCAATAGTGCGTAACCCATTTTCAATAGAAATTGACAGTGCACCGAGTGAACTACAACTTCAGATTATAGATATGCAGTGTGATACTGATTTAAGGGAATTGCATCATCGTGAGGAAATGTGTAAATTTTACAATACAGTAAACCCCTGCTATTTGCGGTATCTGTATTTGTGTATTCGCGGTCACTGATTTAATATAAAATGGAACCTAAAAAAATGTGAGTTTTAAATCGCCGTGAACATTTTCTGCCATAAAAAAACATGAGTGTGGCTAAAAGTATCTTTCCCGGTCAAAACAGCGCTCATTGGGTGGTGGTGGGGGAGAGAGGGGTGACAAAATCGTGAATGTGGATGTTTCTCGCTAATCCTTGTTCATTATGTGTTATGTGCTTGTCATGGATGCTTATAAATTGAACAAATTTATCAATTTATAAATTGATATGCTTACAAAAGTGATAAATCTACTTTTGCAGTGTAAAACAGACTTTTTCGAGTGTGTTAACAGAAGAAAGTGACTTTATTGTCGACAAGTTCTTTCTAACCCGTACAAAAATATGGCTACGAATAACAAGGGAAATGTGAAAATATCAAAGAAAGTGATGACATTAGCGAATAAAATTGAGTTATTAAACAAAATTTCTAATGGTGAAAGTGTCTCCTCAGTGGCAAAACATTATAAAATCAATGAGTCAACAGTACGATCAATCAAGAAATCGGAAGAAAAAATCTGCCGTAGCGTCCGTGAAAACGCACTAACTGCTTCAAAAATTTGCTCTGTAATTCGTGATGTTAAATTAGAAAAAATGGAAAAGGCTTTAAATCTGTGGATAGAAGTCCGAACTCAAAATAAAATTCCATTAAGTTCACTCATCATTCGTGAAAAGGCAAAACTCCTTTATCAACACTTTAGCGAAACTGATGATAGCACTGGCGGGATAAGTTTTTTAGCTAACAAAGGCATTGGTTTGAAAGATTTTTGATATTTCTAATAAATATTACATTTAATATTAAATTGTTTCTTATTTTCATTTCGATGCCTTATGCTTGCATTTCACTATGTACTGTCTATGTACATAGTCATATTATGAAGGTACATATAATACATACATAGACAAAATTTTAGACTAGTTTTTCTTATATATTTCATACTTTGGAATGGAACCCCTTTATTACTATGGGAGCCATAACTCAGTTTTCGGTATTCGCGGCATTTCTCAGGAACGTAACCCCTGCGAATAGCGGGGGTTTACTGTACTCTTAATTCGGATAAATTCGACAAACTTAAAAGATTTTGCCCGAAAAATGTTGGTTATTTTTGTGAACAAACCTACATATGTGAACAAACATTTTCCATCATGAATCGAAATAAAAATTCTTTACGATCAAGCATCACCGATGAACATTTACAAGCAGTTTTAAGAATCTCAACTACAAAATTGACACCCGAAATTAAAAAAAATTTTAAAAGATGTAAAACAGTTCCATTCATCTCATTAAATTTTTGATTGTTAGAGAATAATTTTTTTTTGTTATATTTCTTCTTCATGATAACAAATAATATATATCTAAAAATAGTATTTTACGTGCAGCGTGCCTTCTTTTTGAATTCCTAATGTGGCCCTTCAGCGAAAAAGTTTGCCCAGGCCTGTTCTAGTGTATTCACCCTGGCTCTGAAACTTGCTCAGTTGATAGATGCCATGTAGCATCCTAAACTATCATAGTCTCATATCCTGAAATTAAAACCTGTGCTTTTAACTACTGCATCTCTCTCTCTCTCTCTCTCTCCCTCTCCCTCCCTCCCTCCTTCCCAACTAATAGCTGCATGATCACTATTAGCCAATGATTTCTCAAATGTGAGCCCTGTTATATCGTCTGATTTTTGAGTAATGATCAAGTTTAGAATATTCTTAACCCTGGTATTTTTTTTTTAACGTGTTGGGTACCAACAAGTCATTTATTTTATTTAAAAATTTTGTTCCCCATAATGAGTTTCCTCCTACTTATTTTAAATAATTTGGTGCAAATTAAACTCATCTATATACAATTTGCCCATCCATTCCATCTACATGTAGAGACTCTCTTCATACTCTTCTCGTTTTTCTAGTCTCTAGATTACTCTTACTCTCATTATACCTTTGCTTCTAAGTAACTTATGCCACCTGGATTCTAGGCTGGCAGGCATAACCTGTGGCTCTACAAAACAACCTCAGGGGCTCACATCTGATGAGTAAGTGCTTGGCACACCCAGGGTCCTGAGCTGGATATCATCCTTCTTCTTTTTCTTGGTGATTCCTTTGTATCTCTCTCTCTCTCTCTCTCTCTCTCTCTCTCTCTCTCTCTCTCTCTCTCTCTCTCTCTCTCTCTCGGTAACTCGGTAACTCGGGAATTTTTTTTTGGCTTATGCAGCATAAGCCTCAGACTTCCATGCACCATATAGAAGGCTAATAATAATAGTAATAGGTATTTTCACCCACGGGCTGCTTTTTATAAGAAGCATCACCCATCACTCTTTCTATCTTCTTTGTCATTCCTATATATATTGTATAATGAAACTCATCACCAATTTTTGGGTGGCAGCACGTTTCTGTTAACCCTCTTATGTCAACATTAGTTGTCCAAACCAGGTGTTTGAATTTATTCATTTCATTGACAATGCTCCCGACATTACTATAGACCAAGATAAGACTAAATATTCTTCTGTAGTATACTAACCTGATACATACCTTGAAGTTATTTAAACTTGTTTCCCTAGCTTTAGCTTCCCACTCACTTGAATCATTGCCACTCTCTGAACATCTTGCAGACATTGGCTATTGTGGCAAAAAACAAGAATTTTTGAAATGTGCCAAATATGCCAGGACAAAATGAATTAATTAATCACATTGGGTTTGAAATGTAAATATACTGATAGTATATTTTTATTCCCATTATAAATTTATTAATAGTTTTCAGTCAGCAACAAAATCATGTATACAAGTATGTTACAGTTGTCCAAAATATCTTACTAGTTTATAGATTAGAACCTACAAGAAAAATTGATTTACTTATCACATCACTCCACCAAATTTCAAGAAAACTTCAATTTACTGAGAAGTGCAGATACATAATTTTATAAGTAAATATATTCTCTCTATACTATTATGTTCAACCACAGCCAGTGGAGTTTACATCTTCATGTAAACTGTTTTTATTGCAGCTTATACCACAGAAATCAGCAGGGACTGACAGCAGTGTATGGGCTTGAGCTTACGGTATTTATTGATGTCTACCCATGTTACCAATAATTTTATTTGCAACCACTTTCCATTGGGTATATCAGAAAGTGCCTTTTTTTCTAATATGGAGCTTTTCTAGTTCAAGTCTCATTACTCTAACATAGGAAAATATACTTTACACTATACTACAGACTTCACACTGATTTCTCCCTAGGAGGGTGGAATAAAGACCAAGTGTAGTGCTTTTGGCATTATGTGAAGGTGGGCCTGTCTTAATGGTTTGGTCAGTTGCTATCAACTTAGGGAGGTTCAGATTTGATTCCTGTTAATGATAATAGCTTAATAGGCACTTATTAGACATTTTCAAGCAGAGCTGAGTAGCTAGTTTGAAGTGGAAGTGTAGGATTTGGAGTAGGATTTTTCCTCACATTTTTTCATTTGAAAACACAAACTTGTCTTAAAATGCATGTAGTTTTTGGCATGATGACCTCACTCTCCACAGCACTAATTCAAACAACCCAAATCATACCTCATAAAGACATGAGAATAGAATAAGAAGAGAAAAATAATTCTGAATTGTGGAATTGTTATATAATGAGAATCAGTCTTGTTTTGTCCAGTTTCATGAATATTATTAAACACAAATTAAAGATTACATTCCTTAACACATTTCTCAATGACCTTATTTCATTTAGGCATTTACTTTAATCTTTAAAAGATGGTATTAATTGAAAATGTTCTAATTTTCTTCTCAACCACTTACTTAAATCAAATACTACTGCAGGTCATCAGTTCTTCAAGCTCAATATCATCAGGCTTCTTCTTCAGTGGCCAGTGTTCGTTCTACTAGCATAAAGCCTACCTCTGGTCCCTTAATTCCAGCTCCTCCCAGACCCAAACCTCCTAGTGTTCAGTCACAGAACATATCCAGGCCAAGCAGTTCTGCTAGTAGTCCAAGTCCAGAGAGCAATAGCATTTGCAATCAAAATAACACCTCACCTACAAGTTACATGAGACCTAGATATGGCAATATACAGGACACTCGACCATCAGTTGCAGCTGGTTTGCTAGAATGGGCTCGATCAGTGGCTGCTATTGCTACTCCTCCACAGAGACCTCCTCGTCCTCAGCCGTCTCCCTCTTCAGCATCACCTGCAACTCCCAGGACACAGGTATGAATAAAATTCATAATTTCACTGCAGTAAAGACTGGTATATAATTTTGATTAAAATGTATGAATTCATCAAATACAGTAGACTCTCGATTTTCCGGGATGGATGGTAAAAAGAAATTCCCGGATAATCGATTTCCCGGTTAATCCAAAAATACAGTAAGTCCCCGACATACGTTTCAGGACTTCTTACGTGTCGAGTTTTGTGTAAGTCTGGAATGGCTAATAAAATATTGCTGCCATATCCCTAATATGCCAAAATTACAAAAACCACATAATGTCCTCAGAAGAATGAAGAAAAATAGTTATATATTTTTAATTAGTTCAATTAAAAACTTTATCTGGGGACAGCAGTGAAGTAGCTGGAGTGGCACATAAGAAAAGAAAACATAAAGGGAAGAAAAAACACGTTATTGTACTGTAAAAACTGATACGTATTTTGTAGCCTTGGTTATTATAGTTGACCTTCATTCGTAGCCTTGGTTATTATAGTTGACCTTCATTGGTGCCGATCGCTTTACCCCTTCTCATATTCTTTCTCCTTCATTGTGTTCACCATTGCCACTGACAAATCTGAATTCCATGCAATACTTGTTAATGTTTGGCCATTTTCATACATCCTTATTATTTTAATTTTCTGATCCAACTCGATTGCTGTCCTTTTCTTGATAGATTTACTAGTACCGCTGTCACCTATTCTCTTAGTCGGCACCATGATAACGGTCAAAATAAAATTTTCTGAAAAGAACTTCACGCCACGCAAGCTCACATTTTACTAAAGCACATTTCTGGGGGGGGGGGGGTCACTGCCAAAAATCAATAAAACCAATTTGCACTTTCCAGGTTAACGGGCTTGTCTGTAGTGTAACCTATTATAAACAGGTAGTAAACTCGATCTTATTGCATTTGCTATAGTACCAATAGCCCGGGTTCTGTGGGTTTTTTACATTATTATGGTGAAATGTGTATCCCTTCACTGAAATCTTCAGTCATATAAGTCCAAATCTACATAAGTTGGGGACTTACTGTATCGAAAAATGTTCAGCAACCTACGTAAAGTGTATGGCGATAGATAAAAAAATGAAAAAGTCACCACACACTACTGGTGTGTCCAATATGTGAGTAATGCATATTGGACATGCATTTATGTTTTACGATGTCGATTTTAATTCTAATAGCTTCCCTTTATTTTTTACAATGTCGCATATGGTTTGGTTCCCAATATTATAATGGTTCTTTAGAGATTTAATGGATGCACCATTTTCAAAATTTTGAATAATTTCAAGTTTTTGTTTAATTGAAAGCACAACTCTTGCATTTGCCTATTATTTTCGTGATTTCTAAAAAAAGAAGAACAAGAAGAAGAAGAAAAAAAACAGGTTACTATAAAAAAAAATTCTGACATAAATAACGAAACAAAATTTGTCCTTAACATGAATACTTATGTAATGAGGTATAAATAAGAACAAATTTTATAATTTTAAAATTTGTTCTTATACATTTACATCAACACAAGCAAAAATGAATATTCATTTATTAACAAATGAAAAATCAAAAATTTTGAACAATGAAGAATAATAATAATATGTAAAGTAAATTTAAACTTAACAGAAGTGATTAATTCATCGAATAAATGATTAAACATTACAATAGACTGATATTAGAGAATGTAGAATATGGAGAATTATAATGAAGAGACACAGAAAAAGAGTAAAGAAGTATATGGAAAGAAATCACAGTATACGTTAAAACACACACACACACACACACACACACACAGAAAATTATCATATAACGCACAACCCTGCTGTCATTTTCAAGAGTCAACCACCAAGATTGCAAAAAAAGAAGACAGTGTAGTCTCTGTTTCTGATGCAAAGCAGAAACCAAGAAATTAAGGTAAAACAAAGGATTTAAAAAGTTTTAGAAAATTTAGAATAAATTTATGAGGTTAAGGCTGAAAAGGAAGATATATACAGAAAGATATAAGTAATAGGTATGTGATTTATGGTTTGTTATATTCATTATGGTTGTTGGATTCTTTCTGTCTATCATTGGCCCTAGTCCATTAAATGCTCTTATAGTTGTTACTTTCTTCCTTTTATATAATATATAAAATTATGCAAATTAGAAGAAATAAAAGTGGAAAACAGGCTAGGTAATACGAAAGAAAGGTATATGTAAACTAAACTACACTGCTTGACAAAATTAACAGAACAAAATGATTTTCATGAATATTTTATTCTGAACAGTGTTGCCAAAAGGGAATATTTGATATAATAGGAACCCTGGCATTCAAATTTCAAGTATCCACTAACTAATAGAAATCGATCTACCATCTTAGAGTTGCACATTATGCAAATTATTCATCCCTTAAAAACACTGGTTGCAACTACATCACTTCATTCCTGTTTCTTCACTTGCTCAGTGAGATAGCCACATCTCCAGTACTGAGAATGAAAAAGTTGTCGTTTAGATGATTCTTTGAGATGGTGGATCATTGGATAACTTAAACCTGGGCAGTTGCAAGTGGAAGTAGCTCATTGAAGGGTGGCTTAATGTGTCACACAGTGTTGTCTCGGTACTATGGAAGCAGTTTCGGGAGACAGGAAGAGTGGTCAAGGTCACCCAAGGGCTGAATTAACCAGAACAGACCAATATCTAGCTGTAACAGCAAGATGGAACCATATGGTGTCCTGTCATCACCTGTGTTCTGCTGTGGTCACAAAGCGCCTCTGTAGCCAGGTCGGAAGGAGCAGCAGTGCGTAGCACACGCTTCTTGATTAGACCGGGGTTCGAGCCCGTCGCCACCAGATGCAGAAAGGTCAGGGAATGACCACCGCATATCCCGGAGCAATATGGCCTTAGTTGCTAATGCTCCTAAAAACCAAATAACAACAGCTGTGGTCACAAGCAGGGCTGCCGCAAGTGGGTAGGCTAGGTAAGCATCGCTTACGGGTGGCAGTTCAGGAGGGCACCAAAAAACTTTTTGACATACAAGTCAAACCTCTGTTTAACAAACTTCTTTATAGTGAAATTTTCTATTTAGCAGTATTTTTTGAATTCCCCTTGGTAACGTTCGGTTGGTAAGGTGAAGCATCAGGTCGCATGTTTCTCTGCTCCCAGTTAAGGTACTACGTTTTTGTATTAGCTTCGCCAAACTGATCCATGTTTGGAATCCATCAACAGAATCCAGGAAGTGTAAGCTGTACGTCAGTCCTTTCCATTTCATTACACAAGTAACAGGTACAGTGCAATTTTTCAGTTTTTAAATTTAATATTAGACTGCTGATAATGTTACTGCTGCTTGCCAGAATTCAGGAACAATAGGCTTCCAAGGTCAGTAGTGCTAGTATCCATTCTGCTGTCGGGATAATCCAATCAAGTCCCTTAGGAATTTCCCCCCAATTCAAATTCCTGCTCTGTCCAAGTATAGATCTATGCCACAAGTATCTTTGGGGCTTGTAAACAATTGTTTGGAAATTTCCATTTGGCCTACAAGCATGAAGAAATTTAAATCCTCTAGCTACCTAGGAAAGGAATGTGGACAATTAAAATGCTTAAGAGACAGGCCAACACGTTGCCTCCGGTGCTCAGCCAACTAAATGTAGCTCCAGAATTTCTAGAAATAACTCCCCGACCTGCACCATTGGCACTTTCAGATTTCCGTACAGGAAAATCACAATGAGGAAAACACTTAGAAAAGCAAAGAATATGCGAAATAACAATACAATTATTAGACTGGCTGATTTGGATGGCATATCTGAACTGAGGAGGCCCAGAGCAGTAGAAGCCTGTAACCCACAATCTGTGTGATCTTTGAACCCGGTACCAAAAACCCCAAAAACAGAAATATAAAAATAAAAAATTCAGAATCCCATGTCACTTGTCTTGGTGAAATAAATAATTTAAAAATATATATCTCAGCCAATGGGGAAAAAAACTAGAAAACTGGGTACAACGTTTCGAGAAATTTGAGGATTTAATATTGCACAGAGAAGGGCAGGAAACAAATGGCTTTGAGATGATTCTTGAAGGTATTAACAGAATAGCCAATACTCTTGAGATATACTTAAGAACCTGGAATAGCTCAACTAAAGGAAAGGAAGCCATAATCAAAAGGGAAGCCATACTGAAATGTCTTCTGTGCCTACTGAGACTGCACTGCAGCAATCTAAGGTGCTGATTAATAATAATAAACCTGCTTTTGAGGTCTCTAGTCCTCTAGAAGAATTGCTAAGGAATTTTGACTACTTAGAATTTATCAAAAAAAATTCCACAAAGAAAAACTCCAGATTCCTTATTAAGTGGTGACAGACCCTCTCAGCTAAATCGACCGAACCAGACTACACACCAGTTACCAGCTCCACAAGGAGAAATAATGCATCAGAACACCAGAAGACCGACTAAAGTGGCCATCAGAAATTCAGAACTGAACTACAAAAAATCCAAGCAACCCAAATCAAGCTATCTGCAGCAAAACACAGCTGCAGTGAATATACAACAGCATTACTTCCAACCAAAAATGAACAGTAATGCAACAAATACGTCTGATGGTCACCACATGCAGTTTGAAAGTAGTTTCAAGAAGACAGTTGAACCAAGAGCATGGGCGATGAATTCAGCACCTATCAGCAGTAAAGTTCCTCGCAAGCAAGTCAAGGAGACCTTCTTCACCCAACCAGATCAGAATCGTGATGCCGTTATTGGCTCTAAGCCTAACGCATCATCATCAGCCATTTTCAATCCACTGCAAGATGAAGGCCTCTCCGGCAACTTTCCAGTTCCTTCTGTTTTGAGCACTGGCCATCCATTTACTACCCAAAAACTCATGAATTTCATCTATCCATTTCCGCCTTTGTCTTTCAGGTTTTCGTCTAGCTCCTCTTGGGTACCATTCTGTTATTTTCTTAGTCCAACTGTCATCATGTCTTCGAGCTATGTGTCCTGCCCAAGATCATTTTAGTTCTATGGTTTTGATAAGAATGTCCTTTACTTGAGTTTGATGCCTAATCCATGTGTTTCTCTTCTTATCTAACAGTCTGATTCCCAATATAATTCGTTCCATTCTTTCCTGTGTAGTTCTCAGCTTCTCTTCCATTCTTTTGGTGAGTGCCCAAGTTTCATTTCCATAAGTCATGGTGGGGAGTATACATTGATTGGTTCATTATTTTACGTTTCAGACAAACTGGGATATTGTTCTTCAGTATGTAACTATTTCCTGAATGCTATCCATCCAAAATTTATTCTTCTCTTGACTTCCAGCCATTTATCATTATTACAGCTAATAACTTGTCCCATATAAGTATATGACTCCACCTTTTCAATTACTGCTCCTTCAATCATTATTTCCCTTTCTGTGGCATACTTGTTCATCATTACTTTTGTTTTAGCCATATTCATCTTTAGTCCAAAATCCTTACTAACTGTGCATAACTGATTAAGATTTTCCTGTAATTCTTTGGGATCGTGGCTTATGACCATAATGTCATCTGCAAATCGTAAATGATTTAGGTACTCTCCGTTCGCATTGACTCCTTTCTGCGACCAGTCTAATCTTCTGAAAGCTTCCTCAAGGGCAGCAGTAAACAGCTTCGGAGATATTGTGTCTCCTTGTCAAACTCCTTTCTCGATTTTAAATTTTCTTCTGTCTTTGTCTAGTCTAATAAAGGAGGTAGCACTCTCATATATTTTCTTCAAAATCATAATATATGGGGTATCTATGCCTTGTCTTTGCAGTGCCCGAAACATTGCCTTATGCTGTATGGAGTCATATGCCTTTTCATAATTCACAAATGCCAGGCATAATGGTGTTTTATAGTCATTTGCTTTCTCCATTAGCTGTGATATTACGTGAAGGTGATCCATAGTTGAGAATCCTGTCCTAAAGCCAGGTTGCTCTTTCGGTTGATTCTCATCAAGTATTCTTTCTAATCTGTTAGTAATGACCCTTGTGAACAACTTGTAGATGTGGGATAACAAGCTAATTGGTCTATAATTTCCAATTTCTGATTTATCTCCTTTCTTATGCATCAAAACTATGATTGCATTGTTCCACTGCTTAGGCGTCACACTTTTTCTAATGCACTTTGTGAAGAGCCTTGCTAGTTTTTGTGTTATGTATCTTCCTCACAATTTTAAAAACTCTACAGTAACTTCATCTTCCCCCGGGGCTTTCTGATTCTTCATTTTCTTCAATGCATGTTCTACCTCATCAGGAAGAATATTGAGTATGTCATATGTGTTGCTACTTTGCAATCCATCTTCCCCACTGCTGGCATCATTCCCTCGTTCCTTGTATAATTCTTTATAGTAGTCTTCTGCTATTTGAATTATGCCTTATCCTGAAAGAGGCCTCTGAGGGCGGGAAAACTCATATCTAAGAAATAAACTCATACACCGACCATTGAACAAATTTACTGTAACTAAAATTTTTACAAATAGTATAAAAATATAATATAAAACAAAATATTTACAATAAACTAGTGATTGTATATTGCAGAATAGTAAAAACTGCAATAAAAGATCGTTTACAATAAAATAAGCTAAAATATAAAATTAAAAGCGCTAAAAACCAGGAGCTTTCGAGAGCGTCAGCTCTCTTCTTCAACAGTAATATGACTTTCTGCAACATCTCCTTAAATAGCAGGTTCACGGTACCTCCACACGTGGTATTTCTCCACGTGGTTCAATCGGCACATGGTCAGAACCGGAAATGTCTCGGGTACGTAGCAAAGAAAATCGTTCATCCGAACTTAATACAATTGTTTCAAAAATAGGATGAATACGCATGCCTCTATCTCTATTCATGGTATTCTTACTGGATGAACAAATCCGTAAACCCTCGAGCCATTTACGCTCCCAGTATCCATGTGCACGATCCAAAATAATAGCGTCCTCCGGGGAGATTTGATGCTGCTTCTCCCAAAAATGTTCGGCCACGGCAGACTTACTGTAATCAGCGGTTCTTATGGCATTTAAATGTTCCCCCAGATGATCCCTAAGCCGTCGTTTTGTTTCCCCCCACATAACACTCTCCACAATCCGGGCATTCTATTCTATAGATAACTCCGCTACTGAGATCTTTTGGTATACGGTCTTTGACCTGAGACACAGCTGTGCACAGCCTCCGCCCAGGAAGCTGTACACAGCGTGTCTTATAAACCGGTAAAATTCTTGCCAGATGCTCAGTAAGGCCCGGATAATAGGGGATGTATGCGGTGGCTACCGGGACGAACGAGGGAGGGGAGTTGTAGGGAGTCGTTATGCCTTCTCTGCTGTTTATAAGTACACCATCGCTATTCTTCAGTTTCAGTATCATTTGTCTTTCTGTATTACTGCTCATGGCTGCTGATTTAAACGAGGGAGGGGAGTTGTAGGGAGTCGTTCGTCCCAGTAGCCACCGCATACATCCCCTACTATCCTGGCCTTACTGAGCATATGGCAAGAATTTTACCGGTTTATAAGACACGCTGTGTACAGCTTCCTGGGCGGAGGCTGTGCACAGCTGTGTCTCAGGTCAAAGACCGTATACCAAAAGATCTCAGTAGCGGAGTTATCTATAGAATAGAATGCCCGGATTGTGGAGAGTGTTATGTGGGGGGAAACAAAACGACGGCTTAGGGATCATCTGGGGGGAACATTTAAATGCCATAAGAACCGCTGATTACAGTAAGTCTGCCGTGGCCGAACATTTTTGGGAGAAGCAGCATCAAATCTCCCCGGAGGACGCTATTATTTTGGATCGTGCACATGGATACTGGGAGCGTAAATGGCTCGAGGGTTTACGGATTTGTTCATCCAGTAAGAATACCATGAATAGAGATAGAGGCATGCGTATTCATCCTATTTTTGAAACAATTGTATTAAGTTCGGATGAACGATTTTCTTTGCTACGTACCCGAGACATTTCCGGTTCTGACCATGTGCTGATTGAACCACGTGGAGAAATACCACGTGTGGAGGTACCGTGAACCTGCTATTTAAGGAGATGTTGCAGAAAGTCATTACTGTTGAACAAGAGAGCTGACGCTCTCGAAAGCTCCTGGTTTTTAGCGCTTTTAATTCTATATTTTAGCTTATTTTATTGTAAACGATCTTTTATTGCAGTTTTTAGTATTCCGCAATATACAATCATTAGTTTATTGTAAATATTTTGTTTTATATTATATTTTTATACTATTTGTAAAAATTTTAGTTACAGTAAATTTGTTCAATGGTCGGTGTATGAGTTTATTTCCTAGATATGAATTATGCCTTCTCTGCTGTTTATAAGTACACCATTGCTATTCTTCAGTTTCAGTATCATTTGTCTTTCTGTATTACTGCTCATGGCTGCTGATTTAAATCCTTTGTTTTCCCTTAATGTTTGTTATACTTTTCTTGTGTTAAATCTTCTTATGTCCTCTCTGAGTCTCTTTCTAATGGCTTTGCATAACTCTGTATACAGTAATACCCTGAAGTTACGCGATAGGTGGGTCCGACGAAAATCGCGTAAGTCGAATTCGCGTAAGTCGGGGTACAACTTTGCATATAAATACATATAAATTTTGCTTAATTGGGACCAAGGACTAACAAAAACACTAGTTTAGAAGAAAAATATTAATAAAATTGCAGTTCTTTATACATATTAATACAAAATATGTATTAAAAAAACAAATGACTTACGTTAAAAAGTTATTTCGATGTCGATGGCTTCATAAAATCTAACAAATTCGTCTGACGACACAGCGCGTTCTTTTTTTCACGCAGAATTTCTTAGTAGCAAGCTAATAATTTTTTTATTCCTTGCTTTGTAGCTATAACGCGTTCTTCGTTGGAGTCTATGTTTTCTAAAATTTTTAAGCCCTTTACAATTGAGCCCTTTCAATTTTCAACCTGTCAAGTTTGCAATTGTCATGTGCTTTTCGCCGTTGGTTCATTTAGGCCTGTCATATCACATGGTCTTTCATTTCGCTCAAAGCGTTTCACAATTTCATATTTTTTCTCTATCGACAGAGGCGGACTGGCCATAAGCCTTACCGGGGAAACCCCGTGGGCCAGTGTGATTTTGGCCATAAACCATAGTATGAGGCCACTATAAATTTTCCCGGGTAAGAATTTTTGATCCAGTCCGCCTCTGTTTATCGATAATTGCTTTTCTTTTTCTCTCTGAATCTGCAGTGTCTTCACCAGGACGCTTCCTTTTCACACCTTTTAATTAAGTATTTTACTCATTTTTAAGGAATAAAGCACAATTACAAAACGAGGAGGCACGCTTGATACGCATAAACAAAGCTGCGCGCATGTAGCAACTGAATAAACAACACCATAAAGGCAGAGATACACTATTAACACCTCACATTTCTAGGGGTTACTACCATAAAACAATAAAAATCCAGTTGCGTTTCTGCTAGTGAAATCTGTTATAAACTGGTAGTAAACTCGATCTAATTGCATTTGCGATTATACCGATAGCTGGAATTGTTTTGGTTTTTACGTTATTATGGTGAAATGTGTTTCCCCTTCACTGATATAAAAAACAGAAAAGCAGCAAAGTTGAATTTTGTTCATCTTTCGCTCTCAATCTCCGCCGTCGCACCGTATATTGATAACATATGAAAAACGACCTTGAAGATAGTGGGCGGCAGCGTTGCCAAACGAAAAAATCAAGAACCGCGTAACTCCGAGTTCGCGTAAGTCGGGGTAGCGTAAGTCGGGGTATTACTGTACTCAAAATTCTCCCTGTCAGTGTTTTTCTTGCTCTTCATTTGTCGTCTTCTGTTCATCATGACAAGTGTTTCTTGACTAATTTTTTCTTCTTTGGATTTCTTTTTCCCTATAGGTTTCTTGGGCTTTATCACTTTCAGAAAGTTGTAGTATTCCTCGTTGATATCTTGGTCCTGAGCAGTCTGCAGAAGCTCAAACTTGTTCTTAAGTTCCAGTACATACTGCTTTTTCTCTTCCTCTGTTATCTCAAAGACTTTTGTATTATTTACTCGAGTCAGTTTTTTCCTTTCCTACATCTATATCAAGTGTACATCTTACCATTCTGTGATCACTTCCAACATTTACCTTATTCAGGACGGTAACATCATTCACAATATATCTTCTGTTATTGAGGATGAAGTCGATTTCATTAGTTGTTAATCCATTTGGACTCTTCCATGTCCACTTTCTGTTCACCCTTTTCTTGAAAAAAGTGTTCATTGCTTACAGTTCTTGAGATTCTGCAAATTCCACAAGTCTTTCACCTCTTTTATTTCTTTCACCAATTCCAAAATTTCCTTAGTTCCTCTTTCTGCGCTGTTTTGCCTTTTTCCAACCTTAGCATTGAAGTCCCCCATAATAATAGTGTAGTGGGTTTTCTGCTCATCTGGAAGACTCTCAATTTCGGTGTACATCATGGCTTGATGTTGGTGCATAAATCATTATAATCTTTAGCTTGTACCTCTTAGAAATCTTGAGTATTAGTCTTGACACCCTTGGATACTGGGATCCTTGGTGATGTACTTTTGAATCCCAAAATGTTAGTAACGAATGGGCCTGGTGTACTGGGGTCCATGGTTTTTAATAACATACACGTATAAGTTATAAATCCAGTTTAATGTAAGAATACAAATATATACTAATATATTTGTATTCTTACATTAAACTGGATTTATAACTTATACGTGTATGTTATTCCAAAATGTTGTTTTTAAAATCTTTATGGACCAGAAACCCAACTCCACCTTCACTCCTTTCACTGTTTCCATTGGTGTACAGCAGATTTCCACTTGATAAACTTATAAGTGATTCATTTCTTCTTCTTGTTTCAGCTAAACCGATGATATTCCAATTCACATTTTCTAATTCCTCTTCGAGCTCTAATATCCTGTCTTCATCAATGAGTGATCTTACGTTATAACAGGCCAAGTTCAGTTTCCGTGCATGGCAGCCTGGTCGTACCCAGAGATTCTTAGCACCCTCTGCTTCCACTCTGATCCTCTCGCTGCCGTAAGAGGGAGAGTGAAAGCTGCTGGGGAGTGAGGGCCATTTCTTTTGTCGTGCTGTCATATGCTGGAGGGTTTGGTCTTTTCCTCTTCAGGCTGACCAGGCGTCTTGAAGAGAACCACTCTACACGTTTGGAATTGGTGAAAGAAATAAGAGGTGAAAGACTTGTGGAATTCGCAGAATCTCAAGGACTGTCAGTAATGAACACTTTTTCGTTGCCACCTAAGTGACATAACAGGGCTTACCATCGAGAAGGTGTGCATGAGTGGATTTTAGGGAGGCAGGCCAACCGGACTTCTCCTAAACCTTCTGTAATAGAGAGATATTGGATCCATCGGTGTTTTAGGCTGAGTGTCTGATAACACGCAGGATACCTGTTCCCCTCTAAGTCCCTAACACACTAGGTATTAAAACAGTGCAGCATAGAGGAAGGAGGTCAAGGCCCTCCAGTATTTTTATAAGTCAACTATTCCTGGAAACGGGGGTGGAACAAATTGAAACCCTTCTGAAGCAGCTCGACATACCCAGTATCCACCATCAAGGTCCACACCAGGCATCCATCCTCTACCTCTTTCCGGATTAAGATCAAAGATCCCAATATAGAAAGATATCTAAACACAGCTATCTGGCCCGCAGGTCTCTTGGTAATGCCATCGTTTGGTAATCATAATGAACAACCAGCGATACAAGCAATCTCGAGACCAGAGATGAGCAGTGTGCCTCTCTCTCTCTCTCTCTGCGTAGCTAGGCAGCGAACCACACTGTCCCTTCCACTTACAATCATGTAGATCAATGCACAACACTAGATGCATTGCTGATGAGATCAGGCTCATTGGAATGGAAAATTTATTTGATATTATATACATTCAGAAACCTTACGTCTCTAAGCACTTTTATGGACAATGTTCAAAAGTTGTGGGATATCCCATGACTTCAAGAATTATTCAGTCCTCTGAAACATCCTAAATGTGCCATCATCATAATCAACAAAGCTGGATATCACTGTTATCTCTGGCTTGTGTAATCAAAATTCTACCTGTATTTTAGTCTCTACATCAACCTTCTCATTCTACTTACTGTCACTATATTGTCCACCCTCAACAGATATTAATTTATCACAAAGATATCTAGAACAGGTGTTTGCTACTTTAAATCCCACATATTTAATAATTGCAACTAATTCTAACTCAATCTTTCTTATGGATCAGCAGTGTCTTGGACAACAGAAGTAGGATTTTTCGAGGAATTTTTATTCACCTACAATTTAAATCTGCACAACTTACCCAACCAACCTTCTCAAACGTCCATGGAAAATCAAACATTGATTTAACCATTTCAATGCCTGCCATTTCCTCAAGGATCTCTGATTGGACCATACATACTTACTGACTACACAAACAGTGACCACCGAGCAATCACTTTTAAGGTATCTCTCCTTCCAAATACTACAGGTACATCTCCTTCTCCAAAAGATCTTAGAAGATTTTCTCTCAAAACCATCAAATAACCTTTATTTACATCTTCAATTCACAGGATTTTAACCTTGACACTCGCCGGTCTTTGAATCAGTCCAATGCCTCAGAATATGCATTCTGTGTACAGGCTGCCTTACTTCGTGCTACAGAACGCTCCACTAAGAAGAAAATTAGCAAGCATACTACAGTTCCATGGGTGGACAGCTGAACTTTCCACTCTGCACAAAAAAGTACACAAAGCACCCAGAGACTTTCAACGGAGAAGGTCTTGGCCTGAACCAGAAGTCACCAGACTAAACAATATCTATAAAGGCCAGCGGAAAAAATATGTAAATACAATTGCAAAACAAAAACTTGCCTCCTGGAAATACTTAGTTCACTCCACAGGAAATTCTGATCCTTGTGGTCTATTATATAAAATTAGCAAAAACAAGTTTCACTCTCATGAAGTGTATAACACTGTATTGAACAACAATACAGAAACCTCTAATTGGAATGACTCAGTTAATGCTATTCTGGATCACTTGCTTCCCCTAGACGATCTTACCACAGAAACTCCAGAACAAATATCGATTAGGAATAGCAACTCAACCTACCACTCCTCATATGAAGCGGGGTCTCTTGACTCTTCCCAAGCTAAAGAAAAAAATAAATATCCATAAATGTTCAGGTTTAGATCTTGTGGAAAATGCTGCTGTTATTATAAAAATTGCTGAAATCTTTCCAGAAATACTTCTATGTACAACAAATGCCTTACTGAGGGGATTTTTCCTAATCTCTGGAAGCTAGCTTTGATCAAAATTATTCACAAGCCTTACAAAAATAAATCTGATCCCAAAGCATACAGACCCATTTCTCTTTTGACAAACCTTGGCAAAAAAATTGATCGAAATAAATTTCCATATAGCGAAGAGATTATGAGAGACAGCTAGGAATGTATTGTTTGCACCTCTGGTCTTCAGGGAATTGAGGCAATTAGTGCTGCAAGCATGAATTAAGAGTTAAAGGGTTTACCATCCTGCAACTCATACTCGTAAAATCTATCCACTTGTCCCACATACCCAGGAGTCACAATGGCTATCTGTTTGGTTAACGTTTACCAGTATTCAACACAGCAATCAAATAATTCATTTGAAATAAATACAGTACACGAAATTGAAGACTTATGTTAATTTGCTTGTTATCTGGATCTGCTTGTATATTTCGTAGGGTTATACTCGAGAACATGGGTACAACCCCGTACTTCGGCTGGAAAGAGAGGAAGAAAGCAGTGATGGGACGTGAAGGCACCTCCCACTCACTGCTTTATCCCCTCTCCTGCATGTTACTGGGGAATGTCATATGACATCACAATACGTCGGAGCTGAAATGAAGTAAAAACAGCAAAGCTGCAATTTTTTTTTTTAAATAGCTAACAAAAATTAACACCACATACAATCCTGATTCTTCTTGCCCGTACATTACTAGGCGATTTCACATGCATTAACAACGACAATTGCTCGTGCACCTCAACCGGAACGCTTATTATTTTTTTTTTTTGTTCTGGGGGCTGCTGTCCCCACACCCCCTGCTAATATAAAGAGAACCTGATACTAATAATTCATACAATTAATGCCAAAAACATTAAATTGTCAAGAAACAACTTGGGGGAGGGGAACCCACCTCATCATTCCTTGCATGCTGGCGGGTACACTTTCCGAAGGTATCTGCTTGTAAATTCACCCTCATACGTTGTTCAATTTCAGTCTTACATTAAGCCATCCTTTTGCAAGCAGAATAACAACAGCATGATAATTTCGCATTTCCCGCTAAAATCAGAAGCGAATTTGCATCCAATCAAATCAGAAACACAAAATGAGGTAAACTACGCATTCTCAATAATCTGCCATTAACAGAACTCGATTGATCAAGCACATCGTTCTTCGGGGCCATGCCTGCAGTGGAGATATCCATCCCCTGAAGATCAGCCACAATAATATACAGTATATGGTACTATTTTTAAGCAAGGGGATCTTCAAAAGATTTATATGAAAATGAAAATGGTAACTTTTTAAAACTTACTGAAACAATTGCTAAATTTGATTCAGCTGTGGCAGAACATATTCGCGGTATTCAGAAATCTGAATCGAAAAATATCGTGCATTATTGTACTTGATCACAAAAAATATTGTGATCAAGTACAAAATGAAATTATTTCAATAATTTCACAAAATATTATAGATAAAATACTAGAAATGACTAAAGAAGCTAAATATTTTGCTGTAATCACTGAAGATGAAAATAAAATTAATATTTTAAATAAAATTAATCCAATAAGTAAAATGCTCCAGAAAAAAAAAAAAGAAAGAAAGGAAGGAAAGGAGAACAGAGAACAGAGAAAGCAGTCCAAAAATTTCTCGATTCAGCTAATAATATGGCTGCTATCATGGCATTGAAGAAGCTTCATTTCCAGAAGCAAGCGCTTAAGGAAAAAGATCGGAAAAAAGTCATTTCAATTGTGAAAGTAGAGATGAAGCATTTGCATTAGTATAGGTATATGATGCAAGAAAGCAAGCTTATACAGCATCAGCCAAAAAAAAAATTTCCATTTTGCACAACCATTCACTCTAAAAATTTGTCTGGTTCTTTCTTGAATTTATTTAAGATATCAACTTCCAATGAAAAACTTATAGTAAACCTTAAAGTACCGTATTAATTACCCAAATCATAATATAGAGCAATGGCTTAATTTATCAGTACTTATCTCATCTCATGAGGTGAGTACTGATAAATTAAACCATTGCTATGTTATTAATTTGAGCCATCAACTTCCACAGTGATAGATGGAAGTTTGTTCCAGCAGTACTACCCGCTGGCTAAAGGCAAATTGCCGAGCATCCATTCTGCAATTGTCCTTCCTCAATATGAATTTATGCCCCCTCAGGTTTGTAATCTGGGCAAGAGGAAGACTCCCATCAGAATTGACCCTGGCCAACCCATTCAAGGCCTTATACACCTCAATTAGATCACTTTGCAGGTGCCTAATCTCCAGACACTGCAATTTGCAGCATTTAAGCCTTTCTTAGTAAGAGCACCCCTTCGTTCTCCTCACCAATCTTGTTGCCCTCCTCTGTAACTCGTTCTCCTGACCTGTACGCAGTACTCAAGGCATGGCCTGACCTGACCATTGCCTTATACAAAGTAATAATCAGCTCCTCCCTACTAGCAAAATTCCTGTATATCATTGACAAAACCCCATGAGCTGCTTGGCAGCTTGTCTGCACTGCACAGAAAACTTCATGTCTGACTGCACAATTACCCCCAGCAGTTTTTTATTCTCTACCACCCTGAGTGGCAGAACACCGTACCATGCCGTTGGTATGCTTCTCTGGGGTTATTTCTACCAGTATGCAGTACTTTGCATATGCCAATGTTAAACTTTAATTGCCACTTCTCAGCCCATCTGCCCAACGTCTCTAAATCCTGTTGCAGTAGCATACTATCATTGCTATCATTAACAACCCTGCCTACCTTTGCATCATCTGCAAACTTCGATATTCAGGATCTGCAACAAAATTTCAAAATAATTTTTTTCTTTCAAATTATGGACACAACAATTTTCTCGTTAACTGAAAGGTTTAGAAATATGAAAGAACATGTAGAAATATAAAATGTTTTATAATATTTCTGAATTAAAAAAAAATGGTCAGATGACAATTTATTAAATAATTTACATTTAAGTTAAGTAACATTGATCGTAATGAATCCGATATTGGTATAGCATTATTTTAAGAACTTAGAGTATGTCAAAATATATTAAAGACAGTAATATTTCATTTGAATTTTTACAATATATTTTAACTTTACCAGTTTCCTTGCCTCAGTGAACAAAGTTTTTTAAAATTAATCTAAAATTATTTACGAGCGATAATGTCTCAACAACGACTCTCTAATTTGGCAATAATTTCAATAGAAAACGATATTTTGGAACAAATAAACATAAATCACATAATTAATAAATTCATACATATTAAAGCAAGGAAACATAAATTGGCATAATTTTTTCAACATTATAATTTTCCATTTATTTTCTTATTGTGGGTACGATTATTGTGATTTAGAATTTAAAGTTTGTTTCCAGAATTTCAGAATGATTTTGTTATTTTTGTTTGTTGTTTCATTATATTATATGTGAGATATGTTGTAATTGTTTTCTTTTTCAATAAATTAATAATAATTAGTTACGCCTTATTTTATTTTTTAATCAAAATATTTTGGGGTGGCAAATTGGATTTTGCTTACTGGCAGCACATAGGGTCACAGCGGCCCTGGTCACAGGTGAAAACATTTCCATCTGGACTGTGTTAAGAAGGCTCAATTCAAGTGGACTCTATGCAAGGAAACCAGTGGTTTGTATCCCATTAACTCCAAACCACCACAGAGCTTGTTGAAACTGGTGAACATGTGACTCAGAACCCTGACAAATGGGGTTAAGTTCTGCTCTCTGATGAGCCCCATTTTAGCTTGCAAACAGATTCTAGATATTATTTCATCTGAGACTAAAAGGAATGCAGTACCATCCCTCCAACATCAAGAAGCAGTGAAAGCAGTGTTCTCATGTGGGGTGGAATAATGATTAACAGCAGCACCCCTCATCAAGTTTCTGATAGGAGTACCATAACTGCGCAGAGGTACTGACAACAGATCCTTGAACCCTATGTGTGACATTTTAGGGGTGTGGTTGGCCCAGATTTTCTTTTCATGCATTATAACGCCACTGCACATAGAGCTCAAGTGTTGGAGGAATATGTTGAAACTAAACATATTCAGTGACTGTTGTGGCCAGCACGATCAACAGATTTACATCCAGTCAATGTGTGGGACACCCTTTGAGATTGCATTGCATGCTGACAGCCAACTCCTCGGTCATTCGGTTAGCTAAAACTGGGCAACAGAGGAGTTGGCTGTCACTGTGCTGGTAGAAGAATGGGATTCTTCCACCATTATATTGAGCATGGTCCACCACTGTCACACCTATTTAGCCATTAGAGGAGATCATATGCCGTACTGATGTTGGGACAGTATTTTCAAACATCTTGTATTGACTTCTGTAATGTGACCTTTTTTAGGGTAATTTATAGGGGTAATATAAAATTACCCCTATAAATGTCCCTTATAGCTGTCCACAGTTTCTCATTGTCTCTTCATTTCATGGTTATTCTATGGTACCCCACCATACCAAATTTTGTCTTGCTTCATCACAAGCTGCATGAGTTAAACCATGTTTTCTACGCGTTTGTTAATTTTGTCGAGCAGTGTATAAAGAGAAGAGAAGCCTAAAAAAAATTTATGAAAAAAAATAAAATTACTAAAATCATTATAGTTAATTATCATATAAGGATACATTGAATGGTATGTTATTAAGGGCTAGCACCATTCAGATCCAAATAATAATCACCAAGAACTGTCTGTTTTTGTTTGCTACTTGCCAGATGTAGTGGGACTTTTAATTTTCCAGATGTTGATTGGAATTTGTGAGTTGGTCACTCACACGCTAGCAAGACATGGATTTCTTGGTTGACCATTTAGGCAACAAGAGGAAGCAGGTACTCTTAACCTGGTTGACGCCAGTGGTTCTTCATTCATTAAGAATTTGCATGTAAAAGAGCCACTGGCTGGCAGTGATCACAGTGTATTAATGTGGAATTTAATTAAAGACATAACTACTGTCAAGGGTAAAGGAAAGGGCTTTTGCTTTCGTAAGGGTGACAACAGAGGTCTCAGACAGTTCTTAAATTGTCACCAACAGCAAATTCTAAATGAAAAGTATTTGATGAAGTAATCAAAGAAGCTACTATGCTTTTCATACCAATGAAGAAATGCTGTTAAAGGCTTAGACCTAAATGGGCAGCAGATGAACTATATGTGAGACACTTGTCAGAGAAGAAAAGTTCATGGGATGCATATAAATTATTGGGTGATTCAGAAGCCCATGGTAGATATAAATTAGTCTGTAATCAAGTGAGAAAGGAGGCAGATTATGAGAAGTCTTTGGCAAAGAAAAGCAGCAGTAACTTCTATGGTCATGTTAACAGTAGATGGAAGGGGTTGAATCACATTGGGCCACTTCATGTCTATGGCTTAACTGTTGATGACCAAGCTCAGGTTGCAGACAAATTGAATAGGTATTTGGTATCTATTCACACATGAGGAATTATTTAGGGAAGGTGATGCCAAAAGTTTATCAAAATCTAACGAGGAGCTGAAGATAGACATAAAAAGGGCACCTCAGTTGGATGGAATCTATCTAGTTGCATTAACAGAGGCAGCAAAGAAGGTAAGCAAATGCTCATCCATAATTATGAGAGCATCCTTGGATTTAGAAGGTCCCTATGGACTCCATATGTGAAAATGTATCCCCAATTCATAAATGGTGACATAAGTAATATTTATGTCACCATTTAATGCCAAAATTAATTTTCACATCATTTACTTGGATTTCAGGAAGAGTTTTGATACTGTTGACATAAAACAGTGCTGTACTAAGCGGAGCAATATGGCATTAAGGACAAGTCACTGCTGTGGATAAAGGGATTGTTAAATGGAAAAAGACAGAGTGGTAATTAATGGGCACTAATGTCATTCATGGACTAATGTTATTAGTGGATTCCACAGGATTCAGTATTGGGCCCATTGTTGTTTACAATATTTATCAATGATATTGATGATGAAGGTATATCAGGCTTAATGTCTAAGTTTGCAGATGATACAAAGGTTGGCAGGATAGTTAATGGCAGTCATCAGGGTGAGCTACTGCAACAAGATCTAGGCAAATTGGGTCAATGGGTGAAAGAAATGGTAGTTGAAGTTTAACATTGACAAATGCAAGGTTGGTATCACATTGGTATCAGTAATCTCAGAGTAACTTATCAATTCTGCAGTACCATACTCAGGGTGATGGAGAATAAAAAAGACCTAGGGGTAATTGTGCAGTTAGACATGCTGCCCGGACAGCTCATGGGGTTTTCCAATTATATATAGAAATGTTGCTAGCAGGGATAAGGAGGTGCTTATTCCATTGTCTAAGGCTATTGTTAGGTCACTTCTTGAACACAGGTCTGGAGGCCTCACCTTAGGAAGGATGTAGATCTCTGCTGGAATGGGTACAAAGAAGGGCAGTCAGACTGTTGAAGGGAACAAAAGGGTGCTCTTACCTTAGAAAAGTTTCAGTTCTGCAAATTGCAGCATCTCAAGACTTGGGTATCTGGACGACGTGGGTAAAACCTTGAATGGATTGAATAAGCTGAATGTTAATGGCATTCTTTCACTTATTGAGACTACACATATGAGGCGCCATAAATTTAAGTTGAGGAAGGAAGGTTGAAGATTAGATGTGCAGATGTTTGCCTTATTATTATTATTGGCCATATGGTGAAAGGAAGCCGGAGGCTTATGCTGCACCAGCCAGCAGGGGGGGGGGGGAATTCCTGAGTTACCCTGAGAGAGAGAGAGAGAGAGAGCGAGAGCGAGCATTATTTTGGTTTTTTAGGAGCATTAGCAACTAAGGCCATATTGCTCCAGGGATATGCGGCAGTCATTCCCTGATCTTTCCGCATCCTCCATATTTGGTGTTCATGGGCTTGCACCCCCGGTCTAATCAAGAAGCGTGTGCTATGCACTGCTGCTCCTGTCCACCTGGCTATGGAGTGTTGGCTGTATGGTTAGGATTGTCCAGTATTCTTGAAGATAAATGAACAATCTGTGCAAGGTCATTAGTAATTGCAAAAGCCTCAGCATCTCGACCAGCTGGGTCGGTGTGTCTAGAAAATGGAAGCCAGCTGGGGTTGTGAACATTAAAATCACCAAGGAAAATTACCTCACTGTTACGGATGTTGGACTGGAGAAAGTCAAAGAGATCCAAGTGATTAGTGCAGTTAGGAGAATGGTAGAGACAACAGATGAATTTTACACAATGAGGCAGAGAGATTTTATGCCAGAGAAGATTGAAAAGAGGAGATTCCAAATTACCAAGTCTCTGACAGGGAATGTTGGAATAGGCACATGCCCAAGTACAATGTTTGAGGCGAAAGGAATCATACAGCGAATAGTAGTAGTGGTGGCATGTGATGCAAGAAAGCAAGTGTATGAGCTTATGCAGCATCAGCAAAAAAAAAAAAAAAAATCACACCATTCCCTCCAAATGCCTGTCCAGTTCCTCCTTAAATTTATTTAACCTATCAACTGCCACAATGGCAGATGGAAGTTTGTTCCAGCAATTAACCACCCGCTGGCTAAAGGCAAATTTCCGCACATCTATTCTACATCTATCTTTTCTTAATATGAATTTATGTCCATTTAGGTTCGTAATCTGAACAAGTTGAAGGATCCCATCAGAATTCAGCATGCTCAACCCATTCAAGGCCTTATACACCTCAATCAGATCACCGCACAGGTGCCTAGTCTCCAGCCACTGCAATTTGCCGAACTTAAGCCTCTCTTGGTAAGAGGATCCCTTCATTCCCCTCACCAATGTTGTTACCCATCTCTGTACACGCTCAAGCAAATATACATCCTTCCTAAAATGACACCTCCAAACCTGTACACAATACTCAAGGCGTGGCATGACCATTACCTTATACAGAAGGACAATCATCTCCTTTCCCTGCTAGCAAAATTCCTATATATCATTGACAAAATCCCATTACCTGCCCTGGCAGCCTGTCTGCATTGCTCAGAAAACTTCATATCTGACTGCACAATTACTCCAAAGTCTTTTTCATTTTCTACCACCTTAAGTGTAGTACCACACAGTTGGTACATTTCTCTGGGGTTACTTCTACACATATGCAGTACTTTGCATTTTTCAAGGTTAAACTTCAGTTGCCACTTCTTAGCCCATCCGCCCAAATTATCTAGATCCTGTTGCAGTAGCACACTGCCATTACTGTTATTAACAACCCCGACAACCTTTGTATCATCTGCTGGCAGGATAATTTGGGCAACTGAGATGAGCAGTAGTTGAATCAACCGATTCTGTGAGAAAAAGTACATGGGTTTGGCAGACTGCGTGAAAATGGACATCGTTGAGATTAGAATTGTGGTGGTGGTTGTTGTTGTTGTTGTTTTGGTTTTTAGGAGCATTAGCAACTAAGGCCATATTTCTCCGGGATATGCAGTGGTCATTCCCTGAACTTTCCACATCTTCCATATTTGGTGGTGACAGGCTTGAACCCCGGTCTAATCAAGAAACATGTGATACGCACTACTGCTCCTTCCCACATGGCTACGGAGACGCCCGAGATTAGAATTGAGACCATGTATATTTGTGAAATGAACGATGAAGGTATATGAGGCGTAATGTTGAAGTTTGCAGATTATACAAAGGTTGGTAGGGTTGTTAACGACTGTGACAACAGTATGCTACTGCAGCAGGATCTAGAAAATTTGGGCAGATGGGCTCAGAAGTGGCAACTGAAGTTTAACACTGACAAATGCAAAATACTGCATATGGATTTTTTTTTTTTTTTTTTTTATGTAAACCCCAAACACAAGAAGTATTAGAACCTATAGTACTGAGTACTGTGCTTCTGTTGGAGGTTGAGAAGACGAAAGAAGATATTTGTTGACATTGGACTTGAACTTCTATAGACTGTAATTTTCGGGAAATATGTATGACGGAAGGTTGTTCCAGAAAACAGCAGCTGAATGAATAAATGAGGAAGATTAAAGGTTGGTTCTGTGAGTTTTAAGTTGGACAGTAAATGGATGTTAGCTGGTGGCAGCACGTGTTTGGACTGTTTTGAAAGAGAGAGCGGGAATTATAGAAGCCAATTGAGAAGAACGGTGCCCATGGAAATATCTGTATAAGAGGCATGCAGCCTGAGAGAGGTTTTGGGGGCACCACCCCAGTTGTGGGAACAATATTCCATGGCAGGACAGATTTGCGATTTATACAGAGTGAGTAGCTGTTTGGAAGAAAAGTAATGGCGAGAGTGAAAGAGAAAACCAAGTTTTTTTAGATGCAGATGAAGCAATATTTGTAATGTGCTTGGGCCAAGAGAGATTAAAAGTCAGGGTAATCCCCAAAAGAGATATATCATTTTGCCTAGAAATTGTAGTGTCACTAAAGATAAGCATAGGAGCAGAAGAATCCTTTTTGCGAAATATAAGACAAGACTGAGTTTTTGAAGGGTTGAAATCAACTGAGTTTTCTTTTCCCCACTGGAGAATTACCTGAAGATTGGCATTTAAGCAGATTTTCGAGAAGTTGAAGCTGATTGAGCTGGGCAAGGTTTCTCAAAATGGAAAGCGGAATGCAATGTGCTATCATCGGCAAAACTATGGATAGGATTTCCAGTCAATGCAAGAAGGTCATTAATATACAAGAAGAAAATAGTGGGGGGGGGGAAAGGACTGAACCTTGGAGGACACCAGCATTAGTGGAAAAGTTAGAAGACAGAGAGCCATCTACCATCACCCTCAGTGAGCGATCTGAGAGAAAACTGGATAACCAATTACTAAAAACAGTTGGCAAACCATAAGATTGGAAGCTTGTTTAGAAGACCTTTATGCCAAACACGATTGAAAACCTTTGAGATGTCAAGAATAACTACTTGCGTTTCACTGAACCTTTCCATTGAATTAGTCCATAAATGGGTAACATAATCCGGAACATCACCAGTGGATCGCACTGACAGAATAAGTACTGGCGATCGTTGACAGACGGAAGGTTTCTAGGTAGTTTAAGAGTTAATTGATTTTTCCATTACTTTAGAAAGAGTAGAAGTAATTGCAATGGGATGATAATTGGATGGGAGGGATTTGTCATCCTTTTTAGGAACTGGGTGGATGTGAGCAAATTTCCGAGCAGAAGGAAAAACACCTTTGGAATAAGGAAGTGAAAAAAGCCGGCAAAGAATAGGAGTAAGTTCAGGAGCACAGGTTTTGAGAACAAGTGGAGAAATACCATCGGGACCTGGAGCTTTCTTAGCATCAAGATTCGTCAAAACTCTTCTGACATCCTTTTGACGGAAGACCACAGGAGGCATTGAATGGAACGTGTTGGGAATGGTGAGAGGTGTTTTACAATGATCATTAATACATGAGTTGGAAGAAAAATGGGATGATAGCAGGTCAGCTTTGTCCTTTGCTGAAGTGAAAACAGAACCATCTGGTTTGGACAGAGGTCGGAGCACAGGTTAGTGCTCCGACCAAGAGACCAGAATGCTCGGCTACCATTAGGGCAAGAAGCAAGTTTTCTAATCTTAGCCTGTTCAAGCTCTAGTTTGGACTGAATAATAACTGCTTTGCAGTTGTTGCGAGCTTTGGTGTAGGCAGAAAATGAAACTGAAGAATTAGAAAGAAGCCAATTACAATATGCAACATTCTTCTCTTGAACAGCTTTAGCACATTTATTGGAAAACCAAGGTTTAGATAAAGGACGAGATTTTAAAGTGGAGTGGGGGATAAAGGATTCCATTCCTGCAAGTATAATTTCACTGACACGATCTGAGCAAATGTTGACATCAGAAGTTTTGAAACAGTAATCCGACCAAGAAGAAGAAGAAAAGAAATCTCACAGGTCATCCCATTTTGCATTCTTGTAATGCCAAACTACACGAGGATGAGAATAGCCATGAGATAAAGGCTCCATTGGAGAAGAGACAATCACCAAGTTGTGATCTGGAGTGCGTAAAAGACCTCATTTTGACCGTGTACTTAGAAGGGTTGTTTGTGAGAAAAAGATCAAGTGTGTTGGCTGTATTAGTATTAGTAATGGCCGCATGGTGCAAGAAAGCCTATGGCTTATGCTGCACCAGCCAAAAAATAAAAAAATAATAATTAATAAAAAAAAGGAAATTAAACCTATCATCCTATGCGCTTCCCTTACCCAAAAGTACTATCCAGATGACCTTTGAATTTCCCGAAACTGTTGGCTTCTACCACCCACGAAGGCAACTTATTCCAGTAATTTGTAACTCGCTGGCTAAAATAAAACTTCCTAAACATTCCCCCCCCTAACTTGAATTTATGTCCCCTGAGTTCTAGCATCATTTATAATTTTGAAAATTTCGTCCTCATTCATTTTACTGATGCGTCTCAGAGCCTTAAACACCTCCATCAAATCTCCTCTAAGGTGTCTAGTTTCCAAACTCTGCAACTCACATATTTGAAGTCTTTCTTCATAAGGACGCCCTTTTGCCGATCTTACCAGGCAAGTTACCCGTCTTTGCACCCTTTCAAGAAGCTCAATGTCTTTCTTTAGGTGCAGTCTCCATACTTGAACACAGTATTCCAAGTGTGGTCTAACATAAGCTTTATAGAATGGGATTATCATATCCCTATCTCTACTTGCAAAAGTTCGATAGATCATCGATATGACACCATGGTCCTTCCTTGCAACCTGTTTACAATGCTCAGAGAATTTCATGTCTGACCGTATCGTAACACCCAAGTCCCTTTCCTCCAGTACCGGGTTTAGTTGAACTCCACCAAGTGAATAAGTTATTTTGGGATTACTGTTTCCAGGTGTAATACCTTACACTTTGTTGGATTAAAGCATAGCTGCCATTTTTCTGACCATTCCTGAAGTCTATCTAGGTCTCTCTGAAGAAGCTCAGCTTGACAGTGATCATTAACTACTCTACCAATTTTAACATCATCTGCAAATTTAGATATCACGCCCTCTAGCCCTTCATCAATGTCGTTTATGAAAATTAAAAACAACAGTGATCCTAATACTGATCCTTTCAGAACCCCACTTCTTACATCAACCCAATCTGAGGAATAGCCATTTATCACAACCCTCTGCCTCCTGCCCAGAAGCCATCCTTCAATCCATCTAAGGATTTTCCCAGTGATTCCAACCTGTTCCAGCTTATAAAGCAACCGCTCATGTGGGACTGAGTCAAAAGCTTTGCTGAAATCTAAATAAACAATGTCGAAATTATTCCCTAAATCCAGCTCGTGAGTGACCCTTTCAAAATAGCGAACCAGATTTGTTAAACATGATTTTCCCTTTACAAAACCGTGCTGAGTATCCTTGAGAATTTCAATTCGATCAAAATGATACTGAATTCCACCCTTGATCATTGCCTCCACGATTTTTCCTACTACTGAAGTCAGACTGACAGGTCGATAATTTTCAACTTCACTTTTAGAGCCACCCTTATGTATGGGAGATACATTTGTACTTTTCCAATCCAAGGGAACCTCCCCAGAGTCTAGTGATGGTCGCATAATTAGCCTCAATGGTTCAATGCAGTCGCTTGCAGCCTCCCTTAAGATTATAGGGTATATTCCATCAACCCAAGGATCCTTACTGGTCCGTAGGCTCGAAAGTTTTTTCATTAAATAATCTTGAAAAATTTCAATATCATTAATTACATATTTCTTAACTTTGCTCCCACAATTTCTCATTGCCATAAAAGGTTTTTCATTTGTAAATATCGATGCAAAATAACTGTTGAGTTCATCTGCAACGGCAGCTGGTGTATTTATTACTATCCCCTTTCCCTTACGTAAAAGTCCGATCTGGTTTGCCCTGCTCTTCTTGGCATTTATATTTGTGAAGAATTCTTTATCCCCCCTCTTTGCTCTGTTTGCTAGTGATTTCTCATAAACTGCCTTTGCCTGTCGAACCTTTTCTGTGGATCTATTACACATCACCCTGTAGCTGTTAATGGCTTCAGTACTTTTTATTGTTCTGTAACCTTTCCATGCCACCTTTTTCTGCTCAAGTAATGTGGCAACTTCACTATTCATCCAACTTGGAACCCTCCTCGTGGAGTATTTTTTTAATGGTATACACGCATTCAAGGCATCTGTGATTAATGTTTTAAAAGCGTACCACAGTTCAAATGTATTCATTTTCTGCGCGATATCTACCCAGTTAATAGAGGCCGTGTAGTACCTTAAGGCATCGTAATTTCCTTTTCTGAAATTAAAACTCATTCCTTTGCCTTTTACTTCTGCTACCTCTCTTGTCATCATCCACCGTAGAACTCCGTGATCACTTCCTGCTACTGGTTCCTCTACTGTCAGCCCTGTTATGTCGTCCGATTCATATGTGATGATGAGGTCTAGGATATTCTTTTCTCTAGTACTTTCCCTGACATGTTGATTCAAATAATAGTCATCTAGTTGATTTAAAAATTTTGTTCCCATGTCGAGTTTCCTTCCCATTTACTCTAATCAATTAGAGGCAAATTGAAATCACCCATAATAAGGCATTGACGCTTACTTGACCATTCCATTTGCATGTAGAGGCTTTTATCATAATCTTCACAATCACTTGGTTTGTAGATTACTCCTACTCGCATTATACCAACTATCTCACACCATACAGACTCTATACTAGCATGTGAAATGTCTGAATCCGGGAAAGCTATCGTCACACTCAGGCTGCTTCTGATAAGAAGCATTACCCCACCACCCCTTCCATCTACCCTATCCTTCCTAAATACATTATACAAGCCGTACTTAAACTCATCATCCCCAATTTCTGGGTGGCACCACATCTCTATAAGCCCTATTATGTCCGCATTACTTGTTTTAACCAGCAGTTCGAATTCGCTTATTTTATTGATGACACTTATAACGTTACTGTATGAACAATTAAGATTTACTGTTCTTGTATATTTAACAACCCTAACACAACCCTTGAAGTTCTTGAGGCTCCTTTCCCTGATATTAGCTACCCGCTCACGTGAAACGTTTCTGCCTCCAGAACATCTAGATAATACGTCCAGTTAGGGTAACAGATAAGAACTCTTAAGGTATGTGCAAGAGTTACTTTGACCAATATTATCAGATAAACGCGTGTCAGTATTACCCACATCCCCCCCCCCCCTAACTAGCAGTTTCCCTGAACCTTTAAGGTATCCTCAATAATATTGGCAAAACTTTTTGTACCACCTTTGTTTAAGCGTATCCCGTCTCTACAAAACAAATTCCTTCTACCTACAAGTGTGGTCCATGCTGATAGAAATTTCCCCCCTAAAGCCTTGCAGATTCCTTCAATCTACAAATGAGTTAATCCACAAATCTCTTAACATATAATCCCTCCTATCGTTTCTGGGCAGAATTGCAGACACAGACATTATGGCCTAGCTCGTGACATTTCCTCAGCATGGTCCTGTATTTTTCCAACAAATCGTCAGATCGTGTACGTTTAATATCATTTGTCCCCACATGAATAATAATATTTTCTTTACCCCCTTTAAAATCTGACAATCTGTTGGTGACATCATCAATAGTTGCTCCCGGCAGACATACCTTGGTTCTGCTCCACCTATCCTTATTACAAAAAATATTCCCCGTTTCCCTGACAATGGAGTCTCCTAATAAAACAATCTCCTTTTTAACCAGAGTAGTTTGCACTTGGTTTTTCTGTTTTGAGACTCGAATCGGGTGTGCATCAGTTGGTAGATTGCTGGAGTCTTGAGTCCCTGACTAGCTCCCAGATGCATTATTCTCGAGGGCAAGCACCCGTTTAGTATGGTTAGGATTGTCCAGTATTCTTGAAGGTAAATGAACAATCTGTGCAAGGTCATTAGTAATTGCAAAAGCCTCAGCATCTCGACCAGCTGGGTCGGTGTGACTAGAAAACGGAAGCCAGCTGGAGGTGTGAACATTAAAATCACCAAGGAAAATTACCTCCCTGTTAGGAAAGTTGGACTGGAGAAAGTCAAGTTGCAAAGAGAGGAAGTCAAAGAGCTGCAAGTGATTAGTGGAGTTGGGAGAATGGTAGAGACAACAGATGAATTTGACACAATGAGGTAGAGAGATTTTAAGCCAGAGAAGATCAAAGAGAGGATATTCCAAATTGCCAATTCTCTGACAGGGAATATCAGAACGGACATATGCACAAGTACCACCTTTGAGGCGAAAGGAATCATACAGCGAATAATTTGGGCATCTGAGATGAGCAGTAGTTGAATCAACAGATAACTGAGATTCTGTCAGAAAAAGTACACGGGGTTTGGCAGATTGCAAGTGGAAATGGGCATCGTTGAGATTAGAATTGAGACCATGTATATTTGTGAAATAAGCTTGCTCTATTAGTTTGACAATTCATGGTGTATTCAATAGTAAGAAAAAAGTGAATGGGACATGCTGTATGAAGTAATGAAATTTTCGGATATGGCGCACACATGCTAAGAATATACCTAGATCCTTGACATAACGTGGCCTCGACAATGCTCTCCGCATACACACTACTCAGACTCCCTCCAGTCACTATCTGGTGCAGAGTAAAGGTAGCAAGATTATACACTAGCTGATCTGGAAGCCTCCTAGAGAGTTACCAATAGGTTTGGTCCAGTGTACTAACTAGCGGCCGTCCTGCGAACACTGTCTTATAGCTGTATCCTCGAAATGTAAGTAATATTGGATCTTGCCACTATGTTCATCTTAACCTCAAAAGTCATCAATCATACTGCATGATGGAAGAGATAGGGAAGGGTTGACTGGAACTTAGCTCTAGAGACTAAACTTGGGTTCCACGACTTCAAGCCTCCAATAAGCAAAGTGGTGGTATTGCACTTGTTGATGAGAGTCATGTACCACCTAGGTTAGCAGTAACCCCAGAGAAATGTACCAACTGTTTGATGTTACACTCAGTATAATGGTGAATGAGAGACCTGGGGTAATTGTGCAGTCAGATATGAAGTTTTCTGAGCAGTGCAGACAATCTGCAAGAATAGCTCATGGTGTCTTGTCAATGATATAGAGAAAATTTTCTAGCAGAGATAATGAGGCAGTTTATCCCCTTGTATAAGGTAATGGTCAGGCCCCATGCCTTGAGTACTGTATACAGGTCTGGAGTCCTCATTTTAGGAAGGATGTAGAGCTGCTGGAACAAGTACAGAGAAGGGCAACGAGATTGGTGAATGGAACGAAGGGTTGCTCCTATGAAGAAGACATAAGTACTGGAAATAAGGCCTTGAATGGTCTGAGGAAGCTCAGCACTGATGGGATTCTTCCTGTTGATTCTTGGCACAGGTTTTAGTCCTTGCTACATAGCCACTGTACAGATTTACAGATTTTTCCCATTGATGGATGAGGCTATGGATACCATTTTTGTAGACATGGTGAGGTTGGTTTTTGACTCATGACTGTTGCAGAAATGAGTGTCTTGTCATCAGGCAAGTGGGTCCCCCAAAGAAATGATTTGAGGGAAGGAAACAAGAACTCCAATGGTGCTAGATCGGGTGAGTAGGCTGGATGGGTCAGTATTTTATATCCACAAGAAATTGCAACAACACCGCTTGTGTTGTTGCAATTTCAGAAGTGTGAACTGGGGCATTGTCTTGAAGCATTCTCACACCTTTGGACAGCATGCCACGCCTACATGTTTTGATTTTCTCCATTAATTTTGTGAGTAAGTTGGCACAATAGGCATCTGTAATTGTTTTACCTTTCGTCAGGTAATCAGTCATTATTACACCTTTCTCATCCCAAAACATTGTCAGCAAGACCTTTCCTGCTAACGCTTGGACCCTTGCCTTTTGGAGGGGGGGGGGGGAGACAATGATGTTCCCATTCCATGGACTGCTTTTTACTTTCAGTGTCAAAATGGTGTATTCAACTGTCATCTTGAGTGATTAGACGAGAGAAAAAGTCTTCCTCATTTTTTTGGCCTAGGGCTAACAACTCTTGTGATTTCTGTTGTCGATCAGCCTTCTGGAGATCAGTCAATAATCGGGGAATCCATCTTGCACTCAGTTTCCGTAAATGGAGTTGGTCATGAAGGACTATTTCAACAGAGCCCACACTTCTCCTCCTGGGACAATTCACGCACAGATATCCGGTGATCTTCCATGATTAACGACTCCACTTTTCTGATCGTGCTGTCATCAATGGCTGAATGGGGACAACCTGGAATGTGCCCAGATTCTGCCGATGTCCGACCACACCTAAACTGTCTATGTCAGGGCTTCACAATGCCATAGGATGTGACTTCATTTTTATATACAGTAGTCATCTCCTCATGGATTTCTTTAGGAGATTTCCCTTAAAGAACAGATACCGGATTACAGCTCTGGCTTCAACTTTTTCCATGATGCTACTTCGTCACAAGTTCAGCTCTGTAAGAGAAAAACAAATTAAGACACAGGGCTGAAAGTTTACACCTTTAGTACAAAGATATGTATGATGCCACACACAAAATATCATAACTGCGATATGTGGAAGTAAGTGAGGGCAATTCTTTATTGAACCACCGTCGTATGCTTCTACTAATGCTTTCATCGAAATATAGTAGTATGGTTTTTTTTTTTTTTTTTTTTTTTGGTTTTTTTTTTTTAGGAGCATTAGCAACTAAGGCCATATTGCTCCGGGATATGCGGTGGTCATTCCCTGGCCTTTCCGCATCCTCCATATTTGGTGGTGACGGGCTCGAACCCCGGTCTAATCAAGAAGAGTGTGCTATGCACTGCTGCTCCTTCCCACCTGGCTATGGAGGCGCATAGTAGTATGTATTCTGGTAATCTCATGTGTTACTAAAACATATCTGGCTAGCACAAAAACTTGAAGTTCTCTAGACTTTTCCATGGAATTTGCCAAATTAGGAATTACTAGATTACTAACTCACTGGAAGGTTTGAGTATAGTGGAGCTCTAAAACATCAAGTGCTAGCTGTGTCAGCGAAGACATGAAAGGAAGGTGGGGAGCAGCAGGACAATAATTGGATGGTGAGGATTTTTCTTCCACTTTAATGAATTATCGTCTACGATAATTCATTAAAGTTAGTTAGCTTATCTCGGGTGGAGAAATTAGTTAGCTTATCTTGGGTTATTTAGCTCTATTGTGTGTGATAATGGGACAATATGCATATTGTTCCATTATCACACACAATTTTACAGACATAATGCACATTGGCACAGTGTGGCCTTACATGACTTAAAGTCAATAACTTCAGGAATTTTCTATATTGGCAAATTTTCATACAATGTGAAGAAAACACCAGTGTATTAAGTAGGTGTAAAAAATGATTCAAAATGGGAGTTAGCTCTGCAATATATATATTGTAAGAAGGTTAGTTCTGGTGCATAGTTTTTTGAGATGTATGGAGAAATACTGCTAAGCCCTGCCAACTAGGGCTTACAATACAGGGATCTTGAATACCAGGATACCGGTCATTTTTTTCCAGTATTGGAATACCGGTATTGATACAAAAAAAACCTGGTTTTTCAGTACTAATTTAAAAAAAAAATTGTTTATAATTTAATCACATAATCACATAAAGGTTATAAAATCACCTTTATGTGATTATAATGTCGTTATCTTTACTAGCAAATGTTCGATGAATCATCGATAGGACACCATGCAACATTGCAACCTGTCCACAATTCTCGGACAACTTCATGTCTGACCATATCGTAACTCCCAAGTCCCGTTCCTCCACTGCTGACTTTAGTTCAACTCCACCAAGTGTATAAGTTATTTTGAGGTTGCTGTTCCCCAGGTGTAAGACCTTGCATTTTGCTGAATTAATGCATACCTGCCACTTTTCTGACCATCCCGGAAGTCTATCTAGGTCATTCTGAAGAAGCTCTGCTTGGCGGCGATCATTAAATACTCTACTGATCTTTGCATCATCAGCAAGTTTAGACCTCACGTCCTCCATCCCTTCATAGATATCATTTAAGATAATCAAAAAACAACAGTGGTCCCAATACTGATCCTTGGGGAACCCCACTACTTACATTAACCCAATCTGAGGATTAACCATTTATCGCAACCCACTTCCTGGTGCCTTCAAGCCATCGTGCTATCAATCTAAGGTTTTTCCCTATGATTCCAGGTTCCAACTTATAAAGTAACCACTCATGTGGGTCTGAGGCAAATGCTTTGCTGAAATCCAAATAAACAATGTCGAAATTATTCCCTAAATCCAGCTCACGAGTGACCTGTCAAAATGGTTAACCAGATTTGTTAAACATGATTTTCCCTTTACAGAACCATGCTGTGTATCCTACAGAATTCCACTTCCATCTAAATGATCCTGAATTCCACCCTTGATCATGGCCTCCATGATTTTCCCTGCTACTGAAGTTAGACTGACCGGTCGGTAATTTCCCATTACACTCCTAGAACCGCCTTTATGTTCCATTTTAGACCAATCCAACGGAATCGCTCCCTTCCAGTGATGCTCTCATAACTAGCCTTAATGGTTCAATGCACTCACTTGCTACCGCCTTTAAGATTATAGGGTGCATGCCATCAACCACAGGAGCCTTACTCGCCTGTAGGCACAAAAGTTTATTATTATTATTATTATTATTATTATTATTAGCCATATGGTGCAAGGAAGCCTGAGGCTTATGCTGCACCAGCCAAAAAAAAAAAAAAAAAAATCCCCGATTTACCCTGAGAGAGAGAGAGAGAGAGAGAGAGAGAGAGAGAGAGAGAGAGTCAGAAGTAGAAAGGAATCACCAAGAAAGAGAAGAATGATGATATCCAGCTCAGGACCCTGGGTTTGCCAAGCCCATACTCACCAGATGTGAGCCCCTGGGGTGACTTCTCATTAAATAATCATTTGAAATTTCAACGTCGTTAATTACATTTTTTTCAACTTCACTTCCATAATATCTCATTGACACAAAGGGTTTTTTTTTTTTTTTTTTTTATGTAAATATCGATGCAAAGTAACTTTTGAGTTCATCTGCAACTTCAGCTGTGTTATCTAATACTATCCCACGTCCATTACATAAGGGTTCAATCTAATTTGTCCTTCTGCTCTTTGCATTTATATATGTGAAGAATTCCTTAACTGCACTCTTTGCTCTCTTCTTTATTCCTTATCCCCACTCTTTTCTCTCTCTCTCTCTCTCTCTCTCCCCCCCCTCCCAGACTCAGTAAAGATACTATAGTGAAAATCATACTTCACTTAATAAAACGTCCTTCATCCTTCAGAAAATGATGAACATAATTCAACCATGGAAGACCAACATGGAATAGAACATCATTGTTCCACAAATTCTCTCCAAAATAAGAAATTGCCTGACTCCAATGAGATTTTAAAAGATGAACTTGAGCCGGAAATTAATGAAATACTATTAACTATTTTTGCTAAAAAAAAGTTCAAAGCCTAGAAAATATAGACTGAGATCGTCTATAATTATCTTGGTACAATAGTACCAGAATAGAATCCGAAAGGGCGTTTTCTGCCGCTCATCAAATACAGTACTGTATGTACCAAAATTAGATCCATTTTAATTGATCACACTATTGATTGCTTGTTTCTTAAGAGCTCACTTTATTCGGACAGGTAGTGGGGATGCTTAAACATAACTAAACTTTGCAGTAACAATATGTATTTCTTTGTTTTTAGAATAACTGTATTTTAATGATTTTTTTCAGAATATTTATTATTGCAATAAAAGTTTATTTAAAACATGAATAATTCAAATAATTACAGTACTTGTTTTTTTCCTTACTTTATTGCACCTAATTGTCATCAAAATTTATTGAATGAAGTGCTTGTTTTTGGAATACCGGTAACCCAGTTTCATAAATTAAAAATACCGAAATACCCGGTATTAAGATTTTGACCGGTATTGTAAGCCCTACTGCCAACTTATTCAAGATCTTACCTGTCCCGATGTGATTTTAAAGGTTGTCTTAACTGTACTGGTCTGAAATGTGATGTTTGAAATTTTAGAATGAGTGTACTTGGTGTCACAAAGTTGAGGCTAAATAAAAATACAAGCCATATTTCTTTTGGAAAATAAAAATTTAATATTTCAGACAAAACATTAAAGCATTTCAAATTAAAGGTAAGTTTCCTCTAGTTAATTATTTTTTTTTAAAGGTAAGCAATTCCTAGAAAGTTTAGCTTCTGTGGCTAGGTGCCTACCATTTTATAATTAATACCGTTACAACATTTTTACCTTTTACAATGTGTTCAGAACAATCAGGAATAACTTGAATAATTTAAAATGAACCTTATGAAAAGGTTCATTTTAAATTATTCAAGTTATTACTGATTATAACATGTATATTGTCCCATGATCACACACAATTTAAATGATTCTTTCTTTTTTACAGAAATTAAAGAAATGTCATAAAATTTTTCATACTGGTTTAGGTGAATAAAATATAAATAAAAAATTCTTCCCAGTTTTTTAACTTTAAAAATCATCCTTGCTTCAATAAGAGAAAAGAGACAAAAAAAAAAGTGTACTATAGAAGAGTAATGAATATTATACAGTTGTAATTAAATTGAATGGCTAAGTTTAGAGAATGTAAAACTATAAAATTTTTTTAAGTGTTCTGTAAAATTATGAACTTAATAATTAATTGATGAGGAGATAAATATATTTATTTTGAGAAAAAGAATTGGAATGTGTCTGAAATGTAATGGACTGCATTCACTACCTAAATTGTAATGGAAATATATTTTTGGATGTTTATACCTTGCTTAATAAGAAAAAGTTCAGTCAGTATCACATTTTCAGTATTTGTTTCATTGATCCATGGAAAACTTTTAAGATCAATCATAGCTGCCCACCACCACAGAAATCTATTCATATAAATGGGGGAGGGAAGCCAGCCGATTGCTACCAAACTTTCAACATGTGTTCTGTTGGCCCCTGGGACAGTTCTAAATTCAATTATTACTATAAATTTGGAAGAGGGGTACTGATCCACTTCAAATTTTAGTGCTTAATCAGAATATATTAGGAATCTTTGTAGCAAATTTTTATGTTGACAGGTTGATGTATTCTGTTATAAATCATGAAGTAATGCACTGCATTACTATTTACTAATGCATCTGAAATGTCACAAGCTGTGTACACCACTTAACTTGTTTATAGAATAGGCAGAGATTATAATCACATGTAAATAGCAAAAAGTTTTGCTATTTACCTGTGATTTACCTTCTAGTTGCTATACAGTAATTAGAAGTATTTTTGGCAAAAACGTTAATTAGAATAGGCAGAGTTGAATAAAAAGAAAAAGTGCTTTTCCAGGACATTGCTGAAATTATGAAACTATCTCATTAGCTACCTCAATGCAATACTGCGAATAAGTATCATACGCATCACTCCCATATGCATAGTACATAAGAACAATGAACATTGTGTTATAGTAAAATTAGTTAAGCATAATCTTTAATTTTAACTACTTAACCATTTTAATTTTTAAAACTAAAACGGTTAAATTAATAAAAACTAAAAAGTTTTAAATTATAATTAAAAAATTAAGGTGTGAGAAAACACAACATGCATTGCTCTAATTTATTAGATGTACTGTTATATTTTTATGCAGCTTTTTTCATTTGCACTGTAGTATTACTTCCTTTCTGTTTTTCAAACTGTACTGTTATTACAGATAATTCCTAGGCAGAATGGTACAACGCCCCAATTACAGTCTCCCAGTCATCTCGCTTGGATAGGTAGCTGGACTACAGCTGGATCCATACCTCCCTTACCATGTGGAACAGTGGTCAATAGCCAGGGTTCCACTACAATGGCTGCTTCATATCCTTCCCCATCAAGCAGTGGAGGGCGACCTTTACAGTCTTGTGGCAACTTTCCTACAAGCAGCAGCACAGGCAGTATCACACAGTCTTGGCATGGACAGTCGCGTACCAACAATCATTCATCATTACTTCCTCAGGCTGTATTGTCAGCTGCTGTTGCCCTCACTCCACCAAATGTTTCAGTAGGAGTTGGGGCTATGGGTGGGTCTTCCCATTCTAATATTGTATTACAGAGCAAGACAGATAAGGTAATATTCAAAGTAAGCATATTATTTGAATTATTCTAGATGTTTATCACCTGATCTTCAGTATCACTGTGCTTTGTTGTCATCTCATATTTTCATGACATATTAATATATATTGAAGTTGGTTAACTAGTTTGATTGAAAGAATTCAGTAGTTGTGGGGGAATAGTATAAATTTAAAGTCCATTATTGCAAGTATTATATAAAGCATTTTTTAATATACTGTTAATTTAATAACGTTAAATAGAGGGAAATTATATCATAATTATGAATGAATTGAGTATATATGAAAATTTTCACAATGAGCTTGTTAAACTTCAGTGGTGGCGATGGTGATGCTCTGTTTTGGGCATTATACATATATGCTATGCACATATATGCTATGTTTGTCTGTCCATCTGTATGCATGTAATAACTGAACTCCTAATGAATGAATTTTTATGAAATTTTATATTTGGCCCTTTTAGAAAAACTTGTCAAGACATTCCAAATTTTATTAAAACTGGACCACTAGAAATCTAGAGATTATTATTTATTTATCCATCCATCCACATGTAATAATTCAAATCCCAGTTGATGAATTTTGTGCAATTTTATATTTAGCTTTATTAGAGAAACTTGTCAAGCAATCCCAATAGAAATTTGGCACTTACAAAATGTCTATCCATCCTTTCAATTTAGTTAACTGTACATAGTGAGGGGACCTCCCAGTAATTCTGTTGGTCTTCCAGATTAGTATCAGTAAGATCCAATGCCCACAGAACCTAGATTCCAGTTTTACATCATTGGAATCTGGCATGTTTGTTGTTCCCTGCAATCCTTGGAAATTCAGAAAGGAGAATGATCCTGGTGGTTAAAGAGTCCAGCTTCAATGCATCAGTTTTTCTCTGGCTTCAAGATGGATGGTACTGGGATGGCTCACCTATGTCAGTCGGCTAGTAGGTGTGCCTGTAAGGATCAGCTGTGTAAATGTAATGCTCCTACCCTCATGGTCTGAGAACCTTTTATATGAATTTTCTATGGAACCCTAATATCTTTTAAATCAATGATTTAAAAGGCATTATACATATATGGTAAAAAGCTAACAGAATCCCATGATTCTATAGAATATGCTTTGAAATCACTTCTTTAAACAGTTCTGAATCTTGAATATTTCTTAATTTATATCAAAATTTTGTTAATATATTTAAAATCCTTTTATCCCATGTGTCATTCTACATTTTCTGTACCTTTTTAATTAAAAAAAATCATAAAATCCTCTGTCATTACAAATCTTGTAGAACCCAAACAAGCTTTTTACAGAGCCCAATTTGAAAACATATGGGAAGCTGTCATTTATCCGTAAAACCAGTGGTTGTACAGTTTGCATGATTAAATTGAAATGTGATGTTCTGCAAATGCAGATTTGGTGGGTGTGCAAGGAACTGGACCAGAAAGAAACATGTTTTCCTAGCTTTTTGGCCAAATTTGTATCTAGAACAATCAGTATGTAGCTGACCTTCAAAATTGATTGATGTTATTTGTGTCTTTGAATTTGTTGTGTGTTTTTTAATGTGTTTTTGAAGTAGTATGGATTTCAAGATTTATTAATAATTAATGGCTGAAGTTTCTGTGATCCATCAGCATTGTTCCCTGTATGGAAATTTTTTCCACTGAACCACAGTCTCTCCCCCTGGTAGTACATTTTAAAGCAGTCCTATTTCATCTGTGATGAAAATGTTTACATCATAACAGTCAAGGTAGTTTTCTTTCTTTTTTTACCCCCCTAAATAAATTTCTGCTTCCTTCCAGTGTGCTGTAGTCACCATCTCTATGCATTTTCTTTCTTTACACAGTACAGTAAACCCCCGCTATTCGCGGGGGTTACGTTCTTGAGAAATGCCGCGAATACCGAAAACGTGAATACTGAGTTATGGCTCCCATGGTAATAAAGGAGTTCCGTTCCAAAGTATGAAATATATAAGAAAAACTAGTCTAAAATTTTGTCTATGTATGTATTATATGTACCTTCATAATATGACTATGTACATAGACAGTACATAGTGAAATGCAAGCATAAGGCATCGAAATGAAAATAAGAAACAATTTAATATTAAATGTAATATTTATTAGAAATATCAAACAAATCTTTCAAACCAACGCCTTTGCTAGTTAAAAAACTTATCCCGCCAGTGCTATCACCAGTTTCGCTAAAGTGTTGATAAAGGAGTTTTGCCTTTTCACGAATGATGAGTGAACTTAATGAAATTTTATTTTGAGTTCGGTCTTCTATCCACAGATTTAAAGCCTTTTCCATTTTTTCTAATTTAACATCACGAATTACAGAGCAAATTTTTGAACCAGTTAGCGCGTTTTCACAGACACTACGGCAGATTTTTTCTTCCGATTTCTTGATTGATTGTACCGTTGACTCATTGATTTTATAATGTTTTGCCACTGAGGAGACACTTTCACCATTAGATCTAATAACTCAATTTTATTCGCTAATGTCATCACCTTCTTTGATCTTTTCGCACTTCCCTTGTTATTCGTAGCCATATTTTTGTATGGGTTAGGGAAGAACTTGTCGACAATAAAGTCACTTTCTTCCCTTAACATGCTCGAAAAAGTCTGTTTTACACTGCAAAACAGTAGATTTATCACTTTTGTAAGCATATAAATTGATAAATTTGTTCAATTTATAAGCATATAAATTAAAAGCAAACGACGAAACCTTCCATGACAAGCGCATAACACATACCGAACAAGGATTAGTGAGAAACATCCATGCTCGCAATTTTGTCACCCCTCTCCCCCACCAACTGAGCGCTGTTTTGACCGGGAAAGATAATTTTAGCCACGCCCATGTTTTTTTATGGTGGAAAATGTTCATGGCGCTTAAAAATTCACATTTTTTTAGGTTTCATTTATATTAAATCAGCGACCACGAATAGCGGGCGGTTACTGTACTTTATATTTGATAGTCGGCGGACAAGTAATTTAGCGGGAAACGTAATTGGGTTTTCCTGCTGATAGTTACTGTATTTCTGGTGTTTCTGAGTTGATCAATTATCTGGTTTAAAATATGGATAAGAAGAAAAATCCTAGAGGTGGGGGAGGAAGAGAAGAAGAGCTGGGCACTTTCCCCCCCCTCTCCTCGCGAGTTCCCAGGCTACACGGAGAGGTGGCTAAAAAGCCAACAGATCCAAAGCATAAAATTAAGAATGTTAAAGCTGGTTCACTTCAGTTCAAGGTGCAACTTTCAGTTCTAATCCAGGAGTTAGTGGTACAAGGAATGAGGATAAAGATGTAGGTTCCATGACAGCTGTTGAGGTTCAGAATGGTGTTATAGATTAGGGAACACAGAGTGAAGAGATCAGAGAGGATATACAGGATTTACAGTTAACATCAGAGCCAAGGATATCAGATGCTTCAGAGGCTCATTCAGAATTTCTTAATGTTGATGTTGACAATTCTTCTGGGGATATTAGCAGACGAAGTATAGGTACCAATGTCAGAGAGAGCAACATAATAGTCAACAATATATACGAGCAAAGATGCAGATATGGGGATGTAAATACAGTATATGAGTTGATTACAAAGTTAAAGAAGATTGTGGTTGATTACACCACGAGCGAAGCCAACAAGGTTATAAAGACAGCATCAAATTTTATACTAGATAAATGGGTTGACATGGAGATAATTACTACAGCCTTGCTCATTGATAATGAGCGTTTGAAGGCTAGGATTGATGAGCTACAATTAAGAGCCAATCTATTCGATGATCTTATTAGAGATCAGTCCAAGCTGTCAACAATTGGAGAACAACAGGCAGTTTCTTATGCAGATAAATTGAAATCAGGTGTTGTAAAGGGGCAATTGGGTGCTCAAGTTGTTTTAGAGGATCATGAAGGTGTGTCAGATGGAAGTCATTGGCATCAACCTAAAAACATTCAGCAAAAACAGGGCAATACTCTTATATTGCAAGCAGAAGACAATACTCAATTTACTTCTAGTCAAGAGGTGAAGGATGTTGAGGCTCAATCCCTGAAAGAAGGCTTTAAGGACATTAAAATTAGAAATTTAAAAATGATAAGAAATAAGGGAGTGCTGATTGAAACAGTTAAAAGGGAGGATTTGAATAAAATTATCAATTCTGAACAGTTAGTAAATAAAGATTTAAAACTAGACAACATTAAACTTTCAGACCCTTCAATTTTAGTATATGATGTGCCAAAGGATGTGGAAAAGGAGGAATTTTTTGAGGACTTGTTTTATAAGAACTTTAAGGATTTTGGTTTTACTGAATTGGAAGTTAAAGAGGGTGTATTATTTAGATTTTGTACTGAATCTAAAGCCAGATATAATAATTGGGTTATAAGTATGAATCCAAAATTATACAGGTGTATCTTAGCTTGTGATAGGTTATACATTGGGTTTGCTTCTTTTAAATTCAGAAAGTTTGTAATAATATCCAAATGCTTTAAATGTTTGGGATTCGGGCATTCAGCTGGTGACTGTACACATAGGACTGTGTCTTGTGGGCATTGTGCCCAGGGGGGGCATAAATATAGTGATCGTCAAGATAAGGATGGTACTCCAAAATGTGTTAATTGTAAAAAGGAAGGGAAGGATTCATGATCATTCTATAAGAGATGTTAATTGCCCTGAATATATCAGGGCATTGGAAATTGCAAGTATGCGAATTAATTATGATGAATAATGCTAGTACGTATGATCATAGAGTAAATTATTTAAGAATTGTTCAATTGAATGGGCAAAAATCAAGAAATGTCATGGATGAAATTAAAGTTGGTATGATTGAAGGAGGTTATGATATTCTGTGTCTCCAAGAACCTTATGTAGGTACATTTGCAAACTCTTGTAAGGTCACTGGATTTCCAATAACTGCTCATGTTATACACACTACTGTATTTAAACCTAAAACTGCTATTGTAGTTTTTAATAAGAGTTTTAATATCACTGTTATATCTAGTCTTTGCTCTGAACATGCTACTTGTATTCATGTTTCAACTAATGTGATATCATTTTATTTAGTATCTCTATACTGTCCACCTTCATTTAATATTGATATTTCAGTGCAATACTTAGAAAATGTAATGAATTTTGTAGCTTCTAGTAATCTTATTTTAGTAATGGATGCTAATGCAAAATCACATTTGTGGTATAGTGATATGGTTGATTATAGAGGTGTTCAATTAGAGGAATTCATTTTATGTCATAATTTAAGTGTTTTGAATGAACCTTTTAAACCATATACTTTTGATAACATTCATGGTGTTTCCAATATTGATATCACCTTAGTAAATAATCAGTTAAATAGAAGAGTCAGTTCTTGGGATGTTGTTACAAATATGACTAACAGTGATCACAGAGCTATTGTAATAATTATAAATTTATCTGAAATTAGCAATACAGATATGTCAACAGATGATACTTTGAGATTTAATTATAAAAATATTAAGTGGGATAAATTTAAAGGTGCTGTGTTGGATAGTTTTTCAATTTATACTAGGGACAATTTAAATTCATTAACTGCTTCTGAATATGCATTTTTTGTTCAATCCTCTATTTTTAATGCTTTAAATTTGGCTGCTAAGAGAAGAAAACAGAGAGGTTATAAAGTACCTTGGTGGTCTTTGGAGCTATCAGTATTAAGGAGGGAAGTGTTTAGAATGAGGAAGCTTTTTCAGAGGGTTAGGAGTAGAAGTAATAATGAAGCATTAAGGTATAAAGAAATGTATAAAATTAAGAGGAGAGAATACCATAAGGCAATCTCTGAACACAAATTTAATGCATGGAAAGAATTGGTTTGTACTACTGGAAATAGTGAGCCATGTGGATTGTTGTTTAAGTTAACTAGAAACAAGTTGAATGTTAATAATTTAATTAATACTGTGTATTCAAATGATACTGAGTCTACTGATTGGTATTCTACAATTGCTACTATTACTAGCACTTTATTTTTGAATGACAATTGTGGGGAAGATAGTGTACAGCAGCAACAAATTAGACAGGGGAATGAACAATACACTGGATCATCTGAGATGGAATTGTTTAATATTGATGAAGTGAAATTTGTATGTTCTAAGGTTGGGGATAATAAAACACCAGGTTTAGACTTGATTGAAAATAATTGTGTTAAAAAGTTTGTTGACTTGTGTCCAGAAATAATGGTTAATATGTATAATAAGTGTTTATTGAAAGGAGTTTTTCCAGGATTTTGGAAAATTGCTCTATTAAAATTATTACAAAAACCTGGCAAATTGTTGACTGATCCTAAGGGTTATAGACCCATTTCTTTGTTAGCAAATTTGGGTAAAATATTGGAAAGATTGTTGTTGTTAAGGCTAGAGAAATTGTTCAACGAACAAAATCTTCATTTTAAATATCAATATGGTTTTAAGAGAAATAGTTCAACAGAGGATGCCCTACGCGATTTGATTAATTTTAGTGTAAATTCTGGTGAGAAATATGTGTTAGCATTATTTATAGATTTTGAAGGAGCATTTGATACTGTATGGTATCAAAGTGTGCTTTTTTCATTAAGAGAATTAAATTGTCCCAATTTGTTATACCAAATTATTAAAAGTTATTTAATGGATAGACAGATTATTATAAGATCCCAACATTTAACTTTTAATAGAATTATTGATCGCGGTTGTCCACAAGGATCTGTGTTGGGTCCTATTTTATGGAATCTGGTCTTAAACCAGTGGTTAAGTAGAACAGTCCCTAATTGTTATAAGGTGGCTTATGCTGATGATTTGGTTTTGTGCGGGACAGGAAGATCTAGAGCAGTATTAGAAAGTAGAATGGAGGTTATTGTTCAGGATTTGACTGATTGGGCTACATTAAATAAACTAAAAATTTCATCTTCTAAAACTGTCATGATGTTATTAAAAGGAAAATTAGACTACAACAGACCACCTCGATTATTAGTAAACAGTAAACAAATTCCTCTTGTTTCCCAGGTAAAATATTTAGGGGTTATCTTGGATGACAAGTTATTATTTTCCCAACATTTGAATTATTTAAGTAGGAAAATAAAAAATTACACTGCTTCTATAGTTAGGGTTACCAGAAAAGATTGGGGATTAGGTAAACGCATTTTGTATCTATATTATAAAGCTATTTTTATTCCGATTGTGTCGTATGCTGCATCAATTTGGTATGTTCGTACTGTCAATGTAAAATTTAAACAAAAACTATTATCAATACAAAGAATAATGTTGTTAACTATTTTGCGTGTTTGTAAGACTGTTTCGACTAATGCTCTACAGGTGATTGCGGGGGTATTGCCTTTGGATTTAACAGTCGTGTATAGAGCTTTTTGTTATTTTATAAGAAAAGGAATACAAATTACATTTCTGGGGATTACTAATGAAGTTTCTTCTGCAGTCAGCAAACAGAAGAAAGAAATTTTGGTGAAATTAATTAAATTATGGCAGGACCGTTGGGATTCCAGTAGTACTGGTAGAGTAACTTATTTATTTATACCTAGTGTTGAATTTAATTTTAATAACAAATTGCATCGCTGGTTTTATCCAAGTATGGAATGCTCATATTTGATTACGGGGCATGGTTCCTTAAAAAGTAAGTTGCATCAGTTTAGTTTAGTGGAAGATCCTTACTGTTTGTGGAAGGTTGGAAACATGGGATCATATCTTATATGAATGCAATTTGTATGATGAATTTAGATTAGACTTATTTAATTTGGTACCTAATTTTATTAGGGGTTCTGAATTAATTTGGCTGTCTAATGAAAGGAATTTTGTAGAATTTCAACGGTTTTGCAGGTTGACATTTAATAAAAGGAGGAGTATACATGTTGTTACTAATACTGACTAAAGACCTGTTTTTTTTTTTTTTTTTTTTTCCCCCATCCTCTGGATGGATAGGCATTCTGTCTTGGAGGCGGGGAGAAATTTTTTTTTTTTTAAATTTTTGGCTGGCCTTGTGGAATGACCATGAGGCGGGATTGTTGCACTCACTAGTAAGATGTATTCTCCTAGTTGGTGCTTTTTTTTTTTTTTTTTTTTGCTGGCTCTTGGGTGTGGGCACCCCAGGAGTGGGACTGCTGGCACCCACCAGTCTTGCACCCTTACTGGTGGGTGCGGGATTTAGGTGCAATATGCACAGCCAGAGTTAATAGATCCAGGCATAGCTCCTCGTGCCAGGGATGGGCACCAGGTGGTAATTGCCCAATGGACTATCACCTGGTGGCAGAGTAGCCTGTTTGACTTATAACACATTACACACACGTGTACACACACTTACACTATCAAGCCATTATGAGAATATGATATATGATAAATTGGTGGAGATGGATGTATGTCCGGGTGCCACCCATCGACAGTTAAATACATACATACATACATCTACTTTATATTCAAAATTATGCCATTTTTGTATTAATCCAATGTTTGGGGTGTAAAATCTGTTATACCCAGATTTTTGGCAATGTATATGACTTCTCCCTATGAATAACACAATTTATAGAAGCTATAAATTTTTAAAAAACTATTCATAAAAATCATTATCGCTTCTAATTTCTAATTCCATATTGATGTGCACTTTTTCATTAATTTCTGGCATGATTTTTTACAATCATTTTTAACATGGAAATTGGCAAAACTAATTTTTTTTTTGTGCCAGATCAGTTTTTTTTGTCCACTAGAAAGTGTCTCCTCTCTCCTTGCTTTTCCACCTTTTAATATGAAAAAGTTTAAAAAATGTAGGTTAAATTTTAGATTTGTTTTGAAAAGACGTAAAAGTATAGTAATGTAAAATAAGCTCATTTTCCATACAAAATGACTAATGCTTATTACACAAGGAATAAACATTTGCATAAATGAGATGTGATTGTGAACAAGGTTGTGAGAAAGTCACTAGTTCTTTCATTTAGCAAACAAAAGTTTTACATGCCATTTGAAATTTCATACTCTGTCAAACAGAAAAAAAAAAGTGTAAAGAGCAGGAAATTTGGTTTTTCAAAGGTGTGTTTAATGGGAAACACAGAAATTAAATATCGTAATAAATCATTGAGAAACATGTACCAATAATGTAATTATGGGGTTTGACTGTATTTTTAATCTGACCCCTTCATTAAATAAATATTTAACTGATATCCTCTTTCCAAATTTTTGTTACCTTGAGAAAAGGTAAACCATTATCAATCCACTGCAGGATAGAAGCCTCCTCAATGATTCATGTTGAGGGAATTGGACCATAATCTGCCATGCTGGTCCAATGTGGGGTTGGCAGATCAACCACATTTAGCAGTCAGGGGCTTGAATCCCAGTCTACTCAAAGAGCATGTGCTATTGCACTCCCACTCCTGAACACTCAGCTACGAAGTGTTGCTTGTTACCTTGAGAAAGTAGTATTTAAATGTTTCCTTCCAATTTTTCTAAAAATCCTTTTCTTCCTATTTTCCAAACATTTCTGTTTCATTATTGTCCTATTATACTTTTTATTCACTTTCCTTTTAAATTTTCCTGCACTGCCTGTTTCCTTGCACATTATTAAAGTATAATTTGTTTAGACTTTAAAAAGTACTCAAGCATTCATGTGTTGGATATATTTTTTAATTTGATTGTGTATGATATCACAGTGTTGCTTGTTATGTATTTGCATTTACATGATATTTCCTTAAATCATTTTACATTTCAGCATAAGGAAAGAAAAGAGAAGGAAAGAATTAGCCTGATGAAAAGGTTGACCAGCAAACGAAAGTCACGCTCCCCACCACCTTCTAATTATTCTTGTGACAACCCAACTTTTGTAGATAGTAGCGCACCAAGTAGTCATTCATCTCTTACTGTTGTGCATGTAAGGTAAGGCTTTGTTTTTTACTTACAGATATACTTTTATAAATTCATGACAGCGTCATAGTTTTTTCTTTTTTTTTCTTTCTTTTTTTATATTAGTAAATGAACTAAAAACTTATTTGTGTGGCTTACTAATTTAATTAATTATTTTTAAAAAATTATTCTGTTTTATGTTCTGAATCACATATATAGCTTCCATTGTATCCTTTTTTTTTTTTTTTTTTTTAACACACAAAACACATAGTTGTATTTATGAATATTATAAACTTTTATCAATTTTAAAGTTTTTAAATTTTAAATGAAATATTTTTAGTAGTATGGAAATTTCCCATTGCATTCTTTTTAAAATTCATTTGCTTCACTTCTAATCAGAAAAATTAATTTCAATTTATCATTGCATTGTAAATTGGTTATCCCTAGCTGCAGAAGCTGAGTTCTCATTGGCATGGAAGAGCATGGCATTATAAAAATTAAATTCCTTATTGACTTTTGGCTTCAACTAAAGTTTTCAACTGATTTGCTTTTTTTTATTTATTATTATTATTTAAAAATTTTTTTTTTTTTATTATTATTCCCATGAAAATAGAATTTCTTTCACTCTGGAGAATACATTGCTTACATCTGTAACATGTTCTCTGTAAAGCGTGCTTTTCATTTAACGTATTTAGATGGTCTGTGATGTTTATCCAAGCTCTGATTTTACTAGCTGTGGGAACAGTTCCCAAAGCTAGTAAAATCAGCTAGTTATGAGATAAACACTTTCTGAAAACTCTCAATCAGTTTTCAATGAACTGATTTAATTTTTCTGTTCCAGAAATCCTCTAAAACAGTGGTTCGCAAACTGTGCTGCTCTGCGGGTCTTAAGGGATCTGCAAACAGTTTCTAGGGGATCCATTTCTGTAATGGCTACTTTGAATTTTAGTTATTTTGTTAATTAAAGGAATAATATTTTGTTAAAAATAATCATGAAACTTGATTAATTGACAATTAATTGTCAATTAATTGTTTAATTGACAATATGTTTATTTCTCATGACAACTAGAATATCTGGTTAAAAAAATCTTCGTGGGTACAGACCCACAAAGTTTAAGGTCAAATCGTGCAATGCATTGTTATGTATGCTACTAATATGTATTCCTAGCTATCTGATTACAAATTATGTTGCATGTGGACACAAAGAAAAATATGTGCATTAAATTTAATAAATTTGCATTGTTGTACCTGCTACAGATTTTAGTAATCTCTAGCTGTGATTTATTATTATTATTATCAAACCATTAGAAAGACACAATATGGCCCTAGCAGCTTATGTGTCGTTAAATTTCATAAAAACAACAGCACAGATCACCAGTTCAATTTAGTCCTAGTTCATATAGCATTAACATAATTGCAAGGGAAGTGAAATAGTTATTTTTATTAGCAACAGTAGTATCAGTGAAATAACATGCAGTAACATTAATTTGGTTTTTGTTTGTCATGGATCGGTGGCTAAAAAAAAAAGTAGTTTAAGTAAACAGTCAAGTACTACTACATTTATAACAGGTGTAACTGACATAAGTGAATCTCAATGTTTTACATTACTATCCAGTATCAGCAGTTCTAGAACTGCAGAAAGTAGTACTAAATGGAAGAATGATGATTCCTATTTGTCTCTGGGGTTTATGCATACAGGTGATGAACTTGCCCCTGATGCCCTATATGTCTTGTGTAACAAATGTTATCAAACAGTTCTGTTTTACCTGCCAAACTTTGTACACATCGTGATACTAATCACCCTGAATATAAGGACAAAGATAGTTTTTTTAAGCATATGCATGAGGCATTAACAAACTGTCAGAGTGTATGGTGAAAAGTTCAAAAACTGATAATGAAAATGTTACTGAGGCTTCTTACAGGATAAGGTACTGTATTACACTTGCAGGAGAAGCCCATACAATTGCAGAAACCCTGATTCAGCAGTGGAAATGGCAAGTTTTGTGCTTAGTGAACAGTCGAAAAAGAAACTTGAAATAGTTCAGTTATCTAATAATATTGTTAAATGCCGCATTCAAGATTTTTCAGTAGATATATAATAAAAAAAAAATGGTTTGCAGTTTAAATCCAGCTTTGCTTTTTTTGTTGCAACTTGAAAAATCAAAAGGTATGTCAGGACTAGCAGTATTTCTTTTATTTTTACTTGTTCCAGAACAAAATTGAGGAAGTAAATCTCTTGAAAGTTGCACAACTGGAGAAAAAAAAAAAAGTTTAATGTCATATTTACATGATAGAACATGAAATCAGTTGAGAAAAGTGTGTTGATGTGTGCACAGGGGGACAGAGCAGTGACAGAAAAAATGGCAGGGATGGTGGCACGTACTGAAGAGTTGCTGCTGTTTTGTTCGAGTAATCACTGTGTGCTCAATTGGCAAGCACTTGTTGCCAAAATGATGGACAGAGACCAAAAAACCTTGTTGGATGATGCTGTAAATATAGTGAACCACATTAAATCTAGGCCACTTAATAGCTGATTGTTTTAAGTTACTTTGCAAAGAAATGGGCAGTGAACACTCAATTCTGCTTCTTAATACAGGAATATCTGGCTTTTTAGGGGAAAAGTTCTTGTTAGAGTTTTTGAACTTTGCTTGAAAATTTATTCTTTTTTTTTTTTATTGTTCACCCATTTTATCTTTCTCAGTGCTTGGTAATACATCTTGGCTGCAGAAATTGGCATACTTAGCAGACATTTTTACAAGAATTAATAAACTAAATCTCTCATGGGAAGGAAAGAGCAAGTTGATATTCAAAACAAGGGACAGAATTGAGTCTTTTCAACATAAACTGGAATTTTGGAAGAGATCTGTAGCAAAAAGGCAGTATGAATGCTTTTCTAGCCTGGAAGAAACTATTTATGGTAACATCATCCAATATTTAAATAGCTCACAACAGGAATTTCAGAAATACTTCCCATCTTCTGTTGATGAGGCTACCCGGATCCAAAATCCATTTTGTGTTTCAGAGAAACCGGATGGCATATCAAAGTTATTTTGATAGGTATTACATCTGGTACTAGCTTTAAACAGAAATTCATTGAGCTTCCTCTGGTTGAATTCTAGTGCAGTCTTCAAGAATATATTCACATGTTTCTAAATATGCTGTGCTAAAACTTCTTCCATTTCCCACAACTTACCTGTGCAAAGCTGGATATTTAATATATGCGGCAACAAAATCTAAATATTGTTACAGATTGGATGTTGCACCTGACATGAGAATTCTACTATCTGCAATCATTCCCAATATTAAAGGACTTTGTGAGATGAAGAAACAACACCATTCTTCACACCAGTAGCCTGTGAAGTGTGATTGAATGTATACTTAAATAGTGACATTTTATTATTCAGGTATTTTTTGTGTCAGCCTGAAAAGGGTAGATTGTAAACATATAATAAATCAGTTTTGAGATATAAATTTTTAATTTTGAATACCTATCATATGGATACCCTATATTTACATGAGCAAGGATGTGAGGATCCGTGGTTGTTTTTCGAAGCCAAAAGAGGCCCATGAGCAAAAAAGGTTTGGGAAATGCTGCTCTAAAACATTTTACTCTGTGTGATCACATGCTTGTGAAAAGCACACATCATCTTTATATTCTGAAACTGATTTGTTTAAATATCCTAGAAATTTTTTGGGCTTGAGTTTCTGAGATTAAATGAGGTTCATTGTTTTTAACAAACAAAAAAAAAAAAAGTAAGTAATGGAATTCACAGTTTATGCTTTAAATGTTAAAATTTCTTAGTCACTAGTGTACCAAACAAACACTTGCAAGTAGTCTATATTTAATTTCTCCGGTTATTTCCATAGAATTGTTAAAGACATCTTATTTTTCACTATCACTTTTCTTTTATCTGTGTCAGGTATAGATACATATCTGATTCTGTGGCTTTAGAACATTTGCAATTGAAGTGGGACTGCCTGTAAAAAGGATGCAAAACCTTTGAAATTGGCTTTGGTCTGTCAAGTTGTAGTAAATTATGAGTTACAGTAATATAACTCACAATTACACCTTGTGCCATGCCACAACCCATTTGGCTGTTTCAATAGTTATTGCTAATTCATCAGTAGATTACCAGAAATTAGTGATGCACAATACAATTCAGTGTTGATTTAAATAATAAGATGAGAGATACCAAATGGCATGAATACAAGTTTTAAATTAACGAACTATTAAATAGTAAAAATATTATATTTATAGCTAATTCTTCAAAATGGTGGCTTCAAGGACCAAAGAATAATTAACTGAAGAGAATTGCAAATGTTCTGTATCACAAGATACAGAAGGATTTGCTATTCAGCTTTTGTTAAACAGCCTTTTCCCACTAAAACTGAATAGCTCTATAAAAAATTCTATGGCGCTAGTTCGCATTTCACAGGCTGTCCAGCCACCCACCAATATCGTGGTGGAAGTGGACACTGAAACAGCTATTGAGTAGTGGAATTATGGTACACATAATAGCAGTTACACTTCTCGTGTAGAAAGGTTTGTTTATTTTTAGTGTGATATCTATATAGTGTGATTGTTATGTTAACATTATTAGCATTGCAGTTTTAGAGATCAAAGGTTTCATCATTCCTTTTTTAAAGACTGTCCATCTTAGAGATTTTATGTTTAACATTACTAATGTGCAAGTAGCTGCCATTTTTTTATTTATTTATTATTATTTTTTAAAACTTGATTTGATCCCTTCTCTATCTTACTGTCATAATATAGTTGGTTACAAAGAATTTCCTCTATCTCTTTTGCAAAAACAGTTTTTCTGTCTTTTTCTTTTCATAAAAAAATAGTAAAACTGCATTATAATTGGGCTCCTTTTTTTAAAATTCCGCAAATTTCTGCTTGTTTTCATGAATGTATTTATTGTCAGGTATTCTAGTCTACATTGCAAAATAGTGATGCAGAATAATAGCCTTTCTGTCTGTAATGTGCCACTGTTTTATCATATTTGTGTGAAGAGAAGCTAATTAATCAGTGAGATGCCAAAGAAATATAATGTAAAAACGTATGCAATATTTTCCATGTACTGTAAAATCTGAAAAAGGTAACACATTTTCCTTGTGTACTACTGTATATAGATGTGATTTTTCAGTTTCAAGTAGGAAATGTGTTATCAGGCTTTTATAAACACAAGCATAAGGACAGTGTCTGCACTGTATAGAAAGAAATGCAAAAATAGATGTAGCATTTCGTAGTGGTGATGATATTACATGTGCTGATTGTTTATTTGTATCTTATAGAACAGAATCTTCCTCTGAGTTGTTCTGATCATGGTGTTGCATTGTTCAGAAATATGTTTCTTGATAGTGAAATAATAAAACAATAGGCATTATTAGTGAAATTACACAAATGGAGAAAGTAGAGGCAGTCATGGCTCTGAAAAGTGGGATATATCCCACTGCGGATGACCTTTTGTAATTAAAAAAATCATCAAATCAAAGCAGTTTGCTCTCATTATCAGCATTGGAGGTAGACTCTACAGGCTACAGCATTGGTCATCTTTTCAACAATCTAAAAGCATATTGGATTCTTTAAAAAACACTTACTGAAAATGTGTATGTTATGAAGTAATGGAGTAGCAAGGTTATGAAAAGAAGAGATTAAACATTTGATGGTAAGGTTGTCCTTTTCATCTTATTAATTTGTGTACTGAAAAGGGAGCTGAATGCTTCATGTGAAAATAGTGAATACTTAATGGAAATTTATTGCCCTCTAGAAAGAAGTGCTAAAAGAAAAGATATACAGGCATACCTCGAATAACGAATAGGAGGCGTTCCACGAAATTACTTTGTTAAGCGAAACTTCGTTTTCAGAGGTAAAAATACTATGGCCAGAATAGGGATACGTTCCTACGTAAAGAAAATGAAAAGCTTTTTTTTCGAACAAAGAAAAGTTTTATTAAATAAATACTCAACTTACATACAAAGTGAAATCACATTTTAAAATATGAGTCTAAAGTTGATTGCTTATGCTTTTTTCTCTTTCATTTAACAATTGCCTATACGGAGTTATTGCATTTAACACTGATCGCTTAACAATTTGGGGGGATACAAGGACTAATAGATTAACAGTAGCCACTGGCAGAGGAGAAAGTGATTCTTGCACTGCTTCTATTGGAATGAGCAGCAGCCTGGAAAATAAGATGCAGGATATTACAGAGACTGCTTGGAATCATGGGGGTACAAGTAAACACATTGGTTGTGTTAGGGTGGCTAAGAGGAAGAGTAGGTGCATGTATACTTGCGTGTACACCAATGCTAGGAGTTTAGTAAATAAATTTGATGAATTTGAGTTATTGCTCAAAACATCAAAGGCAGATATTGTTGGGATTTCAGAGACGTGGTGTCACACAGATATAAGGAATGCAGAACTGGAATTTGGGGAGTACAATGTCTACAGAAAGGATAGGAAGGGAGGAGGGGTTATGCTATTAGTTAAGAAACACATAAAATCCAAGGAAGTGAAGCCAGTCGACATCACTGGACAGTACAGTGTCGAGTCAGTTTGGTGTGACATAAGCATTGGGAGATCAAAATTGAGAGTAAGAGTGTGCTATAGGTCTAATGACTCTGATGAGTATAATAAGAAACTGTACAGAGAAATAGAGTGGGCCAGTAAATCAGAGAGTCTTATAATGGGGGATTTTAATTTCCCAGATATTGACTGGGATTTGGGGGCTGGTCACTCACACACTAGCAAGGCTTTTGTGGATTTATTGGATGATTGTTTTCTACATCAGCATGTTCGGGAAGCAACTAGAAGGAGTAATACTCTTGATTTGATTATCAGTAGTGATTCTTCATGCATTAAGAATCTGCAGATAAATGAACCACTAGTGGGCAGTGATCACAGTGTTCTGAAGTGGGAGTTACTAAAAGAGGTAACTACCATTAGCGGGAAAGGGAAGGGGTATTGCTTTCGTAAAGGCGACTACAATGGACTGAGATAGTATTTAAATTCTATAGAGTGGGATCAACTGATGATGTTACCAACAGCAAATTCAAAATGGGAAGCATTCAAAGAACTTATCTTGCAAGCTACTAGGCTTTACATACAAACTAAGAAATATTGTTCAAGGTTTAGGCCTAAATGGATGTCAGATGAACTAATGAGGCATATGGCAGAGAAGAAAAATGCATGGGATGCATACAAATTAACACATGACACAGAAGCCTATGGTAGATACAAGTTGATCTGTAACCAAGTTACAAAGGAGGTTAGGCAGGCGAAGGCAGATTACGAGAGATCCTTGGCAAGGGATGCGAAGAAAAACAGCGAAGAGTTCTTTACTTATGTAAACTCTAGAAGGAAGGGGATGAATCAGATTAGTCCACTTGATATCGATGGGTCAACTGTTGATAACCCTGCTCAGGTAGCTAACAAATTGAATGAATATTTTGCATCGACATTCACACATGAGGAGTTATTCAGCGAGGGGAATGCCAGAGGTGTATTCAACTCTAGCAGTAAGCTAGAGAATCTTGTAATAACTGAGAGTAAAGTGGAGGAGAAATTGTTGAAGATAAACACAAGAAAGGCACCTGGGGTAGATGGGATCTATCCAGTTATATTAAAGTAGGCAGCAAAGGAAGTAAGCAAACCCTTAGCCATAATTATGAGAGCTTCCTTGGACTCAGGGGAGGTACCCATAGACTGGAGATGTGCAAATGTAACCCCAATTCACAAGGGAGGATCAAAGGCTGACACAAGTAATTATAGACCTGTGAGTTTAACTTCGGTTCCCGGAAAATTAATGGAGGCACTGGTTAAAGAAGCACTGCAGGATCATCTAGACAAGACTTCAGTTATAGCTCGGACACAGCATGGTTTTGTTAAGGGGAAGTCTTGCCTGACCAATTTGATTGGATACTATGATGCAGTCACAAAAGAACTGGATGCAGGGAATAACTTTGATATTATATACTTGGATCTTAGAAAGGCTTTTGATACTGTTGCACATGGAAGACTGCTTCACAAATTGGAGCAGTGTGGCATTGGAGGCAAATTGCTGCTATGGATAAAGGGGTAGTTGAGGGGGAGAAGACAGAGAGTGGTAATCAATGGACACTGCTCATCGTGGACTAATGTTATTAGTGGAGTCCCTCAGGGCTCAGTGTTGGGTCCATTATTGTTTTCTGTATTTATAAATGATATTGATGATGGTATGTCAAGCTTAATGTCGAAGTTTGCAGATGATACAAAGGTAGGCAGGGTTGTCAAGGACACTACTGATACTATGCTGCTGCAACAGGATCTGGAAAGGTTGAGCAGATGGGCTGAGAGGTGGCAAATGAAGTTTAACATTGACAAATGTAAAGTACTACACATGGGAAACAGCAACCCCAGAGCAACGTATCAACTCTGTGGTACTACACTGACAGTGGTAGAGAATGAAAGGGACTTGGGGGTGGTTGTGCAGGCAGATATGAAGTTCTCTGAGTAGTGCAGACGGGCTGCAAGAGTAGCTCATGGTGTATTGTCAATGATATATAGGAATTTTTCTAGCAGGGATAAGGAGGTGATTATTCCCTTGTATAAGGCAATGGACAGGCCACACCTAGAGTACTGTATACAGGCCTGGAGGCCTCATTTCAAGAAGGATGTAGAGCTGCTGGAACGAGTACAGAGAAGAGCAACAAGATTAGTGAATGGAACAAAGGGGTGCTCTTAAGAAGAAAGGCTTAAGTTTTGCGAATTAGTGTCTGGAGACTAGGCACCAGCGAGGTGATCTGATAGAGGTGTACAAAGCCTTGAATGGTTTGAGCATGCTCAATGCTGATGGGATCCTTCCTCTTGCTCAGAATAATCACCTGAGAGGGCATAAGTTCAAATTGAGGAAAGACAGATGTAGGATAGATGTGCGGAAATTTGCCTTTAGCCAGCGGATGGTTGGTAGGTGGAACAGACTTCCATCCCTTGCCGTGGAAGTTGATAGTCTAAATAAGTTTAAGGCTCAGCTGGACAGGTATTTCGAATGAACAGAGGGGTGAAGTGGAAGTGGTTATTTTTTATTTATTTATTTTACTTTTTTTTTTTTTTTTTTGGCTGATGCTGCATAAGCTTGCTTTCTTGCATCAAATGCCTCTACTAATGCTAACAATAAAACTTCTTCCTAAATCAGGATCATTTTCACTAAAAAAATTTTAAATGTTTTCAATGTCATTTAAACACCTTTTTAAATCTTTGGTTGTTAACACTTTTTCGGGAGGAACTTCTTTAACTTCATCTTTATTATCTTTGTCTTCGTTGCTAACAAGGTTTTCTAAATCTTCCACTGAAAAACCATCATCTTCTGCATTCAATAAATTTCTAACATCCTCTTCATCGACATTTTCGAAACCTATTGATTGAGCCATCTGGATAACTTCATTTCTAATTTCTTGGATGTTATTTTCTTCTTCTAGTACAACTTCTGGCCATATTCTGCGCCCAACTCCATTTAAGCATTTCTTAGTGACTTCTTTCAAAGAACTATCAACGTTTTCAATTGCGTTTTTAATGGTGTAGTTTTTCCAAAAAGTTTTAACTGTCATTTCCTCTTTATCCTGTAGTTCAGTTAAATTGCTTAATGTTCGACGCATATAATAAGCTTTAAATGATGCTATTACTCTCTGATCCAATGGTTGAATCAGGGAAGTTGTGTTTGCTGGAAGAAACACAACTTTGACAGGAATGCATGTGTCCAACTTGTTAAGATCAGTAGGATGTCTCGAAGCATTGTCTAACAACAAAAGAGCTTTTTCTTCATTTTTTTGACAATACCGTTTTACTTCAGGACAAAAGTGGTTAACAAACCAATCAGTAAATAACTCCTTGTTAACCCACGCTTTTCTATTTGCTTTCCATATTACAGGTAAATTCATTTTTACGTTACCTTTTAACGCCCTCAGATTTTCTGAATGGTAAACTAATAACAATTTTAATTTATAATCACCAGAGGCATTTGATCCAAAGAGTAACGTTAAACGGTCTTTGGCTGCTTTAAATCCAGCAGCTGATTTTTCTTCAATAGAAATGAAGCTTTTTGTTGGTAGCCGTTTCCAGAACAAACTGCTTTTGTCAACACTGAACACCAAATTTGGTGGAAAATTTTCACGTTCAATTATTTCCTTTAGTTTTTCTGGAAACTTATTTGCAGCTTCTCCCGTTAATTTTACACTATGAATCCTGGTCCGTTTTTTAAATTTCTCGAACCAACCGTGAGAAGCCCCAAAGGTTTCCGTAATTTCTTCAGTTTGTTTAGATTTCAGGTGATTAAACTGGAATATTTTTTTTATGTTAAATGGGGCTTGAAATTGCGGACTTTGTTATATCGAAGCTTCGTTATCAGAGGTAACGTTAACCGCGGTATGCCTATATTTAAAGAGTTTCAAATGATGAGCCACCGAAGTAAAAAAAAAAAAAAAAAAAATAATAATAATTTGAAGAATTGTCTGTACATGGTTATTTTTGATTAAATATGTAACTGGTGTAGTAGAACAATAGTAACCTTTGAGAAGTCTGTTGAAAGAAGAAATTGGAAATGGTGAGAAAAGATGAAGCAGCAGATGTTTTGCAGTGTCCAATCTGTCAGTTTTGGTGTGATTAATTACTAGATGCTGTTAAGAAGGAAGAAAGAATTGATGTACAATGGACCTTGGTATAGGAACTGATTGAGTGCACAATAATGCTTGTAATATAACACATTATCCCAAGTCAGGCTCACCATTTTAATAATTCCTCATAGTAATGCCAAGTGTGAGAAAAATATTCAGCATGGTGTGAAAAACAAACACTTGAGTTCAGATATTCTCTTTCTGGTGAAGCTTTGAAAATTCATTTGATGAAGTGTGTATGGCTGGACCATTGTTATAAACAAACCTTTGACTCAACATTTTTGAAGAGGACAGTGGTGCCATGTGGATGTCTAAAAGACAATTTAAATAGAAAAATGTTAGGTAGCTAATGTTTAAAAGCATATTCTACTATTAAAAAAATCTTATGGCTATTTTTTAATATAAAATGTGTACGTTGTCAGTGAAGTTTAATTTATAGTACTGTGTGGACTTTAAACGAACCTGCTTTTTCTGAAACATATTCTGTTTTAATCCTATTTTATGTGAAGAATTCTTGCATTTTGCAAAATATCTCCTGTTACTTTCGTTTTGCCTTTTTTTTTACCCCAAAAATCTCCTGTTACTTTCCTGCTTACAATTATGTGATCTCCATCTTTTTGAGTTATAATACTGTATATAACATGACAGAATTAATTTTGCACTGAATTAATTTTGCACTGAATAAGTAATATAAGATATTAAAATAGTAGTGCAAATTGTCTAATTTTATTGTATGCGAAATTAAATATAAGATCTTTTTTGTACAAGCAATTTATTCAAATCTGTTGATTTCTTAATGCTGAGAGTAACCTTTATTTTTATGTGATTTTGATGATGTACAGCAGATATCTTTTAAGGGCAGGTGATGTTTCTGTAAATGTTGGCAATATAACTGGATGGGATCTATCCAGTTATATTAAAGGAGGCGGCAAAGCAACTAAACAAACCCTTAGCCATAATTATGAGAGCATCCTTGGACTCAGGGGAGGTCCCCATGGATGTGCAAATGTATCCCCAATTCACAAAGGGTGACACGAGTAATTACGGACCAGTTAGTTTAACTTCTGTTCCGGTTAAAATAATGGAGTCACTGGTTAAAGATGTGGTTACAAAGGAACTGGATGCAAAAAATAATTTTGATATCATATACTTTGATTTGAGTAAAGCTTTTGACACTGTTGTGCATGGAGCAAATTGGAGCAGAATGTTATTAAGGGTAAGTTGCTCCAAAGGATAAAATGATGGTTGAGTGGGAGAACACAGAGTGGTAATCAATGAGTGCTGCTCTTCGGAGACTAATGTTATTAGTGGAGTCCAACAGGGTTCAGTATTGGGTCCTCTGTTGTTTTGTATATTTATCAATGATATTGATGAAGGTATATCAGGCATGTTATACCAGGCTTCATCAGGCATGATGAAGGTATGTTATTAGTGTTGAAGTTTGCAGATGATACAAAGGTTGGCAGGGTTGTTAATGACAGTAATAACTGAATGGAGTTAACCTGGGAGGAATAAAATAATGGAGTCACTGGTTAAAGATGCATTGCAGGATCATCTAGACAAGAGTGCAGCAATAATTCAGACACAGCATGGGTTTGTTAAGGGAAAATCTTGTCTGAAAAATTTGATAGGATATTATGATGTGGTTACAAAGGAACTGGATGCAGATAATAATTTTGATATCATATATTTGGATTTCAGTAAAGCTTTTGACACTGTTGTGCATGGAAGACTACTGTACAAATTGGAGCAGAATGGTATTAAAGGTAAGTTGCTACAATGGATAAAACGATGGTTGAGTGGGAGAAGACAGAGGGTGGTAATTAATGGGTGCTGCTCTTTGTGGACTAATGTTATTAGTGGAGTCCCACAGGGATCAGTGTTGGGTCCTCTGTTTTGTATATTTATCAATGATATTGATGAAGGTATATCAGGCTTAGTATCGAAGTTTGCAGATGATACAAAGGTTGGCAGGGTTGTTAATGGCAGTGTGCTACTGCAACAGGATCTAGATAATTTGGGCAGATGGGCTGAGAAGTGGCAACTGAAGTTTAACCTTGACAAATGCAAAGTACTGCATATGGGTAGAAGTAACCCCAGAGAAACGTACCAACTGTGTGGTACTACACTTAAGGTGTAGAAAATGAAAAACACCTGGGAGTAATTGTGCAGTCAGATATGAAGTTTTCTGGGCAATTCGGACAGGCTGCCCGGGCAAGTCATGGAGTTTTGTCAATGATATATAGGAATTTTGCTAGCAGGGAAAAAGAGGTGATTGTCCCTCTGTATAAAGCAATGGTCAGGCCACGCCTTGAGTTCTGTGTACAGGAGGCCTCATTTTAGGAAGGATGCAGATTTGCTTGATCTTGTACAGAGAAGGGCAACAAGATTGGTGAGGGGAATGAAGGAATCCTCTTACCAGGAGAGGCTTAAGATCTGCAAATTGCAGTGGCTGGAGACTAGGCACCTGCGTGGTGATCTGATTGAGGTGTATAAGGCCTTGAATGGATTGAGCACGCTGAATTCTGATGGGATCCTTCCACTTGTTCAGATTATGAACCTAAGGGTAATAAATTCAAATTAAGAAAAGACAGATGTAGAATAGATGTGCAGAAATTTGCCTTTAGCCAGCTGGTGGTTAATTGCTGGAACAAACTTCCATCTGTCGTCGTGGAAGTTGATAGGTTAAATAAATTTAAGGAGGAACTGGACAGGCATTTGAAGGGAATGGTGTTATTTTTATTATTATTATTATTTTTTTTGGCTGATGCTGCATAAGCTCATACACTTGCTCTCTTACATCACATGCCACTATTACTACTAATTCTACTACTATTTGATGTAATGATCCGAATCAAATTGAAGCAATGGTTTTCCTGTTAGATGTGCAGAAATTTGCCTTTATCCAGCTGGTGGTTAATTGCTGGAACAAACTTCCATCTGTCGTCGTGGAAGTTGATAGGTTAAATAAATTTAAGGAGGAACTGGACAGGCATTTGAAGGGAATGGTGTTATTTTTATTATTATTATTATTTTTTTTGGCTGATGCTGCATAAGCTCATACACTTGCTCTCTTACATCACATGCCACTATTACTACTAATTCTACTACTATTTGATGTAATGATCCGAATCAAATTGAAGCAATGGTTTTCCTGTTAGATGTATGTTCATCATAATCTGCAATGTGTTTAGATATCAACATTATGCATTAATTTATTCATTCATTTACACAATATTATTCATTACATTTCACCCTTAATTCTTTCAGAAAACTTAAATTTCTGAAAGCTCATTCGGCTTCAGCACTGCCATTGCAATGGTTTCAAAGATGTTTCTGGCTTTCTTAATTGAAGAAAGAATTTCACTTGATTTTAAAGATAAGCTGCCTTTGACAAAATCTCTAAAATTTTATTTCATATTTTATCAGAAAACTTAAATTTCTTATTCGTTTTCCAATGTCTTGCCACGGAGACGTAAGTTTTTTCATATTCCACGATTCCAGGTAGCATATGTTTAAAATTTCTTTCAATTCCTCATCGTCAATAGTATCATTATTTTTTTTATTTAATTTAAAATTACTCTGTTGCATTAATAACTTATCCTTAATGTGACGAGGGTAATTTTTTAAATGTGTTCTTACTTTCGATTCCTTCAAATTCCTTCAACTTCAACATGCTCTCAATTTTAGCTTCATAATTTCCTTCAGAATTTTTCAAATTATCGATAGCATTGATAGAATAATTAATTTATCTGCTTTTACTATATTGATGCTGTGACTTTTTAAAGCTTCTGAAAGGTAAGAGAGCTCCTGCAGGATGTCGGTCATAAGTGCTAAATCATTAAGAAATTTCAGATTGAAAAGTCGGTTTAATAATCAAGAATATTTAACTTTATGATTCAAAATGTTTGCACAAAGCGGGATAATTTCTCCAACCCTCAATTACCATCCACAGGCTACCCATCATGGCCCGAAAACACAAGCGATCTTGATAGTTTCCATGTCTAGTACTTTAGCAATAATCCTTAATTCACGATGGTTTTTTTGGAGATTGGTGATATAATGCATACAGTTTTTTATTATTATTATTGCCTGTATGTCATGATATTTTGAAAAATTTTTTTGTTCACAGTGAAAGCCCGGACATGGTTTCTAAATCTGCCAACACCTTTGGAAAGTTTACTTAATATCTTAATTGCCTCACCCCCCCCCCCACCTTGACGTCGCTACTGTCACTAGTTCTTTGAATACTGTGCAAAATATCAGAATCACTCAGTTATTCGGCTTCTGTGACCATGTAAACATAGACAGGAGAAATTTACTGGAAGGCGTGGATCACTCATTCACTTCTCTGAAAAACATATGACTTCTTGTCGGAGTAAAGGGGAACCACAACACAGGTTGACCAGAAGATATTATCCGTGTCGGGAATCTTCTTAATCCTCTGACTGGGTATGGAAAGCATATTGACTAGCGCGACTTCTCGGTATGTAACTGCATAGGTTTTATGGACACCACTAAAGTTTTGGAACAGTAATCCCTTTCGCCCTTAATTCATGCTTTCTAATTACCTAAAGGCCAGAGGTGAGAACAGTGGGTACAAAGTTATCTCTCGTAATCGTTCATTCTGTGGAAATTATTTTAAATGTTTCCATAGAAACCAAGGGAAATTTTAAAAAATTTGCTATGAAGAAGTTCGTTAAACAGAAGTTCCGACTGTAATTAACTCAAAAATGAATCAATTTTAAAATACATAACTGGTTGATTATGCCATTGAAATGCTGAGGATGGAGCCCCGCTCACCCCACCATAGTTCCGGCTCTGGATACTCAATAATTAAATCAGGATTTCATTTGTAAAATAAATAATCGTTTCAACAATGGGCTTGCAAATTTTCAAAAGAAATAAGTGGGCTCTCGTGAGCACAGTATAGCTCAGTACTGTTAGTAATACATTTTGGTAATTCTCAAGAACACGGTGCCCCTTTGAAAATCATGTCGAGAGGAAGAGGGGGAAAGCAGTGACGTATGGTTTGTAACACCGCCCACTCATGCGTTCCCCCTCTTCATCTCAACAACTGCATGTGGCAAATGTCACGTGACATAACAGTATGGCGGAGCTGAAAAACAATTAATTGTTTTTGCCGTAATTGTAATTGTTGCTGCTCTGAAAAAATTGCCAAAAATTAATGGCAATTTTTTCAGAGCAGCAACTAAAACAAATGCAATTTATTTCGAAAATACAATCTCATGCAACATAACATGTCAGAGTTAAAATTAAGAAAATTTAACACAAAAACAGTAATTTTTTCTCAAAAAATGACATGCAACAAACGACCAGTTTTCACTAAATAACTCCAGAAGTCGCATAAAAATGTAACATAACCATTTTTCACTAAACACAAATGAAAGTCGATCAAAAACATGACTCCGATTATAATTTATTTTTTCGTTCAATGACTGGTTTTTGCTTGAATCCCTCCCGAAGTCACATAAAAACATAACCATTTTCTAAACACAAATGAAAGTCGATTAAAAACATGACGTCTGTTATAATTTTTTTTGTCCAATGATCAATTTTAGCTTGAATCCCTCCCGAAGTCGCATAAAAATCTAACCTTTTTTCGCTAAACAGAAACGAAAGTCAACATGTGCAACGAACAATAAAATTGCTCTTTGCATAAGCACAAAACGGCAACATAGAATTTTTTTTGAAAAGAACGCAACCGACACAATACTCAACCAACACAATACTAGGTTAATAATACGTTAAAATAACACAGAAATACAAATAAAACTCACCTCATAAACACAGGATTTCAGGACTAAATAAGCAACCAAGAACCAAAACATTAACTCCAGCAACAAATGAGCAGCACAGACCACAAACCAGCATACAAATGAAACCTTACGCAACAAATTTTGGTTTGAGCGCTCCAGTGACGTCGTGCCACATGACGTCTGCCTAAAACGAAGAGGCATATGCAGTCAGTTGGCGGAGTCACAACCTGTCAATCACTGCTTTCCCCCATTCTGACAGCCAATTACAAGGGTGCACCTTATATTGGAGTTCAGCGTACATTTTTAATAGTTTTGCCATCACTAGTATTATGAATTTTAACATTTGCTCATAAGAAATATTACTGTAGAATTCTATGCACAGTACATTGTTATAAATTGCTTAGTCTTGGCCACTGATAATCATATATATTTATGAGTACAAAGTGTCTATAATCAAGGTTTACCTACTCAAGTATATATGAAGAGGAAACTTTATCAGAAGACATTTTTATAGGTACATAAGTACACTATCAACACAATGGGAAAGAAGAGAAAAATAGAAAAAGAAATCCTAAAACACCACCAGACTGAGAATTGGCAGGTAAGTTTTCAGTCATCTATCGGAAAATCCAAGATTTGGAAGGCTGTGTGGGTACTCATAGTAACATCACATAGTATTTTTCATCCTGTTGCACAGTATGACTAATGCTCCCCAAATCCCCAGTGTTTTAGGTTCATTTGTTTTAGTTAAAAATCAAAATTAAATGAATAATAAATGATTCATTTTATTTTTTCACCTAGATGGTCTTTGATGCTTCAAAATGTGCATATTATTTTAATTAGAAATGTGCAGTAGAATCGTATAGCCTCCCTATTAGAGTTTGATAAACGTCTGGCCTCTACTTCCTCATAAAATTCCTCATGTGTAAATGTAGATGCAAAATATTCATTCAGTTTGTCTGCTACTTGAGCAGGATTGAATTTCTTGCAGATCAATTGAGATATATTTGTGAATATGGAGTAAGGTCAATCCCACGAGTCTGTCCTGTCCAGTTGTACTTATTAAATATGTTTTAATCCTTCAAAGGGTAGAAAAACTTTATTCATCAGTTTGTAACAGGAATTATGGCTGATATATTTATGGATTTCAGGAACATTGGCTTATTCTTGCAAAACTGGGCCCAGAACTCAAATTCTCCTCTGTCAACATTTGCTATGATTCTGATGTCTTTGTTATAAAATTTTAGTGCAGGCATACTTGATTGGGAGACCAAGTACTTTTCATTACTTCGTTGAAGTGGGTAAATTGGGGGGGGGGGGGGATGCTGTATAAGTTTTGCTCCCTTACATCATTTTTCCAATACTTATGCACTTTCATTGAAATATGGTAGAAGCCCTCTTAACCAACACTTTCCCTTCTCACTTTGAAACATACTATCTGATGCCCGTGGCATACTACAGTGTGCTATTGGCATTGGTCCAGTATGCTAGTAGCTAGTATGTTTGTATAGTCAACCATGCTAATCTGATGAGTTATGTTTCCCAAGAGGTAAGTTGTGATTTGGTTCCAAACTAACTTTGCATCAGTAAAATTATTTATTATTGTAATTACAGTATATAATTTAATTAAATATTACATAAATTAAAGAAATGTTGGTGAGAAAAGAAAGAGTTGTTTTTGTGAAAACTAAGTTAGATGCTCTGGAAAAACTCAATAAAGGAGGGTCTTAAAAAATTGCTGTTAAATTAGGTGTGTGAATGATAACTATAAAAAAAAATTGGAAAAAATAATAAAAAAAGCTAGAATGATATTGCACTCAGTTTGTTTCACAAGGATCATTAAGTTCTTGTTTCACTTTAAAGAAATCAAAATTAGTGCTAGTAGACAATTCATTATGACTGTAGTTTATTCAAGAAAGACTATGGAGCTCCAATAAAAGCAGCATCATAGAAAAAAATTATCTTACATCAAAAGATTGATGATGCAGAAAGTGACAGAGGATTAGATGTTAGAAAAAAATGTTATGATATTCATATATTGCTCAGTCTGCTGCTCAAAACTTTACAGAAGATTCCAGATCATTTATCAAGCAAAAAACTGATTTGAGAACAGTACTACAATGTGGAAGAAACAGGCCTAAATTATAAAATCTTACCCAAAAAACAATGGTTAAAAAAAAAAAAAAAAAAAAAAGTGGAGTCCACAACCAGGATTCAAAAAATCCAAATAATTCTGCAATAATGTAAATAGAACTCAAATTCCTGCTTTTTTGTCATTAGTAAATAAACTAATCTTAGAGGTGTTAAAAATATAAATTGTGCTTCTTAACCAGTTTACTGCCACCCACAAAAAGCAAAAATTGACATGGATGGAGTCTGCATTATTCAAAGATTTCTATCTTCTGTAAAAAAACGCTTGAAGAAAATAAACTCACACGAAAAGACTGTTCTCTTTTTGGATAACACTCCTTGACATCTCAATTGTGATTAACTTAAAGAAAGGGAAGTAAAGGCCATACTTTTACCATCTTTGATCCAGCCTGTGAATCATGTGCTTTCTAGAATGACTAAAGAGACTATTGGTTAATGTTTTTGAATCGAGTTTTGGGGGTTGGGGGGGGGAGACACAGATGTAGGTCTTATAGAAGTCATCAACATCAGAGACCCACTTACAATATAACAGTAGCATGGAATGCAATTCCAAGTTTAACGTTTACTAAATCTTGGAGAAAACTTTGTAGTGAAAATAAAATTCTTAAGGTATTTATATACTTTATTGATTCCCACTTTAACCAGATTTTTCAATTAACCGATGAATTACCAGTCCCCATCACATCAAATACTTCTGCTGTATAAAAGAAGTGAAACTGACAATCTGAGCATTGCACTTCAAGCAGTGAAACAAAGATTTGTGTGAATCTTTATTTTACCTCTCTCTTTTATGTTTACACAAGAAGCTTATTTGCGAAAAATGTGTACAAAAGATTATGTTATTATTGCAATTGAAAGTACTTGTTATAGTAGAATTTTACTCAATTATACATAGGTCACACATTGATATCACATAATTTCCTTTATTTAATATTATTAAACTAATAGTGTTTCCCTAGTGCTTGTTATAGTGGACTTATAGGCAGTTCATAATAATGGACATTTACCATATACAGTCTGTCCTCGTATAGCACGATAGTTGCGTTCCTAGAAACCCTCGTGCAATGCAAAATCGTGCAATATAAACAACAGCCCCTATGGGAAAAGTAGGGTTAGGTGCCGACCACCCAAGATTGAACACACATTTGGAACCAAAACATTACCAAACACAATAAATAATCGGGTAATTTTAATCGTTATAAAATACTTACATATTTTATAACGATTAAAATATGTAATAAAAATAATATTATATTATAATAAAGTATTTTTAGTATTTTTAATACTAAAAAGTATTTTTTACGGATAAAATAGTATTTTATTCGTAAAAAATTTATTATATTAAATAAAATAGTCGTAATAAAATACTTACGTATTTTATAATACGTAAGTATAAATTATAATACGTAAGTCGTAATAAAATATTGCTAATGCTTTTGCTTCTATCGTAAGCAAACTTGTTTTTTGTTTGATTTTCTATCCAAAGAGATGACAGCCGTTCCATCTCTTCCAATGCCCGTGACCACCAAATAGGGAGGCTGGGGAAAGGTCAGGGAATGACCACCGCATATCCCCGGAGCAATATGGCCTCAGTTGCTAATGCTCCTAAAAACCAAATAACAAACAACAAACATCTCTTCCAATTCTTTGTGTCTTAATCTAATGGATTTTAATTACACTTTGAGTTGTTCCCGCTATGAAAGTTGTTTTTATTTTCTCTGCATTCTTTGTAATTCTCCGCGTTGCCTCATTTAGGTCTGTAGCACGTGCAATATCACATGGTCTTTCATTTCGCTCAAAGCGTTTCACAATTTCATATTTTTTCTCTATCAACAGAAGCGGACTGGCCATAAGCCTTACGGGGGAAACCACGGTGGGCCGGAGGCCGGTGTGATTTTGGCCATAAACCGTAGTATGAGGCCACTACAAATTTTCCCGGGTAAGAATTTTTGACCCAGTCCGCCTCTGTTTATCGATATTGCTTCTTTTTTTTTTTCTCTCTGAATCTGCAGTGTCTTAGCCAGGACGCTTCCTTTTCACACCTTTTAAGTATTTTACTCGTTTTTAGGGAATAAAGCACAATTACAAAACGAAGAGGCATGCTTGATACACATAAACAAAGCTGCGCGGTATAGCAACTGAATAAACAACACCGTAAAGGCCGAGATATACTATTAACACCTCACATTTTACTGAAGGACATTTTTTTTATTATTATTATTATTAATATCCATATGATGCAAGGAAGCCTGAGGCTTATGCTGCACCAGGAAAAAAAAAAAAAAGTTCCCGAGTAACCCTGAAAGTGAGAGAGAGAGAGAGAGAGAGAGAGAGAGAGAGAGAGAGAGAGAGAGAGAGAGAGAGTTAAAAGTAGAAGGGAATCACCAAGAAAGAGAAGAATGATGATATCCAGCTCAGGACCCTGGGTGTGCCAAGCCCATACTCACCAGATGTGAGCCCCCGTTATTTCTGGAGGTTATTACCATAAAACAATAAAAACAATTTCCAGTTGCGTTTCTGCTAGTGGAATCTGTTATAAACTGGTAGTAAACTCCATCTAATTGCATTTGCGATTATATGGATAGCTGGAATTGTGTTGGTTTTTACGTTATTATGGTGAAATGTGTTTCCCCTTCACTGATATAAAACACATAAATACATTTTCAGAATCTTCTTCGTTCCTGTCGTGTTGCGTTCAGTTGGGGTGATTCCGCATTCGACTGCCATTTCTTGTAAACACAAAGGCGAATCGTGTATAAGCGAATTCGGTTCGTGTTATATAAGATAACGTTCCCCTATTTATAAATCGTGTATGATCGAATTTGTGTAATGCAAACACGTGTTATACGAGGACCGACTGTATTGCTAATCATATTCTAAACTTCATATACAGGATGTTCATAAAGTCCTCGTGCACTTTAAAACTGCAATAACTTAGGTTCTATACGAGATTAAAAAATATGTAAAATGCATTTGAAAGATAACTTACTCTAATTTTGTTTTTTAATTTTTATAGATAAACTATCGTACAAGAGATGGCTTTATTTGAAGAGAAAGTGAGCTGTGTCCTCAGGGTTAGCACAGCTTAAGTCCTTGTCAGTGGTTACAAGAAAATTGACAAAAAAAAAAAAAAATAAATAAATAAATAAAACTTCCCAAATCATTTCTCCTCTCCATTTCTCCATCTCCAATCATCTCTCCATTTCTCCTAACAGTTCTAGTTTGAATTTATTCAAACTACCCACCTCTACAACACCAGGTGGGGATTTATTCCAACAATCAACTACCTGCTAGTACATCTATCCTGCAACCATTCTTCTTCAATTTGAATTTATGCTTCCTCATTTGTAAGGTGCCTCCGTAGCCAGGTGGGCAGGGCAGCAGTGCATAGCACACGCTTCTTGATTAGACCGGGGTTCGAGCCCATGCCCACCAAATACGGAGGATGCAGAAAGGTCAGGGAATGACCACCGCATATCCCCGGAGCAATATGGCTTAGTTGCTAATGCTCCTAAAAAACCAAATAACAAACAATCCTCATTTGTAGTCTGAGCAAGAGAAAGGATTCCATCAGCATTGAGTTTACTCAGTCTATTGAAAGCATTAATGACCTCAATTGGATCTCTCCCCGGTGCCTAGTCTCCAGATTATGCTACAATTTACTCCTGATAAGAGTGCCCTTTGATCCCCTCACTAATCTCATTGTTCTTCTGTTCCCGCCTTGCAACAGATCCATGTCCTCCTTAAAATGAGGTTTCCAGACCTGTATGCAGTACTCAAGGTCCTGCTGTAACCATTTCATTATACAATGAGATAATCATCTTGTTATCCTTGCCTGACAAAATTCCTGTATGTCATTGACAAAACCAGATGAGCTGTCCCAGCATCCTGTCTTCATTGCTCAGAGACCTTCATATATGACTGCACAATTACCTCTAAATCTTTTTCATTCTCCACTACCATGAGTGTGGTACACATAGTTGGCACATTAATTTGGAATTACTGCCACCCATATGAAGTACCTTACATTTCTCAGTATTAAACTTTAATTGCCACTTCTCAGCCCAGCTGCAAACTTATACTATAAAGCCATATGCTTTTATCAATATAGGAAAGAGGTAGAGCTGCTGGAACGAGTACAGAGAAAGGCAATGGGATTAGTGAGTGGAACAAAAGGGTTGCTGTTACCAAGAAAGAAAGTTCTGCAAATTGCAGGGTGGAGACAAGGCATCTGCGAGGTGATCTGATTGAGGTGTATAAGGCCTTGAATGGTTTGAGCAAGCTCAATGCTGATGGGATTCTTCCTCTTGCTCAGATTCCACACCTTAGTGGAGCATAAGTTCAAATTGAGGAAAGACAGTTATAGAATAGATGTGTGGAAATTTGCCTTTAGCCAGCGAGTAGGTGAATGCTGGAACAAACTTCCATCTGTTGTGGAAGTTGACAGCTTAAATAAATACAAGACTGAACTAGACAAACTTTTGGAGTGAATGGATGGGTGAAATTGGAAGGGTTTTTTTTTTTTGGCTGATGCTTTATAAGCTTGCTTTCTTGCATCATATACCTCTACTAATGCTAATATCACATTAGTAAATATAGAAAGCAGCAATGGGCACTTGAACACTGGTACACCCCCCCCCCTAATACTCCAAGAAGTGCAGTGACCATTGATAATCAAGTCCTGTCTTTTCCCACTCAACCATTCCTTTATTCATCCCTTAATCCTACTCTGCCCCAATTTATATAGCAGTTTTGTACTTGCAACAGTATCAGAAACTTTTCTGAAATCTAAGTTTGTGGTGTCAAAATTACTTTTGTATCCAATTTCTTTGTTACTATATCATAATATACATTCAGATTGTTTGGGAAAGATTGCCCCTTAACACATTTGCTGCTGGAATGTAAACTTGCATCAAAACAAACCACAATTTTTGTGCCTTTGATGCAACTATGCATCCATTCAATTGCAGACAATAAATAGGCATTGTAAAAGGAAAGGCACATGAAATGAGCACTGTTTAATAGCAGCACATTGAACCATGGACTATTTGAATTACAGCAGAGATTTTTCTTAATTGATCACAATGCCTAGAGATTAGGCATTGTAATCAGTGCCTAATCTGTAGGCATTGATCACACTGTCTAGAGAGTGCTGTGACAGTTAGTGTACTTAGCTCACAGTTTCATATATTCTTTGCTTATGTTGAAGTTATTTTATCTAATTTAGTATTTTCCACAAGAAGAAATGGTAAATTTTTTTGAATATGCCTGCTGAATTTTAATTATTTAGTTTTTGGGGGAGAAAAAAATTCTTTTTGTGAATGCGCACACACCTACTGATAAAAAATTTGGTGTAAAAAAGTATATTCTGATAAAATTTTCCCCTAAAGGTTGTTATAATGGATCCACAGCCTGAGACAATAGGACTGAAAAGGAACAGGGATGGACAGTGTGTTGAAGTTGGTGACAAAGAATCAGCTCTTTGTAATATGTCATCTAATACTAAAATAGAATTCTAGTGATATGGATTCTGAATCTCATTCAGATGCATCCGTTGAAGTTAGAATGCTAAAAACAACAGATGCTGATGTTACTTGGGGGTGATGATTCTTCATGTGTGAAATCCATTCCATTTAATAAAAAGCAATTCTTACTTGTTCAAAGTGTCTCACAGAGGTACCCCAAGGCACACCTTTGCAAATATAAGCGGCAGCGAGCATGTTAACAAATCCTTTCCATGACTGCAGTATAACTGCATATCTAGATGATCCTGTGTTACTTCTTTAACCAGCTACTCCATTATTTTTCCTGGAACATAAGTTATGCTAGCAGGTCTGTAATTAGTCATGTCAGCTTTTGATCACCCTTTGTCAATTTGATACATCTGCACATCTTCAGTCCATAGGGCCCTCTCGTGAATCCAGTGATGCCATCATAATTACAATGGAGTAATTGGTTAAAGAAACAATGCAGGATCATCTAGATATGCAGTTATACTGCAGTCACAGAAAGGATTTGTTAACATGCTCACTGCCACTTATATTTGCAAAGGTCCTTTCTGTGTGCTTTGGGGTACTTCTGTGGGGCACTATTTTTGACTGCCTCCTTAATATAATTGGATAGATTCTATCCACCCTAGGTTCCTTTTTTTATACCCATCTTCAAGAATTTCTCCTCCACTTATCTTTTGGTTATCATTCCAGATATTTCCACAAACATTGTACGGGTAGCACATTTTGTAAGGCCGTGATTTGCAGGTGAACCACCCCTTCAGTTCTCCATCGAGCCTCTGCACTCCCACTAGTTTGAGTGGCTGTTACTTTGCTGCTCTTGTCTGAGTCATGATTTCCATTTAAATTTAATTTAATTTGAGAATATTACATTAAACTAATAGATACCTGAATGCAATAATTTTTATTGTTCTGTGAAGTTTATGTTGTATCTATTATGCTGTACTGTTACATTTGTAGAATTTTAAATTAGTTTTTTTCCTTACTAGAAATAGAATTCTTTAGTTAAAAAAAAAAAAAAAAAAAAACCCAACTTACATGATTAGAAGCTGAGAACTATTTATTTACTACAATTAAAACCCTGCATTCCACCGCTATGCACAATACTACTAACTATTACATAACACTATTCATGTCAAATTTCTATGAAGATGGACTCATAATTTAAGAATAAGCCAATGAACATGACTAGGACTATTAAACTGGTTATTCCACACTAATATATTAGTTAAGTAAAAATAAATAAATAAAATAAAATTAAATTTCAAAAATACTTCTCTATTTCCAAGGGCTCTAAATTCTTCTCCTTTACAGTTATCCTCAAACTGAAGTGAGTCTTAACCAAAATTGTCTAGTGTTTGGAGTAATATCAGAAGCTTTGTTTTTAAAATGTGTGAATTTGAACTCCTGGTTAGGACAAATAAAATTAACATAATAGGGGCTATTTATATGGCATTACCTAACAATGTTCCATATGTTGTGGAAGTTGAGAGCTTAAACTATTAATAATCTGTATTATCTATAATCTGTATAATGCATTTAGGAAACATTTGCAAAATTGAAGGGTGAGGTTATGTTCTTATCAAAAGCAGTCTGTGCATGAGAAAAGCTTTTCCAGATTCAGAATTTATCCATGCCATAATTGAACACCTGTGAGGTTTTTTTTTTTTTTTTCTGGTAGTTGTTGGCGCATCGGCTTCTGTGGCCATAATGCACCTCCCAAGGTTTTTTGCAGTACTTTGATCTAAGCCCAGGGTGGGATTCGAACCCATGACTTTTGGGTTGCCAGGCAGGCACTTTACCCATCTGGCTAGCCCCGTCGGTGGGGTGTGAGGTAGTTGGTAGCAAAGGTAAGGTGAGAATGTGGGTATGGTACAGACCTGAAGAGTATGATAAGAGCCTCTACTTGCAAATGGAATGGGTAGGTAAGTAAGTGTGAATGTCTTACTGTGGGCGATTTTGATTTTCCTCTTTATTTGAGCAACTGAAAAGGAAACTCCTTGTGGGGAACATATTTTAAATGTACGAGATGATTATTATTTGTATTTATGGCAGGAATATTCTAGACCTCATAATTACAAACTCAGTGACATCATAGGGTTTGACAGTTTAGTAACCATTAGTGGGAAGTGTTCACAGAAATCTAAGTTAGATGTTGCAGAGAGAGAGAGAGAGAGAGAGAGGTCACAGTTGTTAAAGCCATAGGTTTTCATTTCAGAAAAGGACTGTGACCATTTAAGGCACTTCAGAACCTCTATCAACTGGATACATTGCACAGGGAGAGCAAATATATTAGAACTGTGGAATACCTTTAAACATTAGGCACAGGAGCCATGTATGAATGCATATAGCACTGGACATTAAGGCAAATGAATAATAACCCCAGGTGCTCACATCTGGTGAGTATGGGCTTGGTACACCCAGGGTCCTGAGCTGGATATCATCATTCTTCTCTTTCTTGGTGATTCCTTTGTTCTCTCTCTCTCTCTCTCTCTCTCTCTCTCTCTCTCTCTCTCTCTCTCTCTCTCTCTCTCTCTCTCTCTCAGGGTAACTTTGAAATTTTTTTTAGCTGGTGCAGCATAAGCCTTAGGCTTCCTTGCATTATATGTCTAGTAATAATAATAATAAGGTACGTGGTTTAATAGAGCAGAATGGGCTGGAATTAGAAGGTTAAATAATGACAAAAAGTACTGACGCCTATAATGGCTAAAGTTGATTTGTAATATAGTGGAATCTTGTTAATACAAAGTTCAAGGAACCTAAATTTTCATGTTTTGTATTAACAAGGTTTGTAGTAATGAGGTTCCCCCAAAAGTGTCAAAATTTTACCGGTTTATCTTAAGAATAATATCAAAAATAAATTAATAAAATAAAATAAAATAAAAACAAAAGCCTTGTCTAACAATACTGTAATAGGAATAACATATTTTTTAAAGATTTTATTTTATTTGTAAGATAAACTAAGAGAAAAGCAATATTAATGGAAATGAAAATATTGTACAGTATATATTTTGATAGTATGAATCAGAGCTGTAATACTCAATATGTTCTACGTTGATAATAATATTAGTAAATTAATAAGAGGAGTTTACCTCAATATAGTACGTGGAACACTTCCGTATGATACCCTCCAGAAATTAAAACGGAAAAAACGAAAAAATCGACAACTTACCGGTACATTAAAGTAAAATATAAATAATTAAAGTAAAATATAAATAATTAAATAATCAATTTAACACAATTCAAAATCAATTCAAAACAATTAAAATTCAAATTAACGCAATTAAAAGAATCTAACGAAAATATTCAAAACGATTTTCCTTCCTGAAGCTGACAATGCTTTTCGACCGACTGTCGTGATCACAGGAATGAAAATTACCGAATCAGGCTAAACCTGCAACTTAAATAGTGATTATGTGTCTTCGCGCATGCGCGTAAAGGTCCACGCATCGGAGATCAAATATGGCCGCCGAACATTAACAGAATTCTCGTGTAATTTAATTTCAACGGTTTCTGCAATTAATAGTCGCGTATAATTACGTTGAACGTTAAGTATTTTGGCCTCGTTAAATAAAAAAGTATGTTTTTCGTTAATGGCATGAAAGGCTAATTCTGATGCTGCTGAACGAGAAGCACGAACAGAGGCTTCGTGTTGATTTACACGGATATTAAGAGAAAACCGCGTGGAACCCTGATAAGACGAGTCGCAATCACCGCAAGAAATGTTGTATACTAGATCATTAATTTGTGTTGCGAACGCCGAAAGAACCGAGCGATTGTTCAGTATAGTGTGTAACTTCCGTATAGGCCTAGCTATAATTTTAAATTCGGTATCTTTAAAGAATCTGTTAAGCTGTTTTGTGCCACTGTTCAACATATGGGACAGAAATAAAGTATTTTTTGATATTACTATTGTTGATTGGTGCAGTATTTTGTATCCTATCCTTAGCTTGTACCCTAATTCGATTTATTGTGTTAATGGGATAACCCCTGTTCAAGAATCTGCTAGTTAATATTTGTATTTCTGAGTCTAAAGCAGAATCCGTCGTTGAATATTTATAGGCATTTAGAAATTGATTAAAGATAATCGATCTTTTGTAGGTGAACGGGTGGTAGCTATTATAATGTAGAAGCATACCGGTGTTTGTGGGTTTTCGATAGATGCTAAATTGTATTTTGTTCGAGTCCCGGGTAAGCGTGAAATTTAGAAAGTTTAATGACTTAGTATCCGTATCTTCCCTTTCCAGTGTAAATTTGAGTCTAGAATGAATATTGTTAAACGAATGTAAAATATCTTGGATAGTACTACTATCGGTAATAACTAGAACATCGTCTAAATACCTCCCATAGTATGTGATACGGGGACGAAAAGGTGTCAAATGTATCTGCTCAATCGTTGAGAGATAGATCTCTGACATTAAGCCACTCAGGCTCAAACCCATTGGTAATCCAAAAATTTGTTTGTACACCTTGTCTCGAAAGGTGATGTAGTTAGCCTCAACTAATAGTTTAATTAAGTGAAAAATCTCCTTTATAGGCAGCTTCGTATAATTAATCGGTGTCGAGTTTTTATTTAACATATCCCAAATAATATCTAATGTGTATTCAACGTTTACATTCGTATATAATGATGTAACATCTAATGAGAATAAATTGTCATTGTCGCCGAGTCTACAGTCTTTAAGATTATTAAATAATGTATCGTAATTCTTAATCCCAAATTGTATAACCTGTCTAAAAGGTTTTATAATGTTATATACATGTGTGGCTAAGGCTGAAAATGCCGAGTTCCTGTAGGAAACAATAGGTCGAATCGGAAATCCAGGTTTGTGTAATTTTACCTGACCAAAAAGTGCAGGAATATTGTATGTTCTGGACTTCAATTCCTTCAACTGAACCATAGTAATGTAGTCGTTTTTACGATATGTGGTTAACGTTTTATTGTATTGATTTACCAAATTGGTAAACAGTGTCGGGTCCACTTCACAATAAGTGGAGCTATCAGATACAACTGAATCTAACTTATTAATATAATCATGTTTATCTAGTATTACCACTGTATCTCCTTTATCTGCCCTCTGTATAATAATGTCCTTATTTTCTCGAAGTTCTCGTAAAGCTGAACTGTCATGTGTATTCAATTTAGGAAGTCGTGTTTCTTTTATGTTATTCACTACTTGGTTAACTTGTTGAATAAATACATCTTTTTGTGGAACACTACGAAGTCCAAATTCAAAATCAATTACGCATTGTTTTTTTTTGGCAGCTTTCGAGGTGGTAAATTATAATTTAATCCTTTGGATAAAAGTGAAATCTGGTCCTGCGATAGCCTATAAAGGAGATTTTTCACTTAATTAAACTATTAGTTGAGGCTAACTACATCACCTTTCGAGACAAGGTGTACAAACAAATTTTTGGATTACCAATGGGTTTGAGCCTGAGTGGCTTAATGTCAGAGATCTATCTCTCAACGATTGACCAGATACATTTGACACCTTTTCGTCCCCGTATCACATACTATGGGAGGTATTTAGACGATGTTCTAGTTATTACCGATAGTAGTACTATCCAAGATATTTTACATTCATTTAACAATATTCATTCTAGACTCAAATTTACACTGGAAAGGGAAGATACGGATACTAAGTCATTAAACTTTCTAAATTTCACGCTTACCCGGGACTCGAACAAAATACAATTTAGCATCTATCGAAAACCCACAAACACCGGTATGCTTCTACATTATAATAGCTACCACCCGTTCACCTGTTATTTGGTTTTTAGGAGCATTAGCAACTAAGGCCATATTACTCCGGGATATGCGGTGGTCTTTCCCTGACCTTTCCGCATCCTCCGTATTTGGTGGTGACGGGCTCGAACCCCGGTCTAATCAAGAAGTATGTGCTACGCACTGCTGCTCCTTCCCACCTGGCTACGGAGGCGCCCCGTTCACCTACAAAAGATCGATTATCTTTAATCAATTTCTAAATGCCTATAAATATTCAACGACGGATTCTGCTTTAGACTCAGAAATACAAATATTAACTAGCAGATTCTTGAACAGGGGTTATCCCATTAACACAATAAATCGAATTAGGGTACAAGCTAAGGATAGGATACAAAATACTGCACCAATCAACAATAGTAATATCAAAAAATACTTTATTTCTGTCCCATATGTTGAACAGTGGCACAAACAGCTTAACAGATTCTTTAAAGATACCGAATTTAAAATTATAGCTAGGCCTATACGGAAGTTACACACTATACTGAACAATCGCTCGGTTCTTTCGGCGTTCGCAACACAAATTAATGATCTAGTATACAACATTTCTTGCGGTGATTGCGACTCGTCTTATCAGGGTTCCACGCGGTTTTCTCTTAATATCCGTGTAAATCAACACGAAGCCTCTGTTCGTGCTTCTCGTTCAGCAGCGTCAGAATTAGCCTTTCATGCCATTAACGAAAAACATACTTTTTTATTTAACGAGGCCAAAATACTTAACGTTCAACGTAATTATACGCGACTATTAATTGCAGAAACCGTTGAAATTAAATTACACGAGAATTCTGTTAATGTTCGGCGGCCATATTTGATCTCCGATGCGTGGACCTTTACGCGCATGCGCGAAGACACATAATCACTATTTAAGTTGCAGGTTTAGCCTGATTCGGTAATTTTCATTCCTGTGATCACGACAGTCGGTCGAAAAGCATTGTCAGCTTCAGGAAGGAAAATCGTTTTGAATATTTTCGTTAGATTCTTTTAATTGCGTTAATTTGAATTTTAATTGTTTTGAATTGATTTTGAATTGTGTTAAATTGATTATTTAATTATTTATATTTTACTTTAATTATTTATATTTTACTTTAATGTACCGGTAAGTTGTCGATTTTTTCGTTTTTTCCGTTTTAATTTCTGGAGGGTATCATACGGAAGTGTTCCACGTACTATATTGAGGTAAACTCCTCTTATTAATTTACTAGTATATATTTTGATATATACGATATTTTAGTATCACAGTAAAAACCAATATCACAGTAAAATCCAATGTTGTTTGCACAGTTTTTGTCCTATATGCATTTTTAACCACAGCACAGATGTTATCAAATGCAATAGTTGTTTCTTTATCAACGTTACTTCAGGCCAATGCATTCTCTATTATGTTCAATGCATTTTGGGCATCTTTTTTAGATGGCAGTGTGCGTGCTTCTTCACTTTCACTGTCACTGGTAGCAAAAACATCATTTTGTTTGGTACCCAGCAGCTCTTCTGGCATTGGCATTGCAGTGGTAGAAACTTCAAATTCCTCCATTCCTCACTGTTGCTATCATATTCATCTGTTGGACCATGTTTTTCGATGATGTTCTCTCCAAAGCCACTCTTTTTTTGAAGCAGTTGATTATTACACTTGATGTAATGCTTTCCCAAGCAATAACAAGATTACAGATAGCATCCAAGACATTCCAATTTAACTTTAAATTGCTCCCTCCTATGTTGCGGATCAAGTACCTTATCAGGCGGGCTCTATATGCTCTCTCGAGGTTATAAATAATGCCGTGATCCAGTGGTTGCATTAAACTGGTGGTATTCGGGGGTAAAAACAACAGCTGTATATTTGCCAACTTAAGTGTCTCGGCAGAATGTGCTGTACGACCTAGAATCATCAAAAAATGTTCCTTTTTTCTGAAGCCATTCTTCTTCTGTCCAAATCTGATAGCCAAGACTGAAAAATTTTGACCGTAAGCCAAGCACTTCTATTGGCCTCATAATCACAGGGAAGGGTTAACTGCTTTAAAACATCTTGGTTTGGAAAACTTACCAATCACAAGTGGGCATAGTTTTGTATTGCCATCTGAATTGCAGCATAACAGAACAGCAAGTCTCTGTTTACTTCATTTTCCACCATGACAAGGCTCTCCTCAAACAGAAAATGTTTTGTTTGGCAGCAAAATATAAAATAAACCTGTCTCGTCAAGGTTAAAAATATTCTTTGCCTCATATTTTTCAAGGATGGACTGTACAGAAGAACTGTGGTAGAAACAACCAGTCTGTAGCCTTTTCTTTGTCGACTAATCCAGACTCACCGCAACATTTCACAAAACCAAGTTTTTTTAAATCTTTGGAGCCAGCCACTGCTGCATTTGAAGTTGCTAATTCCATGTTGCTGTGCTAGATAATTTGCCTTTTCTTGCAAAATCGGACCTGATATTGTGGTACAAAACTCAGTTTTGCACCACAAATTCGTTTCCTGTTTTTCATCACTGCTCCATTGTGACAACACACTTCAAGTCTTTTTTGGATTTTCAGAATTGTAGATAAAGTAGGTGAAGGTATGTTGTATTCCTTTGCAATATCCGTTTTGCTTCTTTCCATCCTATCAGCCTCTTGTATAATTTTTAGTTTAATTCTTTCCATCTACGTTTTGTCACCATGACACTGCTAGATAAGATTTAATATAAAAAAATTTTAAATTAATTTGAAGACAAATTCTGAAAAGACATCAGCTCAGATAAAATGGCACAAAAAATAGATTGCTGTATACGATAGCAAAAGACTCTTTGAACTGGGAGTAACAATTGCAACTGACCTTATTCCCGTGGAGAGGGAAGGAGTGCATGTAAGCAACATAGAAAAACTTTTTATTCTTTTGTTAATTTAACAACTCATCCTTCAGAAAGATGTTTTTCAGAGTGCACTTGACGTTGTAGCTACCATAAACTGCTTTGTTTACACAAAACTGATTTTTAACAAGTCAGTTAAAAAATTTTAACAAGTCAGCGTCTGACTTGTTAAAAATTAGAAGTAGGGAGCCAGGTGGCGGGAGCAATAATCGGATCGCTCTGCCAAAATTTGTATTAAACATACAAAATGACAATATTTATTTCTCACGGAGTGAAAAAGAACTTTATAATACATATTAACCGAATTTTGTAATAAAGGAATATATATACATAGAAAAGCCTATCCTTTTGCAGGGGAATGTGTACATGCTTCATATAAACAAGTACTTTGTATAAACAGAGTTTGTATTAACGAGATTATACTGTAGTACCCAGAAATGGTTAGTCTGACAGTGGCAAATTACCAAACCTTGATTGCTAAGAGAGTAAAGAGCGGGGACAAGGAATTTTTTGCGTATATGAATACACTGAAGAAAAGAATGAATTGAATTGGACCCTACTGTAATGTGTGCTGGATAGTCTATGTAATACAGCTGATGTTCTGTTCAATTGAATAAGAATTTGCATCATACTTTACTGATGAGACTCTTCATTGTGGGGAGAAACTGCAGAAATGAAGCTGTGCAGCATGAAATTAGTGATATTAAAACTGCAGAACACCGTTCATTGCAAAAACTTTCAAGCTTAAAGGCAAGTGATGCTCCAATATTATGTGTGCATGTGTGTGCTTGCATGTTCCCAGAAATCTTCTCCAGTCCAAAGAAAATATCCTTTGAATTGGAGAAGTGTGAATGTATTGCCAGTACATAAAGGTGGTTCTAGATTGAAGCGAGTAAACTGTGCCAGTTAGTCTTATCTCATTAGTAGGAAAAATCTTGAAGGCAACAATCAGGAGTTCAGCACAAGGTCATTTAGATACAAATGGATTTCTGAAGGAAACAACACAGTTTTGTAAAGGGAATGTTATGTTTAACCAACCTGGTTAGTTTTTTTTTTTTTTTTTTTTTCTTTTTTCTATGTAAACCGCAAACACGAGAGGTATTAGAACCTATAGTACTTAGTACCATGCTTGGGTTGGAGGTTGAGAAGGTGAAAGAAGATATTTGTTAACATTGGACTTGAACTTCTGTAGACTGTAATTATGAAGGAAGGTTGTTCCAGAAACGGCAGTTGAATGAATAAACGAGGAAGATGAAAAGTTGGTTCTGTGAGTTTGAAGTTGGACAGTAAATGGATGTTGAATGGTGGCGGCACATGTTCGGACTGTTTTGAAAGAGAGAGTGGGAATTATAGAAACCAATTCAGAAGAACAGTGCCCATGGAAGTATCTGTAGAAGAGGCATGCAGCAAAAACAGGTACGTCTATGAGACAGCGAGTGGAGAGACTCTGTTAGAGATGAATCATTAATTAACCTAACTGCCCTCTTCTGAAGGAATCAAGAAGCCTGAGAGAGGTTTTGGGGGCACCACCCCAGATGTGGGAACAATATTCCATGGCAGGGCGGATTTCATATTTATACAGAGTGAGCAGCTGTTTGGAAGAAAAGTAACGCTGAGAACGAAAGAGAAAACCAAGTTTTTTAGATGCAGATGAAGCAATATTTGTAATGTGCTTGTGCCAAGAGAGATTAGAAGTCAGGGTAATTCCAAAAGAGATATCATTTTGCCTAGAAATCGGAGTGTCACTAAAGATAAGCATAGAAGCAGAAGAATCCTTTTTGCGAGATATAAGACAAGACTAAGTTTTAGAAGGATTGAAATCAACAAAGTTGTATTTTCCCCACTGGAGAATTACCTGAAGATCGGCATTTAAGGAATTGGTAGCAGATTTTCGAGAAGTTGAAGCTGATTGAACAGGGCAAGGTTTCTCAAAATGGAAAGTGGAATGCAATGTGCTATCATCGGTAAAACTATGGATAGGATTTCCAGTCAATGGAAGAAGGTCTTTAATATACAAGAGGAAAAATGTGGGGGGAACGAACTGAACCTTGGGGGACACCGGCATTAGTGGAGAAGTTAGAAGACAGAGAGCCATCTACCATCACCCTCAGTGAGTGATCAGAGAGAAAACTGGATAACCAATTACTAAAAACAGTTGGAAAACCATAAGATGGAAGCTTGTTTAGAAGACCTTTATGCCAAACATGATCGAAAGCCTTTGAGATGTCAAGAGCAACTACTTGTGTTTCACCAAACCTTTCCATTAAATTAGTCCATAAATGGGTAACATAAGCCAGAATATCACCATGGATCGACATTGACAGAATCCATACAGGCGATCGTTGATCAAACTGAAGGTTTCTGTTTAGTTTAGGAGTTGGCGGTTAATTGATTTCTCCATTACTTTAGAAAGAGTAGAAGTAATTGCAATGGGACGATAATTGGATGGAAGAGTTTTGTCATCCTTTTTAGGAACTGGCTGGATATGCGGAAATTTCCAAGCAGAAGGAAAAACACCTTTGGAATAGGAAAGTGAAAAAAGGCGGCAAAAAATGGGAGTAAGTTCTGGAGTACAGGTTTTGAGTACAAGTGGAGAAATTCCATTAGGACCTGGAGCTTTCTTAGCATCAAGATTCATCAAAATCCTTCTGATATCCCTTTGACGGAAGACCACAGGAGGCATTGAATGGAGCGTGTTGGAAATGGTGGGAGGTGTTTTACCAAGATCATTAATATATGAGCTGGAAAAAAATGGGATGCTAGCAGGTTAGCTTTATCCTTGGCTGAAGTGACAACAGAACCATCTGGTTTGGACAGAGGTGGGAGCAGAGATGGGCAAAAGTTGCGGCCAATAGCTTTGGCAAGGGACCAGAATGCTCGGCTACCATTAGGGCAAGAAGCAAGTTTTCTACTCTTAGCCTGTTCAAACTCTAGTTTGGACTGATTAATAACTGCTTTACAATTGTTGCGAGCTTTGGTGTAGGCAGAAAATGAAACTGGAGAATTAGAAACAAGCCAATTACGATATGCAACATTCTTCTCTTGAACAGCCTTAGCACATTTATTGGAAAACCAAGGTTTAGATAAAGGATGAGATTTTAAAGTGGAGTGTGGGATGAAGGATTGCATTCCTGCAAGAATAATTTCACTGACACGATCTGAGCAAACGTTGACATCAGAAGTTTTGAAACAGTAATCCAACTAAGGAAAAGAAATTTCGCAGGTCATCCCATTTTGCATTCTTGTAATGCCAAGCAACACGAGGTTGGGGATAGCCATGAGATAAAGGCTCCATTGGAGAAGAGATAATCACCAAGTTGTGATCTGAAGTGCCTAAAGGACCTCTGACTTTTACCGTGTACTTAGAAGGGTTATTTGTGAGAAAAAGATCAAGCGTGTTGGCTGTATGATTAGGATTGTCCGGTATTCTTGTAGGTAAATGAACAATCTGTGCAAGGTCATTAGTAATTGCAAACGCCTCAGCATCTCGACCAACTGGGTTGGTGTGACTGAAAAACGGAAGCCAGCTGGAGTTGTGAAATTAAAATCACCAAGAAAAATTACCTCACTGTTAGGAAAGTTGGACTGGAGAAAGTCAAGTTGCAAAGAGAGGACTTCAAAAAGCTCCAGGTGATTAGTTAAGTTGGGAGAACGGTAGAGACAATAGATAAATTTGACACAACGAGGTCAAGATATTTTAAGCCAGAGAAGATCAAAGAGAGTAGATTTCAAATTGCCAAGTCTCTGACACGGAATATCAGAACAGGCATATGCAAGTACCACCTTTGAGGCGAAAGGAATCATACAGCGAATAATTTGGTCATCTGAGATGATCAGTAGTTGAATCAACCGATAACTGAGATTCTGTCAAAAAAAGTACATGGGGTTTGGCAGACTGCAAGTGGAAATGGACATTGTTAAAATTAGAATTGAGACCACATATATATGTGAAATGAATTAGGAAGTCCTTGGGAGGTTTAGATCTTTTCGCAGATAAGCTTGCTCTGTTAGTTTGACAATTCATGGTGTAATCAATATTAAGAAAAAAGTGGGTGGCATATGCTGTATGAAGTAACGAAATTTTTGGATATGGCATACACATGGTAAGAATATACCCAGATCCTTGACATAACGTGGCCTCGACAATGCTCCCTGCACACACACACACACATACACTACTCGGACTCCCTTAAGTCACTATCTGGCAGAGTAGAGGTAGCAAGGTTATACACTAGCTGATCCGGAAGCCTCCTAGAGAGTTAACAATAGGTTCTGTCCGGTGTACTAACTAGCGGCCAGCCTGCGAACACCATTTTAGAGCTGTACCCTCAAAATGTAAGGAATATTGGATCTCGCTACGATGTTCATCATAACCTCAAAAGTCATCAATCATACTGCATAATGGAAGAGGTAGGGAAGGGTTGACTGGACCTTAGCTCTAGAGACTAAACGTGGGTTCCACCACTTCAAGCCTCCAGTAAGCAAAGTGGTGGTATTGCACCGGTTGATGAGAGTAATCTACCACCTAGTACCGCCTGGTAACATAGAGGGGCGGCGTTCCTCCATGTGGTGTTGGCGCCACACCTTGACCCCTGCTTACGTTGGTTCACGCCTGGGTGGTCACCCACCATGTACTTGTGCATGGAGGTTATACCCATGATTACTAACAGTCCCACCATTGTGAAGGTGAGCAGAGGATTTGGCTGTCACAGACTGTCCGGACTTAGGATTTGGCTGTCACAGACTGTCCGGACTTCGCCGAAATTGGGTCCACTTGACTTGAGTGTCAACCGAATATCAGCTCCATCAGCGTTTTAGACTCCCAGGTAGCAAGTGCATCTAGCTACCTGGGTGTCTAAAATGCTGATAGCAAGTGCAGCTTGTCTGGAATATGAGAGAATGTTTGTGACAACCTCAAGGACCAAGCTATTTTGACAGAGTCATTCATTAGCTGGATGTAGGAAATAAATAATTGTTTATATCGATTTTCGTAAAGCATTTGATTCAGACAGGTTCATGTATCAGCTGGAACATGTTGGGATTGCAAGGCAGGAAGTAGGGTGGCTGTTGTGGCTTATTAAATTTTGACAGTCACTCATTAGCTGGTTGTGAGAAATAATTACAGCATCATTATTATTATTATTGCTCTCTTATATTATTTCTCCCTGATTGGGGGTTCCACCTCGCGACAAGTATTGCTACCATGTACACAGGGTGGTTTTAGTTATGTTTAGTTGTTTAAGTGTTACTGTTGGTCGAGGAACTCTGACTATCCTACAGGTGTTAAGGATTGCAACTTTCTGCAGTTCCTTGTAGGTGTTCACTGGGAGATCTATTGCTGCTAGGCTGTAATCACGATCATTGTGTCAACCACCATACCGGTGGTTGACACGATGATCGGGATGGTCATTATTTGTTGAATATTATTATTATTAACCATATGGTGCAAGGAAGCCTGAGACTTTTGCTGTACCAGCCAAAAAAAAAAAAAAAAAAAAAAAACATTTCTGAGTTACCCTGAGAGAGAAAGAGAGAGAGTCAGAAGTAGAAGGAAATCACCAAGAAAGAGAAGAATGATGATATCCAGCTCAGGATCCTGGGTGTACCAAGTCCATACTCACCAGATGTGAGCACCTGAGGAAATTTGTTTATATGGATTTTAGCAAAGCATTTGATTCAGTCCTGCATGGGAGGATAATGTATCAGATGGAACATGTTGGGATCGCAGGGCAGGAGGTAGGATGGCTGTTGTGTCTCACTAAATGATATCAAAAAAGGGATGAGGGTTTGATGTCAAGATTCAGAGAGTGGTTTATGAATGGTGTCAAGCAGAGCTTCTACAGGACAACTTCGCTAGGCTTCAAGGATCAGAAAAATGGCAGCAGTATGAAATACTAACAATACAATAACTTATTCTTGGTCAGAGTTGAATTAAAAATCATATGGGAAAAAGGTATATGGGGGGATTACAATTAGGGTAACATCAAGTTCTCAATGCAGTGTCGACAAGTGGAAAGAGTGACTATGGTGTTCCTGTCAGTCATTTAGCAAACATTTGCTTGTAGATTTGGAGGTTACAATCACTGTTTAAGTCAGTTGTAAACCTGTCTTGAAATACTGAAATTTTGGAGACACCTAAAAAATTATATTGAGCTCTTCTTGAAAGTGTTTAGAGATGGGCAGTGTTCATTGAGATGAGAATATATGGGCTACAAGTCTTGTAGCCCATATATTCTCAGGAAAAATTCACAGGTAGTTTATTTATTTTACCATAGATGGGACCTGATTAAGGTCTGTTAGTCCCTGAGAGGAGAACAGTAAAATGAATTAAAGCAAAATTTCACAGTTATAAATGATATAAGAAGTAGGAAAGAGGTTTAGAATGGATTGTAGGAAGTTTTCTTTTAACCAGCAAGTTGTTAATTACTTGCTTCAGTGGGTTGAAGCTGATCACTTAAGATATTCAAAGGTCAGTGGATAGCTACCTATGTGGGGAGAAAAATTCACAGGTAGTTTATTTTATTTATTTAATGTGAGGGTGTGTGCGTTCCTTGGCTGGTGCAGTAGAAGCTTGGGACTTCCTTTAATCATATGGCTAAAAAATTCTGATGTTTTTTAGCCTACATGCCAAAAATGAGCTGAAACCAAAATGTAACAATTTTCTCATACCATAAAAAAAAAAACCTAAAATTATTAAACAGTTTTTACTGATATTATTAAATGGTAATAGTGAAATTTTCTAATGAGGATTTTGCTTGCCACAGCATAATTTTTTGCACAATTACATTTATGGTTTTCACTGTTAAATGTAGCTTATAGAATATAAAACAAATTTCTCTTTAAATATAAAACACTTTTTTTAATATAATATGAAATATTTGTAAATGGCTGTGTGCTGGTATACACTGTCCTACCGCTAATATGCAGGCACCTTCATTGATAGATGGTGCTACACAAGCACTGCACCATGTGTCAGAGAAAACTATAAATATGCCTGTAGGCTTTCGGAGAGACAGTAGTATTGTGAATGTAAAATTCCCCCAATCAATGGAGTTAACAGACTTACTGTGCACAATAAAAATAGGGCACACAGATAAGCAATCAGTCTTAAGTTAGCATTAGTAGTGGCATATAATGCAAGAAAGCAAGCTTATACACCATCAGCCAAAAAAAAAAACACTTCCCATTTCACCTATCTATTCAATCCAAATGTTTATCCAGTTCTTCCTTGAATTTATTTAAGCTATCAACTTCCACAACAACAGATGTAAGTTTATTCCAGCAATCAAACACTCTCTGGCTAAAGGCAAATTTCCACACAGCTATTCTGCAATTGGCTTTCCATAATTTGAAATTATGCTCCATAAGTGCATAATCTGAGCAAGTGGTATAACCCCATCAGCATTGAGCTTGCTTAAACCATTCAAAGCCGTAAATGCCTTAGTCAGATCACCTCACAGGTGCCTAGTCTCCGGATGCTGCAATTTGCAGAACTTAAGCCTTTCTTCATAAGAGCAACCCCTTGTTCCATTTGCCAATCTCATTGCCCTTCTTTGTACTCATTCTAGCAGCTCTACATCCTTCCTAAAATGAGACCTCCAGACCTGTATGCAGTAGTCAAGATGTGGTCTGACCATTGCCTTATACAAAGGGATAATCACCTCCTTATCCCTGCTCTGCTAGCAAAGTTCCTGTATACCATTGACAAGAGGCCATGAGCTGCTCTGGCAGTCTGTCTGCACTGCTCTGAATACTTTATACCTAACTGTACAGTTATCCCAGTTTATTTCATTCTCCACTAACCTGAGTGTGGTATTACTTTACTCTGGCATTACTGCTACCCATATGTAGTACTTTGTATTTGTCAATGTTAAACTTCAGTTGCCATTTCTCAACCCATCTTCCCAAGTTTTCTAGATATAGTTGCAACAGTGTACTGTCATTAATAACGTTGCCAACCTTTGTATCATCTGCAAACTTGGACATTAGGCTGGATATACCTTCATCTGTATTATTGATAAATATAGAAAACAACAATGGGCCAACACTTAACCCTGGGGGACTCCACTAATAATGTTAGTCCATGAAGAACAGTGTCCATTGATTACCAATCTCCATCTTCTCCCACACAACTATCCCTTTATCCATAGCAGCAGGTTGTCCTTAATACCACACCCAATTTGTTAAGCAGTCTTTTATGTTCAATGTTGTTGAACATAAAAGTAATATCAAGTGGACCAATCTGATTCATCCCCTTCCTTCTAGAGTTTACATAAGTAAAGAAGTCTTTGATGTTTGCATCCATTGTCAAAGATTTCTTGTAATCTCTGCTTTTGCTAGCCTAAAGTCCTTTTTGAATTGATGACTAGTTTATATTTACCATAGGTAGATATCTATTCTGTTTCGCCTGATTCGAAGAAATATGAATCCCATGCAGATTTCTTCTCTGCCACAAGTCTCATTAGTTCACCTGACATCCATTTAGGCCTAAACCTTGAACAGTATTTTTAGTTGGTATGAAAAGCCTAATAGCTTCTAATAGCCTAATAGTGACCATATTCCAAGATTAATTCCTTGAATGCTTATCACTTAAAATTTGCTATTGGTAACATCATCAGTGGTCCCATTGTACAGAATTTTAAAACTGAGACTACCATAGTCACCTTTACAGAAGCAAAAATGCTACCTTTTACCCCAGACAGTAGTTACATCTTTAAGTAAATCCCACATCATTACCCAATGATCACTGTCACCTAGTGGTACCTTTATCTGCAGATTCTTAATGCATGAATAATCACTGCTGATAATCAGATCAAGAGTATTACTCTCTCTCTCTCTCTCTCTCTCTCTCTCTCTCTCTCTCTCTCTCTCTCTCTCTCTCTCTCTCTCTGGTTGCCTTCAGACATGCTACTGTAGAAAATAGGCATCCATTAAATCCACAAAAGTCTTGCTAGTGTGCGAGTGACCAACCCGCCAGTTCCAGTCAATACCTTGAAAGTTAAAATCCCACATTATAAGACATTTCTGATTTACTGGTTCATTATATTTCTCTGTTTAGTAGTTCGTCGTACTTCTCAGAGTCATTAGGTCCATAACACACTCCTGCTCTCGTTGCTTTCCAGGTGTTTATGTCACACTAAACAGACTCAACATTGCACTAGAAACTCATGTCAACTGGATATACTAGATTTAGATTTAGTGTTTCCTAACTAAGAGCATAACTCCTCCTCCCTTCCTATCCTGTCTGTCCTTACTGTACGTAGGTGGAGATGGACATTAGTCTGGGAGTCACCATAGACAGGGTACACATATATGTTCTTTCTGTACACATTGTACTCCCCAAATTCAAAAATTGCATTTTTTATATTTGTGTGACACCATGTTTCTGATATCCCAAGAATATCTGCATTTGTTGTCTGAATTTCATTGGATTTATTTACTGTACTCCTAGCATTGGTACAGTAAGTATTCATGCACCTGTTCTTACTCTTAGTTACACAGCCCATGTATTTATTTTTGTGCTGTGTGACGAATCCCACTAGTTTCTGAAATCCCCAGCACTTACTTTTCTTTCCAGGCTGCTGCTCATTTTTTAATAGAAGCAGTACAAGAATCACTTTCACCTCTGCCTACAGTTATTGTTAATATGTTAGTCTGTGTATTCCCTGAAGTTAGGAGTTTTCTGACTCACCTAACACTGACTTGATAGAATGAGCAAATAGTCTTGCACCCTTTCTGTTTAAGTGTATCCCATCTATAGAAGCACTCTCCTGTTAACAAGCACAGATCACACTGAGAAAAATTCTAACTCATGAGCCTTTCACAATCTGTTCAGGGCCAAATTGATTGACAAGGCTCTCATCATATACTCCCTCCTATCATGTCTGGGCAGAATTACAGATTTCAAATTTAACCGTAACTCATGACATATTTTTGAACATTGACCTGTACTTGTTAAGTAAGTCCGCAGGTCTCCTACTCTTTACACCATTAATGCCAACGTGTATAACAATATCACCTTTTGTGCCCTTTAAAGAAATTTGCTCTACATCATTAATTTTTTTCCTGGCAGACATGCCTTGATCCCAGTTGACAAAACAACCCAGAAAGTCTCTGAAGCTGAAGCAATGTGACAGGAGAGCCCTGCAAAGAATCGTCCACTCAAATGCAAGTCAAAGTACTGTATGAATGTCAATCTCATGCCCATGGTTTATCAGCCTTACCAACCTGGGTGTGGTGTATTCCCTATGTATGCTACCTGCTGAACTTTATTGTCCTGGCAATGAAGTGCAGTGTGTAATGATGGTCCAAGGCTGTTTTCCTTGGTTTGGAATAGGACTGTTGGTTGTCTTGGACAAAACCATGAATGTTTGAGGTCTGTCTAGACTTCCTGGATGATAATTCATTACCTGTGTTGTGGCAGTTCTTTAATGAAGACATGTATCTATATCATCAAGACATTGCTCCTTGTCATACTTCTCCCATTGTGACAGACTGGAGGATGTGAGCTTTGAAAAGCTGGATTTGCCAGCCCAGAGTACTGACCACAATTCTGTGGAGAACCTCTGGGATGAATTGAATTATTGATTGTGTGTGAGAAGAGACTGCCCAAGAACTGCTGAACTGGTTACTGCTTTGAAGGCTGAATGGTAGAAAATATTGGAGGATATTTATCAAAAAACTGATAGAGTGTATTCCATGGAGATTAAAGGTTTCATCACATAATATTAGTTTTCCCTTTAAATACAGATGATTTGTAGATATGCAGGTGTCCAGATGTTAATGGTATGGCAGTGTATCTTCCTGTGCACATCCCTTGTGGCATGCATGCCATTAGTTTAGCATCATTTGGCCTAGAGGGTTGGCCATTCCTCCGGATATCAGACCTTTACTTAACTTGTGTTTTTGTTCACACCTTGCTGGTTACATCTGATGTGCTAATTTTTATGCCTCATATTGGAGATACAGGTTCCCACTAAATTTCTGATAATACCACTAACCAGAAGATTTGGTAGTTACAGAGTGACCATATTTTGCCAAAATTCAGTTCACTTGGCTTACAAATGGGATCACCGCTATCAGCATTTTAGACTCCCACTTGGTAGCCTCAGTTGTTATTGCTGAGGAATGTTTGCGATGAACCTCCAGAACCAATTGTTATACACCAATGAGCCAAAACATTATGACCAGCAAGTCGTTATGCAAATTGAAGCAACTGCATGTGAACTACGGCTCTTGCACGGGTTGGGACACAGTATAAAAAACACCTGATACTGAGCTCCATTAATCAGTGTTACTCTTGTAATTCAGATGGGAAAGGCAGCGAACTTAAGTGAGTTTGAAAAGGCCAAATTGTATGGCCAGACGACTGGGTCAGAGCATATCTGAAATGGCATGGCTGGTGGGATGCTCACAGTCAGCCGTGGTTAGTACCTACCGAAAGTGGTCCGAGGAGGGGGAACCCACGAACCACCGGCGAGGTGTTGGACGACCACAGCTCATTGATGCTCGAGGTGAGCAAAGGCTCTCCTGGATGGTACATGGCAACAGAAGGGCGACTGTGGCGCCCTTCCGTTGCAACGGTAATTGGAATGCTTGTGATGGGAGTAATGTGTCACAACACACACACACAGTACATCAAACCTTGCTTAAAATGGAGCTGTGTAACCACAGGCCATTCTGAGTGCCCATGCTAACCACAGTTCACTGGCAACAGCACCTACAATGGGCGCATGAGCATCAAAACTGGACCTTGAGTGATTGGAAGAAGGTTGTTTGATTCGATGTATTACATTTCCAGTTGCACAATGTGGATGGCCGCGTACATGTGTGCCATTTACCTGGGGGGAAGTGATGGCGCCTGGATGCACCACGGGATGAAACAAGCCGGTGGCGGTGGTGTCATGCTTTGGGCGATGTTCTACTGGGATACCCTGGATCCAGTTATCCATGTGCCTGGAACTCTGATGTCTACCACCTTCCTAAACATCATTGCTGACCAGGTACACCCTTTAATGCAACAGTCTTCCCCTCTGGCGGTGCCATCTTTCAGCAGGATAATGCGCCATGCCACACCGCCCGGATTGTTCGAGACTGGTTCGCAGAACATGAGGAAGACTTACAGGTATTGCCCTGCCCTCCAAATTCCCCAGACATCAATCCCATCGAGCATTTGTGGTTTGTGTTGGAATAGAAACTCCGATCTACAGGGTCTCAACCACAGACTTTACAGGAGTTGAAGGATCTGCTGGTTACGTGTTGGTACCAGATACCACAAGGCACATTTAGAAATTTTGTAGTGACCTGCCTCGCTGGGTACGAGCTGTTTTGGCTACATGTGAAGGATCAACATCATATTAGATAGGTGGTCATAATGTTTTGGCTCATCGGTGTAAGTCTATGTTTTTGTATCAGCCATGTGATACCATTGCAAGGCTGAAAGTGGGATTTAGCTGTCATATCGCAAAGATTGACTTCACAAAACGAAGTGCAATTGAATGGAATAAAATAAAACATCCATTTTCGCTCTGGTGATGGTGTTTTGGAGTAGATGCAGAAACTTAGCATGTTACAATTGGTTCAGCAATTATTGTATTAGATGTGGGGTACTGCATTCTTGACAGCTAAACTTTTTGTTACACATGGAAATAGTATTATCTCTTCATTTTATATTTCTGTTCACTCACTGTCCTTTACTCAACATATTAGATAAAGAAATAAAACTTTTATGATTTTTATTCCACACTATCTTAGATCTGGTTCATGTCCAAGTGAAGCTCTTGGAGGTCAAAATATCAATCATAAGAAGACATGTTCATTAGATGGTACAGTTTTGGAGACCCCTAAGATATCTTCTCGTTCTAAGCAACAGACACCTATGATTAGGGAAAGGTATTATTATTTTTACAGTGAATTTAGAAATGCAATTAAAATATCCAATATTGGATTTATCAAAGTCATATTAATTTTCTTTTAAGTTGGGAATTTGTAATGTGCTTTATATGATTTTTTTAACGGAATATTCAAAATTTTTTTTTTATTAATATTTCAGATAAAAGGCTTAGTGTGGGATAAAATCTGATAGAACTAAACATTTTTCTGTGTATGGCTTGAAACCATTATTTATTGATGGGAAACCATTGATGGCAAATTACATAAGACTGAATGAAATCAAAATAAATAGGGATGGGCACAAGGTGCTAGTGACTGCCAGGCACACATTGTTTCAGTCATTGTTCAAAGCAGAATGAGCTATTTCAAATGCAGCAGGCCCTTCACTGTCTTTAGATAATGGATGAAAAAAATAAAGATGCTTGTCTGCTGGAAATGGAAATAGGGAAAAACTGAAATTATTACTTTTCAAATATTGTAACAATAAAATCAACAATGAATAAAATTAACAATAAATTTAACAATGAAGTTAAATATCAATTATATATTTTATAGTCTATAAATAAAACTAGCATAGGGAAGCATTTATTGTCATATTAATTTTTGTTTCTTCTGACTTCCCCACATAATGATGCTGAGGATGGCAGTTAGTTAACCATGAGGTAGTAACCTGAATTTGCAGCTTATAAAAATTTTTTTTTTCTAGAATTAGAGGTAGCCAACTTAGATAATTATAGTATTTATACAATAAAAATATAGCACATTAAATTGCTGTTTAGTTGAAAATTTCCTCTTTGAAAAGTAAAGCACATTTAGAACTTAACACTTCTAAAGACAGACAGACAATGGAGAAGCAAGTCAAATAGAATTGCTATACATCTGGATTTTTATTGGTCAAAAATGTCCTGAAAGCACATATAGGGACATGTCAGGATCCTGTTCTTACCATTACAAAAAGTAAACAAGTTAGATAATGTACTCAGCATGTTAGAAAATAGTAACAATTCATGATGATTCATAACATTTAAAAAAAAAAAAAAAAAACCCTTTTATGTGTATCTGCCTCATTATCCATTTATTCTTTTAACCAGCAATAGGCCCCTGGTGCCAAGTGTTTCCGTGGCCAAGCGATTTTCTGAGCTTTATAAAGCGATTCAAAGCATTCTCCTTTAAAGGAATCACTGTTCTCTTTAAGTTTCCTGTTAGTTTCTCTTAAGTTCTTTAAAAAAAAAGCACAGTAGACTTCATCTTACAAGTTGTAAGTTAAGTCAGGAAAGAAAAGACACCTTTCCTTTTATTTTTATTAGAGTTACTAACCCAACTAACCTAACAACTGCTTGGCCATTCGTGGAATTACTCCTGCCTCCCCGTGGCGGGGCCGGGGAGGCAGGAGTAAAAGACAAAAACTGATCTATGTCAACAAAATCACCCAGCCTTTCTCCTTATTCATTCTGTATCAGATTTTCCTGTGAGCAAATTATCCCCATTTCTAATGCTTGGAAAATGCTGTGGGATTACCGAAGACGGTAAAGCGATTACAGTCTGGAGATCTGCTAGTAGAAACAATGAAGCTAGAACACTCAGAAATATTATTAAAACTGACTACATTTGGTGGAATTCCTGTGAAAATAACACCCAGTGCCACTCTGAATACATCCAAAGGAGTTATAGTAGGGTGGGACCCTCATTAACATCTCAGAGGATGAAATTGCGCAAGAATTGAAGAGTAATACACGCAAAAAGAATATTAATCCAGAAAGATGGAGAATTAAAGCCAACATGGAACATAATACTGACCTTTAGTACCCCAAACTTACCAACAATGGTTAAAGCAGGGTATCTGAATTGTCATATACTTCCATATATACTGAATCCCATCAGGTGTTATAAATGCCAGAAATATGGACACTCCCAGGTAGCATGCCGTAGGCACTATGATTTGCCCAAACTGTGGTTCAACAGAACACTCAATTGCAAAGGTAACCATCCGACATATTCAAAAAATTGTGAAATGTTGAAAGTGGGGAAAGAAATACAAAAATACAAAACAGAAAACAAAGCAATGTAACAGGAAGCCAAAAAGCATATTATACAGTTTATGCGGAAATGCACATATGCACAACCAACCCAACACAATCATTCTATTGCTACTCAAACTGACATTACAGTCCCTCCAAACATTTCTTTTGCTGATTGGGCCAGGTCCATGCTTAATGCTAAGCCACAACCTGCCAAACACAAACAACTGGAACAAGGAATTAATACTCCAATTTCATTTCTGCCCAACATGCCTGAAACTACGAAACAGTACCAACAGATCATGCTCAGACCAAGAAACAATTCCCTATACATATGGATGTTGACAACAAAAGAAACTATATTAGAACTTCATGCAGAGGATACAGAGAGACTGGTTTCCCCCAAAAAAGACCGAAATGAAATGGATTGTTACAAACAAACTGCTCCAAAAAAACAGACAGATCAAAACATAACTCCTAAAACCAAATAATGCAGTACATACTTCAATGGAATTGCAGAGGCATACAAGCCAGTACTGATGATATATATGACCTAATCAATAAGTACAATCCAGTGAATGTTTGTCTGCAAGAAACTAATTTAACACCACATGGTTTCCTCATTTAAGAGAGAGGAAAAAGTTTGAAGATGAGACATCAGGAGAATAAGGTGTCTACTGCAGATTTTTGAAAGGCACACCTAATTGCGAAGTCCACTGTGAGAGCAACCTTGTAAGCAGGATTATTGTCAGCTAGGAGGTGGACACCTTTGGTTAGCTTTCCATGTCATATCAACTTGATTGCCTCTCTTAACTTTCCCAGGAGGATTCTGTAGTACTCACCAGTGATGCTGTTTCTTTTTTGGAAGGTAATCTATGAAGATGATTTGTAACTCACACTCTGCTTGTGCCACAATTGAGAATGACACCAGTTGCTACTCCTTACTTACCTCATATTTTCAGTTTATGGCAGAATAGAACCATACATTGCACACTGCTAAAGTGCCATAGATATCCTTGGGAGAAGTATCTTTTTTATGGCAATTGATGTAAATGCACATCCATCCCTTTGGCACATTGCAAACACAAATAGAAGAGCATTTCTCATGGAGGATTTAATTTCTCTACAGGACTAGATATTGGATACAGAGTAATAAAAAGTACTGAAGCCTATAACAGCTACAAGATGATCTGTAATAGAGCCACAGAAAAGGTTCGACAGGCAAAGGCAGTTTATGAGAAATCACTAGCAAACAGAGGAGCAAAGAGAGGGGATAAGGAATTCTTCTCATACATAAATGCCAAGAAGAGCAGGACAAACCAGATCGGACCTTTACGTAAGGGAAAAGGGATAGTATTAAATACACCAGCTGCCGTTGCACATGAACTCAACAGTTATTTTGCATCGATATTTACAAATGAAAAACCTTTTGTGGCAATGGGAAATTGTGGGAGCGAAGTTGAAAAATATGTAATCAATGATATTGAAATTTTGCAAGATTATTTAATGAAAAAACTTTTGAGCCTACAGGCCAGTAAGGCTCCTGGAATTGATGGAACATATCCTATAATCTTAAGGGAGGCAGCAAGTGAATGCATTGAACCATTGAGGCTAATTATGAGAGCATGACTGGACTCTGGAGAGATTCTGTTGGATTGGAAAAGTGCCAATGTATCTCCAATACATAAGGGTGGTTCTAAGAGTGAAGTGGGAAATTACCGACCGGTCAGTCTAACTTCAGTAGTAGGGAAAATCACGGAGGCAGTGAACAAGAGTGGAATTCAGGATCATTTGGGTAGAATTTAAATTAAAGGGAAAATTATGTTTAACAAATCTGGTTCGCTATTCTGAAAGCATCACTCACGAGCTGGATTTAGGGAATCATTACGACATTGTTTATTTAGATTTCAGCAAAGCTTTTGACTCAGTCCCACATGTGCGGTTGCTTTATAAGCTGGAACAGGTTGGAATCACTGGGAAAATCCTTGCAGGATGGCTTCAGGGCAGGAGGCAGAGGGTTGTGATAAATGGCTATTCCTCAGATTGGGTTGATGTAAGAAGTGGGATTCCCCAAGGATCAGTATTAGGACCACTGTTGTTTTTAATTTTCATAAACTACATTGATGAAGGGATAGAGGGCGTGATGTCTAAATTTGCAGATGATGATATTAAAATTGGTAGAGTAGTTAATGATCACTGTCAAGCTGAGCGTCTTCGGAGAGACCTAGATAGACTTCAGGAATGGTCAGAAAAATGGCAGCTATGCTTTAACCCAACAAAGTGTAAGGTACTACACCTGGGAAACAGTAATCCCAAAATAACTTATTCACTTGGTGAAGTTCAACTAAACCCAGTACTGAAGGAAAGGGACTTGGGTGTTACGATACGGTCAGACATGAAATTCTCTGAGCATTGTAAACAGGTTGCAAGGAAGTCCCATGGTGTCCTGTTGATGATCTATCGAACTTTTGCAAATAGAGATAGGGACGTGATAATTCCATTATATAAGGCTTTTGCTAGACCACACTTGGAATACTGTGTTCAAGTATGAAGACTGCACCTAAAGAAAGACATCAAGCTTTTTGAAAGGGTGCAAAGACGGATAACTCGCCTGGTGAGATCGGCAAAAGGGCGTCCTTATGAAGAAAGACTTCGAATATGTGGGTTGCAGAGATTGGAAACTAGACACCTTAGAGAAGATTTGATTGAGGTGTTTAAGGCTCTGAGAGGCATCAGTAAAATGAATGAGGATGAAATTTTCAAGATTATAAATGATGCTAGAACTAGGGGACATAAATTCAAGTTACCGGGGGAAATGTTTAGATTGGACTGCAGGAAGTTTTATTTTAGCTAGCGAGTTATAAATTACTGGAATAAGTTGCCTACATGGGTGGTAGAGGCCGACAGTTTGGGGAAATTCAAAGGTCATCTGGATGGTACCTTCGGGTGAGGGAAGCGCATAGGATGATAGGTTTAATTACCTTTTATTTTATTAATTATTATTTATTATTATTATTTTTTTTTTTATCATTGTTTTATTCGGGGTTTTTTTTTGGCTGGTGCAACATAAGCCATAAGCTTACTTGCACCATGCAACTACTACTAATACTAATTATCAACGAGCCAAAAATGCCCTCAACATTTACATTTAGCAGAGGTGACACAAACGTTGATATTACCCTTACTGCTCCGTCTATAACAAGAAAGCTGCAACACTGGCTGATCATAAAAGTAAACAAGTTAGATAATGTAGTCAGCATGTGACAATTCATGATGATTCATAACATTTAAAAAAAATAATAATAATAAAAAAATCCTAGTCCATGAAATGCATATCACCAGTGATTATAGAATTATAATGTATTGTTAATTTAGGATTTCAAAGTCCTTGCTATAGAATAGTTTCCAGTATGATACCCTTGCTATGGAATGATTTCAACAGAATAGGTCACATAAAACCTAAACACTAAATTACTGGCAAATCTTACACCAATATGGCACCTGACACATCTGAAATTTCCTCATGTTTAATGTGATGCATTCTGGGAGTTAAAGTAACTATAAAACCTTCTTCTTGTATCACATAATCAACTGGCAATGACAACATCAAAGTCTTATGTTTAGGTCCTTGATTTTTGACACTCCATCTTAGTCCTTCTTTTTATGCAGTTTTCTTTTATACACTACAACCGGGGGAAAAGCAGTGCACTTCTTCCTCAGGGCATGTTCTTATTTAATTTAACATAGTTAATCCTTCACCTTTACTTTTTATGAATTTTAAACCCTAATCACCGATCTTAGAGGTGAGTACTGAAATAATAAGCTTTTGCTGGAAATTTGATGAGTAAATTGACGGTGCTGCAAGCCCTACTTTATAATTATATAACTGTCATTAAATATGAATGAAACAATGCAAGAAAAGGATGGTTTGACCACTCCTGGAAAAGAGCTGGTTGGGATAACATTAGAGTTCAAGGGGAACTCTGCCAGTACCGACACCCACTCTGCAATAGATTTTCCAGCCAAATTGGCTGATATAATTGAAATGGAAGGCTAATGTTCAAAATTGAGTATTCAGCATTGACAAAATGGAGATGCTTTAGAAATGGATACATTCACCAAACTCTGTTGCTAAAGATGAAAAGTCAGTGCTTGGCTTCAAAGTTGCAAAGGATCAACTGACTTTATTGATGGGACCAAATGTAGCTGGTGATTGCAAATTGAAATCCTACTAATTTGTTGTTGTTGTTTGGTTTTTAGGAGCATTAGCAACTAAGGCCATATTGCTCCGGTAATATGCGGCGGTCATTCCCTGACCTTTCCGCATCCTCCATATTTGGTGGTGACGGGCTCGAACTAATTTATTGTACTGAGAATCCAAGAGCACTTAAGGGTTTACCCAAAACAACTCTTCCAGTAATTTGGAAATCTAATGATAGAGCTTGGATGACTGTGCCAATATTGCCATCTTTTCATCACCAGGGTACCTACCCACACACCGAAGATAGGCCAAATAGCCTTGAAACGGTGCTGTCTGGGTAGTGGTATCCACTGAGAATAAGTAACAATAGTCTTCTCCATTGGTGAAACATTACTTATTTGAGATAATGCAATATCGTGGCAACTTGTGAAGGTATTCACAATATGAGATACACCTAAAATGATGCCATTTTCAGCAATTTTAGAGTTTGCTGCATACTAACATGATGCTTTCTAGAATATTCTAGAATCATCTATGACATTTTGGAGTCTTCTACAGTGTTCTACCACATTCAAGAGTCATCTACGCTTTTTTTGGAATATCCTAGAAATTTCTTAAATATTATTTAAGTTTTTTGATTTTTATATGTAATAGAAAATATTTTAATAAAAACTGGTAGACAAGTTGGTCCTATTTTAATAAAAACTGAAAATTAAGAAAATTGAACCATGATTCTAAACTTTTAAATAGGATTGTATATGCTAACATTTCTAAAAATAAATAAAAATGAACAATTGAACTTTAAATTAAATTATTAATTTAAAAATAATTGAAGTATGCACCATTAGGTGGTAACTTTTTTGTGTAGTAATGAGCAGTCATTTCTGTGGGTGGTCCTATATAATTATGAAATAGTGGCCCTACGTCCTAGCACATTAATGTGATATTTAATTGAATGTTAATACCAATAACTTATTTTTGTTTGAAAGCAAAATAATTTAATAAAATATAAATTGTATCGTATTCATTTTGCTTATGTCAGGCTCAAGCTTTTTAATAACGTGTTTTGAAAAGCAGATGGAAAGAAGTAAGTACTTGATGCACATTTTTAATGGTAGCAGAATGCAAATGTGAAGTGTATTTATTTTTCTCTGAAGATAAAAGGATGTGCTGTGATATGATGTACATGTTCTTTTTTCTACATAGGAAATAATTCTTACCCAGTTGTCATTTACAAAAATCAGGGGTTGTGTCATGAAGAAGAGGAAGACTATAGAGTACTTACATAAACAGAATACTTAAGGTAGTAATGATAATTCCTGGGGGAAAAACAATAAATATAATTGTCAGCAAAGATAATTATCTGGTAACCGTATTTAAAAAAAAAATGATTACATAGAAATTAAATAACAATGAAATAGTACCATTATGTGCATTATATTATTCATCTTAAAAGTAGCTAAAAAGAAAAATAATAATAAAATAACATAGCTGCCAACTCTCTGGATTAGCAATGGAGAACCCATCTTTTTTAAGTGATTTGATCCTTCTCCATCTTTTCGCAAAAAAAATAAAATAAAGTAAAACTGCTTTAAAATTGAAATTTCTGCTTGATTTTGTTAATAAATTGGCCAGCAGTTTTGGTGTAGTAGTCTATGTTGCAAAATAGAAATGTGTGATAATAGTATCAGTCTCTTTATGTGCATTCATTACATAGTAGCTAATTAACATGTCTTTCAGTAAGATTCCAAATAAATATGTTATAAAATTTCAGAAGAGATATACTCAAGATTTTCCATGTATTGTAAAATCAGAAAAAGGAAACAAGTTTGACTTGCTTACTGTATATAGATGTAACTTTTTAGTTTCAAGTGCATAAAATATGACATTTGCAAATAAATAAGCATAATGACAGCATGAAGTGCATAGAAAGAAGTGTAAAAATAGATATTGAATTTTGTAGTGCTGATCATGTGCATTGTCAGAAATATGTTTCCCATTAGTGAAACAAAAAAAAAAAAAAAGGGGGATTGTGGAAGAACAAAAACAACGGACATTGCTATGCTAGTAAAACTGCAAGGATAGGGAAAGTTGGGGTAGTAATGGCTCCGAAGAATGGACCATTTTTGATTGCCACAGATGGCACTAAAAGCAATTAAGATATAACTCACTGTGGTAACTTTTTGTAATTAAAGGGAAAAAAAAAGTCAAATTGAAGCAGCTTGTTCTCAGTGCAAGCATTCAAGGCACCTCCATAGCCAGGTGGGCAGGAGCAGCAGCGCATAGCACACACTTCTTGATTAGACCAGGGTTTGATTTGAGGGACATTTTCATCTGCTTGGGACATTTTCTGAAAAACCCGAAAGCCTGTTGGATTGTTTCAAAGAACTTTCTGGCACTTGTTAATTAGATAGTATGAACCAGAGCTGTAATGCTACTGTCAAAAAAGAAGTGCTAAAAGGAAAGATATAAACAATTTCATGTGATGCATTGCACCAAAATAAAAGATTTCAAAGTGTATGTGTGCGCGTGCGTTCACATTGTATATATTTGTTTAAATGTACTGGCCTAGTAGAACAGTAGCAACTTTTGATGAGTCTGTTTAAAGAATAGGTTAAATGTCGTGAGAAAAGCAATATGAGTACTTTTCAATGTTAACAAATTGAAAAGTACAAGTGATCACTAGTGAGAGGCACTGATATATTGAAATCACTACTTCTGGTAAAAGCAATCCTATGCAGGCCAATTATCATCCCATTGCACTTACCTGTACACTTCTCAAAGTAATGAGGAAATCCATAAGTGCTAACTCCTAAACTGTCTCAACTTTCCATCTGATAAATGATTACCAGTATGGATCCCATCATTATTGATCCACTAGTGATATACTAACATAAGCCAGTATATCACTAGTGATATACTGGCTAATGTTATCCCTCTATGGATAAATTCAAAAAAAAAATTTGTAAGGCTTTTGATCATGTTTGGCATGAAGGTCTTCTAAACAGTCTTCCAGCTTATGGATCACAATGTTTTTTTTATTTTTTTAAATTTTTTTATCTCTGCTCTCTTCTGGTGATGGGAGATGACTCTGTCTTCCAACTTCTACACTAATGCTGGTGTTTATCAAGGTTCAGTTCTTTTCTTCCACTCTTTTCCTTTTTGTATATTAATGACCCTTTTCCACTGAATAGAAATTCTATCCATAGTTTTGCATATGATACTAACATAAGCCAGTATATCACTAGTGATATACTGGCTAATGTTATCCCTCTATGGATAAATTCAAAAAAAAAAATTTTTTTGTGCAATGCTCATTGCATTGCACCTTCCACTTTGAGAAACCTTACCTTGCATGAACAGCTCCTACTTCTTGAATATCTATCACAATTCTTTAAATGCTGATATCTAGATAATTTTCCAATGGGGCAAAGATAACTTAGATAATTTCAATCTCCTTTTAAAATTCAGTCCTGCCTTATAACTCACAAAAAAGAATCTATTGCACATATGGTTATCTTCAGTGACACTGTTTTCAAGACACAACCACATATGTTTATTAGGGATTACTCTCAATCTCTCTGGGCTTAAACACATCACAAATATTGCTTCCTCTGTATCAAAAAATTGGAGTTTTCTTTTTTTGTTCTTGGCATTACTTTTCTAAACATACCTTGCACAAAACTCAAACCTGCTATACCAAAGAATATCATTCACATATCTGAGGTGGTACCACAAAACTTCTCTCATATTTCTAGATCCCATTCAAAAGAGTGCAGTCGGGTTAATTAATGACTCATCTCTTACAAAGTCTGTCTCATAGACATTCTGTTTCTTCTGCATTTCCTTTTCATAGATATTTTGATGGGCACTGTTATTAGCATCTCTAATTCTCACACCCTCTTCCGAACGTGTGCCACAACAAGGTCAGTATCCATTTACTGTCCAACTTCAGCTTCTGAGTTTTGGAACAACCTTTCTTCATATGGATTTCCTGAAAATTACTATCTACAGCAATTCAAGTCTAATGTTAACAGGTATGTTCTGTCTTCTCAACCTTCAGTCCATGTACAGTACTAAGTACTGTAGGTTCGAATACCTTTTGTGTTTTGGGTTTTTATAAAACACACACTCACACTCTCTTGCTCACTAATAATTCTAACCATGTTATCCCCACTTGTGCCAAAAGCCTGTTTATAATTTATATATATATATACATTTTTTAATGTTATGCTAATATTCGAAATCTAAAACATCTCTTCCATTTGCTTGCCTCATAACTGTGTACTGAGATCACAACTCCAAGTTTATGGCCCTCGTGGGTTGCACAGTTGGTGGCGCCCGCCTCCTTAGCCAGGTGGGTAGGAGTAGCAGTGCGTAGCACATGCATCTTGATTAGACCGGGGTTCAAGCCTGTGCCCGCCAAATGTAGAAAGGTCAGGAATGACCACCACATATCCCTGGAGCAATATGGCCTTAGTTGCTAATGCTCCAAAAAAAAACCAAATAACAGCACAGTTTGTAGGATTGCCATTCTCCCCACATCGGGTGGAAAAGACCTGAGTTGGAATTGATGATGGGAAGAATTTTTATGGGTCTTTTTCATAACGTGGCTGAGTTAGTTGGTCTCATGTGAGGGTAGATTGGTTTTTTCTTCTTCTGAAAACTCGTCCCCCCCCCCGTTCAGCAACAGAAAATTGACCTCAGAACACACTCAATTTACAGACAATATACACAGAGCAACATGGCCTTAGTTGCTGATTCCTAAAAAAAACCCAATAACAACACCCTAGATCATGTTGAAAAATATTATGTGTAAATTTATTTTACCAACAATTTTTAAATATTTCACTTCCACTTGGAAATTGATTACTATAGCAGAGACTAAGATGGATGATTGTGATATTTCTACTGCACTTCCAGGCATTTTCACTACCAATGTTGTGGAGAGCATAAAACAAGAGAAGATGATTCTGTTCTTTTCTTCTGTGAAGAACTTTATGGCTGCATGTGATTACATGGTTCACAACTTCCCATCGAAAATCAATGTTCTTATAAATGCTGAAATAGCCCAATTTTCATCGCTGGCATTGTGCCATTTTCAATTTTGAAATCTTTTATTGGTAAGTTTCCTGTTCTTCTGTTATTAAAGATAAAGAAATGCATGAAGCAGTGATGTTTCTCAGCATCATTTCTGTTGGTTTCAGTGTGAGTACCTACCAAATGCTATTTATAAAAGAAGAAAGAATTGATGTACAGTGGTCCTTGGCTGGGGAACTGACAAGTACAGAATGTAGCATGGAATATTGCAAATTATCCCAAGTTATGCAAATTATATAAGTGTGAGAGAATATTCAGTCAGGTTGGGTGTGTGAAATATATATATATAGAAGAGGAAATTGTTCTGAATTAAAACCCCATGGAGCGACAGCTGCAAAACAAGCATTCATGTATAGGAATGGGAAACTTGTTCCCACTAGAAACATAATGAGATCAAAGCTGGCTATATCAACTTTCCAGTGCATCCATATGTCCTAAATCCATTAAGGTGCTTTTTTAAGTGCTAGAAATATAGACACTTGCAAATGGCCCATCATGGAGCTGTCGTTTGTGCTTGATGTGATGCAAAGCACCATGAAACTACATGTTCAGCCACAGAACCCACCTGCATTAACTGCCAAGTAGAACACCTTGCATACTCATGAGCATGCCAGAATTGGAAGGAAAAGAAATAAAAAGACCTTAAGGCAGAGCTGAACATATCATGTCAGGAGGCTAGAAAAGCAGTGAAACCTATGAATGCAAATAAATTAACCTATGCTCAGAATGTAGCAGGAAGATGTTCCATTGCACACTACCTGCTAAGTTCAATAAAACCCACACAGCAGGATCAATCAGCTGCCACTTCTATATCCATACCTCCTAATGCTCTACCAGTAATAAAAGAAATTGCTGGAGAAAGAATAAGAAATTTGATGTACATTCTAGTTCTCAAGAAAAAATGGATGTTGAGGAGAAGGAGGTACCTGACAAAAATCTTGGAACTCTTTGCAAAGGAGAAAATGGACACAGGACAGCATCCATACTTCCCCAAAAGAGATAAATCTAAAACTGAAAAAAGTAATCCCTCAGCATTTCAGAAGTCATGGATCCAGCAAGCCCAAATAATGGCTAAATTCCTATAGTGGAATTTTCATGGATTCTGATGAAATACTGATGACATCAAGGCCATCCTGCATAAGCACGAGCTAGTCTACTTTTGCTTGCAAAGACATATTTAAAGGCCAAAGGAAACCCATCATTTCATAATACTATTATCATACATAAGGACAGAATTGGGAATGGACCTGTCTATAGAGGAGTTGCCATCTTTGTGGGCAACCAGACCCATTCAAATCTGTGTCCCTTTCCACTAACTTGGGAGCAGTACCAGTTCGCCTTATGGTTGGATTTTTATTAACAGTCTTTTCCATTTATTTGCTTCCTGGAGCTGACATCTCTCTCTCATACATATTGTGATAATCTCATAGTGCAGCTGCCATCCCCTGTCCTGCTTCTTTGGGATTTCAGTGGACAACACCCTACGCCGTAGTGCCGACATTAGTGGAAGGGGACATGTCATAGATAGAACATATACTCACTGACAGTGACCTTTCCCTTCTAAATGTGGGAACTAACACCTTCCACATACCTATCCATATGTTTTCTGCCATTGATCTTAGAAGTGATCACTTCCCTGTGATTACCTGCTTACACAGTGGGAGGCCATGTCTTCTATTTAGGTTACCATGGTGGTGAAAGATTGTTTAGGATGACTGGAATGCCTTTTAATGTCTAGCAGAGTTTGACATCACTACAGTCAGTCTGGAGCCTATCAATGATGTGGTCATGTACAGCACAGAAAATACTGTCCAGGCAGCTGGGAATGTAATTCTGAAAACATCAATCCCTGTTTCCACTTTTTCCCAAACCATGGTTGAATTCAGAATGCACAGCAGCAAAAAAGGCTCAAAACAAAGCTTGGGGGGCTATTCTGACAATATTCTACCACAACCAATCTAATAGCTTTTAAATGTGCACGAGCCAATGCTCGCTACATTTGCTGCCAGAGTCAAAAGGAATCATTGATCCGTTTTGCGTCATCCATCCACCAACCCTAAGGTGGTCTGGGATAAAATCCGGAAAATGAAGGGGAAAATATATATCTCGCCTTGATCCTAGAATATAATGGATGCACTATTGCAGTGCCACTTGCAATAGCCAATGCTCTTGGGGAAACATTTTCAAACATCTCTGCAATGTCTTCCTATTCCTCAAAGTTCCTTATCCTCATAAAAGTGAAAAACAGGCACTTAATTTCACATCAAAGGGCCTTTATTCCTATAACTGGCCATTCACTATACAGGAACTAAAAAGAGCTCTCACCCTTTATAAGGCAAGTGCTATAGGACCAGATGGCATCCGTTATGAAATGATTTAACACCTTTCACCAAAATATATGGATCACCTCCTCCTTCTATATAACAGAATCTTTACTGAAGAGCAGTTTCCAGATGCCTGGCACATATCAACTTCTTGCCTTTGTGAAGCAAGGAAAGGATCTTAAAATCTCTACTCATTATCATCCTATTGCTCTGGTTTTGCATAGACAACTCTGACTAGCTGTCTATGCAAAATCCTGGAGAAAATGATTAATTCTCATTTAATATGATATTTAGAATCAAATGACCTCTCCAGCATCCAGTGCAGCTTCTGAAGGGATAGGTCCACTCAAAGACCATCTTATTAGACTAAAAACATAGAAACTTTTATAAAAGCATCCATCTGGGATGCTTTTATAAAACTTGAACATCTTGTGTCTGTATTCTTTGATATGGAGAAAGCATGTGACACAACTTGGAGATTTGGCATCTTAAAAGATTTGCTTAGCCTCGGTCTTAGAGGCCATCTTCCTTTTTTTTATTAAAAAACCTTTTAGCCAATTGGTCTTTCCAAGTTTGTGTGAGATCCTCACTCTGTTGTCTCTTTTGCCAAGAGGAGGGAGTGTCACGCTTTTCACAATCAAAGTAAATTCCATCACAGAACAACTTCCTACAACTATAACGAGTACTCTCTCTATGTTGATGACTTTAGCACATATTTTTTAATCATGCCACATGAGGGTTATTGAAAGACAACTGCAACAAGCCACTGATCGCCTTAATTCCTGGGCACTTGCTAATGGATTCAGGTTCTTGCAGCAGATAATCATTTGTGTACACTTTTGCTGTAAGTGTAATGTTCATCTCGAACCCCAAATTAAGGCTTCCAGTAGTGTCAGACACAAAATTCTTGGGACGCGTATTTGATAAAAAGTTGACTTTTCTGGAATATATCCGTCAATTCCATAAAAAGTGCACAAGGGGACTGAATATATTCTTTGTTCTCTCACCTCTACATATTGGTGTGCAGACCAATATATCTTACTATGCATCTATTGTGTTGCACATGTATGATCCAAATTAGGTTATGGGTCCCCAGGTATATGCTTCAGCTAGAGACAGTGTACTTCGATGGCTAGACCCTGTCCATCATCAGGCTATCTGTATTGCTGCTGGAGCATTTTGAATATCTCCTGTCCAGAGCCTATTCATGGAAGCAAATGAACCACCTCTGTCGCTGGGTGTAACCAGTTGTCTGTAAAGTATGCTTTAAAACTGAAATCCCTGCCAGACCATCCTAAATGGACATCCATTTTTGAGCTGCGTTGGAAAAATTTGTACAATGCCCGTCACACTGCCAATCATCCTTTCGGCTTTCATGTCCAAGAGCTACTCAGAGCTTAACATTGTGGTTGACAAGGTTGCCCAATCACCAGTCAACCCCTTTAAACCTGGCATTCTCATATTCCATTGTGCAACTGTTTCTCTAAGAACTGGGTCAAGTCTGATACTCCATTGTCTGTTTACCTGTAGTTGTATTGAGCACACCGACTTGAACACTCCAACTTCCTCCCAGTTTACACAGCTCGAAGTCAGATTCGTGCGTAGGATCTACTGTTGTCTTTCCAGACACTACTATATCTGAACAGGTTCTTTCTGAATCCAGCATGTATACTGCATGCTATAGAGTTAGCCTTGCATTAGAAGTTGTCAATACCAAAGGTCTATAATATATTCTGATTCTTTGGGTTTATTACAGGCTTTATTATCTTTGAGACATAATTCCCATCCAGTTCTCTGATGGGTTCAGCAGAAGATATATTCTCTTTTTGAACACAAGTTTGATATTTGCTTCTGCTGGATTCCTAGCCACTTGGGATTAGGGGAAATGATTTACTGACACTGCAGCCAAATCAGCAACTTCCAGTAATAATCATTGTCTGTAAGTCCCCTATACAGACTACAGGCAGATAATACACAACAAGATATACTCTCAGTGGCAAGAATTATGGCATAGAGAGAGAGAGAGAGAGCAAATAAATTATACAAGAGAAAACCATGTAATTGAAACATGGCAGTCTAGTCTGTGCAGGAATCATAGCGGGGAAGTTGTTTTTGCTCAACTCTGCTGAGGGCAGATAACCCTCCTATGTGCAAATCTTGTGATGCCATTTTATCTGTAAAACATATTTAATCGGTTGCATTAATTTTATTCATGCTCACAATATGTTTTACTGCTTTTACTCATCTGACTGGGCCTTATACACCAGTCAGATTTTATCAGACAATAACCATGTGTCAGATGTTTTTAAGTCTCTACAAATTATTAATTTTTAAATATATATATTTTATGGATATATTTTTAGTCTGAGTATCCAGTAATTTATTCTATTTTTACATTTGTGTATATATCTTAATGCAATAACCTTTTCAAAAGGTTACCAAAAATCCTTTTTATCTGTTTTATGGAATGGCTGTGGCACACTATAGCCTCAGTTGCTTTTGCACCAGAAAAACAGAAACCAACCAACCTAAGATAGCAGGTCCACAGTTATGAACAAAACTATGACTCAACATTTTTGAAGAAGGCAAAGTCTGCATTAGTATCTTTCTTGAAGCAATCAAAATGTGTAGTTTTGTAATGGAAAATCCAAACAGAAATCTACAGACAGAAAAATGTCAGGTAAGTTAATGTTTGAAAGCATCCTTTACTAGTAAACAATCCTATGGCTGAGTTAATATAATATGTGTATGATGTCATCAAAATTTAATTTACAGTGTAGTGTAGACTTGGAAACAACCTTTTGCTGTTTGGGAAGCACTCCAGGTTTTTTGCAAAAAAACCTAATTTCCTCCTGATTACAAATGCCTGATCTCCAACTTTTTTGAAAATCAAAAGTCGGTAGTTATGAAATGATTATTAATTTCCTCCCTCATACACACTATAACAGATGTGGAAATACTGTATTTTCACTGCTATCTACTGGATTCTTCTATATTAGAAGAGACTATGGGACACTTCACATCATGCCTGATTTATTTTACTGAAAAATATGTGGTTATTATGGGTTCTGGCTGTCCTTGTGATATCTTATTACAAATTTGAGGCAGGGAGGAGGAATGTTTTTGTTAATGGAAGAGGTTGGGTCGTGATTTGGAATCATGAAATCTTCTGACTGTGGTGGTGATGACCTTGGATATGACATGAATGAATGCCCATTTTCTTGGCTATTTTTCATATTTCTTATGATGCATGGTCTGAAAGTTTTGATTTATTAGAGGATGATGACATAATTTAAAGTTGAAGATGATGCCTATACTTTTGGGTTTTTTACATGCTCATAATCCAGGAATTCTAGATGAACGATTGTCCAAAATGGAAGAGGTGCATTGTTCTTCATTACCATGCTAAACATGATGGTGAAAGTTATTGATGTAGCTGAGGAATGTTTGAAAGAGACATTATCTTTCACACCAGTTTACTTGCAACGGTACCTTCAAAGGGTAATTCGACAGAAAATGAAAGAAACACAAAACTAATGTGCAATTAAGAGAATGTAAAAATGTTGAGTTACCACGTTTAAGGGGAAAAAATGAGCTCAGAATTAAATATATGGTAATATCACTATTAATATTAATGATATTACTATTAATATTAATAGTGGTAAATGGGGCAAGAAAGCAAGTTATACAGCATCAGTGGGGGGGGAAGGACTTCCCACATCATCTGTCCCTATCAGGCTATAATAGTTTGTGGGTGTGTGTTTGTGTGGTCTGGTCTGGTCTGGTCGAAAGATTCCATCAGCAATAATCTTACCAATCTACTCAAAGTCTTATTTATTTGACCAAATATTTTCGAATTTACCTGTCCCCATCACTCTCTGGTGTCGATATGTTTATGATACCTTCGCAGTTGTTCCTCGAGGAACAGAAACTCAGCTGCTTCGATATCTCAGTTCCCTGTCACCTTTATCCAGTTTACTGTTGAGCTGGAAGCAATTTTTTTCTGGAACCCTTTTTTTTTTTTTTCTGTGTTTTGGTCTAACACCTGGGTTCATGTTTTACAACTTCTGTTTTTAGGAAATCTATGTATGCAGGCCAATTTACGAGCTATGGGTCTGCACATGCTCCTGGACATTTATGCAGTACATGTGTACCTTGTTTACCCATTCCAGCTCCATAGGCGACAGGCAGTTAGAGATTTCGTGCCCATTATTGCCTCAACGAATGGTCTCCTATGCTATGCCGATGACTTCAAACTGCTGACTCCAATTAACCCTGGCGACGACCCCGCCCAGCTTAGCAACAGGATCAATTCCCAACTTAAGGATCTAGAATTGTACCTGGCAAACTTCAATCTAAAAATCAACCCTCTGAAGTCTGCTCAGGTTATATTCTCCCTTAAATCCATGCCGACAGTACTCAACGTTTCACTCGCAGGGGTACGAATACCAAACGTACCCTCGCACACAGACCTTGGCGTTCTGTTCGACCAAAAGATGTCCTTTGTCCACCAGATCGACAAACTCAGTACCAGATTTTCTCGTCTACGGTGGATCTCAAAGCAGCAGCTGCTACACGTCCGACATCCTGCCACTGTTAAAAGGTTCATCACCTCCACCGTCTACCCTGCCATTCTCTATGGTGCAGAAATATGGGCCTCTGCTGCACATACAAACCTTAAGCGGGTGTACACTGCTGAATACTGGCTACTGAAATGGGCGAATAACAAGCTTCGGCTACCTCCCGCTACCACAACTACCATGATGGCACAAGCACTCGACATCCCGAGGTTGAAGTTCCTGATCGTTGAAAAGAGGCTGGTCTTCACAGCCAAACTCATCTCAGGCCAAATATCATCTCCAAATATTTGGAATGCTTGCTCTTGGAGGATTCCACAGCCAAGCCTAAGGTCGGTACCAGCACTTGTGGCTCACCACAACAGGCTTGTACTCACCGAAAGATTTCTGCCCAAGCAGATGCTCGCTGCCCTCAACCGTGTGGACGCCGACATCGACACCATAATAAGTAAAAAGAAGGACAGACACAAGTTTATCAAAGCTCTTGAAACCTGAATCACTGGCAACTTGTATTTGTTTTTCTTTATTTGTGTTCAGCTCCTTGTTTTTATGATGTATTTGTATTTCTTTTTGCATTTGTAATCTGTATTTTGTAGCCTTTTGTATGTGTTCGCTATATTTTGTAGCCATTTGAATTTGTACTTATGTTATCTATATGTGAACCCCTGGCGCTCGTCGCCGTGATGGGATATTGTGCTGTAAATCTACTTCACAATCAAGATTTATTTATTTATTTATTTATTTATTTATTTCCAACTGTGGTTATCCAACTCATATTCTGGATAGGTGTGAATTACAAGCTCATGGATTTGTTGCATGACCTAATCCACCACATGATAATGAGTACCTCAAATGCTTACATTTCCTGCTATCCAGGCATGTCAGAATGTCTTACCAGGATTTTATGCTCTTACCATGTATGGTATAAATTATGCTCCATTATATCTGAGGTGAAAACACCCATCTCCTTCTTCTTGCATAGTGGCTCCGTGTACCGCATTACATGTCCGGATTGTGCTTGGTTGTTACGTAGGCAAAACTGCTAGGAGATTAAAACATCATGTTTCAAAGCATGAAGGGGCTCTGCGATCCGCTAATTTTGAGTGCTCCGCTGTTGCTGAGCATTATTGAGTTGAGCAACACAGCCTTGATCCCTGACGTGATGTTGAGATCATTGACTACTCACATGACTACTGCCAGCACCCATGGCTTGAGGCAATACACATATCCAGTTGTAATAATGTATTGAACTGTAATAAGGGAGTACATATACACCCAATTTTGGAATCTACCATTTTACAGTGTTTTGTGTGCTGGCATTCATCTTGTGTACGTGTTCTTGCATTACCGGCACCATACATCTGATCTTGCCCAGTGACTCTTCTTTTATTTTATTCCATGTAACATATATACATGTACCATTCATCTCGAGTACGTGGTCCTGCTTTACGGGCACAAGACGTATGATTCATGATCGTTCCCAGTCGACTCATATTATTATTTCATGTAACGTATATATGCCACCATTCACTATTCAGCTGAAGAAGGGATGCCTCGCCCCGAAAGCTACTATTCTGCTTTTATTTTACATCAGTTTTATGATTTTATTTTATTTGTTTTAATAAAGTTATTTAAACAGTTTATTGGTTGTGACAGAAATACATAGTGAAACTTCCATCTGTTGTAGTGGAGATTGACAACTTAAATAAATTCAAGGCAAAACTGGGCAAACATTTAATGGGAAGGTTTTTTTTTAATTGATGCTATATACGCTTTCTTCCTTGCATCATATGCTTCTACTAATGCTGATTTCAAGTTTCATGTTGATGGTATAAAGTCATGCTTTGCTGTATATGGTAAGTTGGTTGTTATATGCTCCCTCTGCTTCCCCCACCCCCACACATAGTGCATTAATATACTTTTAACATATTTAATCATGAATTTTCAATGTTCCTGTTTGGTATCTGCATGTAATATATTTTTAATTAATTTCAAGTTTTAATTTTGTCTAGAATTAAATCTTATTGGTATGATAATGGGATAATGCATTTGATCCAGGCACAGTCTGTAACATATCACTTAAGAAGTTTTTTTTTTGTAGTTGTTGGCGCATAGGCTTCTGTGGCCATAATGCACCTCCCAAGGTTTTTTTTTTTTTTTTTTTTTTTTGCAGTACTTTGATCCAAGCCGGAGGCGGGAATCAAACCCGCGACCTTTGGGTTGCCAGGCAGGCACTTTACCCACCTGGCTAGCCCGGTTGGCCTACTTAAGAAGTTAGGCAATGTAATGTAAGGGGTAATGTAAGTTTCACAACTGTACGGAAATAACCATTTTTCATGTGGAAATGGTTTCCCTTTGTTTTATATTAAAATTTGTATATTCCATATTCCATACACTGTCTTTACTTAGTGTATTATCCCAATTGTTTTTCTATAACAATTATATTTCTCAGATTTTTGATCATTTTTATTTCATGTTACTTTCCCATTGGAATGAATGTATTTGTGGCCTCCACAATATATTCTTTAACATTTCCATAATTCACTCATATCCAACAGCATATAGTTGTCATACTTCCAACTTCTGTAGCATCCAACCTTCTCAAATCGAAATCTTCACCTTTTCCTTTTACCAGTGAAATTTCTAGACACTGCCTATTTTATTACAGTGCAGCTGCCTCCTATGTTATGATATTTTTGATACTGCTTGCTTATATCCTGGGTGAGGACCATGTCAAGTATATTTCTATTCCTTGTAATTTCTCTGGCATGCTCAATAAATAATAATCATTTGTTTGGTTCAAAAAAACTTCTGCTTGGTGTGTTTACAAAGAAACCAAGGAAGGTTTCAGTTCTGCAAACTGCAGTATCTTGAGATTAGGCACCTGCAAGGTGATTTGATTGAGGCTTTGAATGGATCGAGCAAGCTCTATGCTGGCTGATTGCATTCTTCCTCTTGCTCAGACTACACACATCAGGAGGCATCATTCAAATTGAGGTAGGATGGTGGCAGGATAGGTTTCTGAGGTTTGCCTTCCACCAGCAAGTGATTGATTGTTGAAACAAACTTCCATCTATTATTGTAGAGTTGGATGATTTGAATAAATTTAAGGAAAAACTACACAAATTATTGGAGGTGTTGGACCGGTAGGAGTAGTAGTAGTAGTAGTACTGGCATGTGATGCAAGAAAGCAAGCGTTATGAGCTTATGCAGCATCAACCAAAAAAATAAAAATTACAAAACCATCCCCTCTAAATATTTGTCCAGTTCCTCCTTAAATTTATTTAACCTATCAACTTCCACAATGACAGATGGAAGTTTGTTCCAGCAATTAACCACCCACTGGCTAAAGGCAAATTTCCTCACATCTATTCTACATCTGTCCTTTTTCAATTTATGTCCCCTTAAGTTCATAATCTGAACAAGTGGAAGAATCCCATCAGAATTCAGCGTGCTCAACCCTTATACACCTCAATCAGATCACCTCGCAGGTGCCTAGTCTCCAGCTGCTGCAATTTGCAGAACTTAAGCCTCTCCTGGTAAGAGGATCCCTTCATTCCCCTCACCAATCTTGTTGCCCATCTCTGTACACGTTCAAGCAAATCTACATCCTTCCTAAAATGAGGCCTCCAGACCTGTACGCAGTACTCAAGGCGTGGCCAGACCATTGTCTTATACAGAGGGACAATCACCTCCTTTTCCCTGCTAACAAAATTCCTGTATATCATTGACAACACCCCATTGCCTGCCCTGGCAGCCTGTCTGCATTGCTCAGAAAACTTCATATCTGACTGCACAATTACTCCCAGGTCTTCTTCATTTTCTACCACCTTAAGTGTAGTACCACGCAGTTGGTACATTTCTCTGGGGTTACTTCTACCCATATACAGTACTTTGCATTTTTCAATGTTAAACTTCTGTTGCCACTTCTCAGACCATCTGCCCAAATTTTCTAGATCCTGTTCAGTAACACACTGCCATTATTGTCATCAACAACCCTACTAACCTTTGTAACATCTGCAAACTTCGATACTAAGCCCGATATACCTTCATCAGTATCATTGATAAATATACAAAACAACAGTGGACCCAACACCGAACCTATGGACTCCACTAATAACATTAGTCCACGAAGAGCAGCACCCATTGATTACCACTCTCTGTCTTCTCCCACTCAACCATCCTTTTATCCATTGTAGCAACTTACCCTTAATACCATTCTGCTCCAATTTGTACAGTAGTCTTCCATGCGCAACAGTATCAAAAGCTTTCCTGAAATCCAAGTATATGATATCAGAATTATTTTTTGCATCCAGTTCCTTTGTAACCACATCATAATAACCAATCAAATTTTCCAGACAAGACTTTCCCTTAACAAACCCATACTGTGTCTAAATTACTCGTGTCACCCTTCAATCCCCCCCCCTTTGTGAATTGGCGACACATTTGCACATCTCCAGTCTGTGGGTGACCTTCCCTGAGTCCAAGGATGCTCTCATAATTATGGCTAAGAGTTTGCTTACTTCCTTTGCTGCCTTCTTTAATATAACTGGATAGATTCATCCACCCCAGGTGCCTTTCTTATGTTTAATTTCAACAATTTCTCCTCTCAATTATTACAAAATCATTAAGCATCCTGTTACAATTTGATAACCTTGTGGCATTTTCAAACCTTAATAACTCCTCATGTGTGAATGTAGATGCAAAATACTCATTCAGTTTGTTTTCTATCTGAGCAGGATCATCAACAGTCGAACCATCCATATCAAGTGGACCAATCAGATTCATCCCCTTCCTTTTAGAGTTTATATATAAGTAAAGAAATTCTTGCTTTCTTAGCATCCTTTGCCAAAGATTTCTCGTAATCTGCCTTTGCCTGCCTAACCTCCTTTGTGACTTGATTACAGACCAGCTTATATATATCATAGGCTTCTGTGTCGCCTGATAATTTATATGCATCCCATGCATTTCTCTTCTCTGCCACGAGTGTCATTAGTTCATTTTACAACCATTTAGGCCTAAATCTTGAACAGTATTTCTTAACAGGTATGAAACGTTTAGTAGCTTCCACTATTAATTCCTTGAATGCTTCCCACTTAGAATTGGCTATTGGTAACATCATCAGTTGGTCCCACTGTACAGAATTTAAAAACTCTCTGAGACCACTATAGTCACCTTTACGGAAGCAAAAACCCTTTCCTTTACCCGTGATGGTAATTATATCTTTAAGTAAATCCCACATCAGTACACTGTGATCACTGCCACCTAATGGTTCCTTTATCTGCAAATTCTTAATACATGAATGATCACTGCTGCTTAATACACGAATGATCACTTGCTCCAGATCAAGAATATTACCCTCTCTGGTTGCCTCTCGAACATGCTGCTGCAGAAAACAATCATCCAATAAATCCACAAAAGTCTTACTAATATGCGAGTGACCAACCCATAAGTTCCAGTCTATATCTGGGAAGTTAAAATCCCCCATTATAAGACATTCTGATTTACTAGCCCGCTCTATTTCTCTGTACAATTGTTCATTGTACTCATTTGAGTCATTAGGCCTATAACACACTCCTACTCTTATTTTTGCTTTCGCAGTACTTATGTCACACCAAACTGACTCAACAGTGCACTGTTCATCTATATCAACTGGATGCACTTCTTTTGATTTTATGTTTTTCTTAATTAACAGCACAACACCTCCTCCCTTCCTATCCTGTCTATCCTTTCTGTACTCCCCAAATTCCAGTTGTGCATTCCTTATATCTGTGTGACACCACATCTCTGCTATCCCAACAATATCCGCCTTTGATGTCTTGACCAACACTTCAAATTCATCAAATTTATTTACTATACTTCTAGCATTGGTATACATGCAAGTATACATGTACCTATTCTTATTATTAGTTACCCTAACACATCCCATATACCCACCTGTTTCACAATGACTGCCATCAGTCCCTGAAATCACTTTCACCTCTGTCTGCACCCACCTTTAGCCTTTTAGTCTGTAAATCCCCCCAAGCTAGCAGTTTTCCGACCCACCTAACACTGCCTCGATAGCATCAGCAAATATTCTTGCACCCTTTCTATTTAAGTGTATCCCATCCCTGTAGAAGCAGTCTATCCTGTTAACAAGCACAGACCAGGCTGAAAAAAATTTTACCCCTTGAGCCTTGCACATTTCCTCCAGGGCTGAATTGATTGACAAGGCGCTCATCATGTACTCCCTCCTATTGTATCTGGGCAGAATTGCAGACACTTTCAAATTTAACCCTAATTCACAACTTTTTTGCAACATTGACCTGTACTTGTTAAGTAAATCTGCAGATCTCCTACTCTTAATGTGATTGATGCTAATTGTACAGTGCCCTTAAAAGATGATATATGCTTTACAACGTCATCAACTTTTTCCCCCGGCAGACATACCGTGGTCCTATTCGATCTATCCTTTTTACAAAATATATTCCCTGACAATAGAGTCACCCACGATAACTAACTCCTGTGGGACCAGTGCATTCTGCCTTGGAGGTTGCCGCTGTGTTGCCTGATGCCAAGGAGTGAGCTCTGGCGACGAATTGGGCAGCTGAGAGCTTGATAGGCCCCTTACATTAATTTCTTCGAGGGCATCTACCCTACACCTCAAGCTCTCATAGACGCCCATCAGAATGCTGAGCTGACGCCTAATTTCTAAACACACTCTGCACCTGGAACACACAAAGACATCCTCCTTGGCTAGATCATGTTCCGTTCCAGAGAGTTCGGCAAACATTTCACAAGTTACACATATTTTTTTAGGCTGTGATGCGTTGGAAACCCCCCCCCTCCAGTTTTCCCCCGAGTCACAGCACTCCTGCCACTTTGTGTCCATTGCTTTTCTCCTCTAGTCTGGGGCATGATATTTTAAATTAATAAAATCAATAAATTTAATTAAACAATTGTCAATACTACACTATCTAATAGAATACTAAATGCAGGGATGCAAATTACGCTATATAATTTTATCTTAGAGCTACCTAGTTACCACAATTAAAAATTTGAATTCCCTACCAATCTATACAAAAACAATGACTGCAAGATTCGAACGAAACAACGGTTTTACATATATTAAGTAGTTTGTTTATTTGTTATTTGGTTTTTAGGAGCATTAGCAACTAAGGCCATGTTGCTCAGGGGATATGCGGTGGTCATTCCCTGACCTTTCCGCATCCTCCATGTTTGGTGGTCACAGGCTCGAACCCCGGTCTAATCAAGAAGCGTGTGCTTCGCATTGCTGCTCCTGCTCACCTGGCTACGGAGACGCCATATTAAGTAGTAATCTACAAAAACTCTTGCCTAAAATAAAAATAACCAGTGTATCTAGAACTATATGGCTGCTTATAAAGTTCAATAAAAATTAACAATTAGGTAAATAAAATGGCAAACACATCACTTTTTCAGAGCCTGTAATTCACAGCTGTAATTTTTAAAGAGAGTCAGCGTCCTCTTTGTAGGGTGGGAAGATGGTTTTTTTTTTTTTTTTTTTTTTGCTGATGCTTTATAAGCTTGCTTTCTTGCATTATTTACTACTGCTAATAATAAACTTATATTAATACTAATCCCAGTCCATGGTTTCCAGTCTGTAATAGGCCATTTTGTTTGCAACATAACCCACTGTCATCTTTACCACTGGTCTTCTCACATTATTCTTCATGCTCACCTGTACTAGATCAGACTCTCGGAATGATTTGGTTACTTTCAAACAGCTTTTAAAATAAAGGAATCAAATATGCAATTAAAATATGCTTGTTATGAATAAAGTATATTCTATTTTCAGTAATTATTTTGTAATGTTTTATTGATGATAAAATGTTAATTATAGAATGTTTTTATTGTAGGTTCCGTTGTATTGTGCCTTACCCCCCAAATAGTGAATATGAGCTAGAACTGAAGGTAGGAGATATAGTATATGTGCATAAAAAAAGAGAAGATGGTTGGTACAAAGGTACATTACAAAGGACTGGTAAAACTGGACTGTTTCCAGCAAGTTTTGTGGAGGGCTTTTGACCAGAGTACAGATATTAATTAGTACTGTTTAGTGTATTACATCTGGAAGCCTTTTTTGAAAGCATACACTCAAGGACATTTCCACATTGGCATTATGCATCATATCAAGTTTGTGTGATTAGGATGTGATCAGGAGTTTATTTAGGAGAGGAATTTAAGTATCTGGAATAAACACATTAATTCTTTTCCTGTTTTAAGCATTACTTTTTAATTGTTTAATCCAAATAAAGTATTGGCAAGTATTGACTTACCAGTTTTTAAAATTGTATTTGCTGTTCATAACATTGAAAACATGCAAAGTAAATCAATAGTTTCCAGATAATTACAATTATTTATTTATTTATTTATTTATAAAATTAAATAAATTTTGTTTTGCTGTACATTATTTTTGGACTTCACCTATGGACAGTTAGGTTGTATCTATAACAAACTGCAGTTTTAGTTGTTCTTTCTTAAGGGAAAAAATTTGTTTGTTTGGCTTCTATAACTAATAACTCAGTAAGACTGAATTTGATCTTCCTAGGACATCAGTTGGGGAGAGAGGGAAGGTGTGGTTTCTTTTCAGTTTATTCATAAAATGCTTTTATTAAAATTATGCTGTCTCATAAACAGTGAACTGCAGACCTGAGCAGTGCCTCAGTATTCGAGGCTGTTTAGATATAAAAACGTTTATCATGTTATACTGCGGCTACATTACTGATTATAAGAATGTAATGGGGAGTGAAAAATATGTAAATAAGAATTGTAGAGGGGAAAAAAAAAAGAAGATATATATATATATATATATATCTAAAATATTGAACCAAAGAACATTTGAAATCCAGACCATTTATTATTTATAAAAATACAGGTTGTTTGCAATCTTGTTTATGTGACTAAAACATGGTTGAATAGGGTACATAACACAAATCTGAAACCACTCCATAGAGAATTCATAGATGATAAAAGATATCATCATGTTTTTATTCACTAAGCAGAAAATGTGTATAGTGTAGTAGATGGTAGCATAATCATAAAACTGTAATCATGGCAGAATTTACTAACCCAAGAGGCGCCTCTGTAGCCAGGTGGGCAGGAGCAGCAGCGCGTAACACACGCTTCTTGATTAGACCGGGGTTCGAGCCCGTGACCACCAAATACGGAGGATGCAGAAAGGTCAGGGAATGACCACCGCATATCCCCAGAGCAATATGGCCTTAGTTGCCAATGCTCCTAAAAACCAAATAACAACAACAACTAACCCAAGAGGGTGCAATGCATACTTTGGTTCAACAAGCTGCAGTTAGCCACCACTGGTATGCATAAATTTTGGGTACAGTTTATAAAGCATTTTGCCAAGTAGGCTTATAGTTCTGCAGTTGTACAGAAAATTCATAAAGGATACATGTGCAGTTATCCTCACCTAGGTGGTGGTGGCCAAACAAAAGTCAGTGAAGGCGCAGTGGAACGAACTAGTTCAAGGAAGGTTACATGAAGCTCACGTAAACCTTCCTTGAACTAGTGACATGCCATTGTGAGCTTAACATGCCAAGGTCAATCTGAGGGTGAAATCTTACAAGTTAACAGCTTGCACAGTTGTTGATCAACAAAACTAAGAGGATGGAATTTTGTTGGTAAATTCTGCCATGATTAATTTTGGAATTGTGCTGCCATGTACACACATTTTCTGAATGATGAATAAAAACTTGAAGATATCCTCTCCTACCAGGAATTGGTTTCAGGATTGCATCATGTACCCTATTCACAGAGTAATATTTCAATTTTGTAAAGCAGGTTTTGTGGACATCACCATTAATAAAGGTAAGACATACATTAAATCCCAATGGACATGACAAATACCCTGTAAACATTTCCCTGGTTTTGGTCTAAAGCCAACATTTAAATACAAATGATGAAATTAACTATAAGAGAAAGCTCTAATCTTGATCATCCGTTGAATATGGACCTCCTTGATGGGAAGAAACAACACTTAAGAGTGAATATATAGGCCTTTTCAGTTTATGCCACTTTCACAAAACAGCCAGAGGTGGGTGTTCTCCAAGAATTCTCCAAGATGGTTCCTTATGTTATCAGGGAATATGCAAAGTATTTCAAGGAAGAAAAAGGGGGGGGGGGTGTAATAGATGAATACGTGCATTGCCCTTGGATACTCTGGAAATAGAAATGAAGGAATTAGAGAATTAAAAAATTTAAGAATATTAAAGTATTAAAAAATTGGAGTATTAGACTATTAGAAAAGAGAGTGGAAAGGAAGACAGAATACATAGATGGGTTTGTAAGACCTAAACCCACTAGTTAGAGAGGCAGTCCTGGAGAAAAGGATTTTTAAGATTCCATCATTTCATTGGGATCTGACAGTGATTTGCATAAACTAATAGGTATTTGTTCACAAAATACCTATTAGTTTATGTATCTCTAACTTCACATCATTATAAGCAGAACTGAACTTTCTTGGTTACCGGTCAACAACATAAATTTTATTAAATCTTGGGTAATGTTTGTTTGAACTTATGCACAACTAATTTGGTGAGTTCTTTTATACTGTATTTTAAATTACTCTTCTGTTTGATTAGTCTTTGGTGCAGGGAAGATTGTGTTGTTTCTGTAAACATTTTTACATCATTCTTCTCATAGAATAGCATAAAGTACATAGGCTTTCTCTTTTCTTGTTCTATAGTTTGTTTATTAGTTTATGTGATTTGGAAAACTAACTTGCAATGCATTTGAATAAAAGCACCCTCTAAAGGTCTTTGAAATTGTTTTGTAAATAGTAAGGGCTCACTCGTCATATTCTTATAAAGTCTGGCAATAATATAAAATAATATAATATAAAGTTCCTTGCTATCTAGGAAGTCTCAAATACCAGAATATTGCTCAACCATATCAAAATTTAGTTTCCATTGAAACTAAATTTTGATATGATACTATAGGAATTCCCAATTTTTGCATTATATAAGTCACTTAAATCACAAAAAGAGTTTATAGAAATAAGAGGTATGCTTGTCCCTATTTTAAATTGGGATTGCATTTTTATAAAAATGACTGGAAACAAAATGTGTACAAATGAAGAATAGGTAAAGATAGGTAAAGCTAAATACAGGGTGATGGCAGACATCCTTTTATTGTAAAATCTATTCAGGTGCTTACAAAATTGTCACTTGGGTGGCCACATGGAGATTATTTTGACCATTTTTAAACAATAATAGCACCAGCATTGATAGTATTTCTCATTCAATTTTTAACTTATATAATTTTTATCTAGTTCCTTATACTTACATATGTTCATAACAGTAGTAGTTTAAAAAAAAAAATTAAATGTGCTGCATTCATTAAATAGTATTTCAACTTACATAAAAATCATCTACTCAGAATTTCTTCTATATTGTAGATTCAAAATCAGGCCAACACTGTACATGGCATTATTCAGCATTTACAGAACATGTTTTAAGTTCATGATATGATTTTGGATTTCTTTTGAGGTTAGTTGGTCAGTTACACTGCTAACAGTCATGGTAAATAGAATTGCATTGTTTGCTGTTGACATAAAAATGGCTTGACCATTATTTAGAATGCTGAATTAATCTGTAAAGCTAAATGAATCCACAAGAAAGCAGCTTAAGGAGATGAGATAATGCCATAGGCAAACTACAGTTTTTCAGTGAGACAAAGGGCTTGAAGAAGGTAGGAAAAATACTCATGTTTCCTCAGTTATTGAGGAAATGTTTCCTCATTTCCTCAGTTATTGTCTAATACCAAAGGATGATTAAAATGTTATCAAGGATAGATTTGGTTTGTACAGCGAAGGGCCATAAAACTCAGTTATACATGCCACATCACAAGTGAGAGCAGTATTGTTTGCTTTATCTTTTTGACATCAGTAGCATTGTTTCTGCACAGTTCATTCCACAGGATAAAACATTTAACATGGCTTTTTATGTATAAATACTGAAAATTTGAGAGATTGTGTAACACAAAAGGAGTGACCTGTGGCCCATGATTGGCTTATTCACTAGACGTAACTTCAAATAACTTTTAGTTTAAGAAGAAGAAGATTAAGATCTATAGCCTGACATAGCTGAGTGGTGAACAAGAATGTAATAATGCACATGAGTTTGAATGGACTGTGGTTCAATCCTGCATAACTGCTAAAAGCTGATCATATTCATTATCAAAATAATTGCAAACAAACACTTCTGACATAGTGGTCACGATGGAGTATAAACTTCTTTTTTTTTTTTTATTATCTTAACAGTTCTAATAGTTGAGTGGTAAATTATGCTGATTATATATTTAGGTGGTTTGAGCTCATGTGACTGCTAAATATGGTTAATGATTGTATTCATTGTCAAAATGTTTAATTGTAAATTCCTCTGACCTAGGTGAATGGTTGTGCCAGATTATATAAACAAGATTTTGAAAAGAGGAGTTCCAAAAATGTTTTGCACAATGGCAGTGTCATTGGAATAAGTTTATAGTAATAGTAATTGTGGCATGTGATGCAAGAAAGCAAGCGTATGAGCTTATGTTGCATCAGCCAAAAAAAAAAAAAAAAAAAAAAAAATCACACAACCATTCCCTCTAAACGTTTGTCCAGTTCCTCCTTAAATTTATTTAACCTATCAACTTCCACAATGACAGATTGTTCCAGTTTGTTCCAGCAGTTAACCACCCGCTGGCTAAAGGCAAATTTCCGCACATCTACAGCTGTCTTTCCCCAGTTTGAATTTATGTCCATTTGGAACAAGTGGAAAAATCCCATCAGAATTCAGCATGCCAACCCATTCAAGGCCTTATGCACCTCAATCAGATCGCAGGTGCCTAGTATCCAGCTGCTGCAATTTGCAGAACTTAAGCCTCTCTTGGTAAGAGGATCCCTTCATTCCCCTCACCAATCTTGTTGCCCTTCTCTGTACACACTCAAGCAAATCTACATCCTTCTTTAAATGAGAAAGGATGTAGATTTGAAGGAAGAGAACTGATTTATCAAAACTTTTGTAATGCAGCACATGCATCAATCTTCTCATAAGTAACATAATCAGTAATGTATTTACGTGGTATAAGAGTGGTCATTATGGAGACCAGTGATGCTTATTCTTTTAAATTATGATCAATTTTGTCTCCATAGTAGTTAAGCAGTAATATGACTTTTTTTTTAAGGAAATTGCATTGCATGATATTCCTGGTGTTATAAATTATTAAGTGTTTCTGTGCTTTGAGTTACCATAGTTCAAGCCCATGACTGCTAAATATGATTCTGTTCTTTGTATTCTCTCTATCTTGTGAACCATTCTGACCATGTAGTCGTCCCAGAGTATAAACAGAAAATTTATTTATTTATTTATTTTAATGTTGACATGCCGAACTGTCACCCCCCCCCATGTTAATCTGCATTATGAATATCATTCATGTATTATAGGAACAACTGTAGACTAATTTTAATTCTAGTTATTATGCTGCACTTGTATATATATATAAGAGCAAGTTGTGTTTATTGATTCCCATATTTGACCAGTCTCCACCAGATTTGCCATGATGGTTGCTTGGGTCCATAGGAACACATGAAGTGGTCAAAATTCTCACAAGAAATTTTACGATTTTTTTGTCTTGCAGAACATTCTATTCTGTTGCATTTCAGAAAAATGCTAGACTTGTTAGAATGCAGTGGAATGGTCTTCTGGCACAATGGTAACTGTACTATGATTCACAAAGTAACATGGTATTTCTCAAAATACATTGTTTGTGTAAGTATAAGATTTATTGGATAATCAATGAATACAGGACTAACAAACACTAAGAATTATGTTTTCTCCCCTTATACCTACTGACATCACACCTATGATGTTAGTAGGTAGCATGGAAGAAAAATGGTTAGATAAACCCATATGGATCACAGGTTTCTTAATATTTCCTCTATCCATTACTGGAATACCTATCTATCTAATGTATGTCTGGCCTGCCTGTTTCACATAAACAGCCTTCATCTATCTTGGTATTGACTCCATGCAATGATAAAATGTCTCTTGAAGAATGGCTTTCCATTCTACTTAATGAACATCATCAGTTGTGGTACTGTGAATGGTGGCAGATCCATATATCTGATAACCCTTTCAGCTTTGTCCCATGAATGTTCCGTTGGTTTGAGATCCAGCCACAGAGTTAACTAGCCAAGAAAGAAGAGCAAAGTTTTGGAAGACTGGCTTCCATTCTTGTTCTTTGTGTAAATTTTTCTGGCCAATATTTGCTTCTTGGGAAGGCATCTTGATGACTTCAAGCTATCATTTACTGGAAATAGATCTACTGCTGTTAAGTGGCAATTGTAAGACACATTTGGAATAATGTGTTCAAGAGTGGACCCCTCATCTGAAAAAAAGACAATTGAGCTTCTTGAAAGGGTCCAAAGATGGGCAACTGGTATGGTGAGATCAGGAAAATGACGACCGTGCAAGGAACGATTCCAATTATGTGGACTACAGAGTTTGGCAACTAGGCACTTCAGAGGTGACCTGATTGAGGTTTATAAGGCTCTGATAGGGATTAGTAAACTGAATGAATCTGGAATTTTCACTGTTATAGAGAATTACAGAACTAGGGGCCATATATACAAATTATAGTTGCTGAGGATTAGATTGTAGGAAGTTTTCTTTTAGTCAATGATTGCTGGAACAAGTCCTTGCAGCTAGTTGAGGCTGACAGTTTGAATAAATTCAAAGGTCAACTGGAAAGTTACCTGTATGAGGGAGGGAAGCATATAATTTGTATATTCTTATCTACTTGGTGGGGTTTTTTTTTTTTTTTTTGTGAGTGCAGCAAATTCTTGTGACTTCTTTGCACTATGGAAAATACTATTACTAACAGGAAGTCAATGGTGCAAGAAAGTACTTGGAGAAAGTTTTTCATTTGATTGTATCCTATAAATCCCATGTCTGTCTTTAAATAGGAATACTTCTTTTTGTGATACCAGCACATCAGTGTTTAGAGGAAGTTGTGTTATTGATACCTTGCTTTTTTTTTTTTTTTTTTTTTGTCTCATATGGCAAAAGAAAAAAAATAACATTATGAATAACATGAGTTATGTTATCAAGTTGTTGATGTGAAGAAAATTCTTTCATTGTCACTTTCTTAAGGAAGTGACAATGAAATAAAAAAAAACTAGTATGGTTGCACTATTAAACATTATGATTGTTGTTTCTTTTTAAATATTTTTATAAAAAAGCACTATTGTCACTATAGTATTTTAATACATCATATATATTGATGTAGGTCCCCTTTATAAATATTGGAAAGTGATATAAAAGTTACAGGAAGTTTATAGTATTTTTGCATCGCTGTGTTTCCTCTGTTATTTAAAATCCAGAACTTGAACTTGTAAATGCAAAAACAAACAATAACCTTTAAGCATTTAGTATATTAAAATAATAAATGCTTAAAAACATTGGATGCAAAATCATGTATATGTGACAAAAGTCAGATACTTTAATGCTTACAGGGCTTTTCAAAAGTACTTTTCTCAGTATTGCTGCTGATTTATTAAAAAAAATTAAAGCAGCAGCAGGGAAGCAGAAAGGAGGGCAGAGGGAAAGGAAGAATCAGTCAAAAAGATAACAGCATTAATAAATTAAAATCTACAATAGTGAATCATGCATTTTGTTTAATTTCTTATGAATTATCATTATCAAAATTGTCAGAAAATTTTATATTATAATTAGTTATGTTATTAAATGGCTGTGCATCAGAAATGACATATATGGAGAGTTTATTGTTTTGTGATTTGGATTCTGATACTTACTTCTGTGATGTAACACATACAGTAATATAAAATTGGCAGATTTAGTGGGTGTATTCAGAAATGGCATTGACTGAAAGTTAGTATTTGCTAGCATTTTTATTAAAAAAAAGAGGAAAAAAGGAAAGAATTAACTGAGGAACCTGGATAAACAGCTACAAAGAAGATATGGAACTAAATTAACATTCTGTTTTTTTTTAAAGATGTAATGTAATGGGGTGTTCCTTATTAGACTGCAAGATATAAAGTAATTTAAATACTGAAGAGAATATGATTGTAGATAGATGACAGATAGATTGTTTGATTGAAGAGAATATGATTGTAGACAGATGTTTATTGAAGAGAATATGATTGTAGACAGACAGATGGTTGATTGAAGAGAATATGATTGTAGACAGACAGATGGTTGATTGAAAAGACTATGATTGTAGACAGATGACAAATAGATTGTTTGAATGTCTGTTTCATGTGAGAAAGGATGGAACTGGAAACCTATGTGCATACTTGCCTAATAATGGAATTAATTAACTGACATAGTAACCTTTATTTAAAAGATAGTTGGTAAGTGATGATAACTTAGTGTCAGTAAGTATCTTCATTTGTGCAAACAAAACCTTTAAGGCATGTAGAAGTTTGAACAAACCTGATTCTTTGTTGGAAAAGGATGGTAAACATAAGTAAGAGTCCTGGCATCTTTTCTCAAAACATACTGGCAAAAGTAGACTGCCATTTTGACTCCCACTCGTTACAACTTTTATGTTATAATTATAAATTGTACTCTCTGTTACTAAACTTCATATCTCAGAAGCAGTAAGGCCCAAATTACTGGTCTAAACTGAAACCATCCATATATCACTTCTGATGCATGGATAGTGTAGGAATGTTACCAAAATTTGTGATAATTATAATTCACCGTAATAAATTTCATTTGACTGAACCTGTTATCTTTTCATCTACTTCCTCTCTCTCCTTTCCCCACCTGTCAATGTGCCATTAAAAAAATATATATATATATATGCACACACTTGTGTGTGTGGCTAGGCTAGTGAATATAGCACTCCACTTGAGGCCTTCAATATATGGAAAACTCTCACTTATGATGCTGTTTCATCCAAAGCATTTCAATGGATTGTATAACATGCAACAACCAGCCAAGCTATTTGCCAAAATAGCCTGCCAAGCCAAACTTGAAACAAATTAGAGAACTACATGATTTTCAAGATTAATTTATTATTACCACCACTAATAAAGCTTCTAATAATTATAGCAACAAATTTTACACATATAACTTATTAAATGACGCTAGATGGCAGATCAACCTATAAAAGGATATTTGCTACCACTGCCATTATTACTAAAAAATGACTAGCACTGCACAAAATGTTAAATTTAAAAGACTACAATACAAAATTCCCTTATGTGCATTGGATTCCCAAGTTTCATAAATCAACTGTAAGTTTTTAGGTTCACTACTCCTTGTAGAAACAGTTATGCAATAATACCCCACAAGAAATTGGAGTTTTTACTTACCATTTGGCTTTGCAAGAATTATTTTTAATAACACTACTGTATTAAACATGATTAATAATGACGAACTTACCATTGAACACAACACTTTTGATTTTAAAAACTTTTTTTCTAGTATTTCCCCTGTTAGTCTTAGAAATATTTTAATTGATTATTATAAATAATACTAGGATGTATTAAAATGCAACCAAATTCAATAAATATGTATTTGATAAATACATATTTATTGAATAGCTTTGTATTTAATGGTTCTATTGGCATTGCCATGGGGCTGGTAGCTCCTGTATAATTGCAAATCTTTACATTATTTTGAAAGAAAATTAAGTAGCTGATTTATTCTTTATCATTTTATTGATTATCTTATAGTATTTAATGAGCCTAACTTTTTGAAGGACATAATCACATATTATCCTCTGACTTGGTACCCATTAATGATAAAGGTTCTTCTGTAGCTACCATCTGGATATATATATAAAAATAAATAAAGGTAATAGTACAATCAGCACTAAAGTATATGACAAAAAAAAAGGATTTCAATTTGAAACTGTTAGTTTATCTCACTGATATTCAGATATATCTAAAATAATACATAATAGTATTATTATTTTCCAAGGCTTCAGGCTAATTAAAATTTGTAATAGTACCAATAATATAATTGAATCTCTTAGATATCTGAGAGCTAACTGATGAGACTTGTGGCAGAGAAGAAAAATGCGGGTGATGCACATAATATAGGCTTCTGTATCATCTGATACAGAAGCCTATGGTGTATATATAAATAGTCTGTAATCAAGTCACAAAGGAGATAAGGCAAAGTGAAAAGTCTCTGGCAAAGAATGCAAAGAACAGCAGCAGAGACTTCTATGCTTATAGTAACTTTAGAAGGAAATGGTTAAATATCATTTAGCCACTTCATCATTGGGTTAACTGTTCAAGTTACTGACAAATTGAATAGGTATTTTGCATCTACATTCACATATGGGGAATTCTTTAGAGAAGGGGATGCCAGAAGTGTATCAAAAACTCTAATGGGAAGTTAATGATTTTATGATAACTGAAAATAAAGTGGAAGAGAAATTTCTGAAGCTAAACATAAAAAAGGTACATGGGGTGGATGGAATCTGTCCATTTATATTAAGGGAGGCAGCAAAAGAGGTAAGTAAACCCTTAGATATAATTATGAGAGCCCCTTGGATTCAGGGGAGGTTCCTATGAACTGGATATGTACAAATGTATTCGCAAACACAAAGGGGAATCAAAAGGAGAGAGAGAATAGTATGGGCACTGCTCTTCATGGACTACTGTTATTAGTGGAGTCTCCCAAGGTTCAATTCTGGGACCATTATTATTTTCAGTATTTATTAATGATGTCGATGAAGATATATCTGGTTTAATTTCTAGCAGATGATACAAAGATTGGATAAGTAGCTTCCGCAGGGTGGTTAATGACAGTAATTGGGTGAGCTACTGTAACAAGAGCTAGGAAAATTAGGTTGATGGGCCGAAATGTCAGTTGAAGTTTAATATTGACAAATGTAAGGTACTGCATATGGGTAGGTGTAATACCAGATGTGTGGTATTCCACTCAGGTTAGTAGAAGATGAAAAAGAACATGGGGTAATCGTGCGCAGAAGGGCAACCAGATTGGGGAAGGGAACAAGAGTGCTTTTACCAAGGAAGGCCTCAGTTCTTCAAATTGCAGCATCTGGAGACTAGGCACCCGTTGGGAAGTCTGATTGAGGTGTTTAAGGCCTTAAATGGATTGAGTAAACTAAATGTTGTTGGCATTGTTTCTCTTACTCAGACTACACATATGAGGGGTCAAAAATTCAAGTTGAGGAAGGATGGTTGTAGGATAGATATGTGAAAGTTTGCTTTAGCCAGACAGATGGTTGATTGTTGGAACAAACTTCCACTGTTATTGTGGAAGTGGGTGGTTTGAATAAATTCAAGGAAGGAATTGCTAGACAAATTCTTATAGGGTGCAGATGGGTGAAGTGTGCTGTTTTTTTTTTTTTTTTTTTGGCTGATGCTTTATAAGCTTGCTTTCTTGCATCTTTTGCCACTATTAATACTAAATTGATAAAAAAATAAATTTTCACCTAGCTTTATCTTGGAGGATGCGGAAGGTCAGGAAATGACCACCATATATCCCCAGAGCATATGGCCTTAGTTGCTAATGCAACTAAGGCCATATGCTCTGGGGATATGCTCCTAAAAACAAAATAACAAACAATACAACCGGAACGTTGTTCCGGTCTGAATACACCACTGTTGTTGCTACAGATAACATGTAGCTATTGTCTTGTTGGATATTCTGCTGTTGATTTTGTATATTCTTTTCTTACTTATTAGATTTTATCTATGCAGTTATTTTTCTTCCTTTTCAAATTTTGACATTATCTTCTGTATTTGCTTTTTTAGACTTGGCTTATTTCTTAACCTCTGTTAGCCCCCCCCTCCCCTCATCTCATGTATATAATTTGTGTATATATTTGTTCATTCTGCTATCTGTTGGATACTCTGCTAGTATGCTTCTAAATTTTGATAAATAATTATTTTTTTATTGCATCTTTCTTACTCAATTCTGTTGGTATATTATTAAGTTCACCTATTACTGTCTGGTAGTGATCAGAAATAGATAGCTTTTGCTGATTATTATTTGAATGTATTGAATGGTGCTAGCTATTATGATAATAATAATAATAGTAAACACAACAAACCACCCCATGCACTTGGTAACAGTACCAGCCGTGGGGTGAAAAAAAATCCTGTATAAAGGAGAAAAGGATTTTTTTTCCTTCATAATAAAAATAATTTTAGTTATATTTGTTATTTTATTATTATAATTTGAGGTTTCATTTTTGTTTATAGCTTAGGATTAGGACACGCATACTTCCCCCCCCCCCTTATTAACTAGCTTATTTTCCATTTATATACAGGGTGTATCGTAAATAGTGGTCCAGAGTAAAGGAGTCGGTACACTGTGTTCTTAGGTATCACGTACAGGAATTTCAGTTACTTTTAGTCAAGATTCTCGGAAAAAAATAAATTTCATTTTTTTTTAAAATTTCTGTGTCTTGCATCACTAATTTGCCTATAATTTCAACAAATATCAATATTTTTTAATTCTGTTTTTTTATTATTACTCCTGAATAGGTGCACTATCGTAAACAAATACATTCGACTAATTTAAAGTCAAAGGTTTTTAAAGAAATTCATTTTTTTCCTATTTCGATACTCATCTCCAAAAAGTCATGTGACTTTAGGTGCATATTGTCTAAAAAAAAATGTACTACACTGTCAGTGCCCATTAATTTAAAAAAATCATTATTAAATCAAGATTCTAAAATGGTACAACATTAATTGCTAACAGTTCAGAAAAAAAAGTTATTGGCATTTAAAACGAAAAAGCCAATAACTTTTTTTTCTGAACTGTTAGCAATTAATGTTGTACCATTTTAGAATCTTGATTTAATAATGATTTTTTTAAATTAATGGGCACTGACAGTGTAGTACATTTTTTTTAGACAATATGCACCTAAAGTCACATGACTTTTTGGAGATGAGTATCGAAATAGGAAAAAAATGAATTTCTTTAAAAACCTTTGACTTTAAATTAGTCGAATGTATTTGTTTACGATAGTGCACCTATTCAGGAGTAATAATAAAAAAACAGAATTAAAAAATATTGATATTTGTTGAAATTATAGGCAAATTAGTGATGCAAGACACAGGAATTTAAAAAAAAAATGAAATTTATTTTTTTCCGAGAATCTTGACTAAAAGTAACTGAAATTCCTGTACGTGATACCTAAGAACACAGTGTACCGACTCCTTTACTCTGGACCACTATTTACGATACACCCTGTATATATATGTGTGTGTGTGTGTACTGTTAATTTGTTTTGTTTTTATTTACCTTTCTTGCGTGATTAGCTTATTTTGCTTTTATTTTTATTTTTCATTGTTTTGCTTTTAATTAATTCTACTGCATATCGTAAAAAAAAAAATGTATCTGTTATAGCCTAGTATTTTTATATTTTGGCAGTCCTTTATTTCTAGCTGTATCTTTATTTCAAGCTTCTGCTCATCTGTGAGCACAAATTTTGCACAGACTTTCGTTTCCCTTAAATCTTCATGTGGAATTTGATGAATCATCTACTTATTCATATCTAACTAATCAGCCATCAATCTGAAGGTCAAACGACCATCACTTGTCACAATTTCCCAAACTTTCGTATCTCTGTCCTCATTTCCAGAGGTTTGTGGAAGCCCATTTCTTGGGTCACCGCAAACATCCTCATGTCTGTCTTTGATCAGTTTATACCATTCAAGCACACTAGTATGACTTAACATTTCATCACCATAAACTGTGTTTAATATTTCATTTCTGTTGCAGATTTGCCAAGTTTAAAACAAAATTTGATATTCATTTGTTGCTCCATTGAAAAATTGTGATACAGAACCTTAGTGCTAATAATGAACTGGTTGTTACTGTCAGCCTACTGCATACCACTTCTATTTATTTTCAAACTCATCGAACATGACTGGAACAGTACCTGGGAACTTTATTGTCACACCTTGAGTGTGTATAACCCAGCAGAAATGTAATCTTCTCTACCTTTCATGTTCACTGATTCCTGAAAAATAATGTTCTTGAAATTTTAGCTAAAAATCAAAGTGGCTGACTGTTACCCTGTATATACATGATTACATCCTTACATTTTAGCTGTGTTTTATTTTTAAGGATGCATGTTTGCAGTTTAATTTTATTATGCCACAACTGTTTCTGCAAGTTAAAATTCGGGATTTTATTATTCCAGGAATTGCACAATAATTCAATGTTAATATAAATTTACTGTAACTTTTATATTGATTGTTGATATTTATAAAGGGGAGCTCCATCTAACAATATTACTACATTGATGTATTAATATATCTTAATCACCATCAAGCTTAGGAAATAATCATTGGTTTCTTCTTGTTAAAGACTGTCTTTGTAAATATACTTTAGCTTTATAGTGCTTATCATTCAAGGGAAAAAAAAAAAGAATGAGAAATAACTAGTTCAGTTAGCTAATTGTTTTTATAAAAATGAAGTATTTACATTATGAAAATTATATTTTATTTTAGATTTCATATGGATCTATTCACTATGGAAAAAAAAATGAATGAGAAAAATTTCATATGCAGGTATATCACAGGTTTTTAAATATGGTTTGTGTGAAGGAAAGTTAAAGGGAATATATTTATACAATTATAGTTTTATCTGTATTTGAATTACTAATTGTAGAGTATCTTAATATTTCATTTGACTGGTGCATAAACAGAAGAGGGTTATGGCAACTAAGTTTTCATAAAATGGTTTTAGTATGCTTTCAGAGTTCTGTTATTGCACGCTTTAATAGCAATTTCAAATTGCATAGAATCAATGGCCACGTGAGTGGCCATGTGAACACTGTGACCATAAAACATCAGCTATTTTATTTTATTTCCTTCTTCCATTTGTACAGTCAGAATAGATATATGGTTAAATTGTGATTCAGTAATATTAATTTTGAAACAATTTCATTAGTTTATTGAATGTCTCATTATCTGAACTGATTTTATTCTCATTTAACATTTTGAAGTAGACTGCTAATTATTGATCATCGTCCTTAAAATTTTGTTATAGATAAAGGTCTCAGAAATGCAGATTATCATGAAGTTGTGGATATATCTCTTAATAGTAAACTTTCAGGCAAAAGTAAAATTTACACATTTTAACTTGCATTTAGCAAAGTATATAAATTTCTTAGAAAATTAAGTTCATTAATGTTTTTTAACAATAGTATAAAAAAAAAAAGGGAATTTCTGAAAATTTACCATGAAGCTTTATGTATTAAAATTCTCATTACAGAACTCTTATAGATGGGGATGATCAAATAAGAGACAGTAAGAATTCTCCCAGTGAAATATTTCATATAACTACTTTTATCATAAAATAAACTGTTGAAAGTATTGCATGTTAGTATTTAGATAATTTAAAGCTGTTTAAATGCATAAAGTTTGCATTCCAAAATGATTCTTTTTTTTTTTTTTGCATTGTTGTATTTAAATTTTATTCTGAATAGTGTGTGAAATTATGGATTTATATTTAGTGAAATTGTTATGTTAAAATTATTCCAAATTACAGTATTAATTTTGCTTTTATTTAGTCTTACTGGTTTAAATAAAATAATATTGTAATATATGCTATGCGCATTAAGGAGCATTTTTGAATCGTACAGGCAAATCTTAGCTGGCTGTAATCAAACACTGCAATATGATTTCTAATAAAAGATCTGTTGTAGAAACCTACAAAACTTAAAATTAACTTATTTTGAAAGCTGAATTAAACAAACAATGAATAAGTTTTGGAAAACAAAATGAGAATTAAACTTACTTCAAAAACTATGAAGTTAGTTTAGTATTTTTAAGTCTATAGTTTTATTGTTACTGTAAGCCTTAAAAGGGAAGTTAGCAATTCATGCCAATTTTATTTTCCTAAATTTATTCTTTGTTTAAACTTATGTTTTTGAAATAAGTTAAAAATTTTAACTTTTGTATCCTCTTGTAGCAGTTAATAAGCAGACATTAGTAACAAGTTACAAAGATGACAGTTAAGCTAGAAGTTATTATTTTTGTAATAATAACTTTGTTTTTATTACAAAAGTAATTTTAGGTTTTTGTAACCTAAAATGTAATAACTGCATATCAGTTAGTTCACAACCTAAAACCTAAAAATTTAAAAAAAAAAATTATAAAAAAAATCATTGTCAGTTCATATAAAATATTGTAAATATTTTAAGACGGGCAATAGTTACAATGTTAAGTCCCACAATTTTGAAGCTTTACATCCATTTCGGTTGTCAAGCTTCAACAAGTAAGCAGGTTAGTGCTACTGAAATGAATGTTGTTATCCATTTCTGTAGCACTAATTGCTTTTGAGTCTGTTGTATCATCTTCTTCAGCATTGGCTATATTTCTGTTTCTCATAATAGATATATCCATAACTAGGGTAATATATTAAAAAGTCACTTTCAAAAATGTAAAAAAAAAAAAAAAAAAAATACTGTAAACATTAAAACTTTTAAATCAAGCCTAGAAAATATAAAAGTATTGCACAATAGCGTACAAATAACCTAATACTGAAAAGCAAAACAACTACCCTGGCATGCACAATTGCTCAATGAGCGGTGCTGCATGTGTTAGAACCAGCAAACTACACTATTAACAGTGAATAGAAGTTAGCTGTCACTGTAGATTTGTTTGTTCCATTCAGTGTTATTACTGTAAAGTACTAAATGTTGATGGAATTTTGTCCATGTACACCCTCTCCATCCTATTTTATTATTTACCAACTTTTTTTTATTTTTAGATTTTGCAGCACCCAGTTTGGAAAACACTGGCATATAGCCTGAGTGTTCAGTACTAGTTTATTTTTATTACATAAACAGTAGCTCTGATCCCTATAATCTTCACAGAGTGAATAGTCAAAATGTTAACCTACTGTGATTAGTCTAGTTGTTAATTTACTTACTTAAGGAATAAAGGTTGCAGATTTGACTGCTACCCCAGTATGTGTTGTAATTGCCCAATATTTTTTAATGTGAGGGATAAATAATGCTTATATATGATTTCAGAAATTGAAATTTCCGTAAAAACTAAGTACAGCAGGCCCCCGTTATAACACGGTTCGCTTTACACTGATTCGCTATAACGCTGTTCTTATATTATAACCCGTATCTGACTATAACGCTGTCACAGATCACTATAACGCTCTTTTACAGATTACATTTTTGACATATTTAACGAAATCGTTTCATTTGATGGAGTCGATAGCTTGAAAATGAATAGCAAAACAGCATTATAAAACGTTTCCCACTCCGACTTGAGCAATTTTCCCACGCTCAGTGAAATTTTCTCTCACGCTAATTTAAGTACAGTCATTTGTTACGTAGTTCCGAGATCAACATTTTAAAAAATGATCAAATATATTGCTTGTAATATTTGCGTTATATGCATTTATCCGAAGTCTAGTTGGTCATCACTCAGTACAGTATTAGACATCGTGCGTAATGGACAGTTTACTTGAACATTGTATCATAATTCAACCAACGCAGTTATATTTTCGAAGAGCTAATAATGACCGACAGGAATGAAAATGCAACAACGTCTGGGCGCAGTACGAAGACTATAAATGTAAGAAAAAGACTGAATTTGAAAATTAAATTAGACGTTTTGAAGCGAATCGATTCCGGTCAACGACAAGCGGATGTGTGCCATAATTTAGGACTCGCAAATTTAACTGTAAGAACAATTATGAAAAAATAAAGAATTAATTTTAGCAGCGGGAAAGATAGCTGTTCCACTGCAAGCAACTAGGACTAGACCGGCTATTAGGATTGAAATGGAAAGACTAATTTTTTTGAAGATAATATTCCAATGCAGAATTCAGTAAAGTTAAATATTAAAAAGAGAGAGAGAGAAAGAGATTAGCCAATACGATGATCTAAAGAAAACTCGCCTAAAAAAAAAAAATGTGGAACCATTTAAAACTGGTAGAATAGATTTAAAATCCCGGGAGAAGCCGCTAGGGCAGATAAAGGAGCCGAAACTTTCAAAAAAGAACTTGTTAAAATTATTGAAGAGGGGTATTATGTCAACAAGTTTTTAACATAGATGAAGCAGGACTTTTGTGGAAACGAATGCCTAAAAGAAGTTTCATATTGAAAGAACAAAAAACATGCCAAGTTTCAAAGCGGCGAAGGATCGGTTGACTTTATTGTTGGGTGGTAACGCTGCGGGCCATTTAAAATTAATACCCCTTTTAGTTTATTTGGAAGAGGGCCAAAGTTCAACTCAAAATCCACACATTTTTCATGATTAAATTCATCCATTAAATTAAATCAATTAAATTCATTATTTTAATTGGAAGTTTGTTTACTTTTGAGACGCAAGTAGTTACCACATAATTATACGTATGTAATGCAGAATATTTGAATATTAAATATTTTGACCGACATTTGTGCATCTTTTCATTACCGTTTATTATTGATTAGGAAATATCCTATGGCACCGACCGCAGCTCACAAATACATATGTTACCTTATGGGAAAGCGGCGCTCGCTTAGCGCGGATTCACTTAGCGCTCTGTTTTTCCGGAACGAATGATCAGCGTTAAGCGGGGGTCACCTGTACTGTCCATGTACCATACTATACCATGAACATGTTCATAGTATATTACAAAATTCATCTCATAAAATGAATGATTTTATATATTACAAATACATTGTAACAATAATATACAGTCTAGGAATACATACAACAGAAATAAATTGTTGCATGGAAATTATTAATAGAATATAATGCATAAATTTGACATGTGTGGTGCTTTTTTTTTTTTTAATGCCAATCAGCTTGTTTCCCTCTGACCTTGTACGTATATAAATGCAGGAAAAAAATACAGATATTCATGTTATATTCAAATTTTACTTTATTTTTATATATTAAAGATGTTTGTCATAGTTCAAAAACTTTTGAAGGTGTGCTTCTTGACACCTAAGACCTTTTTTTAATGTTTCAGTTGCTGTTTTTATTGTATGTTATCAGTTGAAATTTAAATACTGTATAGTCATTTGTGGGATATATGCACTTGAGTTATATCTTGAATGGACTGAATCACAGCTTTTTTTTTTTTTTTTTTTTTTCAATATTATTCATCTGCTTTCCTTACTGGTACAATATCTTTTTTTCTGTGGTGTGTGTGTATGTGTGTTGAACATGCCATTAGTAAATTTCATTACTGACAGCATTGTTATTCTTATGTTAATACCACATTTATTTAAACCTTACCAACCATATCTTATATGTCAAATCAGTAACAGCATAACAGGAAATAACAAAACTTGAACAGGCGAAATATAGCCGAAGCTGCTCTTGCGCTATTAAACACCAATAACAACCACATTTATCATGCTTATAACACTCAAAATATGTTTAGGTTAATTTAATAAAATCTTTTTATAAATTTTCATTTTTTTTTTTTTTTTATAGTGCAAGTTTATCTTGGGCATTATGCTTCATATATAAGACCTGCTAATAACTAAAAAATGCCAGATCAACAGGACTATCGAAAAATGTGTATTTTACGGCTATAGAATACTTTATTTTTTAATAGCATGCAGAAATGATTGAAGCTTACAAAAAAAAAAAAAAAAAAAAAAAGCAAGCATAGTATTTTTAAGTATGCATGCAGGTTTTAAACTTATGTGTGAACCATTGCTTCATAAACACTGCAAGGAGAAATGACAATGAAAAATCAATATATTTACCTGTTGCTCTCTGGGATCAGTCCAGTTCCCTCAAAAGAATTATAATGAGAGTTTACTGTTATCCATATATATGTATACGCATGCATAGAATATATGTATAACTGGAATACATACATACACTCCCACCTAAAAGTTTGGAATTTGTGTATGACAACAGTTTTCATTAATTTTTTTTGAAATTACACATGACAGTGTAAGATTTAATATAACAAATTAAACACACTACAAAGTATTTTAAGATTTTTTAACAAGCATTGAAAAATTTACAGCAAAAAATATTGAAATGATTAATATTAACAACTATACTGATTTTTCATCAAAATACCCTCCATGAGATTTTATCACTGCCTTACACAGACCTGGCATTCTGGTGATTAATTTTATGATAGTTCTTGACTATGATTATACTAAGCAGTTTGCAAGATTTCTCATAAATATGGGCAGATTTCATGGACATGATGATCCCATGAAAGCCATTTGGGTTTAGGTCTGGTGATTGGGGCAACCACACCATAATTTTTAATACCCCTTCCTGTTGTTTAGTTCCTAGAAAATCCTTGAACAGCTTAGAGCTGTGTATCACGTCATGTCTTGTCGTAATATAAAATTTGTTCCACAAAGTTGAAGTCTAGAGGACATCGCCTTATGTTTTGCAGAATAAAATAGATATTCATGTTATATTCAAATTTTACTTCTCTCTTTTTTAAAATTTTAGCCCTCTGTTCTTAAAATTTCTTAATTTCCAATGATATCACCTACTCAGAAAAACAGAAGCAACCCCAGACCATGATAGAACCACCATCATGCTTGGCCTGTAGGCACTAGACATTGTGCCACCATTTTTTTCTTCAGTTGTGATTGTCTCACAAACTTTATGCTTGGATCCAAAAATTTCAAATTTGTATTCATCTGTTCACTGTATATTTTTGCATTCTTCAGTTGTTGAATGTTCATGTCTCTCAGTCCAAGACAACAGTTTCTTTCAATTTTCTGGTTTTAATAAGGGTTTTGGATCACTGCACGACTATGAAGTCCTCTAAGATGAAGTTTTACAGTGAGGTGTAGGCTTGGAGTTTCTCTGTTCCTGTCAATCTTAGTTCAGATTTCAGGTGCAGTATTTAGAAATATGGTCAAAAATACTCAATTGCATTTAGAAATATGGTCTTATCTTGTGCTTCTGTTATTACGTGCAGTCATCCTGATTGTGATTTGATGAATAGTGTACTCCTTTAAATTAAACACTTAGTTTTTTGCCAGTATGTCTCTTGGAATAACTTTTTTCATACAGAGTTATAATAGTACTTCTTTTTTTCGGGTGCCTCCTTAGCCAGGTGGGCAGGAGCAGCAGTGCGTAGCACACGCATCTTGATTATACCAGGGTTCGAGCCCATGACCACCAAATAAGAGGATGTGGAAAGGTCAGGGAATGACCACCGCATATTCCCGGAGCAATATGGCCTTAGTTGCTAATGCTCTTAAAAACCAAAACAACAATAACAACTTCTTTTTTTCAATACTCATTTCCTTATTTCTTGCCATGTTTATCATGAAACAAAAAAAACTTACACCAAACACTCTTTCTGAATGATGAGCGTTTGATTTTATAAGGTACAGCTCTTATTCCTCAATTTATATTATTACAAAATGCTCCAGAATAACCTACAATGTTCTACCACATTCAGGATTTGTCTATGATGTTCTACCACATTCAGGATTCATCTATGATGTTCTACCACATTCAGGAATCTTCTTGAATATTCTAGAAATTTCTTAAATATTATTTCAGTTTTTTGATTTTTATATATAATAGAAATTGGTAAACAAGTTGGTCCAATTTTAATAAAAACTTTGAAAATTAAAAAAAGGAAACATGGTTCCAAACATTTATGTGGGAGTTTGGTGGTTTCATAAAATTAATAAACTATGCAAGATTTTGTAATAACATGCATCTTTTATTAATGAGTGCAACGATAGAAAAGAAAACAAAAAGAAGTGAAAGAATAACTCAAATTTGGATAATTCCAGTTATTGTCTAATCCAAAGAAACAATATTTGAACAACAGGTTGCATGGATTATCCTTACCTAAATACTTGAAATGAAACTACTTCACCTATGTAAGGGTCAATTTGGTATTTTGATTTCTTTTTATGGTACACAGTTGCCAACTCTCTGGCTCTGGATTTACAATGGATCAATTTTTTTTTTAATCGATTTGACTTTTCGTCTCACCATCACAGCACAGTTTCTTGTTTTTTTTTTTTTTTTTTTTTCAAAAACTCAGTTTTTCCCTTTTCACAAAAATAATAAAAAACAATTAAGCCTATGTTAAATTGACTACTAATTTTCCAAAATTTTTTTATTTTCATTAATGAATTGGCCATCAGGTGTGCCACGATAGTCTATGTTGCAAAATGAAAATGTGCAGTAATAGTATTTGTTGCTGTAATGTGTGATATTTCATCAGACTTTGTGGTGTGAAGATAATTAACAATGTATTTTAGTAAGATGCCAAAGAAACATAACATAAAATTTCAGAAGACGTATATGCAAAATTTTCCATGTATTATAAGGGTTACACATAGAACGTAAGTTAACCATGGTCTGTTGTCCATATCCGGGACATGGACAACAATATTAATCTGCTCATTGGCTATGGACACAGAAAGCAGTTAACCAGTATCTGTTGTTAGTTCTAGGAACTCATGTTACTCAAAGTCATCACACATACTAGCATGTGTGTCTGAATTGAGTGGTAAGTACACATACAAGTAGGGTGCCAACTTTGAAAAACTTTTAATTATACTTTAAAAAAGGCTGATCATTGATTAATATAAACAGACTAGTACAGCAAAGACTACGGGAAAAGCCTTTCACAAACTAAGAACATTTCATTTCTGTACATTCACCATCTTGCTAATTCATTCCTCCATCAGTGTACAGCAGCAACACTGTATCCTTTACTGTTGACAGCCAGCAAGCTTAAACTAAAATTCATTACAGTAAGCAAGTGTATAAACACAACCAATGATGACCAATCCTGACATGCTGTTACATTAAGCATCTTGAAGGTGCTAGTGACTGGAAAGCAGACCCCCTATATTCTACATGTAGACACTCTAAAATCTAAACATGGTAACGTTTGCCTTGTGTACTGTTTGTAGATGTGATATTTCAAGCAGAGGAATAATAATGATAAGAATGATAATGTACAATATACAAAGAAATTCAAAAATTGAGGTTGCATTTCATGGTGACAATTGCCATACATGCCAAATGATTATTTGCATCTATTGTCTCATAGAACATAATTTTCCTCTTGATCATGCTGATTATGCAGGCATTCGGAGAGGCTATTCAGAAATATGTTTCCCAATAGCAAAATATCAAATAAATATGGTTCTGGAAGGAACAAAAGCAAGAGGCATTGTTAGTGAAAAAAGGTAGTAATGGCTCTGAAAAATGGACCATTTTCATTTGCTACAGATGGCACTAATCAGAGTGATTCCAAGTTATATCTCATTGTGATATAACTTTTGTTATTAAAAATTGTCAAGTTAAAAGCAGCTTACTTTCAGTGCCAGCACTGGAAGGTGATTTTATAGGGTATAACATTAAGCATCTTCTGAACAAAAGCAAAGTGGGTTTCCTTCAAAAAACTGTCTGGCACTTAGTGTTGACAATGCACCTGTTATAGTAGGTCTAAAAGCTGGAGTAACAAGGGTATTAAAAGAGGGTTGAGCACTTGGTAATTAGCCATTGTCATCTTATTGATTTGTGTACTGAAAAAGGCAGCTGGATGCCTTCCTGTGATAGTGGATGAATACTTGGTGAAAGTTTAACTGCTATCTAGAAAGAAGTGTTAAAAAGATAAAATGGTGCATGCCACTGAAGTAAAAAAAGATTTTGAAGTGTGTGTTAAATGTATTACTACATTGGTAGAAGAGCAGCAACCTTTGACAAGTCTGTTTAAAGAACAAGAGGTTAGAAGTGGTCAGAAAAGCAATATAAGCCCTTTTCAGAGTTACCAAATTGATAAGTGCAGTAAGATATCACTAGTAAGTGCACTGACTCCTGTTCAAATCCAGTTCGTGATCCAAAAGTCATGAAAGAAGACAAATTGATGAACTCGAGAAAAAGAATTTTTTAAGTAAAGTAAAGCAATACTTTACTAGGTGGCAGATGACTCTCATCAACCAGTGCAATACCACCACTTTGCTTATTGGAGGCTTGAAGTGGTGGAACCCATGTTTATTCAACAGAGCTAAGTTCAAATCAACCCTCCCCCATTTCTTCCTTCATGCAGTATGACTGATGTCTTTTGAGGTTACGATGAACACCATGGCGAAATCCAAACTTCCTTACATTTTGAGAGTACAGCTCTAAAATGATGTTAGCAGGCCAGCCTCTAGTCAGTACACTGGACCAAACCTATTGGTAACTCTCTAGGAGGCTTTCGGATCAGCTAATGTATAATCTTGCTACCTCTGTTCTGCCAGATAGTGACTAAAGGGAGTCCGAGTAGTGTGTATGTGGGGACATTGGCAAGGCTACGTTATGTGAAAGGTCTGGGTATATTCTTACCACGTATACGCCATATCCAAAAATTTCATGACTTCATACAGCATGTCCCCCCCCGCGACACTTTTTCCTACTGTTGAATACACCATGAATTATCAAACTAATAGAGCAAACTTATCTGCAAAAAGATCTAAACCTCCTAACATTTCCTAGTTCATTTCACAAATATACTATGATCTCAGTTCTACTCTCATTGATGTCCATTTCCACTTACAGTCTGCTAAACCCCATGTACTTTTTCTGACAGAATCACAGTTGCTCAGATTATTTGCTGTATGATTCCTTTCACCTCAAAGTTGGTACTTGTGCATATGTCCATTCCGATTTTCCCTGTCAGAGACTTGATAATTTGGAATCTCCTCTTTTAGATTTTCTCTGGCTTAAAATCTCTCTACCTCATTGTGTCAAATTCATCTGTTGTCTCTACCATTCTCCCAACTTCACCAATCACTTGGAACTCTTTTGACTTCCTCTCTTTGCAACTTGACATTCTCCAGTCCAACTTTCCTAACAGTGAGGTAATTTTCCTTGGTGATTTTAGTGTTCACAACTCCTACTGGCTTCCATTTTCTAGTAATACAGACCCAGCTGGTTGTGATGCTGAGGCTTTTGCAATTACTAATGACCTCGCACAGATTGTTCATTTACCTACCAGAATATCAGACAACCCTACCCATACAGCAAACATGCTTGATCATTTTCTCACAAACAACCTTTCTAAATACATAGTCAAAGTGAGTGAGTGATCCTTTAGGGTACCTCAGATCACAACTTGGTGATTGTCTCTTCTCCAATGGAGCCTTTATCTCATGGCTATTCTCAACCTCGTGTTGTTTGGTATTACAAGAATGCAAAATGGGATGACCTGCAAGATTTCTTTTCTTCTTTTCCTTGGTTAGATTACTGTTTCAAAACTTCTGATGTCAACATTTGCTCAGATCGTGTCAGTGAAATTATTCTTCTAGTGAAATTATTCTTCTTTATTCCACATTCCATTTTAAAATCTTGTCCTTTATCTAAACATTGGTTTTCCAGTAAATGTGCCAAGGCTGTTCAAGAGAAGAATGTTGCATATTGTAATTGGCTTGTTTCCAATTCTTCAGTTTCATTTTCTGCCTACATCCAAGCTTGCAACAATTGTAAAGCAGTTATTAATCAGTCCAAACTAGATTTTGAACAGGCTAAGAGTAGAAAACTTGCTCCTTTCCCTAATGGTAGCAAAGTATTCTGGTCTCTTGCCAGAGCTACTGGCCACAACTTTTGCCCATCTGTGCTCTCACCTCTGTCAAAACGAGATGGTTATGTTGTCACATTCAGTCAAGGATAAAGCTGATCTGCTAGCATCCCACTTTTTCTTCCAACTCCTGTATTAATAACCTTGGTAAAACACCTCCCACCATGCCCCATTCAATGCCTCCAGTGGTCTTCCATCAGAAGGATTTTGACGAATCTTGATGCTAAGAAAGCTCTAGGTCCTGATGGTATTTTGCCACTTGTTCTCAAAACCTGCACTCCTGAATTTACTCCTGTTCTTTGCCACCTTTTTTCACTTTCTTATTCCAAAAGTGTTTTTCATTCTGCTTGGAAATTTGCTCATATCCAGCCAGTTCCAAAAAATGATGACAAATCCCGCCCATCCAATTATTGTCCCATTGCAATTACTTCTACTTTTTCTAAAGTAATGAAGAAATCAATTAACCGCCAACTCTTAAACTACCTAGAAACCTTCCATCTGATCAACGATCGCCAGTATGGATTACATCAGTGTCGATCCACTGGTGATATTCTGGCTTGTGTTACCCATTAATGGACAAATTAAATGGAAAAGTTCAGTGAAACTCAAGCAGTTGCTCTTGATATCTCAAAGGCTTTCGATCGTGTTTGGTATAAAGGTATTCTAAACAAGCTTCCATCTGGTTTGCCAACTGCTTTTTATAATTGGTTATCCAGTTTTCTCTCTGATTGCTCACTGACGGTGATGGGAAATGACTCTCTGTCTTCTAACTTCTCCACTAATGTTTGTGTTCCTCAAGGTTCAGTTCTTTCCCTCTTGTATATTAATGACCTTCTTCCATTGACTGGAAATCCTATCCATAGCACACGCTTCTTGATTAGACCGGGGTTCGAGCCCGTCACCACCAAATACGGAGGATGCAGAAAGGTCATTCAGGGAATGACCACCGCATATCCCGGAGCAATATGGCCTTAGTTGCTAATGCTCCTAAAAACCAAATAACAACACAACAACCTATGCATAGTTTTGCTGATGATAGCACATTGCAATCCACCTTCTAGTTTAAGAAACTTTGCCATGCTCAATCAGTTTCAACTTCTCGGATATCTACTACCAATTCTTTAAATGCCGATCTCCAGATAATTCTCCAGTGGGGCAAAGACAACTTAGTTGATTTCAATCTTTCTAAAACTCATTCCTGCCTTATCTCTTGCAAAAAGGATTCTTCTGCTCCTATGCTTAACTTTGGTGACACTCTTTCTAGGTGACTTCTAGGAAACTTTCTAGGTCTTTCGTGGTGACACCCTGACTTCTAATCTCTCTTGGCACAAACACATTACAGATGTGGCTCCCTCTGCATATAAAAAACTTGGTTTTCTCTTTTGCTCTTGGCATTACTTTTCTTCCAAACAGCTGTTCACTCTGTACAAATCGCAAATCTGCCCTACTATGGAATATTGTTCCCACATCTGGGGCGGTGCTTCCAAAACTCTCTCTGGCTTCTAGATTCAATTCAGAAGAGGGCAGTTAGGTTAATTAATGACTCATCTCTAACAGTCTCTCCGCTCTGTCTCATAGACTTACTGTTTCTGTTGCATGCCTTTTCTACAGATACTTCCATGGGGACTGTTTTTCTGAATTGGCTTCTATAATTCATGCTCTCTCTTTCAAAACAGTTCAAACATGTACCACCACCACCAGCAAACATATTTTTACTCCCCATCTTCAAACTCACAGAACCAACTTTTTATCTTCTTCCTTTATTCATTCATTTGCTGTTTTCTGGAACAACCTTCCTTAATATGTATTTTCTGAAAATTACAGTCTACAGAAGTTCAAGTCTAATGTCAATAAATATCTTCTTTCATCTTCTCACCCTCCAACCCATGCACGATACTAAGTACTGCAGGTTCTATTACCTGTCATGTTTGGGGTTTTCATAATAAAAAAAAAAAAAAGCATTCCAAAGTAGGCTGAAAGCATGAATGTTCTTGCTCATGCAGAAAGTCTCTTCATCTTTCTCTTTTCTGGTTTGAATAAAGCAGTTCGCTTGTTTTTGTTAAATGTTATGCAATGTGTGAAAATCCAAACATAGCTCTTCAATTCTTCAAATAGGCCTCTGGGGTTGGGTATACTCATACTATAATTTTTAGTGTTTTCCACCAACCATGGAATAAAACGAAAGACGAAAAACCCAAATTTTTAAAATATTTAATATTTACAATAAATGATTTACAAACAAAATATTACTGATAGTAATTTTAAAATAAAATAAAATAAAACAACTGTGATATACAGGATAATAATAAAATGCCGAATTTAAAATGCAATAAAATATACTGGGTTAAAAGCGCTAAAATACTAACTGAAGCTTTCAAAGGCTTCTGCCTTCTTTCTCAACAGTGTAATTTCTGTTCTGCGGTGCATCATTAAATACCAGCAGGTTCACGGTGCATCTCACGTGAACGTGTACTGTTCCCGTCAGAACCGGAAGTGGCTCGGGAGCATTTCAGGCAAAAACGTTCATCCCCTCCAAGGATTACCGCCTCAAAGAGGGGATGAATGCGTGTGCCCCTATCTCTATTTATATTTTTCTCAGTAGAACTAATTCGCAAGCTCTCGAGCCACGATTTTGGGACCGCAAGTGGCTCGAGAGCTTGCGAATTAGTTCTACTGAGAAAAATATAAATAGAGATAGGGGCACACGCATTCATCCCCTCTTTGAGGCGGTAATCCTTGGAGGGGATGAACGTTTTTGCCTGAAATGCTCCCGAGCCACTTCCGGTTCTGACGGGAACAGTACACGTTCACGTGAGATGCACCGTGAACCTGCTGGTATTTAATGATGCACCGCAGAACAGAAATTACACTGTTGAGAAAGAAGGCAGAAGCCTTTGAAAGCTTCAGTTAGTATTTTAGCGCTTTTAACCCAGTATATTTTATTGCATTTTAAATTCGGCATTTTATTATTATCCTGTATATCACAGTTGTTTTATTTTATTTTATTTTAAAATTACTATCAGTAATATTTTGTTTGTAAATCATTTATTGTAAATATTAAATATTTTAAAAATTTGGGTTTTTCGTCTTTCGTTTTATTCCATGGTTGGTGGAAAACACTAAAAATTATAGTATAGCTCTTCAATCCAGTTTACCTCACATCCATGTACTGAGGTCATTACTTATAGATATGTTTTTAGAATGTTATATGCAAATTTATTTTACCAACAGTTTCCAATTTTAGAAATTGATTACCATAGTAGACTAAATCAAATGGATGTTTCTGACTTAATCATAAGCATTTCTACTGATAATGTAATGGAGAGCTGAAACAAGAGAAGATTCTTGTCATTATGATCCAGTAAGGAAGTCCTTTATTGGCTGCATAAGGCTTAATGCTGAAATAGTACAATTTTCATCAATTTGGCAGTGCATAATTTTCAAATTTTAAGATTTTTTAAGATAAGTTTTTGTAAGAATCTACCAGACACTATTATGAAAGAAGAAAGAATTGATGTCCGTGGTCTGAGAACTGACAAGTGCATATGGAAGTATGAAATATACCAAATTTCCCAAATCAAGGCATTTTAACAATTCCTCATAACAGTGTTGAGCAGACCCGGAGGGGTGGGTGGCACCCCCATTTGGCCTGGGCCCCAGACCCAAAGGTCCCCCACCCAAATTTAATCTTTTGTATAAAAAAAGTGATTAAAGTTTCAAATTAATTTAAATAAAAATTATTTATTATATAAATGTCATTCTGTTTGTGAAGTAATGATACAATAATATTTTATGATTGCTTATCGGCTACTGCCCAAAGGAATGGGAGAAGATTGATGATGGAAGGCAAGGAATGAGAATGTATTCCCTGCCTAATTTTCTCTGAATCCCGAAGTGATTTTAAAAATATTTCTAGTTTCCATGTCTTGGAATTATTGCATGGAAACTCTTCCATGCAATATGAGACATTTAAAAATCGATGAATCAAATTGTCTCAAATAAATGTAAATTATGTGGAAATTGTGAAGCATTGTAATCAGTATGATAAATAAATTCTGTTATATAAATTAAAATTTCTTTTCATAAGTGGTGAAAAATCTGTTTTTTTATTTATTTATTTTATTCATTATATATTTCTCTTTAAAGAAGGGTTTAAAGAAAGGCATTTGGAGTGGGAGGGTCCATCACTTATGAATGGCCCAAGCCCATTCCCTGGGCTTGGGCCATTCACTTCTCTCAGGTTTGTTTTTCTGACTGGCTGAAAATATTCAGCCAGCTCAGAAAAACAAAAACGGTTCAGATCTGCTCTTTCTGGTGAAGCTTTAAAATGCTCCTGACAACAGGACCATTATTATTATCTGGAAATCATTATTGTTATTATCTGGAAAGGTTGAGCAGATGGGCTGAGAGGTGGCAAATGAAGTTTAACATTGACAAATGTAAAGTACTACACATGGGAAACAGCAACCCCCAGAGCAACGTATCAACTCTGTGGTACTACACTGACAGTGGTAGAGAATGAAAGGGACTTGGGGGTGGTTGTGCAGGCAGATATGAAGTTCTCTGAGCAGTGCAGACGGGCTGCAAGAGTAGCTCATGGAGTACTGTCAATGATATACAGGAATTTTTCCAGCAGGGATAAGGAGGTGATTATTCCATTGTATAAGGCAATGGTCAGGCCACACCTAGAGTACTGTATACAGGTCTGGAGGCCTCATTTCAAGAAGGATGTAGAGCTGCTGGAACGAGTACAGAGAAGGGCAACAAGATTAGTGAATGGAACAAAGGGGTGCTCTTACGAAGAAAGGCTTAAGTTTTGCAAATTACAGTGTCTGGAGACTAGGCACCAGTGAGGTGATCTGATAGAGGTGTATAAAGCCTTGAATGGTTTAAGCATGCTCAATGCTGATGGGATTCTTCCTCTAGCTCAGAAAAATCACCTGAGAGGGCATAAATTCAAATTTAGGAAAGACAGATGTAGGATAGACGTGCGGAAATTTGCCTTTAGCCAGCGGGTGGTTGGTTGGTTGGTGGAACAGACTTCCATCCCTTGTGGTGGAGGTTGATAGCCTAAATAAGTTTAAGGCTCAGCTGGACAGGTATTTTGAACGAACAGAGGGGAGAAGTGGAAGTGGGTTTTTTTTTTGGCTGATGCTGCATAAGCTTGCTTTCTTGCATCAAATGCCTCTACTAATGCTAATGCTAATTATAAACAAAACTTTGATTCAACATTTCTGAAGAAGGCAAGGTTCTGCAACGGTATTTTTCTTAAAGCAATCAAATTCAGTTAATGTTTATTTAAGTGTCCAAACAGAAAAATGTTAGATAAGTTAATGTTTAAAAGCATACTGTACTACTAAACAATCCTATGGCCATATTTTAATATAAAATGTGTATTTTGCCAGTGAAATTTAATTTCTTTTAGTGCAGTATTGTGCTTCAAAAAATCTCTTGCTTTTTCTGAAACATGTTTACCTCTTTTTTTTTTTTTTTTTCAATCTGTTTTGGCTTCAAAATGTCCTGTTTTCCTCCTGTTTCCAAATGCTTGATCTCCAGATTTTTGAAAGACAAAACTTGGCAGCTATGATTGTGTAACATTACAGTTAGGAATACAATCACTGAAGAAGTGGAGTAGAACACATTCACATGGTATAATTCTTAGAATCTGTTAGTAATAAATACAATTCTAAACTTTCCATAGATGAAGTGCTTTCATTTCAAGTATTTAGAAAAGTAACATTTCTCATCTGGGGGAGTGTTATTTTTATAAATACTTAAGGGAAGATACAGTTTTGTATGCTTTATACTATGGATAATTTTTCATTTATAATTTGTAGTCTTGTCTTAATCCTTTAGTTGTAGGAATATTCAAAACTAAATGCTGTATGAAATTTGGGTGGTCTTTCATTGGCATTCTTAGCATCTTGCATTGGAATTAATTAAAAGGTTTAAAGAAAGCAAGTAACGAAAATTGTTATTATCATGATTTGTCTTTATTGTTAGTATAGATAATTTTGATAATGTTTAGCAATGAGATTTTTCTTGAAGTTTCTAAAGCAGTGAGTTAAATCTTTTAATAACTCTTAAATTCAGTGTATATGCTCACATCTGTGTATAAAGTTATATTGCAGGGTAAAAACTGCTGGTTAATACCAGCAGTTTTTACCCTGCCATAGCTAGAGACTAGTGTCAAGATTTACTTGTAATGTATTTTGAACTAGTTTTATTCATGAGTAACTCACATAAGTTGCATAACAGTTCCTTTTACAGTAGTTAGTGATACATATATGTAGAGTATTAATTTATGGAAATTAAAGTAGACTTTTTGTTTAACCTTAGGACACTCGCATGGAGTCTGAGATGTGAGGAGGGTTTTTGGGAACAAAAAAAAAATATTAGAAGCAATGTTCTATATATATAGTGGGTAAAATTTATTCATTTTACCTTCCTTCTAATAATTCATTTTACCATTCCTTCTAATAATTGGTTCACTTCCTCTTTAACCCTTTATTGGTTAAAAATTTGGCATGACAATGTAAATATATTTTCACTAGTATAATGCTGTTGGCTTAAAATATTTTTGAAACATTTTTTCTAAGTCACCTCTATTTATTAATTAATTCTTGTTTGACTTAGTGCAGTATTGAGAAGTTTCATAGAAAAGAAGTTGACAATCAAAAGCTCCCCCCTATTGCAATTATAAAATCACCATTCTGTTTATCTTGTATTAGCTTCCTATAATTTAAAAGAATGTTACTAGTATTTCTTTATTTCAAAGAAAGACCACTATTATGCCAGTAATAAAAATAAAAAAAAAAAAATCATCAAGGCAGCTGAAATACAAAATGCAGTAATAAATCACCACCTAATAGCTGAGTAGGTAGTATTCAGAGCTCTCTCTCAATAAGTAATGAACAAACTGCTAAACAAAATATTTTGTATTGAAACCATATAGACCAAAAAAATCCTAATTATAACCATATATGGCAATTTCAATAAGAATGATCTTACATTTCCAAAGTTTATCATAGTCACAAATTTGTCAATATATATATATATATATATATATATAATTGAAAATCATTTAAAATCAGACAAGAAATATCAGCCTTGTCTTCTGCAGCTGTGCTGTTAACTAATATGCACTATTCCTAAGAGTAAAAATGCAAATATAGCTCACCTACAAAAACTCATATCATGGTGATTTTTTTTTTTGTTTTCCCATTATCAGGCATTTCATAATCTTGAAATGCTTTAGTCCTGATGTGTTTCAAGATTATGGCAAACAGTTTGCCATGCTGTGCAGACTTATATTTTCTCTCTATATATTTAGCACAAAATTTAGCACTACCAAGCAGGTGATATCTATTCTGTCTGAAATCTTGTACTTTAAATTTATACGTTTGCACTTCCTTACATTTCACATTAATGAGAAGTTATTGTAGATTAAAAATATACAAGCTTAATGCACATGAGCTAAATATATTATGTGAAATTCTTATATCTTGTTTTCTGTTATTAAACTGCAGCATTTCTCATCACAAATTTATCTTTTAAGCTTTCTTTTCATGTCATTCCAACTTTTAATAACTTGTACGAATCTCAGATCTGCATTGCTATTGAATAATGTTCAAAAATTGGAGGTGGCATTCCTTAAACTTTTAAAAATTTATAATTCTGTTCAAAAGTATATGACTAGATTTATATCCATTCTTATCACATATAAATTCTTTGCCTTTTCTACCAATATATATATATATATATTATTAGTATGCATAATCGGTTAGATTTCAGCATATAGTTTAATGAATACTTTTGTGCAACGTTAATGCCATTGTAAGTATGCCAATTAGACATTATACGTGCCTGTATAAATATGTGTGTATGTGCTTTTCTTTTAATGGTGTTTTGACATATAAGTATTATTGTGCATACAAATCTGGTAATCAAGTTAGCCCAACAAGGTTATCTTAATTATAGGCCATGCTGAATTAAGATAACCTTGTTGGGCTAACTTCATTGCCAGATTTGTATGCACAATAATACTTATGTCAAAACACCATTAAAAGAAAAGCACATACACACACACACACACACACACACACACATATATATATTCATTTTGAGTTGGCATCTGTAATTCAGCCACTTTCTTCTAAACTTCTTGGAACAGCTTGCAGCCACCGGCTTCAGTCTATTCATCGTCTAACTCCATAATTTCCAAAACAGTCTTTCTTGTTTCTTTCTTAAATATTGAATTTTACAGAAACAGTTATCAGGGAATAGATATTAACTAATGATGCTAACAAATTTTCTCTTGCTTCTAAACTAATCCATAATGATTAAGCCTTTTGGATGGTTTGAAATTAGCAACTTTTCCTTTTTTGATTATGTATTTTTGTTTTGCATTATGACAAAAAAAAAAAAAAATCGTTATTCTTTTATTTAAACTTCTTCACTTGCAATACAATTTACAAAGGCCACTAGAAAAGGTTATGAATTTTAGAACATAGTTCCAAATAAGATTAATTTCAAATAAATTTTGAAAAAGTGAATTAAATCTGTTAAATGTAAAGTTATGTTATATGTCTCTCATCATAAACTAACACTTTTGTCAGAAGTGATAAAATAGTTAAATTGTAATGGACTGTTTATTAGTTACTGTTTCAATGAATTGTCATATAATGAGAATTTGGTTGATTTTATTATCAAGTCATTATTTTATTTTCATGTACATTTTTTTTTTTTTTTTTTTCAATTTATAGTCTTGTAAAAATAATTTTACAGTAAAATATTCCACTTATCACAGTGTAATATACTGAGGAATATTTTAAAATGTAATTCACAAAAAAAAAAAAAAAAAATCTTTCACAAGTACTGAGCGTCTAATGATGTACTTTGGAAATGAGCAATTTCTGAAATCTTTCATACAGATGTGATACAGAAGGCGAGGATCAGTTTAATTTGTATATCTTAATTGAATTGTTCAATAGGTTAGGAGATTATAATATGTAACTGGAAGCTATTGATTTTTTTTTTTGCATGTGTACATTTAGAGAAGTGAAATTTTGGCATGTGATATTCTTTACATTGCATTTAAAATGAAGAAAACAGAAAAGGAAATTAACTGAACATTAATTCAGGTTGAGTGCATGTCGTTTAGTGAAGTGAAAGACATAAATATGAATTGCTTTGATCCTTGTTTTTCTGAACTGTTTAATAGCAGTGAAAGTTAGCAATTCTGGTGTGTTGTTGTTGAACATTTCCTTGAGCCAGTGGTTTTGGTATTAGTGTGATATAGTGTAAGTCTCAGGCATATGTTAGTTTGCATGTGCCTTGATCTGTTGCAAGTGATCCCTGTGGGATTGGTTGGATTGTCTGTAAATATCCCTCAAGCCAAGCTGTTGTATAAATTAGAAGTGATTCTTCCCCTTTAACCATTCTGTACACACATCGACTAGATCATGGCAATGGTTGTGACACTGTCCTTTTCTTGTTACGGCAGATGTGTATTCTATGTGGCATCCTAGCCAATAATGTAGTCGTGATGTGGCTTTATTGGCAAGGATGCAGTTCTTTGTAATTTATGACTCTCGTTGTACAAAATAAACAAATTGAGAAATGTTATATATTTTGTGAATATATCATTTTATTTTCTATTAGGTATGATTCAATTGATATTCCCATATTCAAAATAACTTAAAAAAAAAAATAGAGAGAATTCTAAAAAAGACAATTCCAGAGCTTGGAATTCCCATGACTTGTATATAAAATTTAAAAAAAAGAGGACAAAGTCATTCCTATTTATTAAAAGTAGTAACGACCAATTTTAACGCCTATAACCAGTGCATTGTGATTACTCTACACAGAAGTAGGCATTTATTTCAGTCACTGGCCATATAGTGTTTTCCAAAAAAAAATATAATAATAAAATATTTAATAATGGTCTTCTGTAAATAGACAACATATTTGGCATATACAAATAGAGTAACATAAAAAATTAATTTAGGCAGAAATGTATTTTATTGGAATGAGAAATGCAAAAAAACAATAAAACTGCACAACAAAAATGATTTACAATGTAAAATAAAGCAACACACAGGAAGATTACAAGAATAAACATTTAAAAGAACTTTGCAAATATAAAAATATATTAATTTTGGTAAGACAAGAATGCTAATGGAAGCTCATGACATAAAAAGAGAAGAAACAAAACTAACAAATACTAACAGTAATTTGCTGCAAAGTTTAACGATGACTTGACCCCCTGTTTTCTACTGAAGAGATAAATGTAATAATTTCATTCGCAAAAAAAAAAAAAAAAAACTTTCCAATTTTTAGTCATTCTGCCATGCCATTTAACTAAATCAATAGGAAAAATGACAGCATTGTTGTTTTAACCCAGTGATGGTGGTGCCTCATAATGTAACAAAAATGTCAAAGTTGCACACCTTTTTAATTTCTGGAAAATGTTTTTTTTTTTTTTTTTTTTGTAATTTTGCTTGAACAGTGACCAATATTTCATTTTTTTCTTAATGGATTGCAGTGCTTTTCAAGTTTTAATAAGACATTTAAAATTTTATAACATTCTATGTGTTTTACACTTATCTTCAAAATAAAAAAAACAACTAATTCTGCAGAAAATTACAAAAAATGGTCTGGGTAAAATAGAAACATAGCCCTAAGATCCTTCCATTTTTCAGTTTAAAAGATGATTAATGCATGAAATTTCAAACATGCATATATTTCAGCTTATTATGTGTATAAATATTATTAAAAAACTATAATTATATATTCAGTACTAGTTTAAAATAGCAAAAAACTTAATTTACAGTACTCACCTCGTATAATCCGTTTTGGTGTAATGAAAATTAAGGAAGAAGCATGGTTGTGTGAATTAGAAACTTAAATGATATAAATGGAACATAAATATTGTGTGGTTGTAATTATAATTACAATCACATGATATGTGGTTGTAATTATAATCATACAACCACATATCATAATTACATTAAATGTAATTATAACTACAACCACATATAATAATATCATAATTACAACCACACAATAGTTATGTTCAATTTATATCATTTAAGTTTCTAATTCACACAACCATGCTTCTTCCTTAATTTTCATTACACCAAAACTCATTATACGAGGTGAGTACTGTAAATTAAGTTTTTTGCTATTTTAAACTGTCTTCAACATAATGAATGCCTAAATTCATCATATTCAGTACTATTACTTCCGTTTTCAGATTTTTTTCAAATTTGGTGCACTTCACAACACATATGAAATTTATGTATGTTGTTTAAGACAGAGGGGCATCCATCTCGAGGGAATATTGAGTTTTGTGTTCTCTTCTGTACTATGTGAAAATAATAATAAATAGTTGCAAAGACAATGGCAGTCACACGACAGGTTCTTGCATGCAATTTATACACTGAGTGATCACTGAATTATGACCACCCTTTCGAAAAGTGAATGCGACCCATTGACCACGTGAGGTACGAGAGTGCACAGTTAGTTGACCTACGTAGCATAGATAAGGTGTCAGTGGTTCAGTAGGTAGTAAAATTCTGAGCGTGATGGGTAAAAGGGCAGAATGTAAGAGCTAGATGAGCTGGTGCCTCAATTTCCCAAATGGCTGAACTGTTGGGGTGTTCGAGAGCCGCCGTAATTGAGGTTTACCAAGACTAGCGTCAAAATGGTCAAACAATGTCAGCGAAAGGTTGAAGTTAGAGGCGAGTGCCGGGTCTGATGACGCAAACAGACAGCACTGTTCAAGAGTTGACTACCCAATACAACACAGGCCAACCCAGAACAATATTTGCCATGACCATGTGTTGCACATATGGGCTATACCAGCAGACGACGCCTACAACATCTTCTCCTAATCAAAGTTATTCAGCTTAAAAGACTCACCTGGTGCAAAGAGCATGCAAGTTGGACATTAGAAGACTGGAAGGTGTGCTGGTTGGATGAGTCACGTTATTTACTCCACACCATGGATGGTCGTGTACAGATTTGGCATCAACAATATGAGGCTCTTGATCCATCATGCATGGTATCAAAAGTGCAGGCTGGTGGGGCATGTTTCACTGGCAGGAACTTGGATACCTGGTGCATTTGGAACAACATATCACTGGTCTTTGCTATCATCAACTGCTTGATGACTGTATACACCCCGCTATTTACACTTTTTCCCGAATGGCAATGGTGTCTTCCAAGATGACAATGCACCGGGTCATCGGGCACTTGTTGTGCAGGAATGGTTTGAGGAACAGAGTTCTGACATCCAGCATATCGATTGGCCTCCGAACTCCCCCAATATCAATCCCATGTGGGACACTATGGAAAGGCATATCTGGCATCTGGATACACCAATCACCTCCATACCTGCATTGCTGGCCTCATTACACACAGCTTAGTTGGCCATACCTCCCAAATGCTTCCGACATCTTGTTGAATCAATGCCACGTTGGATAGCTGCTGTACTGAGCAGCTATCCGACATGGCATTGGATAGCTGCTGTTCTGAGGGCAAAAGGGAGGACCTACGAAGTATTAGGTAGGTGGTAACAATTCAGTGATCATTCAATGTATATGAAAACAGTACAAAATCTCATCAGAAACTATGGCAGTAAAAGTCTTATATGGGAGGGTACAAAAAAAGTTTTAATTTTTTTCATTAATTAATAATGAATGTGGAAATTAGGTAACCTGTCACCACCATTAGGTTGACTGCAATCTGGGGGTCGTTGCCATTCTTACAATTCTGACTACTGGTTTATGTTCCTCATTTTAGGTCAATTTAGACCTAAGTAGTGATTTGTTAACTTTCATTACAGAAAATGTTTTCCCAAATATGTATTCAGATGTAAACAATGCAACCATCTTCCACACACTTTTTTTTTTTTTTTTTTTTTTTTTAATGAGAATTCCAAGCATGAAAGGTGTTACTACCTGTACTACTTAGTACCTTGCATGATTTGAACACTAAGACAAAATGTAATTGACATTACATTTGAATTTCTGTACATTGTAATTTTCAGGAACAACGTGTGGAGGAAGGTTGTTCAAGAAAACAAAAACAAGAAGGAATAAATGAGGAAGAGGAAAAGTTGGTTCTCTGAGTTTGGAGTTTGATGCTGACTGCTTGTGTCATATGTTTGAACTGGTTTGGAAGAGTGGAATTACAGATGCCAATTCAGAAGAGCAGTACCCATGGAAGTATCAATATAAAAGGCATGTAGCAGGAACTGAACATCTGTAAGACAGAGGGCAGAGTGACTTTGTTAGAGATGGGTCATTAATTAACATAAATTCCCTCTTTTGAATGGAATCAGCAAGGTAGAGAGAGAGAGGAGGACCAAGTTTTAGAAGGATTGAAGTTAAATAAATTTTATTTTTTAATTGAAGAATTACCTGGCATTTAAGCAGTTGGTGGGTGGTAGATATTTAAGATATTTAAGAAGTTGAAGCTGTTCGTGCAGGGCAAGGTTTCTGAAAGTGGAATGTACCGTCCAGTCGGAGAAAGAACTGAACCTTGAGGAACACCAGAATTAGTAGAGAATTTAGGACAGAACACTGTCTAATGTCATTTTCAGTAAGCATTCTGAGAAAAACTGGATAAACAGTTGGAAATCCAAAAGATGAATCGCATGTTTAGAAGACCTTTATGTCAAAAATGAACAAAAAGCCTTAGAAAGGTTAAGAGCAACTGTATGAGTCTTTAATTTTGAAAACGTACAGTCATTGAGAGATGCATAGATGGTTGTTAGTGGTACTAACTTGAAATGCTGTGTTATAGATAAAACACACTGGAAGTCATTAAGGTGAAGAGCATCCACATCTGAAGTAAATGGAGCAATAAACATATCATTTTCTATGAATTTGAAATCTTGGAATGTGCTAGTAAATTTATCAGTAAATCAGATATTAACAAAATACAGTACTTTCTAAGATTTTTTTACTAACAGTAATTTGCTGCAAAACTGGAAAATGAGTCATTTCCCTGTTTTCTGTTTTACATGATTAACGTAATAATTTATATTGCATTACAAGTCAATAATTTATATATTTTATTGATTTGTATTGCAGCTTTATCATTCACAAGCTTCACCATATACATGAAAAATGCAAAATCAGAGAGCAAATCTTAGCTCTTGGTTCCCATACTATCTCCTCAAGGCCTTTCCCATACTGCACCATCTTACATTTGTATGGTATGGTAAATTTGTGTGTTCTGTTTTGACTTCATCCAGTCTTTGTACTCATTAGATTTGGGCTCCCATCTGCAGTCAAGTCATGCTCACCATTTTATTTGAATGCAATCCTAACTTTGTTATTCATTTATTAATGACTCAAATATGTTTTTTTTCCCATTGTTCTATCTTTTATTGATCCCACTGATCCTAGTTCTTTGGTGAACTTAAAACTTTTGTTAGTACCTCAAATAAAAATTGTAAATTGGGCTACATCTTTGATATTGCAACTTTTTTTTATTTTTTAATTTAATTCTCAGTTATATCCACAACATTTCCAAATCCAAAGGTCTCACAATTTGTCTTCACAGGCAAATTTTTTGAAGATTCTTCTTACTGGGGCATAAAATAGATAGTCAGCCATACTTCCTTAATAAATTTGTTTACTGTTCTTGGCAGTTTTGTATGTAATTATATAACATCACTCTTGCTGTATTATCATGGGATCCACATTGTTTGGGTGTGATACTTTTCTAATTTTTCAAATTAGCAAGTATTTGATCAGTCTTTTTTTCATCAGAGAAGTTTTTCATATTGTTCAGTCTAGTAATACTCAGCAACAGCAGTGGATCAAACAAAATTGATAGGGATGATAGCCACATTATGTTCATGTATGCAATCTTCAAACCTCCTACCAGATTCACCAGTGTAACATATTTCGCAATCTAGGCACCGTATGATGTAAACAAACTGACTTTGCATGAGCAAATGAATGGGAGATTTTATGTTAATAGAGAGAGAGAGAGAGAGAGAGAGAGAGAGAGAGATACTGCAAACTTCCTTCTTGAGCAGCTGTACACATCTAATATGGTAGTTCTGTAACATCTGGAAAAACACCACCAGTGAGCATAACTGGATTGAAAAATGTGATAAGCTTGAACCCACATTAATGTTGAGATTAACTGTCGCTCACACAATTTCCATTTCTGCTTGTGGCACTATATTTTTGCAGTGGACTCAATTTTAAGTGTAATTAAAGATATCCATCTCCACCTCATTATGGGTGCTGCTGTCCTACAATATGACAAGGTGCTGATGCACTCAGAATATTATTGCTAATGCACATCTTTTAGTGCTGCCAAATCCTGATCACTTTCTTTTTTATATATATAACATCATTTGTCCTGGTTGCCCCCTATCGCATTACAAACCTGCCATGCTTAATTGACAACGAAGCATCCTGCCTTAAACTTCTCATTTATGTTGATGATTTTGGCTTATCTTATCCTTGCTTATGTTCTGTGATTTTAACTTATTTTACACTGTCTTTTTATGTTTTTATTACTTTTACTTTATTTTTTGTCATTCCTGACTTACTTTTAATTTATTTTTACTTATTTTGTATATTTATTTTAAAAGTTCAGTTGACTGTTTCAAAGTAATATTTTTTTATTGATATTTGTTATAGTAGTAAGTTTTGTAAACATAGGAACCCAAAATGGATGACAAATGATGTTAACAGTTCAGTTCATTAAAAAAACAAGTATGATACATTTACAGAATATTGTGTAATTATGATTTGTACAAGCATTATAAAAGAACATGTATGTAGTAAGATGGGAGAAAAATAGATCATGAGAAAGCACTAGCTAAGAGTGGGGATAAGGTTGTTCTCCTCTTATGTTTCTCAGCCCTGGAGAGATTGTGCAGAGCTCATGGGGTAGATTTCTCAGCGTGGTCTGTGCTTGTTAACAGGAGAAACCACTTCTACAGGGATGGGATACACTTAAATAGAAGGGGTGCAAGAATATTTGCTGATGCCGTCGAGACAATGTTAGGTGGGTTGGAAAACTGCTAGCTTGGGGAGATTCACAGACTAAAAGATTAACAGTAGCTGCAGGTAGAGAGGGAAATGATTCTTGCCCTGCATCTATTGGAATGAGTAGCAGCCCGGAAAGCCAGTTGCTGAGGATTTCAGGAACTGCAGGGAGTCATGAAATAAGTAAATACATGGGCTGTGTTAGGGTAACTAAGAGTAGCAACAGGTGCATATATACTTGCATGTACACCAATGCTAGGAGTATAGTAAATAAATTTGATGAATTTGAAGTGTTGGTTAAGACATCCAAGGCGGATATTGTTGGGAATTTCAGAGATGTGGTGCCACTCAGATATAAGGGATATAGAATTGTAATTTGGGGAGTGCAATGTGTACAGAAAGGATAGACAGGATAGGAAGGGAGGAGGAGTTATGCTGTTAGTTAAGAAACAAATCTAAGGAAGTGCATCCAGTTGACACTGGATGCACTTCCTTAGATTTGTGGACATTGTACTGTCCATCTATGTCAATAGATGGACAGTGCAATGTTAAGTCAGTTTGGTGCATGTATAAGCACAGGGAAAGCAAAAATATGGGGGATTTTAATGGGGGATTTTAACTTCTCAGATATAAACTGGAACTTGTGAGTTGGTCACTTGCACACTAGCAAGGCTTTTGTGGATTTATTGAATGATTGTTTTCTACAGCAGCACATTAGAGTGGCAACAAGAGGGAGTAACACTCTTGATCTGATTATAAGCAATGATTATTCATGCATTAAGAATTTACAGATAAAGGAACCACTAGGAGGCAGTGATCACAGTGTACTAATGTGAGGTTTACTTAAAGATGTAACTACCATCAGATAGTTACATCTTTAAGGGAAGGGTTTTTGCTTTTGTAAAGGCGACTACAGTGGTCTCAGAAATTTTTTAGGTTCTTTATACTGTGGGACTGACTGATGATGTTACCAACAGAAAATTCTAAATGGGAAGTATTCAAGGAAGTAATTTTGGAAGCTACTAGGCTTTTTGTACCAACTAAGAAATACTGTTCTAGGTTTAGGCCAAATGGATGTCGGATGAACTAATGAGACTTGTGGCTGAGAAGAAAAATGCATAGGATGCACATAAATTGTTAGGCGACACAGAAGCCTATGGTAGATACATCCTAGTCTGCAATGAAGTCACAAAGGAGGTTAGGCAAGCGAATGCAGATCATGAAAAATCTTTGGCAAAGGATGCAAAGAAAAACAGCAATGACTTCTTTACTTATATAAACTCTAAAAGGAAGGGGATGAATCAGATTAGTCCACTTGATATCAGTGGTTTGACTGTAGATGATCATTCTCAGATAGCTGCTGAACTAAATGAATACAGGCACTCCCCGACTTACAAAAAGGGTTGTGTTCCATGGAACTTTGCGTAAGTAGAATTTTACGTAAGTCGGAATTTCACTAAATGCTTACACAGCACTCGCAACTATGCTTGCTGAATTTGATTGAAGCAAAAAATAAATGTTTGACAAACATGTAAACAGAATTATTTATTCAATTTTTTTATCTCATGCGTAGGAAAAATGACAAAAGTGTGCAATTACAAAAATTTCAAAATTATAACATTACAAAAAAAAAGGAGAGGGGACAGGCATAACATCAGCAAGTTTTACCTTTCGAACATTGTTGCCAGAGGTTGCAGAGGTTGAGGGCTGTGGAAATTTAGAAGGTTTTTTTTTGAACACATCACAAAATTTCTCTGCTGCTGCAGAAACTGCACTGGCGACTTCACTGCATACTTTAACGTTGTGGAAAACAGCGCAATGCTTGAACCTTTTAAACTACCTGTTGTTTGCCACAAACTTGGCTTGACGTTCGCCATACTTATCCTTAATATCTTCATAAATACTTGTTGCTTTTGCTTGAATGGCCATTAGACTCGGGGGCACTTGCTTCTGAATCTGATTTTCCATCCATATTATTAATAGCTGTTCCATCTTTGCTATGGCAACTGAATGCTGTTTTCCGATCGCTGTTGATCTTAAATGCGTTGTTCCTTTAACATGTTTTTTTATATGCGCACTGCCCTTTAAAATAGTATTCACTATTGAAGCAGCGAGACCTAATTACCATGCAATGGATGACAAACTTTGTCCTGCTTCCTTAATCAATTTCATCTTTGTTTCTAAATCAGTTTTGTTTGGTTTCCTTGCACTTTCCATTGGTCGCTTTCCCTTCATCATTGCAACAATAATTAGGAATGAAGAGAAGATTCTGAAAATTTATTTATGTTTCTTACACGATTGAAGGGAAACACATCATCATAATAACGTAAACACACACACATTTCCAGTTATTGGGATTATCGCAAATGCAATAGATCGAGTTTACTACCTGTTTATACATAATTATTATGCACTAACAGAAAAGCCCAATAAACCAGAAAGTGGAAATTGGTGCATGTATAAGCATGTTGTTTTAGGGGTATTGTTTTAAAATGACCTTTTAGAGTGACAAACAGCTTAGTTATATAGCAAAAATTTGAACTTCCAAGGTCTTGGAACGAATTACCACAAAAAGAATGTGTTATTGATTTCACATTGCGAAGTTTTCAAAATACCTCCATTTATTCTTATGGGATGCAAAAGCATTTCCACGATTTTTTTAAGTTTACACCGGCTGGCAAAAACTTACATAAAGCCGAATTTACGGAAGTCGAGTATTGTATAAGTCGGGGAGTGATGGAGAAGAAGGCCAGATGTTTATCAAACTCTAATAAGGAGTTAAATGATTTTATAATAGCAGAGCAAAGTGGAGAAGAAATTGTTTAAGTTAAACATAAGAAAGGCACCTGGGGTATATGGGATCTATCCAGTTATATTAAAGAGGTGGCAAAGGAAGTAAAACCCATAGCCATAATTATGAGGGCATCCTTGGACTCAGGGGAAGTCCCCACGGACTGGAGATGTGCAAATGTATAATTCACAAAGGGGGATCAAAGGTTGACACGGGTAATTACAGACCTGTTTTGACACTATACTATGTTAGTCTGACTTCTGTTCCAGGGAAAATAATGGAGTCACTGGTTAACGAAGCATTGCAGGATTGTCTAGACAAGACAATAGTGATAATTCAGACACAGCATGGGTTTGTCAAGGGGTAGTCTTGTCTGACCAATTTGATTGGATACTATGGTGTGATCACAAAGGAACTGGATGCAAAAAATAATTTTGATATCATATACTTAGATTTCAGGAAAGATTTTGATACTGTTGCACATGGAAGACTACTGTACAAATTGGAGCAGTATGGTATTAAGGGCAAGTTGCTACAATGGATAAAAGGATGGTTGAGTGGGAGAAGGCAGAGAATGGTAATCAATGCCTACTACTCTACGTGGACTAATATTATTAGTGGTATCCCTCAGTGTTCGGTCCATTGTTGTTTTGTATAGTTATCAATGAAATTGATGAAGGTATATCAAGCTTAATGTCAAAGTTTGCAAGGTTGTTAATAACAGTAACGACAGTATGCTACTGCAACAGCATCTGGAAAAGTTGGGCAGATGGTCTGAGAAGTGGAACTGAAATTTAACATTCACAAATACAAAGTACTGCTTTTGTGTAGCAGTAACCCCAAAGAAATGTACCAACTGGCCGGTGTTACGCTCGGGTAGTGGAGAATGAAAGAGACCTGGGGTTAATATGCTGATCTTCATATCTGTGCAGTTAGATATGAAGTTTTCTGAGCAGTGTAGGCTGCCAGAGTAGATCATGGGGTCTTGTCAATGATATACAGGAAATTTTGCAAGCAGTGATAAGGAGGTGATTATCCCCTTGTTTAAGGCAATAGTAAGGCCACACCTTGAGTGCTGCATACAGATCTGGAAGCCTCATTTTAGGAAGGATGTAGAGTTGCTAGAACAAGTACAGAGAATGATGACAAGACTGCTGAAGGGAACAAAGGGTTGCTTTTATGTTGAAAGGCTTAAGTTCTGAAATTGCAGCTTCCGGAGACTAGGCAACTGAGGCGATCTGATTGAGGAGTATAAGGCCTCGAATGAATTGAGCAGGCTCAATGATGATGGAATTCTTGCTCAGATTACAAACCTGAGGGGGCATAGATTCAAAATGAGGAAAGAGTGTAGTAGCATAGATGTGCGGAAGTTTGCCTTTAGCCAGCGAGTAGTTGATTGCTGGAACAAACTTCCATCTGTTGTTGTTGTGGAAGTTAATAGCTTAAATAAATTCAAGGCAGAACTAGACAAACATTTGGACCGAGTGGATTAATGAAATGGGAAGTTTTTTTTTTTTTTTTTTTTGTGTGGCTGATGCTGTATAAGCTTTCTTTTTTCCATCATGTGCCTCTACTAGTGTTAATTTCCCAAAAATTCTATCTACCGAAATTGAAGCCTAACTTCAACAAGTATCTTCTAATATTCTTTGTATTTGGGGGTTTCATAAAAAAATAAAATTTTTAACTTATGTATATAAATAATGTCAACATTAATGTACAGCTCTTGGGCAATTTGATTATCTGATTTTTGTTTAGTTTAAAGTGATTTTATCAAGTTAATTTCTACAAGTGATGCATAAAATAACATCCAGTAAATGTATACGTTTATGCAATTAATACTTTCTGTAATTCTTCCTTATGAAGTTAGTTATGTTATGGACTATACATTTATGGGGCAATAGATGGTTTAACAATATTAAGTAAATTTATAATCATTTGAGATATATCCTGGACAGCCTGCTTCCATTCTAGAATTTTGGTTTAGTACAAGACCATTTAGGATGATATATTTATTTTTTGATTGAATTTACGTTTTTAAAGCAGATACTTGCTTATTTATACAATTCGATTTTATGTAATTATTAATTTGTTTTTTTGAGTGGTGAAACTATAAATTCTGTTCCTCCCCCACCAGATATCCGATTGTTTCCATGTGACCTTTAACAAAGCAGCCATTGGGCCCCCAACTCATTTACCTGTGGAGGCAGACCTGATGGTATGGTAGTTTCACAACTGAATTTTTTACTTTTTATTTTAGTTGAATCTCAGAATGCAGTGCCTATATCTTAGCAAGGATCTGTGGTAATGAATCCTTAAAGATTATTCCATAAATGTATTCTGGAATTCGACACTATACTGCTAAAGGTATCTGGATGCTTACACATTGCAAATGCCCTTTTATTAATACAATGTTTAATGTTGTGTAATTAAGGTCCATCTTTGATCTTAATTACACTGTGCCCTTGCCAGTAGACTCTGAACAATGTTTGGAAACAGAAGAAGGCAGTATTTTGTCCATTTTCCCTTCAGCACAGTAATTAGCATTAGCATTAGTAGAGGCATATGATGCAAGAAAGCAAGCTTATTCAGCATCAGCCAAAAAAAAAAAAAAAAAAACACCACTCCCATTTCACCCCTCCGTTCGCTCGAAATACCTGTCCAGTTGAGCCTTAAATTTGTTTAGGCTATCAACTTCAACAACAAGTGATGGAAGTCGGTTCCACCAACCAACCACCCGCTGGCCAAAGGCAAATTTCCGCACATCTATCCGACATTCGTCCTTCCTCAATTTGAATTTATGCCCTCTGAGCTGATTATTCTGAGCAAGATGAAGAATCCCATTGGCATTGAGCATGTTCAAACCATTCAAAGCCTTATACACCTCTATCAGATCACCTCGCCGGTGCCTAGTCTCCAGACTTGGTAATTTGCAAAACTTAAGCCTTTCTTCGTAAGAGCAACCCTTTGTTCCATTCACTAATCTTGTTGCCCTTCTCTGTATCCGTTCCAGCAGCTCTACATCCTTCTTGAAATGAGGCCTCCAGACCTGTATACAGTACTCAAGATGTGGCCTAACCATTGCCTTATACAAGGGAATAATCACCTCCTTATCCCTGCTAGAAAAATTCCTGTATATCATTGACAAGACACCATGAGCTACTCTTGCAGCTCGTCTGCACTGCTCAGAGAACTTCATATCTGCCTGCACAATTATCCCCAGGTCCTTTTCATTCTCCACCACTGTCAGTGTAGTACCGCAGAGTTGATACGTTGCTCTGGGGTTACTGTTTCCCATATGTAGTACTTTACATTTGTCAATGTTAAACTTCATTTGCCACCTCTCAGCCCATCTGTTCAACCTTTCCAGATCCTGTTGCAGCAGCATAGGGTCAGTGGTGTCCTTAACAACCCTGCCAACCTTTGTATCGTCTGCAAACTTGGACATTAAGCTTGATATACCATCATCAATATCATTCATAAACACCGAAAACAACAACGGACCCAACACTGAACCCTGAGGAACTCCACTAATAACATTAGTCCACGTTGATTACCACTCTCTGTCTTCTGCCACTCAACCATCCCCTTATCCATAGCAGCAATTTGCCTCCAATGCCACACTGCTCCAATTTGTGCAGCAGTCTTCCATGTGCAACAGTATCAAAAGCCTTTCTAAGATCCAAATATATAATATCAAAGTTATTCCCTGCATCCAGTTCTTTTGTGACTACATAGTATCCAATCAAGTTGGTCAGGCAAGACCTGCCCTTAACAAAACCATGCTGTGTCCGAGCTATAACTGAAGTCTTGTCTAAATGATCCTGCAGTGCTTCTTTAACCAGTGCCTCCATTAATTTACCTGGAACAGAAATTAAACTAACAGGTCTATAATTACTTGTGTCAGCCTTTGATCCTCCTTTGTGAATTGGGGTTACATTTGCATATCTCCAGTCTATGGGTACCTCCCCTGAGTCCAAAGAAGCTCTCATAATTATGGCTAGGGGTTTGCTTACTTCCTCCTTTAATATAACTGGATAGATCCCATCCACCCCAGGTGCCTTTTTTATGTTTATCCTCAACAATCTCTCCTCCACTTTCCTCTCAGTTATTACAAAATCATCCAGCTCACTGCCAATGTTTACTTTATCTACATCATTCTCCATCCTGAATAACTCCTCATGCGTGAATGTAGATGCAAAATACTCATTTAGATTGTTAGCCACCTGAGCAGGATCCTCAACTGTTGAACCATCAATATCCAGTGGACCAATCTGATTCATCCCTTTCCTTCTTGAGTTTAAATATGTAAAGAGCTCTTTTCTGTTTTTCTTTGCATCCTTTGCCAAGGATTTTTCGTAGCCTGCCTTTGCCTGCCTAATCTCCTTTGTGACTTGGTTACAGACCAACTTATATCTATCATAGGTTTCCATGTCATCCATTAATTTGTATGTATCCCATGCATTTTTCTTCTCTGCCACATGTCTCATTAGTTCATCTGACAACCATTTAGGCCTAAACCTTGAACAATATTTCTTAGTTGGTATGTAAAGCCTGGTAGCCTCCAAGATTAGTTCCTTGAATGCTTCCCATTTTGAGTTTGCTGTTGGTAACATCATCAGTTGGTCCCACTGTACAGAATTTAAATACTGTCTCATACCATCATAGTCTCCTTTACGAAAACAAAAACCCTTCCCTTTACCTCTGATGGTAGTTACCTCCTTGAGTAAATCCCACTTCAATACACTGTGATTAGTGTGTTGAAGTGGGATTTACATTCTTAATGCATGAAGAATCACTACTGATAATCAGATCAAGAGTATTGCTCCCTCTTGTTGCCTCACGAACATGCTGATGTAGAAAACAATCATCCAATAAATCCACAAAAGCCTTGCTAGTGTGCGAGTGACCAACCCACAAATTCCAGTCAATATCTGGGAAATTAAAACCCCCCCATTATAAGACTCTCTGATTTACTGGCCCACTCTATTTCCCTGTACAATATCTTATTATACTCATCAGAGTCATTAGGCCTATAGCACACTCCTACTCTCAATTTTGATTTCCCTATGCTTATGTCACACCAAACTGACTCGACACTGCCCTGTCCATCGATGTCGACTGGCTTCACTTCCTTGGACTTTGTGTTTCTTAACTAATAGCATAACCCCTCCTCCCCTCCCGTCCTGTCTATCCTTTCTATACACATTATATTCCCCAAATTCTAGTTCCGCATTCCTTATATCTGTGTGACACCACGTCTCTGATATCCCAACAATATCTGCCTTTGATGTTTTGAGCAATACCTCAAATTCATCAAATTTATTTACCAAACTCCTATAATTGGTGTACACGCAGGTATACATGCACCTGTTTCTATTCTTGGCTACCCTAACACAACCCATGTGTTTACTTGTACCGCAATGACTCCCAGCACTCTCTGAAATATCCTGCATTTTGTTTTTCAGGCTTCTGCTCATTTCAATAGAAGCAGAATGCAAGAATCACTTCTTATTATACTCAAATGAATTCATAAGATTTCAATGTATTCTGGGGTTATAGCTCTAGGCAGGTCAGTGAAGCTTTGCATGCCCATATCATCCAACCATCGCTACAGTGCAATATGTTGCAGTGTAATATGAAATAGGAAGGAAAAAAAGAAAGAAAAACCCATCCTATATTGCTGAAAAAGTTTAAGAGGACCACAATTTTCCATATTGTTAATATACTACCTGGCATTTGTTGTTCCAGGAATGATGACCAGTGATCTTAGCCAAAATCACAAGAAACAACCACAGCTGCTAACAGCACCTCTACTAAACTTCACAGTTCAAATGACACACAGGTTCTCCCTGGGCATCCACCAGATCCCAATATGCTTATAAGATTGGAAAACCATGTACTATGATTTGTTACTCAATAACACAACTTTTGTCATGGGACTAATTATGAGTTGTGCACCAGGCAAGTCACCATTGCACATTGTATGTCATTTTTTTTTTTTTTGTTTTAGTGTTGCAGCACCTATAAAGTCTAATGCTGTGCAATTCTCTGCATATTATCCTTGCATTAGTATCATTTCCCCTGACTTTCTGTTGACAGTATTTGATGAGGACTTACAAGGTCTACTATAAATGTTTTAAGTGCCTTTTGGTCTCTTTCCATCAACTTCTGCAGTCTGCTGGAATGACTGTTGTAGTAGCATAGCAAGGTTTCCATTTAGTAATTACATCAGCCACCCATCAATTTGGAATGTTACAGTTTTACCTAAATTGAAAGAACAGTTTGATTGCTAAACCATTGTGTTGTCCTATAATGACTTCCCATTGGAAGTTGCTAAGCTCAGCAACTCAGACCATCTACTGTATTTTGTTAATTTTGCTTCTAACACATGTGAATGGCAGGCATGTTATTTTTTTATTCCCCCACAAATCAGAGAGGTGTTCAGATGCTTTTAGCACTATAATGTATATGCTTATATAATGTATAAGTATATACATTATAGGCCATTTGTTGAAGAAATAAGTCCCTAGCAAGAGAGAGAGAGAGTGAAATATAACACTGAGGACTGGTCGGGGATCTAAGTATATAGCAACTCCTCAGGTGCTGTATTTCCAATTGAGGTCTCAGGAATGAATGCTGAAGTGTGCACTTTGGTGCAGAAGTATTAATTTTTTTTTTTTTCGGGGGGGGGGGGACTGTTGTTAGGGAAATGGGTAACATTTTTTGTAATCAGGATAGATGTTATTTGTCCTTGAGGTTGTCACAGACATTCTCTCTGATATGCCAGACAAGCTGTACATGCTAACTGGGAGTCTAAAACGCTGATGGAACTGATATTCGGGTGACACTCAAGTCAAGTGGACCCAATTTCGGCGAAGTCCGGACAGTCTGTGACAGCCAAATCCTCTGCTTGCACCTTCACGATGGTGGGACTGTTAGTAATCCTGGGTATAACCTCCATGCACAAGTACATGGTGGGTGACCACCCAGGTGTGAACCAACGTAAGCAGGGGTCAAGGTGTGGCGCCCACACCACATGGAGGAACGCTGCCCCCTCTATGTTACCAGGCAGTACTAGGTGGTAGATGACTCTCATGAACCGGTGAAATACCACCACTTTGCTTATTGGAGGCTTCAAGTGGTGGAACCTATGTTTAGTCTCTAGAGCTAAGTTCCGGCCAACCCTTCCCTATCTCTTCCATCATGCAGTATGATTGATGACTTTTGAGGTTATGATGAATGTCGTGGCGAGATCCAATATTCAGTGATCCAAGATCCAGTAATCAATGGACACTGCTCATCGTGGACTAATGTTATTAGTGGAGTCCCTCAGGGCTCAGTGTTGGGTCCATTATTGTTTTCTGTATTTATAAATGATATTGATGATCGTATATCAAGCTTAATGTCCAAGTTTGTAGATGATACAAAGGTTGGCAGGGTTGTCAAGGACACTACTGACACTATGCTGCTGCAACAGGATCTGGACAGGTTGAGCAGATGGGCTGAGAGGTGGCAAATGCAGTTTAACATTGACAAATGTAAAGTACTACACATGGGAAACAGCAACCCCAGAGCAACGTATCAAGTCTGTGGTACTACACTGACAGTGGTAGAGAATGAAAGGGACTTGGGGGTGGTTGTGCAGGCAGATATGAAGTTCTCTGAGCAGTGCAGATGGGCTGCAAGAGTAGCTCATGGAGTATTGTCAATGATATACAGGAATTTTTCCAGCAGGGATAAGGAGGTGATTATTCCCTTGTATAAGGCAATGGTCAGGCCACACCTAGAGTACTGTATACAGGTCTGGAGGCCTCATTTCAAGAAGGATGTAGAGCTGCTGGAACGAGTACAGAGAAGGGCAACAAGATTAGTGAATGGAACAAAGGGGTGCTCTTACGAAGAAAGGCTTAAGTTTTGCAAATTACAGTGTCTAGAGACTAGGCACCAGCGAGGTGATCTGATAGAGGTGTATAAAGTCTTGAAAGGTTTGAGCATGCTCAATGCTGATGGGATTCTTCCTCTAGCTCAGAATAATCACCTGAGAGGGTATAAATTAAAATTGAGGAAAGACAGATGTAGGATAGACATGCGAACATTTGCCTTTAGCCAGCGGGTGGCTGGTTGGTGGAACAGAATTCCATCCCTTGTCATGGAGGTTGATAGCCTAAATAAGTTTAAGGCTCAGCTGGACAGGTATTTTGAACGAACAGAGGGGTGAAGTGGAAGTGGGTTTTTTTTTTTTTTGGCTGATGCTGCATAAGCTTGCTTTCTTGCATCAAATGCCTCTACTAATGCTAATTCCTTACATTTTGAGGGTACAGCTCTAAAACGGTGTTCGCAGGCCGGCCACTAGTTAGTACACCGGACCAAACCTATTGGTAACTCTCTAGGAGGCTTCCGGATCAGCTAGTGTATAATCTTGCTACCTCTACTTTGCCAGATAGTGACTGGAGGGAGTCCGAGAAGTGTGTATGCGGGGAGCATTGTCGAGGCCACGTTATGTCAAGGATCTGGGTATATTCTTACCACATGTACGCCATATCCAAAAATTTCATTACTTCATACAGCATGTCCCACCCACTCTTTCTTACTATTGAATACACCATGAATTGTCAAACTAATAGAACAAGCTTATCTGCAAAAAGATCTGAACCTCCCAAGGACTTCCTAATCCATTTCACAAATATACGTGGTCTCAATTCTAATCTCAACGATGTCCATTTATACTTGCAGTCTTCAAAACCCCATGTACTTTTTCTGACAGAATCTCAGTTATCGGTTGATTCAACTACTTCTCATCTCAGATGTTCAAATTAATCAGTGTATGATTCCTTTCGCCTCAAAGGTGGTACTTGTGCATATGTCCGTTCTGATATTCCCTGTCAGAGACTTGGCAATTTGGAATCTCCTCTCTTTGATCTTCTCTGGCTTAAAATCTCTCTACCTCATTGTGTCAAATTTATCTGTTGTCTCTACCGTTCTCCCAACTCCACTAATCACTTGGAGCTCTTTGACTTCCTCTCTTTGCAACTTGACCTTCTCCAGTCCAACTTTCCTAATAGTGAGATAATTTTCCTTGGTGATTTTAATGTTCACAACTCCAGCTGGCTTCTGTTTTCTAGTCACACTGACTCAGCAGGTTGAGATGCTGAGGCTTTTGCAATTACTAATGACCTAGCACAGATTGTTCATTTACCTACAAGAATACCGGACAATCCTAATCATACAGCCAATACGCTTGATCTTTTTCGCACAAACAACCCTTCTAAGTACACGGTAAAAGTGAGAGGTCCTTTAGGCACTTCAGATCACAACTTGGTGATTGTCTCTTCTCCAATGGAACCTTTATCTCCTGGCTATTCCCAACCTCGTGTTGTTTGGCATTACAAGAATGCAAAATGGGATGACCTGCGAGACTTCTTTTCCTTAGTCGGATTACTGTTTCAAAACTTCTGATGTCAAAGTACTCAGATAGTGTCAGTGAAATTATTCTTGCAGGAATGGAATCCTTTATCCCACACTCCACTTTAAAATCTCGTCCTTTATCTAAACCTTGGTTTTCCAATAAATGTGCTAAGGCTATCCAAGAGAAGAATGTTGCATATTGTAATTGGCTTGTTTCTAATTCTTCAGTTTCATTTTCTGCCTACACCAAAGCTCGCAGCAATTGTAAAGCAGTTGTTAATCAGTCGAAACTAGAGTTTGAACAGGCTAAGAGTAGAAAACTTGCTTCTTGCCCTAATGGTAGCCGAGCATTCTGGTCTCTTGCCAAAGCTATTGGCCGCAACTTTTGCCCATCTCTGCTCCCACCTCTGTCCAAACCAGATGGTTCGGTTGTCACTTCAGCCAAGGATAAAGCTCACCTGCTAGCATCCCATTTTTCTTCCAGCTCATGTATTAATGATCTTGGTAAAACACCTCCCACCATTCCTAACATGCTCCATTCAATGCCTTCTGTGGTCTTCCGTCAAAAGGATATCAGAAAGATTTTGATGAATCTTGAAGCTAAGAAAGCTCCAGGTCCTGATGGTATTTCTCCACTTGTTCCCAAAACCTGTGCTCCTGGACTTACTCCTATTCTTTGCCGCCTTTTTTCACTTTCTTATTCCAAAGGTGTTTTTCCTTCTACTTGGAAATTTGCTCATATCCAGCCAGTTCCTAAAAAGGGTGACAAATCCCTCCCATCCAATTATCGTCCCATTGCAATTACTTCTACTCTTTCTAAAGTAATGGAGAAATCAATTAACTGCCAACTCTTAAACTACCTAGAAACCTTTTGTCTGATCAACGATCGCCAGTATGGATTCCGTCAGTGTCGATCCACTGGTGATATTCTGGCTTATGTTACCCATTTATGGACTAATTCAATGGAAAGGTTCGGTGAAACACAAGTAGTTGCTCTTGACATCTCAAAGGCTTTTGATCGTGTTTGGCATAAAGGTCTTCTAAACAAGCTTCCGTCTTATGGTTTGCCAACTGTTTTTAGTAATTGGGTATCCAGTTTTCTCTCTGATCGCTCACTGAGGGTGATGGTAGATGGCTCTCTGTCTTCTAACTTCTCCACTAATGCCGGTGTCCCCCCAAGGTTCAGATCTTTTCCCCACTCTTTTCATCTTGTATATCAATGACCTTCTTCCATTGACTGGAAATCCTATCCATAGTTTTGCCGATTATAGCACATTGCATTCAACTTTCCATTTTGAGAAATCTTGTCCTGCTCAATCAGCTTCAACTTCTCGAAAATCTGCTGCCAATTCCTTAAATGCCGATCTTCAGGTAATTCTCCAGTGGGGCAAAGACAACTTAGTTGATTTCAACCCTTCTAAAACTCAGTCTTGTCTTTATCTCGCAAAAAGGATTCTTCTGCTCCTATGCTTATCTTTAGTGACACTCCGGTTTCTAGGCAAAATGATATATCTCTTTTGGGGATTACCCTGACTTCTAATCTCTCTTGGCACAAGCACATTACAAATATTGCTTCATCTGCATCTAAAAAACTTGGTTTTCTCTTTCTCTCTCGGCGTTACTTTTCTTCCAAACAGCTGCTCACTCTGTATAAATTGCAAATCCGCCCTGCCATGGAATATTGTTCCCACATCTGGGGTGGTGCCCCCAAAACCTCTCTCAGGCTTCTTGATTCCATTCAGAAGAGGGCAGTTAGGTTAATTAATGATTCATCTCTAACAGAGTCTCTCCACTCGCTTTGTCATAGACGCACTGTTTCTGCTGCATGCCTCTTCTACAGATACTTCCATGGGCACTGTTCTTCTGAATTGGCTTCTATAATTCCTGCTCTCTCTTTCAAAACAGTCCGAACATGTGCCGCCACCAGCCAAAATCCATTTGCTGTCCAACTTCACACCCACAGAACCAACTTTTCATCTTCCTCATTTATTCATTCAACTGCCGTTTTCTGGAACAACCTTCCTTCATACGCATTTCCTGAAAATTACAATCTACAGAAGTTCAAGTCCAATGTCAAAAAATATCATCTTTCGTCTTCTCAACCTCCAACCCAAGCACAGTACTAAGTACTATAGGTTCTAATACCTCTCGTGTTTGGGGTTCACATAAAAAAAAAAATTTAACTTTGTTTTAGAGGCAGCTGTCAAAATTTTAAAATTCTGTTTAAAATTTTTTCTAACATCATAAATAAAATGTAAAAGAGAACTCTTTTTTGCAATTAAAGCAGTGGTAAAGTACATGTGACTTACAAATTTACAACACAAAATGTGTGTTTTATAATCATTTTTAGGACAGAATTCATGGATGGAACGTTTTTCAACACTAGTTATCCTGTATAATAATACTTGGCTGCCTTCTTGTGTTTCTTGGATCTGTCTCGCTATTACCAGATGATTCTTACTTTGGCAGCATCATTTACAACTAAATTCAATGAATGAGATGCACAAGGTACAAAAAAGGCTGTAGGATTTATATTCCTAATTTTGTTCTGCAAGCCACTATGCTTACTACGCATATTTGTCTGTTATCATACCCTTGTCCACACATACCTTGAATATCAAATTCATAATCTGTTAAGAGTTCACTTAAAAGATAATTACATAAACCTTCCCCTGTAATGTCTGATACTGGATAAAATCCAAGAAATAATTCTCGAACTGCAACATCAGAAGTGTCAATATTTACAATTCTTACTAGAAATACTATCTGTTCAGTGTGACTGGCATCTGTCGTGCAGTCGAGAATTACTGAAAAATATTTTGCTTTCTTTACAAATTCCTTGATTTTTGATTTTATGCCACTTGCTAAAACAGATATGATTTCATTTTGAAAAGCATGGCCTAAGTAATGAGGTATATGACATTTAGCAGGTTGAGATTGTGTTATGTTATTGACATGCTGTGAGATAATGGGGTCAAATTTCACCAACATTTCTATAGTCTTTAAAAAATATCCATTATTTGTTTCATAAAATGTGTCATTTATCTCTTAAAGATAAACACTGCCCTGCTAAAAACTGGAATGATTCTTTCAATAATGGCTCACTATCATCTTTTTTTCAGATTTAAAGTACCGTTGTTGTTCTTGGTCAATTGTACAGTTGTTGTCAAGGCGTGTTTTTAATTCATACCACCTTTTACAATTTTGCATGTGTTTTAAGCTTGTTTCATGCCGCGATAAATGAGTGGCTAAATGTCACCAATCTGAAAAACCCTGACTATCTGTTACTTTGTTTTGCTTTAAAGCAAACAACTTGCAACAAAAGAAAAACACACTATTCGATTTTGTAGAATAGATTAACCAAGTTCTTTGAACTTTTCACCTTTAGGTAAAAGTCTCATATATTGTGATGCAGAAAATGATCTTCCATTGTTATCTTTAGAAAATTTCATATTTTGAGGCGTTACAGGTCCCTTCTGAATTATGAGTTCTAATAACTGATAATTAATGAGTTCTAATAACCAGCCAACTAAAAGGATCCCCTAATATCATATTCAGCCACCAATTTAACACAATTATTATTTTCTAAATTATCCTCATCACAGCTTGATTCAGGCTCTGATATTTCTTGGCACAATTTCAACCAAACTTCAAACTTGGCATTTGATTTTTCACCTTCCATTTCGTCCTTACTGTCTGAAATGAATTCCGAAGCAACATATGTTGATTCTGTCAGGTCACCCTCGTCCAACTTTACGAATTTCAGCATGGATCCACGTAATTTTTCCTTTTCCTTATCACTTTCATTCTTCCACTTGCGATAAAAAGCACCAGACTGACATTTTGTTTTCCTATCTAACATATCCAAACTTATAATAAAAATTCTTTGCTTACAGGGCACAAACTATTTTTTCTCTTTTCGAATGTATAAAAACATTGTAATGACCAAAACCTTTCTGTGCAGGTACCAAAGGTTTACTTACACTAAATTAAAATAAATAAGCACAAAATAAAACAACTACCCTGTTATGTTTATTCTTTATCAGCAAAAGCTCTAATCTAACCAGAACAGTTTCTTAGGTAGCATTTATGATTTATGCACTCGTTGTCCATCCACATACTTCTTACCTCACTGCTCACTCGGTAGTAATGAATTTTTTGTTGCGAAAATGTTGAAAACAGTTGACAAGAGAATTGATTGTTGGGTAAATATTTAAATTAATAACATTCATGCGCATTTCTCTCTTTATTTAAATTTTATTTCGGTTCCGTCAACAATTAAAAAAAAATGATGTAAAGATTAAAAGTACAGGAATAAAGGTCCATTCACAATGAAAATTAAACATAACATAAGCATAAAACCTTGTACCTATGTTATTTAATGAAACTATTCACAATGAATTACGTAAGTGTAACCTTAAACTTAATCATAAGATGTTAACATGAAAGTTTGCAAACTCCAAGCTTTTATGCTTTTGTTTGTGTGGTTTAAAACAAGACACACAATCGTAGAGGTTGTGGAAGTCCCATTGTTGAATCCTTCTCTGATTCAACGGATGAACCCACCATCGCGTGTGCTTGCATTTCTAAGTTTTTTGATGCAAAACACCTATCATGTATGCTTCGGCATTATTTATAACCATAAACTGCACAGCTATATCATCCGTCATCATGCAAACATCAATTTTTTGAAGTATGAAAGAAGAGCATGTTGTGTTTCCATGGTTACCAAATATGTTTACAGTCATTTTTATGTTCCCATTGTGAATGTTGGTGTGACTTCTTAATTTTATGGTAACGTTTGTTATGTTATTTTTATGTTTAATTTTCATTTTGAATGGGCCTTTAGAGAATACAATATTATTTATTAACAATGCCACATTCGCTATTTCATCACAGACCACTATATTAAAATAATATTAAATTACATTTTAATTTTATTCTTTAAAGTGCACTATTGGCCTCCTGCGTGCGTGCATGCATGCACTGCACTGCACACCCACCCACCAGAACTGGCCCCTGCATGGGGGCAATGATCAAGGGTGGAATTCAGGATCATTTGGATAGAAATGGAATTCTGAAGGATACACAGCATGGTTTTGTAAAGGGAAAATCAGGTTTAACAAATCCGGTTAGCTATTTTGACAGGATCACTCGTGAGCTGGATTTAGGGAATAATTTCAACATTGTTTATTTAGTTTTCAACAAAGCATTTGACTCAGTCCCACATGAGCAGTTACTTTATAAGCTGGAACAGGTTAGAACCACAGGGAAAATCCTTAGATAGCAGGATGGGTTCAGGGCAGAAGGCAGAGGGTTATGATAAATGGTTATTCCTCAGATTGGGTTAATGTAAGAAGCGGGGTTACCCAAGGATCAGTATTGATGTAAAGATGGTTAGAGTAGTTAATGATCACTGCCAAGCAGAGCTTCTTCAGAGTGACCTAGACAGACTTCAGGGATGGTTAGAAAAGTGGCAGCTGTGCACCTGGGGACAAGTAACCCCAAAATAACTTATACACTTGGTGGAGTTGAACTAAATTCAGTAGTGGAAGAAAGGGACTTGGGAGTTACAATGCGGGCAGACTTGAAGTTCTCCGAGCATTGTAGACAGGTTGCTAGGAAGGCCCGTGGTGTCCTATTGATGATTTACCGAACATTTGCTAGTAGAGATAAGGACATCATAATCCATTATATAAGGCTACTGTTAGACCACACTTGGAATACTATGTTCAAGTGTGGAAACTGAACCTGAAAAAAGACATTGAGCTTCTTGAAAAGGCCCAGACACAGGTGAGATTGGCAAAAGGACATCCTTATAAGGAAAGACTTTGAATATGTGAGTTGCACAGCTTGGAAACTAGGCACCTTAGAGGCGACTTGATTAAGGTGTTTAAGGCTTTGAGAGGCAATAGTAAAATGAATAAAGATGATATTTTCACAGTTTATAAATTTCAGAGATTATAAATGATTCTAGAATGAGGAGGAGCCATAAATTCAAGTTACAGAGAGATATTTAGACTGGAATCCAGGAAGTTTTATTTTAGCCTGCGAGTGATAAATTACTGTAATAAGTTACCTACATGGGTGGTAGAGGCTGACAGTTTGGGGAAATCCAAAGGTCAGCTGGATAATTACCTACGTAAGGAGGGAAATGCTATTTCCCTATTTAGTTCCGCTTCTCTTATTATTATTTATTTTTATTTATTTACATTTTGGGTGGTACAGCATAAGCCTTAGTCTTCCTTGCACCATATGGCTAATACTAACTAGGCTTGCCACTTAGTGCATTCATCTAATATTATGGAAGCACTTTGACATGAGTTGCTCTGATATTACACAATTCTAAATAAAAAGCACTATCCCTATGAAAAAGAGTATGTTGTTATTTATTTAAACTATTCCACTACCTAGAGCAGCATCAGTTTTGATCCTGTCTGGAGTCTCACTGGAGTGTAGGTAGACACTGTGAAAACATCAATGAATAGAGTTTTATATCCACAGTATGAGAGATATGTGTTTGTGCAGCAGGTAGGATAAACTCAAGTAAATTTAGGAAAAAAGCCTCATGCAAAAAGAGTTGTAAAACATTATTATACAAATTAAACTGTATCTACCCTTAGTCTTCCTTGCACCATGTGGCTAATACTAACTAGAAAGCTGAAAATGGGGTCAAAATCATCAGTCAGGATTGTAGCACACGCTGTAACAATCTGTTATTTGTATCCTAAATGGAGTAAACTTGCATGACATCTGTAAGATATCTTTTGTTTTAATTATAAAAAATTCATTTTCAATTTTTTTTTTTTTTTACTGAATTGAAAATGGTGTCCATTAATTATGATTTGCAAGAATCAGAAAATATTGAACAAAAATAAATGAAAGAAAACCAATAATAATAAAATGTTTATTCTATTTCTAAGAATTTAATCTCCCAAATGCCCCAAATGGGAACAAAGATGCTTGTATGGCATTTGTCAATGATGTAACATCCTTGAGGTTATCACAGACATTCTCTGATATGCCAGACAAGCTGTACTCACTACCTGGGAGTCTAAAATGCTGATGGAACTGATATTCGGGTGACATTCAGGTCAGATGAATCCAATTTCAGTGAGGTCCGGATGATCTGTGACAGCCAAATCCTCTGCTTGCACCTTCACGATGGTGGGACTGTTAGTAACCCTAGGTATAACCTCCATGCACATACAATACTGTGAGGGACCGACCAGGTGTGAACCAACGTAAACAAGGGTTGAGGTGTGGCACCCACACCACATGGAGGAATACCACTCCTCTGTGTTACCAGGCAATACTAGGTGGTAGATGACTCTCATCAAATGGTACAATACCACCACTTTCCTTATTGGAGGCTTGAAGTGGTGGAACCCATGTTTAGTCTTCCATCATGCAGTATGACTGATGACTTTTGAGGTTATGATGAACATCATGGTTGAAATCCAATCTTCCTTACGTTTCGAGGGTACAGCTCTAAAACGGTATTTGCAGGCTGGCCGCTAGTTAGTACACCGAACTGAACCTACTGGTAACTCTTTAGGAGGCTTCCGGATCAGCTAGTGTATAATCTTGCTACCTCTACTCTGCCAGATACTGGAGGGAGTCTGAGTAGTGTGTATGCGGGGAGCATTGTCGAGGCCACGTCATGTCAAGGATCTGGGTATATTCTTACCATGTGTATGCCATATCCAAACATTTCATTACTTCATACAGCATGTCCCTCCACTTTTTATTACTATCGAATACACCATGAATTGTCAAACTAATAGAGTAAGCTTATCTGCGAAAAGATCTAAACCTCCCAAACACTTCCTAGTTCATTTCACAAATATATGTGGTCTCAATTATAATCTCAACGATGTCCATTTCCACTTGCAGTCTGCCAAACCCCATGTACTTTTTCTGACAGAATCCCAGTTATCAGTTAATTCAACTACTACTTATCTCAGTTGCCCAAATTATTCACTGCATGATTCCTTTCGCCACAAAGGTGGTACTTGTGCATATGTCCATTCCGATATTCCCTGTCAAACACTTGGTAATTTTTAATCTCTTCTTTTCGATCTTCTCTGGTTTAAAATCTCTCTACCTCATTGTGTCAAATTTATCTGTTGTCTCTACAATTCTCCCAACTCCACTAATCACTTGGAGCTCTTTGACTTCCTCTCTTTGCAACTTGACTTTCTCCAGTCCAACTTTCCTAACAGTGAGGTAACTTTCCTTAGTGATTTTAATGTTCACAACTCCAGCTGGCTTCCGTTTTCTAGTCACACCGACCCAGATGGCCGAGATGCAGAGGATTTTGCAATTACTAATGATGACCTTGCACAAATTGTTCATTTACCTACAAGAATACCGGACAATCCTAACCATGCAGCTAACACACTTGATCTTTTTCTCACAAACAGTCCTAAGTTCATGGTCGAAGTGAGTGGTCCTTTAAGTACTTCAGATCACAACTTGGTGATTGTCTCTTCTCCAGTGGAGCCTTAATCTCATGGCTTTTCCAAACTTCGTATTGTTTGGCATTACAAGAATGCAAAATGGTATTACCTGCGAGATTTCTTTTCTTCTTTTCCTTGGTCGGGTTACTGTTTCAAAACTTCTGATGTCAACATTTTCTCAGATCGTGTCAGTGAAATTATTCTTGTAGGAATGGAATCCTTTATTCCACACTCCACTTTAAAACCTTGTTCCTTGGTTTTCCAATAAATGTGCTAAGGCTGTTCAAGAGAAGAAAGTTGCATATCGTAATTGGCTTGTTTCCAAATCTTCAGTTTCATGTTCTGCCTACACCAAAGCTCGCAACAATTGTAAAGCATTTATTAATCAGTCCAAACTAGATTTTAAACAGGCTAAGAGTAGAAAACTTTCCTTCCTTCCCTAATGGTAGCCGAGCATTCTGGTCTCTTGCCAAAGCTATTAGCTGCAACTTTTGCTCATCTGTGCTCTCACCTCTGTCAAAACCAGTTGGTTCTGTTGTCACTTCAGCCAAGGATAAGGATGACCTGCTAGCATCCCATTTTTCTTTCAACTCATGTATTAATGATCTTGGTAAAACACCTCCGACCATTCCCAACACACTCCATTTAATGCTTCCTGTGGTCTTGCATCAAAAGGATGTCAGAAGGATTTTGACGGATCTTGATGCTAAGAAAGCTCCAGGTCCTGATGGTATTTCTCCACTTGTTCTCTAAACCTGTGCTCCTGAACTTACTCCTGTTCTTTGCTGCCTTTTTTTTCACCTTCTTATTCCAAAGGTGTTTTTCCTTCTGGATATTTGCTCATATCCAGCCAGTTCCTAAAAAGGGTGACAAATCCGTCCCATCCAATTACTTCTACTCTTTCTAAAGTAATGGAGAAATCCATTAACCGCCAACTCTTAAACTACCTTGAAACCTTCCGTCTCATCAACGATCGCCAGTATGAATTCTGTCAATCCACTGGTGATATTCTGGCTTATTTACCCATTTATGGACAAATTCAATGAATTCGGTGTAACACCAGCAGTTGCTCTTGACATCTCAAAGGCTTTCAATCATGTTTGGCATAAAGGTCTTCTAAACAAGCTTCCATCTTATGGTTTCCTCTTTTTTTACTTTTATTTTTGTAATTGGTTATACAGTTTTCTCTCTGATCGCTCACTGAGGGTGATGGTAGATGACTCTCTCTTCTAACTTTTCCACTAATCCTGGTGTCCCCTAAGGTTTAGTAATTTCCTCTTGTATATTAATGAACTTCCATTGACTGGAAATCCCATCCATAGTTTTGCTGCTGATAGCACATTGCATTCCACTTTCCATTTTGAAAAACCTTGCCCTGCTCAATCAGCTTCAACTTCTCGAATATGTGCTACCAATTCCTTAAATGCCGATCTCCAGGTAATTCTCCAGTGGGGGAAAAAGAACTTAGTTAATGTCAATCCTTTTAAAACTCAGTCTTGTCTTATATCTCGCAAAAAGGATTCTTCTGCTCCTTATCTTTGGTGACACTCCAATTTCTAGGCAAAATGATATATCTCTTTTGGGGATTACCCTGACTTCTAATCTCTCTTGGCATTACAAATATTGCTTCTTCTACATCTAAAAAACTTGGTTTTCTCTTTCGCTCTCGGCGTTACTTTTCTTCCAAACAGCTGCTCACTCTGTATAAATTGCAAATCCGCCCTGCCATGGAATATTGTTCCCACATCTGGGGTGGTGCCCCCAAAACCTCTCTCAGGCTTCTCGATTCCATTGAGAAGAGGACAGTTAGGTTAATGAATGATTCATCTCTAACAGAGTCTCTCCACTCGCTGTCTCATAGATGTACTGTTTCTGCTGCATGCCTCTTCTACAGATACTTCCATGGGCACTGTTCTTCTGAATTGGATTATATAATTCCCGCTCTCTCTTTCAAAACAATTCAAACATGTGCCACCAGTGCTGCCACCAGCCAGCATCCATTGACTGTCCATCTTCAAACTCACAGAACCAACTTTTCATCTTCCTCGTTTATTCATTCAACTGCTGTTTTCTGGAACAACCTTCCTTCGTACGTATATCCTGAAAATTACAGTCTACAGAAGTTCAAGTCTAATGTCAGTAAGTATCTCCTTTCATCTTCTCAACTTCAAACGCAATGACAATACTAAGTACTATAGCTTCTAATACCTCTCATGTTTGGGGTTTTCATAAAATAAAAAAAAAAAAAAAAAAAAACAATGTCTGAATTTTTGTTAGCTGTTTCTGTTTAGCTAGTGAAATCAAAGCTCTACAACAAAATTAGACAACTCTTACTAGTACCTGTGAGATACCGTGTGGTAATGGGAGTTCTTTACAAGAAAAATGCTTTTGCTCATCTGGTGTCTGTTAAACACCAAAAAAAATTAATTCCTTTAAATTCATAGTATGTCGAGATGAAAACAGAAACTACCATCAAAGTTATTTTTTGTTCCTTTGTGACCACATCCTAGTACCCACTCAAATCAGTCAGACAAGAATTTCCCTTAACAACCCTATGCTGTGTCTGAACTATTACTGCAGTCTTGTCTAGGTGATCCTGCATCATTTTTTTAACCAGTGACTCCATTATTTTCCCTAGAACAGAAGTTAAACTAACAGGTCTATAATTATTTGTCATCCTTTGAATGAACCCCCTTTATGAATTGGGGATATGTTTGCACATCTCTAGTCCATGAGGACCTTGCCTGAATCTAAGGATGCTCTCATAATTATGGCTAAGGGTTTGTTTACATTTGTTTACTTCTCTCGCTGCTTCTTTTAATATAACTGATTCCATCTGCCCCAGGTGCCTTTTTTATGTTTTAACTTCAATAATTTCTCCTCCACTTTGCTGTCCAGTATTACAAAATCATTTAGCTCTCTGTTAGAGTTTAGTAAACTTCTGTCTTCCCCTTCCTTACAGAATTCCTCACGTGTGAATGTAGATGTAAAATACTCATTCAGTTTGTCAGCCATCTGAGCAGGATCATCAACAGTCGAACTACCAACATCAAGTGAACCACTCTGATTCATCCCCTTCCTTCTAGAGTAAATAAGTCTTTATTGTTTTTCTTTGCATCCTTTGTCAAGGATTTCTCGTAATTAGCCTTTGTTTTCCTAACCTCTTTTGTGACTTGATTACAGACTAGCTTATATCTGGAATAGGCTTCTGTCTCACCTGATAATTTATATGTATCCCACACATTTTTCTTCTCTGCCACAGGCCTCATTAGTTCATCTCACATCCATTTAGGTCTAATGATCTTGAACAGTATTTCTCAGTTGGTATGAAAAACCTAGTGGCTTCCAAAATTAATTCCTCGAAGGCTTCCCATTTAGAATTCACTGTTTATAACATCATCAGTTGATCCCACTGTACAGAATTTAAATACGTTCCATGACAACTGTAGTCACCTTTACAAAAACAAAAACCCTTCTCTTGATTTTAGTTACATCTTTAAGTAAATCCCACATCAGTACGCTGTGATCAGTGTCACCTAGTGGTTCCTTTATCTGCAAATTCTTAATGCATGAATAATCACTGCTGATATCAGATCAAGAGTATTACTCCAGCTGGTTGCCCCTCAAGCTTGATGCTATAGAAAACAATCCTCCAATAAATCAACAAAAGTCTTGCTAGTGTGCAAATGATCAACCCACAAGTTCTAGTCAATATCTGGAACGTTTAAAATCCCCCTTTACAAAACATTCTGATTTACTGGCCCACTGTATTTCTCTACACAATTGTTCATTGTACTCATCAGAGTCAGTAGGCCTATAACACACTCCTACTCTCATTTTCCCTTTCCCAGTGCTTATGTCACACCAAACTGACTTAACGTTGCACTGTCCACCCATATCAACTGGATGCACTTCCTTAGTTTTGTGTTTCTTAACTAACAGCATAACCCCCCCTCCTCCTTTCCTTCCCTATCTATCCTTTCTGTAATCATTTTATTCCCCAAATTCCAATTCTGCACTGCTTATATCTGTGTGATACCATGTGTCTGATATCCCGACAATATCTGCCTTTATTGTCTTGATCAGCTTGAATTATAAGATAAATGGAGTGAGACTGGTTGAAACGTTCTAGAACCAATTTTTTTTTTTTACAAAAACAGTATGAAGCTATTTTGTTTTATTTCTGCTTCTGATTTACCATCTCAGCAGTCTGCCTCATCTATATCCAGGTTACAAGCACCATAATATACAATATCTTTTTCTATATCATTTGATTTACTTTCAAAGTTTCTCCTCATCTGTCTTACTTCTTGATGTTCATGATTATTCATATTACTTCTTTGAAGAGGTCTGGGTTTGAACTGTGTTGGAGACCAGAGGAACTCCAAGGGCTCACATCTGGTGAGTATGGGCTTGGCACACCCGGGATCCAAAGCTGGATATCAGTTTTTGACTCTTGCCTTCTCTCTCTCAGGGTAATTCAGAATTTTTTTTTTTTTTTTTTTTTGGCTGGTGCAGCATAAGCCTCAGGCTTCCTTGAACCATATGGCTAATAATAATAACTCCAAAAGGCTTCCAAATCCAGGTTTCCATCTGGTGAGCCTTTGGGAATTTCTGAGGTCAGAGCAATTGCGTGTGAGCCATTCTGGATCCCCCGGTTTACATAATGTAAATCAGCTTACAAATACATTGTATAAATACACAGTATTTTCATGTGGTAAAGTCACATTATCATATGAATTGGCATATCATGACCAAAGTGTTCAATGCACCAGGGGACTCCCAAGAACCCTTCCCTTGATTTTAGTTACATCTTTAAGTAAATCCCACATCAGTACGCTGATGTGGGATTTACTTAAAGTCCTTCAACAAATTTAATGACCAATAATCCTTTTTTTTTTCTTTTTTTTCTTTTTCATCATCTCTCATATTTATATTGCACTTTTAAAACTAGTTATTTACATTAAGCAACTATAGGTAATTGCAGGTCATCAGAATAAATTCAAAATAGCAAAACTGCAACCAATGCATGATTACTAATAAATTTTTATGTAGCTAAATAGCACCATAAATCAATTCTTAGAATAATGTTAATTTGACAAACTTTATTAATACTTAAGGTATTAACTTTTCCAGGGTTAAGAGATGCACATAATTATCCTGTAATAATGGTGTGCATCTCAGCATCTATTACTTTTCTGTTACTTATAGGGCAGTAAAGTAGGACTTTTCTGCTTCCCCCCCCCCCTATTTGCACTTTCCAACCTTAATGCTCACCCAGTTGTAACTCACAATTTACAAAATACGAAAGCATTGTTTATGCTTGAAGATGAAGAAAGAAGCAGTTGTCTACTAATATCCTGAAATGGTCGAAACAACAATTTGTTCAAGCCATCTTGACTAAGGATCTGACATTAGGCAAGTGACCATGAAGTTTGTTTGATGCATTCTCACTCAACATCAAAGATAACATTTAAGTACACCATTTATGTTGTTTAAACATCCTGCATTTTTAGAAAAATTATAACTAGCAATGAGTCTTGGATGTATGAATATAATCTAGCAAACAAGGCTCAAAGCCTTGATTAGAGGATGGTGTTACCAAAATTCACTCTGTATGGTATCAGCATTAATGCAGCTTACTAAGAGGTTTTAAAATCATTGAGAGATGCAATGCACCATAAATGATCTAAAATATGGAAAAAGGGGTGGCTTCTTTACTACAATAATGCACCTTACCATCTGGCAATTCCAGCCATGATGCACCCACCTATTTACTTGATTTGGTACAATGCTTTTAGTATTAGCCATTTGAGGCTTTTATTGAACTACAAAAAATAAATAAATAAAAAATTAATAATAATAAAATAAGTAATATAAAATATAATATACCACATATTTAACTTCTTCCACCTATCCAGCTGAACCCTCAAGCTGTCAACTTCAAGCACTCATTTAGGCAACTTATTCTGGTAATCAACCAGCTGACTAAAAGAAAACTTCTTGAAATCCACCTCTGTAATTTGAATTTATGGCCACTAGTTCTGGAATCTTTTATAAAAGCAAAAATTTCTTATCTCAGAGCCTTATTCTTCCGTCAGGTATATAAGACTGAACACTTTCAAGAAGCTCACTTTTTTTTTAAGTGCAGTCTCCATACTTGAACATAGTATTACAAGAGAGTCTTAGATTACCTCCCTATCTCTACAAGCAAACGTCTGATAAATCATTCACTTTGTATTCATTCAAAGTGAAACAGTACAGTGTAATCACTGCCACCTAGTGGTTCTTTTATCTGCAGATTCTTAATGCATGAATAATCACTGCTGATAATCAGATCAAGAGTATTATTCTGTCCGCTTGCCTCAAACATGCTGCTGAAGAAAACAATCATCCAATAAATCTACAAGTCTTGCTAGTGTGCGAGTGACCAACCCACAAGTTCTAGTCTATATCTGGGAAGTTAAAATCCCCCAAAACAATCTGATTTATTGGCCCACTCTATTACTCTGTACAGTTACTTGTTGTACTCAGTCATAACACTCCTACTCTCAATTATTCTTTCCCAGTGCTTATGTCACACCAAACTGACCCAACACTGCATTGTCCACCCATGTTAACTGGATGCACTTCCTTAGATTTTATGTGTTTTTTAACTAACAGCATGATCCCTCCTCCCTTTCTGTACACATTGTACTCCCCAAATTCCAACTCTGGACTGCTTATGTTTATGTGACACTATGTCTCTGATAATCACTGGAAACAACGATCCCTGGGGAGTGGTGTACAAAATTACCACTAACAAACTCCCCAGAGGTGAAGTCAACAACAATAACGCTGCAGGGTACATTGGCCACAACGTGGGACAAGTCAATAGGAAATATATTGAACACAATCTTTCATGAACTGGTTCAGCCTTACACACTGAAGCAGCATCATATCTGCCAAGCCAATGGACGAATACCACACAGAGCAACTGGAGGCGCCCTTCACTGTTGAGGAACTCCAAACAGTAGCCGCACAGATCAGAAACAATGTGTCCAGACTCAATCTTCTGGAACCAGATATTGTGAAGAAAACAGTCGAAACCTCACCACAATTACTGCTACAACTGTTTAATACATGTCTCTCTACAGACACCTTCCTGGAAGACAGCAAACGTAAAGTTGTTCATCAAGAAACCACCACAGAAACCAGAGTCATACCAGCCAATTGCCTGCTTACCATGGCCAGCAAGCTTCTAGAGAGGTTGCTACATAAAAGAATTCAACACCACCACTACAATGTGGACGGACTCTCAAGCCTGGAACCTTGACCATTGATGCACTAAAGACCCTTCTGGATGCTGCTGCTGTGGTGTGTGACAGGCGTTTGACACAATATGGTGGCCCAGCATTCCCGCCAGACTCAGGAAAGTCCATACCAATGAATCCATACAACATAATAAAAATGTACCTGTCTGGAAGAAGAATACAAATAAATGCACCATACAGGAGTCTGGCTAGACCTGAATGCAGGGGTTGCCCCCAAGGATCTGTCCTGGGCTGCTCCTGTGGAACATGGTTCTCGATGAGTTCCTGGCCATAGACTTGGGAGAAGCTCACACCCAGGCCTTTGCAGATGACCTTATTTTGACAATAACTGCAGACTCCAGGGCCCAACTAGAAGTCATTGCAAATACACCTTTGACAATACTATAGGAATGGGCCTTAACCCACTGCTTGCAGATCTCTCCGGCAAAGACCTGCACAATGCTCCTAAAAGGAAAACTACCAACCCAAAGACCGCCACCGATCAAGATTTGCAATACAACTCCCAAATTTAACAGTCTGAGAGTTGTGTTGATCTGGGCATCATCCTGGACCCCAACCTTTCATTTCAATCCCACTTGAAACATATAAGAAGCAAAATAAGGAATTACTCAGCCCTCGTCGCCACAGTTACCGGGAGAGACTGGGGACTCAACAAATGCACCCTAACCTATACTATGAAACCACTTTTCTTCCTATAATCGTGTATGCTTCACCAATCTGGTACCAGAGAGCCACAACTGCAATCAACAGAAGAACGCTTGATACCAACTACAGATCTGTCCTCCTTTTGCTTACTCGTGCCTGCCGCCACACAGTGAGTACGCACGCCCTCTGGGTGCTGGCGGGTGCTCTCCCACTGGATCTTGAAGCTGCTAGAACAGCGATGCTATATTACATTACCAAAGGAATACAAATTACCCACGTGGGACACATCACCAACCCAGCAAACAACCGTAAGATGGAAAAAACCAAGCTGATTAAACACCTGCGGCAGGCATGGCAGAGTAGATGGGCCTACTCCACCAAGGGAGAGGTCAAAAGAAAATTCATCCTAGACATTGACAGGGTGTACCTCCAGTCTCCTCCCAGGACTAAACACACACTAAAGCACAACCTATCTGATAACAGGACATGGCCCTTTTAATGCCAAATTGACAGCTTTTGGGGTGTTCAATAGCCCTCTCTGCTTCCGTGGAGAGGCAGAGACCTGGCATCATTTGATGCATAGATGCGAATACTATGAGGATCTACAATGCCACCTAATTACCAGGATTAGACATACGCTGCAGGACCAGGAGATATATCTCCTGGTCCTGCAGTGTATGACACAGAGGAGGAATACAGGGCACATTTGCGATTTGCCCAAGCCTTGTTCTCCAGAAGAAGAACACTACTTGGGATTCATGGACCAGACTAATTAAAACAAGATAATGAACACCTTATAACTTGGATGCTAGGATGACTTCATCCTTAGACCTCCCATGACTTGACTAAGACTGCAGCTCTGCTGCCACCACCACCAAAGAATCAAGAACATCATCTCCTGTACACAGAAGATGAGCACGCACCATTCAGCTGATATGCGAAAATGCCTACAGCTGAAGAAGAATTGAACATGCCTTCCACAATGACTGACAAACCAGCACATTGACTTTACCTGACCAAAACTGAAAGGAACAGGAGAAAATGCAAATCGATGAGGAAAACACACCCATTTAAATGGACCAAGAACGAGCGAGAGTGAAAACCCACTAGGACAAGAGTGAACGGAGGACATCCCCCAAATGATGTTGGATGGAGTGCAAACTTCAACCCTCCGATTGCACCCTGGAACACAGGGTTCGATTCGTACTCATACCTAGAACTGAGATAACCAGACTTGGTCCTGAAACTGACTGAAATAACCTTTGAGAAGACAAAACATAAGCCAACCAAGTGGACTGGAAATCCAAACATCACAACCGAACTGAACAGCAGCAATTACTGCTACATGCCCTATTGGCAACTTGTGCTGGGCTCTAACCCAACACACTTTCATTCCCTTTGCTGGCGGGGGGTTTGTTTGTTGGTTTTGTTATTTGGTTTTTAGGAGCATTAGCAACTAAGGCCATATTACTCCGGGATATGCGGTGGTCATTCCCTGACCTTTCTGTATCCTCCATATTTGGTGGTGATGGGCTCAAACCCCGGTCTAATCAAGAAGCGTGTGCTACGCACTGCTGCTCCTTCCCACCTGGCTACGGAGGCGCCCTGGCGGGGGAGGCAACAGTGCTCCTGTCCCCCACCTCCCCCTATTTCTTCTCCTGGTGGGGCATTCCCCACCTGTTCTGCCTTGTGGTTGCCTTCTCAGTCGTCCCCATACTTCTGTCTTCCCCCCTACTCTGCCTATATTGCCAGCGAACGCCCCACACAATGAAAAATTTTTAAAAGTGTCCAAATTTTCACTGCATACGTGAACCCCTATAAGCTTAACTAGATTCTAGCGTCCATCATCCCCATATTTTTTTTTTTTTTTTTCCATAGCCCTAGCCACTGAAATCTCAGGAAACTAGGTGGCAGGGCCTGCCAGAGTAAATAATTTGTCAATACCGGTGTACCTGGTCTGCCTCTATGGGGCCAAGTGTGGGCAACATTGGACTCCAGCAGGGGTCTAGCGGCTAAATGGCCAGAAGAACAACGATACACAATACTACACTCATACAATATCCATACACTTTTAAATCTCTGGCCTTCCCAGTGAACTGGTACGCCTACAATGAAAGCAACGCAGAGATGGGGGAAACCCCTGGTGCCGTTTGACACTAAATACACTTTATACGTCTCTGATATCCCAACAATATCTGCCTTTGTCTTGACCAAGCATTGGTGACATGCAAATATATATGCACCTATTCAGCACCCTGCCCTCCAGCCCACTTCTCATTCTAATAGAAGCAGTGCAAGATTACCTTTCACCTATGCATGTGGCTACTTTTAACCTTTTAGTCTGTGACTCCCAGCAAGCTAGCAGTTTTCTGACCCACCTAACGCTGCCTCAATAGAATCAGCAATCATTCTTGCACCCCTTCTATTTGCGTATTCCATCCCCGTGGAAACAATCTCTCCTGTTAACAACACAGACCACTCTAAGAAAAATTCTACCTCATGAGCCTTGCATAATCTCTTCAGGGTCGAATTGATTGACAACGCTCTCATCACGTACTCCTATTGTGTCTGGGCAGAATTGCAGACACTGTCAAATTTAACTGTAACTCGGTACTTTTTTTTCAACATTGACCTGTACTTGTTAGAGTACAGGTCAGTGTTGAACCTGAACGTGTTACGCATTGTGTGATTGTAACCGGTTGTGAGACGAATTGATACTGCTCTAAGCTCAGGAATCTAAGTGACCTAAAGCATGTACAATTTAAAAATCAGAATTTATTTTGTAAACATGGTATTCACTTAAAAAAAGGGGAGGCTGCAGGAGTTATTTGCTAATGTCATTGAGGATGCATTAAAGGTTTGGTGAAATTGCTAATTCAGTGGTTTAGGGAATTAGGTGCAAGCTGCCAACTTCAGTTGTAGCTCGGACACAGCATGGGTTTGTTAAGGGGAAGTCTTGTCTGACCAATTTGATTGGATACTATGATGTAGTCACAAAGGAACTGGATGCAAAGAATAATTTTGATACCATATATTTGGATCTTAGAAAGGGTTTTGATACTGTTGCACATGGAAGATTACTGCACAAATTGGAGCGGTGTGGCATTGGAAGCAAATTGCTGCTATGGATAAAGGGATGGTTGAGTGGGAGAAGACAGAGAGTGGTAATCAATGGACACTGCTCTTCGTGGACTAATGTTATTAGTTGAGTTCACCAGGGTTCAGTGGGTGCCTCCGTAGCCAGGTGGGAAGGAGCAGCAGTGCATAGCACACACTTCTTGATTAGACCGGGGTTTGAGCCCATCATCGCCAAATACGGAGGATGCAGAAAGGTCAAGGGAATGACCACCGCATATTCCCGGAGCAATATGGCCTTAGTTGCTAATGCTCCTAAAAACCAAATAACAATAACCAGGGTTCAGTGTTTGGTCCATTGTTGTTTTCTGTATTCATTAATGATATTGATGAAGGTATATTAGGCTTAATGTCCAAGTTTGCAGATGATACGGAGCCCAGCAGGTTTGTTAATGACAGTACGCTGCTGCAACAGGATCTGGAAAGGTTGAGCAGATGGGCTGAGAGATGGCAAATGAAGTTTAACATTGACAAATGTAAAGTACTACATATGGGAAGCAGTAACCCCAGAGTAACGTATAAACTGTGTGGTAATACACTGACGACAGTGGTAGAGAGTGAAAAGGACCTGGCGGAAATTGTGCAGCAGATATGAAGTTTTTTGAGCAGTGCAGACAGTCTGCAAGAGTAGCTCATGGTGTCTTGTCAATGATATAGAGGAATTTTTCTAGCAGGGATAAGGTGATTATTCCCTTGTATAAGACAAGTCAGGCCACACCTTGAGTACTGTATACAGGTCTCGAGGCCTCATTTTAAGAAGGATGTAGAGCTGTTGGAACGAGTACAGAGAAGGGCAACAAAATTAGTGAATGGAACAAAGGGTTGCTCTTATGAAGAAAGGCTTAAGTTTGCAAATTACAGTGCCTGGAGACTAGGTTGCAAGGTTGGTTGGTTGAGTTTTATTGGCGCATCAGCAACTAAGGCTATAATGCGCACCTGCAAGGTGAACTGATTGAGGTGTATAAAGCTTTGAATGGTTTGAGCATGCTCAATGCTGATGGGATTCTTCGTCTTGCTCAGAATAATTGCCTGAGAGGGCATAAATTCAATTTGAGGAAAGACCGTTGTAGAATAGATGTGCGGAAGTTTTCCTTTAGCCAGTGTGTGGTTGATTGCTGGAATGAACTTCCATCTGTCGTAAAAGTTGATAGCTTAAACAGATTCAAGGCAGAACTAGACAAACATTTGGAGCAAGTGAATGGGTAAAATGAGAAGGGTGTGTGTGTGTGTTTTTTTTTTTTTTTTTTTTTTGGCTGATTCTATATAAGCTTGCTTTCTTGCATCATGTGCCCTTGCTAATACTCAAGTCACAAAGGAGGTTAGGCAAGCAAAGGCAGATTACAAGAAATCTTTGGTAAAGGATGCAAAGAAAAACAGCAAAGAGTTCTTTACTTATGTAAATTCTAGAAGCAAGGTGATGAATCAGATTGGTCCACTTGATATCGATGGTTCAACTGTTGATGATCCTTGTCAGGTAGCTGACAAACTGAATGAGTATTTTGTATCAACGTTTTAAATGTTCAGTCAGTCATGATGTTAGCATCTGCTCAGATCATATCAATGAAATTACTCTTGTAGGGATGAAATCCTTTATGTTGTACTCCACCTTCAAATCTTTTCCTTTATCTAAATGTTGTTTTTCAATGCACATGAGGAGTTATTCAGGGCTGGCCTAGATAGCCCAATGGATAGAACCTATTAGTAACTCTCTAGGAAGCACCTGGATCAGCTAGAAGTCCAAGTAGTGCAGAAGCTGGATATATTCTTGTTGAGTGTACAGCACATCGAAAAATTTCATCACTTCATACAATATGTCCCTTTTCTTTACTATTGAAGATGACACAAATAGTCAAATTAATAGAAAAAAACATATCTGCAAAAAGATTTAAATCACCAAACACTTGCTTGTTCATCTCAAAAACATACATAGTCTCAGTTCCAATCTCAATGGTGTCTAATTTCATTTGCAGTTTACAAAGCTCTACTTACTTTTACTGACACAATTCCAATTATTAGGTGATTCAACCACTCATCTCACGTATCCTGATTATTTGCTGTATGATTTGCTTTGATTTTATAATGATTTAATAGTTTAATTTTGATATTAATAGTTAACTTTTTTTTTTTTTTTTTGACCAGTAATCACATAGAGTATTGAGTCTATTGGTAGCCTCTCTAATATGTTTCTGTAGAAAAAAGTAATTCATTAAAGTTCTGTTACTCAATATGGGTGATATAGTAGCGGAAGTGTTGGTCTTTTACTTCAAAGGTAATACTATGTCTACTCTGATGTTCCCTGTCAGAGACTTAGTAATTTGGAATCTCTTCTTTTTGATCTGGCGACTCGGTAGCCAGGTGGGAAGGAGCAGCAGTGCATAGCACACAAGAAGCGTGTGCATAGCACACGCTTCTTGATTAGACCGGGGTTCGAGCTTGTCACCACTAATGCTCCTAAAAACCAAACAACACACTCTTTTTGATCTTCTCTGGCTTCCTTTCTTTGAAACTCTGCTTTCTCCAGTTCAACTTTCCTAACAGTGAGATGATTCTAATGTACACAACCCCAGCTGCTTGAGATGCTGAGGCTTTTGCAATTATGACCTTGCACAGATAATTTTAACCACACATCCAATGGAGCCTTTCTCTTGCGGTCATTTTCAGCTATGTGTTGTTTGGCATTACAAGAATGCAAAATGGGATGATCTTCGAGATTTATATTCTTCTTTTCCTTGGTTGGATTATTGTTTTAAATCTTCAGTCAGTCATGATGTCAGTGTTTGCTCAGATCATATCAGTGAAATTACTTTTGTAGGGATGAAATCCTTTATTCTGTACCCCACCTTTAAATCTCTTCCTTTATCTAAATGTTGTTTTTCCAATAAATGTGCTAAGGCTGTTCAAGGCAAGAATGTTACACATTTTAAAGTAGCTATTAATCAGTATAAACTAGATTTTGAACAGGCTAAGAATAGAATATTTGTTTCTTGTCCAAGCGGTAGTTGAGCTTCTGACCATCTGTACTCTCACTTCTTTTAAAATCTGATGGTTCTATTGCCACTTCAGCCAAAGATGAAGCCAGCTTATTAGCATCCTACTTTTCGTCTAACTTTTATATTGGTGACCACATCCTACCATTCTCAGTACACTCCACTCAATTCTTCCTGTGGTCTTCCATTAAAAGGATGTCAAAAGAATTTTGAACTTGATGCCAAAAAAGCACTAGGTACTGATGATATTGCTCCACTTGTTATCAAAATAGAATTAAGATCAGGAACACAATCTGTGTTCCTGAGCTTAATTCTGTTCTGTGTCAAATTTTCAAACCTTTTTATTTCAGTCATGTTTTTCTTCTTTTTGGGAATTTTCTCATACCCAATCAGTTCCTAAAAGGGTGACATCATCCAGTTATTATCTCATTGCATTTTCTTCTATTCTTTCTAAAGTAATGCAGAAATCCATTACCTATCTCAACCTTTGATCTGATCAGTGATTACCAATATGAATTTGGTCAGTGTCAATCTACTGGTGATGTTTAGGCTTATATTACCCATATATGGACAAATTAAATGGAAACGTTTGGTTAAACTCAAGCAGTTGCTCTTGACATTTCTAAGGATTTTGATTGTGTTTGGCACAAAGCCTTCTAATAAGCTGTCATCTAGTGGATTTCCAACAGTTTTTTGTAATTTGGTATCCAGTTTTCTCCCTGACCACTCACTATGGGTGATGATAGATCTCTGTCTTGTAACGTCTTCATTAATGCTGGCATTCCCTATTTTAGAATTAGCATTAGCATTAATAGAGGCATTTGATGCAAGAAAGCAAGCTTATCCAGCATGAGCCAAAAAAAAAAAAAAAAAAAAAAAAAAAAACCCACTCCTGGCCAGCTGAGCCTTAAACTTATTTAGGCTATCAACCTCCACGACAAGGGATGGAAGTCTGTTCCACCAACCAACCACCCGCTGGCTAAAGGCAAATTTCCGCACGTCTATCCTATATCTGTCTTTCCTCAATTTGAATTTATGCCCTCCGAGGTGATTATTCTGAGCTAGAGGAAGAATCCCATCAGAATTGAGCATGCTCAAACCATTCAAGGCTTTATACACCTCTATCAGATTACTTCGCTGGTGCCTAGTCTCCAGACACTGTAATTTGCAAAACTTAAGCCTTTCTTCGTAAAAGCACCCCTTTGTTCCATTCACTAATCTTGTTGCCCTTCTCTGTACTCGTTCCAGCAGCTCTACATCCTTCTTGAAATGAGGCCTCCAGACCTGTATACAGTACTCAAGGTGTGGCCTGACCATTGCCTTATACAAGGGAATAATCACCTCCTTATCCGTGCTGGAAAAATTCATGTATATCATTGACAATACTCCATGAGCTACTCTTGCAGCCCGTCTGCACTGCTCAGAGAACTTCATATCTGCCTGCACAACCACCCCCAAGTCCCTTTCATTCTCTACCACTGTCAGTGTAGTACCACAGAGTTGATACATTGCTCTGGGAGTTGCTGTTTCCCATGTGTAATACTTTACATTTGTCAATGTTAAATTTCATTTGCCACCTCTCAGCCCATCTGCTCAACCTTACCAGATCCTGTTGCAGCAGCATAGTGTCAGTAGTGTCCTTGACAACCCTGCCAACCTTTGTATCGTCTGCAAACTTGGACATTAAGCTTGATATACCATCATCAATATCATTTATAAATACAGAAAACAATAATGGACCCAACACTGAGCCCTGAGGGACTCCACTAATAACATTAGTCCACGATGAGCAGTGTCCATTGATTACCACTCTCTGTCTTCTCCCCCTCAACCACCCCTCTATCCATAGCAGCAACTTGCCTCCAATGCCACACTGCTCCAACCTGTGCAGCAGTCTTCCATGTGCAACAGTATCAAAAGCCTTTCTAAGATCCAAGTATATAATATCAAAGACATTCCCTGCATCCAGTTCTTTTGTGACTGCATCATAGTATCCAATCAAATTGGTCAGGCATGACTTCCCCTTAACAAAACCATGCTGTATCCGAGCTATAACTGAAGTCTTGTCTAAATGATCCTGCAGTGCTTCTTTAACCAGTGCCTCCATTAATTTTCCTGGAACAGAAGTTAAGCTCACAGGTCTATAATTACTTGTGTCAACCTTTGATCCTTCTTTGTGAATTGGGGTCACATTTGCACATTTCCAGTCTATGGGTACCTCCCCTGAGTCCAAGGAAGTCTCATAATTATGGCTAAGGGTTTGCTTACTTCCTTTGCTGCCTCCTTTAATATAACTGGATAGATCCCATCCACCCCGGGTGCCTTTCTTGTGTTTATCTTCAACAATTTCTCCTCCACTTTACTCCCAGTTATTTCAAGATTCTGTAGCTTACTGCTAGAGTTGAATACACCTCTGGCATTCCCCTTGCTGAATAACTCCTCATGTGTGAATGTCGATGCAAAATATTCATTTAGTTTGTTAGCTACCTGAGCAGGATCATCAACAGTTGACCCATCAATATCAAGTGGACCAATCTGATTCATCCCCTTCCTTCTAGAGTTTACATAAGTATAGAACTCTTTGCTGTTTTTCTTTGCATCCCTTGCCAAGGATTTCTCGTAATCTGCCTTCGCCTGCCTAACCTCCTTTGTAACTTGGTTGCATATCAACTTGTATCTATCATAGGCTTCTGTGTCATGTGTTAATTTGTAAGTATCCCATGCATTTTTCTTCTCTGCCATATGCCTCATTAGTTCATCTGACATCCATTTTGGCCTAAACCTTGAACAATATTTCTTAGTTGGTATGTAAAGCCTAGTAGTTTCCAAGATAAGTTCTTTGAATGCTTCCCATTTTGAATTTGCTGTTGGTAACATCATCAGTTGGTCCCACTGTATAGAATTTAAATACTGTCTCAGTCCATCGTAGTCGCCTTTACGGAAGCAATAACCTTCCCTTTACCCCTAATGGTAGTTACCTCTTTGAGTAAATCCCACTTCAGCACACTGTGATCACTGCCACCTAGTGGTTCATTTATCTGCAGATTCTTAATGCATGAAGAATCACTGCTGATAATCAAATCAAGAGTATTACTCCCTCTAGTTGCCTCCCGAACATGCTGATATAGAAAACAATCATCCAATAAATCCACAAAAGCCCTCCTAGTGTGTGAGTGACCAGCCCCCAAATTCCAGTCAATATCTGGGAAATTAAAATCTCCCATTATAAGACTCTCCGATTTACTGGCCCACTCTAATTCCCTGTACAGTTTCTTATTATACTCATCAGAGTCATTAGGCCTATAGCACACTCCTACTCTCAATTTTGATCTCCCAATGCTTATGTCACACCAAACTGACTCAACACTGCACTGTCCAGCGATGTCGACTGGCTTCACTTCCTTGGTGTGTTTCTTAACTAATAGCATAACCCTCCCCGCTTCCTATCCTGTCTATCCTTTCTGTAGACGTTGTACTCCCCAAATTCCAGTTCTGCATCCCTTATATCTGTGTGACACCACGTCTCTGATATCCCAACAATATCTGCCTTTGATGTTTTGAGCAATACCTCAAATTCGTCAAATTTATTTACTAAACTCCTAGCATTGGTGTACACACAAGTATACCTGCACCTGTTTCTATTCTTAGCTACCCTAACACAACCCATGTGTTTACTTGTACCGCAATGGCTCCCGGCAGTCTCTGAAATATCATGCATCTTGTTTTTCAGGCTTCTGCTTATTCTAATAGAAGCAGTGCAAGAATCTCTTTCACCTCTGCCAGTGGCTACTGTCAATCTATTGGTCTTTGTCTCCCCCCAAGCTAGCAGTTTTCCGACCCACCTAACACTGCCTCGATAGCATCAGCAAATATTCTTGCACCCTTTCTATTTAAGTGTATCCCATCCCTGTAGAAGCAATCTCTCCTGTTTACAAGTACAGTCCAGGCTGAAAAAAATTCTACCCCTTGAGCTTTGCACAATCTTTCCAGGGCCGAATTGATCGACAAGGCTCTCATCATATACTCCCTCCTATCGTGTCTGGGCAGAATTGCAGACACTTTCAAATTCAACCCTAATTCTCGGCTTTTGTTCAACAGTGACCTGTACTTGTTAAGTAATTCTGCCGGTCTCCTACTCTTAATATCATTAGTGCCAGCGTGTACAACTATATCACCTTTTGTGCCCTTAAAAGATGATATTCGCTCTACAACATCATCAACCTTTGCCCCTGGCAGACATACCCTGGTCCTGTTCCACCTATCCTTTTTACAAAGCATGTTCCCCGTTTCCCTGACAATAGAGTCACCAACAACTACTAGTTCCTTCGGGACCAGCGTATTCTGCCTTGGGGGTTGCCTCTGTGTCACATGATGCCCAAGTGCAAGCTCTGGCTTGATGTGGGCAGCTGAGAGCTTGATCGGCCCCTCAATTTAGTTTCGTCGAGGGCCTCCACCCTGTCCTTTAAGCTCTCATATAGGCCCACAAGAACGCTGAGTTTTTGCCTGATATCGATACACTCCTTGCATCGCGCACACACAAAGATATCCCCCATGGCAGTATCATGTCCCGTACCCGATTGCTCTGCAAACATCAAGCAAACAGTGCATTTTATAAGGCTGTGAGTCAGAGGACAACTGCCCCCCCCCCCCCTCAGTTCTGCTCTGAGCCACAGCACTTCCATTAGCTTGAGCCTTTTGCTTTGCTGCTCTGGTCTGAGTCATGATTCTATTAATTTATTAATTAATTATAATTAATATGTTATGTTATTAATTATGTTAAATATAATTAATTATGTTACGTTTGTAATCTAAGTCATTATATGTATTTATTTAAAAGTACAATTTAACTGCTAACGAAGTTCAACTAACGCTATCTAGTACGGTATATAGCTATCGTATCACAAAGGCGGGAAGTTACGAACGGTAAATCTACGGACACTTAAGTATTAATTAACTTTCAATCTCGCTGTCTCAATTCAGAATAAACTAACGATCCTTACTAGGTCTATAAGCTACTTACAGAAATAATTCAATGTAAAAAATATTCAATCAAGTGGCTAAATATGGCTAAAGAACTTCTCGTTCAGTGGAGTTGCAAACACGTGGATACCCTTACTGATACTTTTATGCAATTACAAGGCCGAGTAAAGAATAAATACACCAAATTAATCAGAAAATCAAAAAATAATGTTATACTACTAAATTTAAATCAAAAGTTTTAGAAAAAAAACAATAATTTCAAATCAATAAATAAGAAAAATCCACTTAGCGGCTTTGAACACGACCGTCTCGGTCAGTTGTCAGTTCTTTCTCCCACTCTTTTCCACCTGTATATTACTGACCTTCTTCCACTGACTGGAAATCCTATCCACAGTTTTGTTGATGCTAGCACATTGCATTCCACCTTCTGGTTTGAGAAACCTTGCACTGCAAAGCAGCTTCAACTTTGGAATATCCACTACCAATTAATTCTCTAAATTCTGATCTCCAGGTAATTCTTTAATGGGGCAAAGATAACTTAGATAATTGAATACTTTAAAAAATTCAGTCCTGTCTTACATCTCACATAAAGGATCCTTCTGTTCCTATGCTTATCTTCAATTAAACTCAGATTTCTAGACAAGATCAGATGTCTCTATTAGGGATTATCTTTGCATAAGCACATCACAAATACTTCTTCCTCTGTATATAAAAAAATGGGTTCTCTCTTTTGCTGTCAACGTTACTTTTCTTATGAACAGCTACTCACTCTGTACAAATTTGAAATTTGCCCTACCATGGAATATTGCTGCCACATCTGGGGCAGTGCCTCCATAACCTCTCTCAGGCTTATAGACTCCATTCAAAAGAGGACAGTTGGGTTAATTAATGCCCCATCTCTTACTGTCTCTCCACCTTCTGTTTTTGCTGCAGCTCTTTCCTTCTCTTCCAAACAAAGCTAAACACGTGGTACAACCAGTCAACATTCATTTACTGTCCAACTTCACACTCACAGAACTAACCTTTCTTCTTTCTCATTTATCTCTTCAACTTCTGTTTTTCGGAACAAGCTTTTTTCACTTGTATTTCCTGTAATATATGTAAAAAAAATCTACATAAATTCCAGTTTTTTTTTTTTTTTCTCGTCGTGAAGGCAGAGCACAATATGAGAAAGAGCAAATGATGCCCACAACAACTACTTTGTAGTTTTTTTTAAGAGTGTCTATGGTGTATCAAAACACCGATATTATATAGATACTAAACTCTTAAAGTATTATGCCATGTGCATTTATTTATTTTAAATATTATCTTATACACCTTTTGGCATCTCTCATATTGTGCGATTAACTTCACAACTGGGTCGTCATGTCTGCAATACTAGGGTACCTGCCCACCCACTGATGATAGGCCAATAGCCTTGAAACATGTCTGGGTGGTGGTACTCACTGAGAATAAGTAACAATAGCCTTCTCTATTAGTGAAGCGTTACTTATTCGAGGTAGTGCAGCATCATGGCAACTCGTCGTGAAGGCAGAGCACAATATGAGAAAGAGCAAATGATGCCCACAACAACTACTTTGTAGTTTTTTTTTTTTAAGAGTGTCTATGGTGTATCAAAACACCGATATTATATAGATACTAAACTCTTAAAGTATTATGCCATGTGCATTTATTTATTTTAAATATTATCTTATACACCTTTTGGCATCTCTCATATTGTGCGATTAACTTCACAACTGGGTCGTCATGTCTGCAATACTAGGGTACCTGCCCACCCACTGATGATAGGCCAATAGCCTTGAAACATGTCTGGGTGGTGGTACTCACTGAGAATAAGTAACAATAGCCTTCTCTATTAGTGAAGCGTTACTTATTCGAGGTAGTGCAGCATCATGGCAACTCGTCGTGAAGGCAGAGCACAATATGAGAAAGAGCAAATGATGCCCACAACAACTACTTTGTAGTTTTTTTTAAGAGTGTCTATGGTGTATCAAAACACCGATATTATATAATACTAAACTCTTAAAGTATTATGCCATGTGCATTTATTTATTTTAAATATTATCTTATACACCTTTTGGCATCTCTCATATTGAGCGATTAACTTCACAACTGGGTCGTCATGTCTGCAATACTAGGGTACCTGCCCACCCACTGATGATAGGCCAATAGCCTTGAAACATGTCTGGGTGGTGGTACTCACTGAGAATAAGTAACAATAGCCTTCTCTATTAGTGAAGCGTTACTTATTCGAGGTAGTGCAGCATCATGGCAACTCGTCGTGAAGGCAGAGCACAATATGAGAAAGAGCAAATGATGCCCACAACAACTACTTTGTAGTTTTTTTTTAAGAGTGTCTATGGTGTATCAAAACACCGATATTATATAAATTCCAGTGTAACGTCAACAGGTATCTTCTACCGTTTCCCCAACCTTCAACCCACACGTGTTACTAAGTACTATAGGTTCTAATACCATTTGTTCATGGGGTTTTCATAAAAAAAAATAATAAATAATACTTTGCATTTAATTTACTCAGGTCCTTCAAGTCTTTGATCTTTTCAAGACCTTGATCAGATCATCCCACTGATAGGTGTTTCCAAATACTGTCTCTTTAAAAACTCGTCTCTTGATAAGAATACACCTTTTGTCAGTAATAATCAGGAATTTTCCATGCAGAGATAAGATGGTTACCTCATTATACAAGGCAATGGTCAGCCCAAATCCATGGTACTACATACAATTCTAAAGCCTAATTTTAGAAAGGACATGGATCTGTTGGAACATGTGCAAAGAAGAACAACAAGATTCTTGATGGGAACAAAAAAGGGTGCTCTTAGCATAAACTGAAAGGTTTGCAATTGGTATTAAAATGGCTAAGCAATGCCTGGAAGACAAAGATACTCTCATAATCGTTTACTTACCTTCTTTGCAGCCTCCCATAATTGGAGAAACCCTTAACTGGAGAGAGATCCCATCCTCCAAGGTGACTTTTATGTTAAGCTTCAACAATTTCTCTTCCACTTTCCTCTCAATTATTAAAAAATCATTTAGCTCCCTGTTAGATTTTGATGGACTCCTCACGCATGAATGTGGATGCAAAATACACATTCAGTTTGTCAGCAACCTGAGTAGGATAATCAACAGTTAAAAGATTGACATCAATTGGACCAATGTGACTCAACCTATTCTTTCTACTGTTAATATATATAAAGAAGTCTTTGCAGCTTTTTCTTAGTATTCTTTGCTAGAGACTTCTCATAATCTACCTTACTTCCTTTGTGACTTGATTACAGACTAGTTTATATCTACCATAGGCTTCTGTACCACCTGATATGCATGCCATGCATTTTTCTTTTCTGCCACAAGTCTCTTCAGTTCATCAGATGTCAACTGAGATCTAAACCTGGAGTGGTATTTCTTAGTTTATATGAAAAATCCTAGTAGCTTATATGATTATTTCCCCAATTACTTCCATTTAGAATTTTCTATTAGTAATATGAGATGGTCCCACTATATAGAATTTAAGAACTGTCTGAGACCACTGTAGTCACCCTTATGAATGCAAAAGCCCTTCCCTTTACCCTTGACAGTAATTATGTCTTTAAGTAAATCCCACCTCAGCACACTGTGATCACTGCCACCCAGCGGGTCTTTTACTTGAAGATTATTAATGCAGGAAGGATCACTGCTGATAATCAGAGCTATAGTATGCTTCCCTCTTGTTGCTTCTCTAACATGCTGTTGAAGAAAGCAGTCATCCAATAAATCCACAAAATTCCTGCTAGTGTGTGAGTGTGGTCAAACTCAAGTTCTAGTCAATATCTGGAAAGTTAAAATCCCCCATTGTAAGATATTCTGAATTACTAGTCCATTCTATTTCTCTGTATAGTAGTTTGTTGTGCTCAACACAGATTAGGCCTATAACATGTCCCTATTCTCATTGTTGTTTTCCCAGCTTATGTCACACAAATATTCCTTGAGTGGCATGGTGTGTAGGTAAACTGCATTATTTGAAGATAATAGAGCACTCAAACCTACATTGGTTTAATTATGTTCATTTCAGAATTGGATATACATACATTACAGTCACATGTTTCATTGTATTTTTTTACTACCTCTTCAGTGAAGAGCTATATTTGCAATATCACTGTTACAAAAAGGTCACCTAGGTCACAAGAACTTGTTTCTTAGGTGACAAGTTCTTGTCCATTTTCATTTGTGTTCTGAAACATCTGTTTTGGTTTCAGAATTTTAGTTGCAAATCAGTAAGTTATTCTTACCAGTTCCAAAATGTCTGATTACATTATGTTCCTTGCAACTTTAAATTGAAAAGTAATATTTATACATAGTACACAAATTCTGTGTACAAATAGCACAGTTTACCTATGCACCATGCAACTCAAAGAATATCTAATATCTTTTTTTGTGTGACATAAGCACTGGGAAAACAATCATGAGAGTAGGGGTGTATTTTAGGCCTAATACCTGTGTTGAGCACAACGGCCTCCGTAGCCGAGTGGGCAGGAGTGGGAGTGCAGTAACACATGCTCTTTGAGTAGACTGGGGTTCAAGCCCCTGACTGCTAAATACAGTTGATCTGCCAACCCGCACTGGACCAGCGTGGCAGTTCATGGTCCATATCTCCAGCATGAATTGTTGAGGAGGTTTCCATCGTGCAGTGGGTTGATAATGGCTGAAAATTGATTGCTTGAATTGACATAAATTTTATGAAGATTATATGCACAAGGCATAATATGATATGGGTTTAAATTAACTATATAATATCAGTGTAGTTACACCATAGTTTACCCATAAATTTAACTACATACTGTAAAGGCATTGTTAAATTTTATCTCATATTATAGCTGCCTTCATGAGATACCAGGTATTATTATTATTATTATTATTAGCTATATGGTGCAAGGAAGCCTGAGGCTTATGCTGCACCAGCCAAAAAAAAAAATTCTGAATTACCCTGTGTGTGTGAGAGAGAGAGTCAGAAGAAGGGGGAATCACCAAGAAAGAGAAGAATGATGATATTGCCATACTTTGAATAAATAAAGCTCCTCTAGTAGAGGAGACTATATTATTTATTCTCTGTGGGTACCACCACCCAGACAGCCGTTTCAAAGCTCGTTGGCTTCATCATCAGTGGGAAGGCAGGTACCCTGATAATGCAAACATGCCATCACAGTTGCGAAGTCATTCCACAATATGAGAGATGCCAAATGGCGTACATCTTCAAATACTGTATCATTCTGTACACCATTTGGCATCTCTCATATTGTGGAATGACTTTGCAACTGTGATGGCATGTCCTTTGTTTTTACCTATCATGGAAGGTGCACTTGGACAATGGTAACAATTGATACAAGTTTACTCAGATCAATTTTGTGCACTGTGAGGAATTTCATTAGTGTGTCATATACATCTTTCCCAGTTGTATAACCAGTAAGTAGCAAAATAGCCAAAAAGTCTTCGCAGCTGCCATCATGTTGAATCAAACAAACAGCACGAGTTGTGATATGCCCGAAATATCAGTTGACTCATCAAGTGCCAGTGAAAAAAACACACAACTTTTGATTCTACTTAATAATTCATTGAATATTACGTCTGCCATTTTATGAACTCGATTTGAAACTGTATCATTACTCAAAGGAATATTTTTGGCGCAGTTAATCAAGGTAGTTTTTTGTTTTTCTGGTAAGACACTAGCCAGCACTTGTAATCATGACACACTACACATTTTTTTATTATTTCTCAACTAGTGTAAGGCAATGAATTCTTTGCAGTTATACTGATAAGATAAATGAAGCTTCTTTCGCTAACCCTTTACTACTATTAACTTGACCTGAATTTAAAATATTTTTCTGTCTTTCAAGTTTCTTTTTTTCTTCTTGAAGTTTAGCTTTTCTAATATCACTAATAAATTTGGGAAAAGCTTCGTGAAAATTCCTATGGCACGTCTTGTAATGTCTTTCACTCGACTTCCGATAGTCAGCCAAACACACCTGACATAATAAGCAAATTACCAGTTCCACTACTATTATCTATTACCAAATAATCATATTCCCAAGAGGACTAAATTGCATATTTTTTTATTTTTTGTTTCTTTGCATTTGAAACGTGTAGATCTAAATCAGGCGACTGTGAAGGTAGTGTTAATGCATCATTTTTTATCTCATCATGGTCGTTTTGGTTTCTTTTTAAAAACTTATCCAGTTTGAAAGGGTTTAGTAACTTTAGTTAAATCTGTTAAAAGAAAATACATTTAAGCATTTGCACACAAATTCAAAAGATTTCTTACTATAACACTTTCATCACCTTTAAAGTCAGCACTATATATAGCCGACTGGGCTAGCCAGGTGGGTAAAGTGCCTGCCTGCAACCCAAAGGTTGCAGGTTCGAATCCTGCCTCGGGCTTGGATCAGAGTAGAAAATACAAGAAACCTTCGGAGGTGCATTATGGCCACAGAAGCCACGATACGTCAACAACTAACACTATACATATATGGTACCTATTGCAGCAGCACAACTGAGTGAAATCCGGAACACACATGTTCTAACCTGTTAAAACTAGAAACTGAGAATCACACGAGGCAGTATCCTCGGTCTGTAGTGACACTACAGCAAAAATGATCATAATCTCAACAAAGTGTTTTGTAAAAAATTTTCTTATTAAATAAATGTCAAATTAACAATAATTAATAAGAAAAAAATTTTAGGAATACTGTCCAAGTTCAAACTTTGACCATTTTTGAGATTAAAACATCGCAAAATATATAATTTTCCTCCAATCACTAACAAAAGGAAGGATTTTTGTAGATTATCGCAGAAAGTTGAGAAATAGAAAGCACCTTTTTTAAGTATAAAGATTTATATATAAATTTTTTAGCTTAAGCAAAGATCACGAGTAAAATAAATTTTGCTCACGCGCACAGTGGTGCTCGCAAGGACCAGATTAACAACCCCTGGTGTATACAGTACACAAATTTTCAGCTTACAGAATACAAATGAAAATTGACAAGTTCTTGTCAATTTTCATTTGTATTTTGAAACATCTGTTTTTGTTTCAGAATTTTAGTTTCAAACTGGCTTGCAAATGTCTGATTACATTACATTTGAAATTGAAAAGTCACATTTATAAACAGTACACAAGGCAAACAAGTTACCTTTTTTTTGTATTTTACAATATGAAAAATCTTGCATATACATCTTTGAAATTTTATGCTGTATTTCTCTGTCATCTTACTGATGGACATTATTAATTAGTTTCATGCCCCACAAGTACTATAAAGTGACTATAAAGATATTTATTCTAGTCTAGTTACACATTAAACCAAAGACAATCAACATACAGTAAGCGCCGGTTATAGTGATCACGTTTGCAAATTGAATTTTGATTCTAATAAGCGAAAATCGACAAATATTATTCAGAGGCTATAAAAGTAAAGATATAAAGCACAAATTTACACTTTATTACTAAAGGTTTATTACCAATTAAATGATATGTAAAAATCGGAAGAATATTCCGATTTTTACATTCCGAACAAAATAAAAATAAATTTATACTTATGTACATAGCTTAATTAATATACATATTAATTAAACATAACAATTTGTAATATGATTATAATTTAAAATAGTTACTTATTTTAGATTGATTCAAATTATCACTACAAAGTCTATTTATAGATTTTTCAATATTGTATAAAAGTCTATATTCACAATCATTTGCACTAGTTTCTTCCAACGCTCTCCTCAGGACAGCTATAGCTTCACGAGTTTGCTGTTTTGTAACTGGAATTTGTTCGGGTTCATCTTCATTTTCCTCCTCCTCTTCAGCAAAATTATCAGTAGTAATTTCTTTCTGGGCAATTTCTTCATCTGTTAATGCTGTAGTAACTTGTAGATCACCATTATGTCCACCCAGTCATTAAATTCCTGTTCACCAATATCTTCGGGCTTTTCAACGTGATCAGCATTGACTTAATTGTCCATCATGAATAATTAATCCACATTTTTTGAAACAGTTGCTAATGCAGGTTTCAGAAACTTCATTCAGGCACTTATTGTCATATGAAGTGTATCTAGAACAACTATCTGCTTTGCGATATCGGATGATGTTCCCAAATCTTCATCTATAGACTGGATGATTCTTCATCTCATATCCAAACTATAAAAGGTCTTAAAGGTTTTTATTATTTTCTTGTTGAGAGGTTGAATCAGTGATGTGGTATTTGAAGGTAGAAAAACTAATTCAATGTTTTTAAAAGTCAAATTTGGATGAGCTGGGCAGCTGTCCAAAACCAATGAAATTTTTTTTGTTTTTCTTATCCGATTTCACATTAGTGTTTAATGTGTGATGTGATTTTAACAATTTTGATAAAGATGACTGAGCTACTGCTAATTCTACTGCTGCTTCCCTTTGAGACATATTGCCTAAGTTTAATTTATCGTACGTTTCTATAATTCGTAACTTATCTTTTACACTAAAATTCACTCTCTTTGTGTTCACTGACATTTTTTTTTTTGGCAGTAAAATTTAAAACAGTAAAAAAAAAACAAACATAATTCATACATAGAATAATTATGTTTCTATTTTGCAATGCACACCATCACAGCACAACTTATTATCGTTAAAGAAAATAAGCAGAAATTTGCAAAATTTTTATAAAATTCCAATTTTAACTTAGTTTTATTCTTTTTTTGCGAAAAGAAAAAACTGAGTCTACAAAAAAACAGATTCTCCATTGTAAATCCGGGAAGTTGGCAGTTATGCCATTTGTTTAAAAGATGAGACAAGGCTATGACAGGCTGTTTCAGAAAGATATATACCCCACGGCAGCTCACATTGAACAATTTATTTGCAACTGGTTTGTGTCTTGTCACTAGAAACTATCTGCTGTCTGATGAGGGCAAATTATCTCTGATACAGTCTATAATGGCAATGTCTTTTCTTTTAAATGCCAATTTAACCTTTTGGCAAGGCCATGTATTTGAAAATGCATTACCAGGGTAACTTGTTGCAAAAGCAAAGTTTGTTCAGCCTGTGAGCATTAAAGCACTACACTACCTAAGCAGTTTAAAGTCTTCTAGTGCAAAAACATGAAAGAACAACAAGATAGTCCTGCAAACCTATTATAATTTATATAATTTTTGTTTGCCGTAGGTGGTTCTTATAGTGACATTGAGAATGGTACCTGTTTGTTAAAAGTAATATGTGTTTGATGAATAGGATGTTTTAGTTTAACAACATATGTGCCATATATTTTTATCCTTACTCAGCACAATATTTTAATTCTTAGATAGGTGGAGCAGGTTTAGTGGAAAAAGTCCCACATTCACACATTTTAATGCAGGTGGCTTTTTCTTTCAGGGTTATACAGACTCTGGATGCATCGAGATGAATGGACATAACCATCGTGCCATAGAAGTAAATATAATTTTCATGCAATCACCTGTACTAACCATATACCAAATCTTGTTAGTTTTAATGCCACATTTCCTAAGCAAAAAAAGTGCCATATTTTTAACCATTTTGATAATTGTTTTTAAATTTATTCACTTTGAGGGGGGGGGGGATTTGACTACTCTTTCTTCCAGAATCACAAGCATCATAATTGATCTTAATGTTAATACATTATAAACTACAATAAACTATAAAAAAAATTTAATAGTACTGGATGGCCCAATCTAAAATTTTTTTTAATAAAAACTTATTTATTCAAAATTCTTTCAGATCCTCATTATAAGCAAAGTGTTATGGCCAAAAATGCATGGGATACATACAAATTAATGGGTGACATGGAAGCCTATGATAGATATAAGTTGGTCTGTAACCAAGTCACAAAGGAGATTAGGCAGGCAAAGGCAGACTACGAAAAATCCTTGGCAAAGGATGCAAAGAAAAACAGAAAGGAGTTCTTTACATACTTGAACTCGAGAAGGAAAGGGATGAATCAGATTGGTCCACTGGATATTGATGGTTCAACAGTTGAGGATCCTGCTCAGGTGGCTAACAATCTAAACGAGTATTTTGCATCTACATTCACGCATGAGGAGTTATTCAGGAAGGAGAATGATGTAGGTAAAGTAAACATTGGCAGTGAGCTGGATGATTTTGTAATAACTGAGAGGAAAGTGGAGGAGAGATTGTTGAGGATAAACATAAAAAAGGCACCTGGGGTGGATGGGATCTATCCAGTTATATTAAAGGAGGCAGCAAAGGAAGTATGCAAACCCCTAGCCATAATTATGAGAGCTTCTTTGGACTCAGGGGAGGTACCCATAGACTGGAGATGTGCAAATGTAACCCCAATTCACAAAGGAGGATCAAAGGCTGACACAAGTAATTATAGACCTGTTAGTTTAACTTCTGTTCCAGGTAAATTAATGGAGGCACTGGTTAAAGAAGCACTGCAGGATCATCTAGACAAGAATTCCGTTATAGCTCAGACGCAGCATGGTTTTGTTAAGGGCAGGTCTTGCCTGACCAATTTGATTGGATACTATGATGTAGTCACAAAAGAACTGGATGCAGGGAATAACTTTGATATTATATATTTGGATCTTAGAAAGGCTTTTGATACTGTTGCACATGGAAGACTGCTGCACAAATTGGAGCAGTGTGGCATTGGAGGCAAATTGCTGCTATGGATAAGGGGATGGTTGAGTGGCAGAAGACAGAGAGTGGTAATCAATGGACACTGCTCAACGTGGACTAATGTTATTAGTGGAGTTCCTCATGGTTCAGTGTTGGGTCCATTGTTGTTTTCGGTGTTTATGAATGATATTGATGATGGGATATCAAGTTTAATGTCTAAGTTTGCAGATGATACAAAGGTTGGCAGGGTCGTTAAGGACACTACTGACGCTATGCTGCTGCAACAGGATCTGGAAAGGTTGAACAGAAGGGCTGAGAGGTGGCAAATGAAGTTTAACATTGACAAATGTAAAGTACTACATATGGGTAACAGTAACCCCAGAGCAATGTATCAACTCTGCGGTACTACACTGACAGTAGTGGAGAATGAAAAGGACCTGGGGGTAATTGTGCAGGCAGATATGAAGTTCTCTGAGCAGTGCAGACGAGCTGCAAGAGTAGCTCATGGTGTCTTGTCAATGATATACAGGAATTTTTCTAGCAGGGATAAGGAGGTGATTATTCCCTAGTATAAGGTAATGGTTAGGCCACATCTTGAGTACTGTATACAGGTCTGGAGGCCTCATTTCAAGAAGGATGTAGAGCTGCTGGAACGGGTACAGAGAAGGGCAACAAGATTAGTAAATGGAACAAAGGGTTGCTCTTACGAAGAAAGGCTTAAGTTTTGCAAATTACAGAGTCTGGAGACTAGGCACCGGCGAGGTGATCTGACAGAGGTGTATAAGGCTTTGAATGGTTTGAGCATGCTCAATGCCAATGGGATTCTTCATCTTTCTCAGAATAATCACCTCAGAGGGCATAAATTCAAATTGAGGAAGGACGGATGTCGGATAGATGTGCGGAAATTTGCCTTTGGCCAGCGGGTGGTTGGTTGGTGGAACCGACTTCCATCACTTGTTGTTGCAGTTGATAGCCTAAACAAATTTAAAGCTCAACTGGACAGGTATTTCGAACGAACGGAGGGGTGAAATGGGAGAGGGTTTTTTTTTTTTTTTTTTGGCTGATGCTGAATAAGCTTGCTTTCTTGCATCATATGCCTCTACTAATGCTAAATAAACTTTACTTATTATTTTTTTTTTATATGAATATGCAATGACTAAAAGATATGAACTATTAAACAAGCATTTTTATTTTAAGAATATTTCAATCTGTGTGTTTAAGCTTTTTGGTATTGGACTAATATTTTATTATTTTAAATACCAAATACAACGTTTTAAAAGAGATAGTGCTGCATTTAACATTAAAATAATTCATATCTTTTACAAACCTAAATAAGTAGCCTGTGCTACTTATTTAGTAGCCTGTGCGGACGTAGCTTATTGCCGCTCCTGGAACAGAAAAGTTTTTTCTGATTTATTTTCTGTTTTATTAGCTTAAATTGGCATATTACCTTATTTTCTAGAATAGCTTTATATTCCTAGTTACGATACTTAGTTTAAAGTTTAAGTTAGATAGAGATTTTGTAGGTATTACTTAGTATCGGTAAGGGTAAGAAATCCACGTGTTACAAGTTGCAGCTCCGTTGAACGAGAGGTTTTTTTTTAACCATATTTAGCCAATTTATTAACCAATTGTTCTTTCAAATTATTTTCTGTAAGTAGCTAGTCAGGATCCTTAGTTTATTCTGAATTGAGCCAGCGAGATTTGGAAGTTAATCGATACTTAAGTGTCCGTAGATTTACCGTTCGCAACTTGCCACCATTGTCACGTGATACAAAATATCTCGAACTAGATAGCATAAGCTTAGCATAGTATAGTACATAATATAATATTGTCAATTAATCAGTAAATCTATTAATCTTGTTGAACTTCATTGTCAATTAAATTGTACTTTTAACTATATACATATAACGACTTAGATTACGTAACATAAATAATTAGCAAAAATAAATTTAACTTGATACGGAAGTTATATAAAGGGATTTCGTAGATAACACTCGATACTGAAACATAAATACAGGCATACCTCGAATAACGAATAGGATGCGTTCCACGAAATTACTTCGTTAAGCGAAACTTCGTTTTCAGAGGTAAAAATACTATGGCCAGAATAGGGATACGTTCCTACGTAAAGAAAATGAAAAGCTTTTTTTTCGAACAAAGAAACGTTTTATTAAATAAACAGTCAACTTACATACAAAGTGAAACCACATTTTAAAATACGAGTCTAAAGTTGATTGTTTATGCTCTTTTTCTCTTTCATTTAACAATTGCCTATACGGAGTTATTGCATTTAACACAGATCGCTTAACAATAACACTTCTTCCTAAATCGGGATCATTTTCACTAAAAAAAATTTAAAACGTTTTCAATGTCATTTAAGCACCTTTTTAAATCTTTGGTTGTTACACTTTTTTGGCAGGAACTTCTTTAACTTCGTCATCATTATCTTTGTATTCGTTGCTAACAAGGTTTTCTAAATCTCCACTGAAAAACCATCATCTTCTGCATTCAATAAATTTCTAACATCCTCTTCATCGACATTTTCGAAACCTATTGATTGAGCCATCTGGATAACTTCATTTCTAATTTCTTGGATGATGTTATTTTCTTCTTCTAGTACAACGTCTGGCCATATTTTGCGCCAAACTCGATTTAAGCATTTCTTAGTGACTTCTTCCAAGAACTATCAATGTTTTCAATTGCGTTTTTAATGGTGTAGTTTTTCCAAAACGTTTTAACTGTCATTTCCTCTTTATCCTCTAGTTCAGTTAAATTGCTTAATGTTCGACGCAGATAATAAGCTTTAAATGATGCTATTACTCCCTGATCCAATTTAATCAGGGAGTTGTGTTTGCTGGAAGAAACACAACTTTGACAGGAATGCATGTGTCCAACGTGTTAAGATCAGTAGGATGTCCCGGAGCAACAACAAAAGAGCTTTTTCTTCAAAGTTGTTTTTTTTACAATACCGTTTTACTTCAGGACAAAAGTGGTTAACAAACCAATCAATAAATAACCCCTTGGTAACCCACGCTTTTCTATTTGCTTTCCATATTACAGGTAAATTCATTTTTATGTTACCTATTAATGCCCTTGGATTTTCTGAATGGTAAACTAATAACAATTTTAACTTATAATCGCCAGAGGCATTTGATCCAAAGAGTAACGTTAAACGGTCTCTGGCTGCTTTGAACCCAGCAGCTGATTTTTCTTCAATAGAAATGAAGCTTTTTGTTGGTAGCCGTTTCCAGAACAAACCGCTTTCATCAACACTGAACACCAAATTTGGAAAATTTTCACGTTCAATTGTTTCCTTTAGTTTTTTTGGAAACTTATTTGCAGCTTCTCCTGTTAATTTTACACTATGAATCCTGGCCCGTTTTTTAAATTTCTCGAACCAACCACGAGAAGCCCCAAAGGTTTCCGTAATTTCTTCAGTTTGTTTAGATTTCAGGTGATTAAACTGGAATATATATTTTTTATGTTAAATGGGGCTTGAAATTGCCGACTTCGTTATATCGAAGCTTCGTTATCAGAGGTTACGTTAAGCGAGGTATGCCTGTATAGCATTATAACTGTGTTGGGATACAAGTTTAGGGTTTTAATTTTGTACTGAAATTGAAATTTTATAGAAATCATGACTCAGACCAGAGCAGCAAAGCAAAAGGCTCAAGCTAATGGGAGTGCTGTGGCTCAGGGGAGAACTGAGGGCGGCAGTTGCCCTCTGAATCACAGCCTTTTAAAATGCACTATTTGCTTGATGTTTGTGGAGCAGTCAGGTACGGGACATGATACTGCCGTGCGGGATGCAAGGAGTGTAAGGAATTTAGGCAACAACTCAGCGTTGTTATGGGCCTATATGAGAGCTTGAAGGACAGGGTGGATGCCCTTGAAGGATTAAAAGTGATGGGCCCATCAAGCTCTCAGCTGCCCACACCAATGCCAGAGCTTGCACTTGGGCATCACGCAACACAGCGGCAACCCCCAAGGCAGAATGCGCTAGTCCCAAAGTAACTAGTAGTTGTTGGTGACTCTATTGTCAGGGAAATGGGAAACATGCTTTGTAAAAAGGATAGGTGGAACAGGACCAGGGTATGTCTGCCAGGGGCAAAGGTTGATGACGTTGTAGAGCGGATATCATCTTTTAAGGGTACAAAAGATGATATAGTTGTACATGTTGGCACTAATGATATTAAGAGTAGGAGACCGCGGAATTACGTAACAAGTACAGGTCACTGTTGAAAAAAAGTCTTGAATTAGGGTTGAATTTGAAAGTGTCTGCAATTCTGCCCAGACATGATAGGAGGGAGTATATGATGAGAGCCTTGTCGATCAATTCGGCCCTGGAAAGATTGTGCAAAGCTCAAGGGGTAGAATTTTTTTCAGCCTGGACTGTACTTGTTAACAGGAGAGATTGCTTCTACAGGGATGGGATACACTTAAATAGAAAGGGTGCAAGAATATTTGCTGATGCTATCGAGGCAGTGTTAGGCGGGTCGGAAAACTGCTAGCTTGGGGAGAGACAAAGACCAATAGATTGACAGTAGCCACTGGCAGAGGTGAAAGTGATTCTTGCACTGCTTCTATTGGAATAAGCAGCAGCTTGGAAAATAAGATGCAGGATATTTCAGAGACTGCTGAGAGTCATTGGGGTACAAGTAAACATATGGGTTGTGTTAGGGTAGCTAAGAAAAAGAACACGTGCATGTATACTTGCGTGTACACCAATGCTAGGAGTTTGGTAAATAAATTTGATGAATTTGAGGTATAGATCAAAGCATCAAAGGCGGATATTGTTGGGATATCAGAGACGTAGTGTCACACAGATATAAGTAATGCAGAACTGGAATTTGGGGAGTACAACGTCTAGAAAGGATAGACAGGATAGGAAGGGAGGAGGGGTTATGCTATTCTTCTTCTTCTTTGGTCCTTAGCTGGCAGCTGGGGGAGGCGGTTGGCCACGCAACCAGTATGCTGCTGTAGGTGCCGCAGGGTTTCGGACTTGCTCTGTGATGTTCTTCCATACCTTACGATCCATGGCGTCAGTCCTGGCCTGGTTAAGGTCGAGACGTCGGCTCTTCAAGTCATTTTCCACTTGCTTGGCCCACGTTTTCCTAGGCGCGGTCCGTTGGATGCTCCATTGGGTGGGTCGTTGTCTCCAAAGGAGTGTGGATGGTATATTGTTCGTGCCCATTCTACATACGTGGCCAAATCATCTAAGCCTTCGCTTCTGGATTTGGTCGGCAATGGTTGGTTGCTGTTGGCATCTGGCGCGGATGGTATCATTAGTGATGCGGTCGCGAAGAGAGATGCCCAAGATCTGCCGCAGGCATCGCATTTGGAATACCTCAAGTTTGTTCAAATCTAACTTGAGACAAATCCATGTTTCCGATCCGTAAAGAATGGGCAAGATCAAAGTCCGGAAGAGTCGGATTTTAGTCTTTGTGGAAATATTGGTCCTCTTCCACAGACACCATTTGAGCGAGGCGAACGCAGTGGCCGCCTGTCCAATTCTGCTGTGGATTTCCATGGTGGATGCAACTTTCTTCTCCTGGACCAGCGACCCAAGGTATTTAAAGTCCTGCACTTGCTCGATCTGGACGCCTTCGAGATAGATGGTGGCTTGCGACCCATCTGTTGTCAGGGCCTTTGTCTTACCAGCATTGATCTTCAAACCGTATGGCCGGGTAACGTCGTAGAGGATGTCCGTGGCTTCAGCATCGTTACTGGCAAGGATAGCACTATCATCAGCAAACATCAGGTCAGTCACATAGTGATCCTTGTCATATTGTATGCCCTGTCTGTTTCTGAATGCTTGCCTCATAATGGAGTCAACCACGATGTTGAAAAGCAATGGGGAGGCTACATCCCCTTGGCGGACTCCAGTTTGGATGGTAAATTCCTCAGATAAATCGTTCTGGATGCGCACCTGGCTGGTTAAACCGTTGTATGCAGTTTGGAGGAGTGTGATGACTTTTCGAGGTACATGTTCAACCTCTAGTAGTTTCCATAAGGCAGGCCGGTGGACACAGTCGAAAGCAGACTTAAAGTCAATGAAAACAATGACGGTTCGCTGTCCACACCGGATCCTCTCCTCCATCAGCTGACGAATGGCAAAGATTTGATCACAGCATCCTCGCCCGGGTCTAAATCTTGACTGGTTTGCTCGCGATGATTTTGCAGTCTTGACTGGATGATCTTTATAAAGACCTTTCTGATGATGGAAAGGAGGCTGATGCCACGGTAGTTCTTGCAGTCCCGGTTATCACCTTTCTTGTGGATCGGTACGATAATGGCTTTCCTCCATGTTAGCGGAATTTGTTCAGTGCACCAGATGGTTTTGAGGAGCGAGTGTAGTCGGCGAAGCAGTACATCTCCCCCGGCTTTTATCGCTTCTGTGGTGACTTGGTCCACTCCTGGTGCCCTGCCATTCTTCAGGGATTGTATGGCTGCTTTCACTTCTTCTACTGTAGGCTCAACATCGACCATGGAGACCTCAGGGGGGGTCGATCGAGAGTGCTGTTGCTGGCAGTCCCTGAGGTGGGTCGTGATTATACAATGCTTTGAAGAATTCACTCTACCGTTGCAGGCGTTCGGATGGTGATCGCACAAAGGTCCCATCAGCATTCTTGATGTTGTCACTAGTCAATTTGGTCTTTCCACTCAGATATCTGAGGGTGCGGTACTCGTTCTTGGATGCCGCCACTTCAAGATCGTCTGCCACTCGGTTCCAGTACGCTTCTCTTTCTGCTGTCATTCTTTGTCGGACTTCTCGGTTTAGCTGCCGGTACCGTTCAAAGTCGACCAACTTTGCCTGTTTCCGTTTGTCCACGAGGTCGAGGCACTCGTCTGATATCCATGGTTGCGTTCGAAGTCGGGCAGGTGGACATAGGGGCTTGGCACATTAAAGGATGGCATCAGAGATCTGCTTTTCTTCTTCATTTATATCCTCGGGCACGGCCAGCATCTCGAAGCGGTTGGATAGGGCGATCTAATATGCCTGTTTGTTGGCAGCATTCATTAGCTGCCTCCAGTCCAGCTTGGCTGACCGAGATGATCTTTTTGCATGCCGTAATTTGAGCTGCACCTTAGCCCGGATGAGGCAGTGATCAGATCCGCAATCAGGTCCCCTCATGGCACGAACGTCCATGAGTGATGAGCGAAATTTGGCATTGATCAAAATGTAGTCCAGGATTGCTGAGTCCTTGCCAGATGGATTTCGCCATGTAAGTTGATGTTTTTGAGGGTGCTGGAAATGGCTGTTTCCAACGATCAGGTTGTTAGATGCAGCAAAGGACAACAAACGTAGTCCGTTGTCATTGATCTTCCCATGGCCAAACTTGCCCATTGTTGTTTCCCAACCAGATCTGTCCACGCCAATGTGGGCATTAAAGTCTCCTGCGAGGATGATCACTTCTGTCTGCGGAATTGAATCCAGCGTATGTTGGAGCTGGTTGTAGAAGTCATTCTTGGTCGGGTCCAGGCTAGTCTCAGTTGGCGCACAGGCGGAGATGATATGAGTCTTGATGGTGCCCTTGACAGTAAGGACTGCCAGGCGGTCCGATATTGGTTGGAAAGCGATCACACTACTGGTGGCCTGAGCGTCGACCATAAAGCCCACTCCTGCTTCTCGTTTCTCACCACCAGAGTAGAATAGCATAACCGCTTCGTTAGGTGCTGGTGGTTGGATGATCATCGTTCCAGACCCGGTGAGCCTTAATTCGGATAATGCCGCGATTGATATCTTTCACCTAAGTAGTTCTTGGGCAATGATTTCCTTTTGTCCAACGTGGTGCCCCGTTCAAACATTCCATTCGCCAATGTTAATTGTCCTTTTCGGTGTAGTAAGCTTATTGCTGTGGCCAGTGATCCACTTCACACCAGCACCCTGGGTCCCCAGTGCTGGCACATCGGCTACCCCCGGATGCGGTAACATTGTTATAAGAGCTTGTTCTGTGGCCAGTGGTCCACTTCACACCAGTACCCTGGGTCCCTAGTGCTGGCGCATCAGCTACCCCGGATGCGGTAACATTGTTGTAAGAGCTTGTTCCGAATTTCATGCGGTTTCTTGCCTGGTTTCCCGGTTCTGGTCATTTCAGAACCTGGAAAATTTCTGCTATTAGTTAAGAAACACATAAAATCCAAGGAAGTGAAGCCAGTCAACATTGCTGGACAGTGCAGTGTCGAGTCGGTTTGGTGTGACTTAAGCATTGGGAGATCAAAATTGAGAGTAGGAGTGTGCTATAGGCCTAATGACTCTGATGAGTATAATAAGAAACTGTACAGGGAAATAGTGGGCCAGTAAATCAGAGTCTTATAATGGGGGATTTTAATTTCCCAGATATTGACTGGAATTTGTGGGTTGGTCACTCACACACTAGCAAGGCTTTTGTGGATTTATTGGATGATTGTTTGCTAAATTAGCATGTTCGGGAGGCAATTAGAGGGAGTAATACTCTTGATTTGATTATCAGTAGTGATTCTTCATGCATTAAGAATCTACAATTAAATGAACCACTAGGTGGCAGTGATCAGAGTGTGCTGAAGTGGGATTTACTCAAGGAGGTAACTACCATCGGGGGTAAAGGGAACGGTTATTGCTTTCGTAAAGGCGACTACGATGGTCTGAGACAGTATTTAAATTCTATACTGTGGGACCAACTGATAATGTTACCAACAGCAAACTCAAAATGGGAAGCATTCAAAGAACTTATCTTGGAAGCTACTAGGCTTTACATACCAACTAAGAAATATTGTTCAAGGTTCAGGCCTAAATAGATGTCAGATGAACTAATGAGACATATGGCAGAGAAGAAAAATGCATGGGATACATATAAATTAATATGTGACACAGAAGCCTACGACAGATATAAGTTGATCTGTAACCAAATTACAAAGGAGGTTAGGCAGGCGAAAGCAGATTACGAGAAATCTTTGGGAAGGGATGCAAAGAAAAACACCAAAGAGTTCTTTACTTATGTAAACTCTAGAAGGAAGGGGACGAATCAGATTGGTCAACTTGATATCGATAGTTCAACTGTTGATGATCCTGCTCAGGTAGCTAACAAACTAAATCAATATTTTGCATCTACATTCATACATGAGTTATTATTGAGGAAGGGGAATGCCATAGATGAAGTAAACACTGGCAGTGAGCTAGATGATCTTGTACTAATTGAGAGTAAAGTGGAGAAATTGAGAGTAAAGATAAATACAAGAAAGGCACCTGGGGTGGATGGGATCTATCCAGTTATATTAAAGAGGCAGCAAAGGAAGTAAGCAATCCGTTAGCCATAGTTATGAGAGCTTCCTTGGACTCAGGTGAGGTACCCACAGACTGGAGATGTAACTCCAATTCACAAAGGAGGATCAAAGGCTGACACAAGTAATTATAGACCTGTGAGTTTAACTTCTGTTCCAGGAAACGTAATGGAAGCACTGCGGGATCATCTTGACAAGAATTCAGTTATAGCTCAGACACAGCATGGTTTTGTTAAGGGAAGGTCTTGCCTGACCAATTTGGTTGGATACTATGATGTAGTCACAAAAGAATTGGATGCAGGGAATAAACATTGATATTATATATTTGGATCTTAGAAAGGCTTTTGATACTGTTGCACATGGAAGACTGCTGCAAAAATTGGAGCAGTGTGGCATTGGTGGCAAATTGTTGCTATGGATAAAGGGATGGTTGAGGTGCAGAAGACAGAGAGTGGTAATTAATGGACACTGCTCATCGTGGACTAATGTTATTAGTGGAGTCCCTCAGGATTCAGTGATGGGTCCATTGTTGTTTTCTGTATTTATAAATAATATTGATGATGGTATATCAAGCTTAATGTCCAAGTTTGCAGATGATACAAAGGTTGGCAGGGTTGTTAAGGACACTATGCTGCTGCAACAGGATCTGGAAAGGTTTAGCAGATGGGCTGAGAGGTGGCAAATGAAGTTTAACTTTGACAAATGTAAAGTACTACATATGGGAAACAGCAACCCCAGAGCAACGTATCAACTCTGTGGTACTACACTGGTAGAGAATTAAAGGGATCTGGGGGTGGTTGTGCAGCAGATATGAAGTTTTCTGACAAGTGCAGACGGGCTACAAGAGTAGCTCATGGTGTATTGTCAATGATATACAGGAATTTTTCTAGCAGGGATAGGGAGGTGATTATTCTCTTGTATAAGGCAATGGTCAGGCCACACCTTGAGTACTTTATACAGGTATGGAGGCATCATTTCAAGAAGGATGTAGAGCTGCTGGAACGAGTACATAGAAGGGCAACAAGGTTAGTGAACGGAATGAAAGGTTGCTCTTACGAAGAAAGGCTTAAGTTTTGCAAATTAAAGTGTCTGGAGACTAGGCACCAGCGAGGTGATCTGATAGAGGTGTACAAAGCCTTAAATGGTTTGAGCATGCTCAATGCTGATGGCATGCTGCCTCTTCTCAGAATAATCACCTGAGAGGGCATAAATTCAAATTGAGGAAAGACAGATGTAGGATAGATGTGCGGAAATTTGCCTTTGGTTGGTGGAACAGACTTCCATCACTTGTTGTGGAAGTTGATAGCCTAAATAAATTTAAGGCTCAGCTGGACAGGTATTTCAAAAGAACGGAGGGGTGAAGTGGAAGGGTTTTTTTTTTTTTTTTTTTTTTTCTGGCTGATGCTGCATAAGCTTGCTTTCTTGCATCATATGCCTCTACTAATGCTAAAAAGTACTACATGTACTTAAAAAAAATTTATTTTTTTAACACTCAATTTGTTGTGTGGTTAATACAATGTGTGTTCAAGTTATAAGGTCTCCAAGTTTATTTCTCATAAAATAATTGAGGTATACATGCAGAAGTGATTGTCAAACTGCCCATTAGTTCTGAATGCTTTCAGAAGATGGCTGCATAGTGCAATTTGTCACATTGATTGCAGCACCCTAAACTGTATACTATGTTTATAACATTTAAAATGGCATCCTTTACTCATCAAGAAGATGCAAACAAAAAAGACAATCATGACAAATTGTGTGAAGCTCTGGATCCTAGGTGTGCCAAGCCCATACTCACCCGATGTGAGCCCCTTGGGGTAACAAGAGTCTTTACATGCAGGGCAAGCAATCATGAATGTCTTGTTATGGGTGACTTTAATCTGCCCCAGATTGATTGGAATAAGTGGGAGGGAAACTCATGATGGGGAAAAACGTTTTTAAATAAAATAAGACAAGACAGCAGCAATAATTCAGACACAGCATAGGTTTGTCAAGGGGAAGTCTTGTCTGACCAATTTGATTGGATACTATGATGTGGTCACAAAGGAACTGGATGCTAAAAATAATTTTGATATAATATACTTGGATTTCAGGAAAACATTTGATACTGTTGCACCTGGAAGACTACTGTACAAATTGGAGCAGTATGGCATTAACGGAAAGTTGCTACAATGGATAAAAGGATGGTTAAGTAAGAGAAGACAGAGAGTGGTGATCAATGGGTACTGCTTTACATGAACTAATGTTATTAGTTGTGTCCCTCAGGGTTTGGTGTTGGGCCAATTTGTATGTTTTGTATATTTATCCATGATATTGATGAAGGGGCATCAAGCTTAATGTCAAAGTTTGCAGATGATACAAAAAATTGGCAGTACTTTCCAAAGAAGCACGAGAATTACCAATGACAAGAAGAGTTAGATCATCGGCATATGCTATTTTAGAATCATGGGAGTTGGACGGAGAAGCCACTCATCTAGAACCAAATCCCAGACGAGTGAACCTTGTGGGCATCCTCGAGAGACAGAGCGACTAAGTTGCCGAGTTCCAGAAATTACTTGTACAGAACAGTGGAGAAAGTGTTTATTTGTTATTTGGTTTTTAGGAGCATTATCAACTAAGACCATATTGCTCCGGGATATGCGGTGGTCATTCCCTGACCTTTCCGCACCCTCCGTATTTGGTGGTGACGGGCTCGAACGCCGGTCTAATGAAGAAGCGTGTGCTACGCACTGCTGCTCCTTCCCACCTGGCTACGGAGGCGCCGTGGAGAAAGTAGTTGTAGAGTTGTGAGGAGCAATGAGCAGCCCTTGAGGCGATCAAAGAAGCTGTCTCACCAAAGGGAGTCAAAGGCTCCAGAGAAATCTTTGAAAATAATCATAGCATATTTAAACGTGCAGTTGTTTACTTTGGAGAGAAGTTCAACCAAGGCCTCCTTCAGTTCCACGTCCTGGACGAAAACCGAACCAGTCAGAGGACTTTAATGAGCATTCAGTAAATAGACAATCTAGAGGGGCAGCAATAAGTCACTCAAGAGTTTTACCCAAGTTGGACAATAATGCAATAGGCCTTAGCAAAAATAGGAGAATCAAGTTTGGGAATTAATTTTAACAATGCCATCTTCCAAAGGACAAGAAAAATTGCCTTATTCAAACATTTACTATACAGTGTAACAAAGACAGGTGGGTAGAGTTTGTGTAGTCGGTTAATAAAAATGCCCTCGAGGTTATCACGTCCAGGACAACTATTATTATTGATTTTGGAGATTGCCAAATCAACTTTTGCCTTGATGAAGCAAGGAGTGGATTCAGAAGTAAGATAGGTATAGTTTAGAAATTAATTTGTTGGTGAATAGGAAGATCACAGCAGGGGTCATCTGAGGGGAAAAAGTGCAATAAGTATGACATTGATAGTGCTAGCCCAAGTCAGAGTTTCAGTATTGTGAAAGTCGTCGTCATCAGCCATTTTCAATCCACTGCAGGATGAAGGCCTCTCCAGCAACTTTCCAGTTCCCTCTGTTTTGTGCAATGGCCATCCATTTACTACCCAAAAACTCATGAATTCCATCTGTCCATCTCCATCATTGTCTTCCAGGTTTTCTTCTATCTCCTCTTGGGTACCATTCTGTTATTTTCTGAGTCCATCTATCATCATGTCTTCGAGCTATGTGTCCTGCCCAAGACCATTGTAGTTCTTTAGTTTTGATAAGAATGTCCTTTACTTGAGTTTGCTGCCTAATCCTTGTGTTTCTCTTATCTAACAGCCTGATTCCCAATATAATTCATTCCATTCTTCGCTGTGTAGTTCTCGGCTTCTCTTCCATTCTTTGGGTAAGTGCCCAAGTTTCACTTCCATAAGTCAGAGTATACATTGGTTCATTATTTTACGTTTCAGACAAACTGGGATATTGCTCTTCAGTATGTGACTATATTTCCTGAATGCTATCCATTTTAATTTATTCTTCTCTTCTTGACTTCTAGCCATTTATCTTTATTACAGCTAATAACTTGTCCCAGATAAGTATATGACTCCAACTTTTCAATTACTGCTCCTTCAATCATTATGTTCCTTTCTTTGGCATACTTGTTCATCATTGCTTTTGTTTTAGCCATATTCATCTTTAGTCCAAAATCCTTACTAACTGTGCATAACTGATTAAGACTTTCCTATAATTCTTAGGGATTGTAGCATATGATCACAATGTCATCTGCAAATCGTAAATGGTTCAGGTACTCTCCATTCACATTGACTCCTTTCTGCAACTAGTCTAATCTTCTGAAAGCTTCCTCAAGGGCAGCAGTAAACAACCTCGGAGATATTGTATCTCCTTTTCGAACTCCTTTCTCAATTTTATACTTGCTACTGTCTTTGTCAGTGCTAATAAAGGAGGTAGCATTCTCATATATTTTCTTCAAAGTCATAATATATGGGGTATCTATGCCTTGTCTTTCCACTGCCTGAAACATTGCCTTATCCTGTATGAAGTCAAATGCATTTTCATAATCCACAAATACCAGGCATAATAGTGTTTTATATTCATTTGTTTTTTCCATTAGCTGTGATATTTCATGAAAGTGATCCATAGTTGAGAATCCTGTCCTAGGCCAGCTTGCTCTTTCCGTTGATTCCCATAAGTATTCTTTCTAATCTGTTAGTAACGACCCTTGTGAACAACCTGTAGATGTGGTATAACGAGCTAATTGGTCTATAATTTACAATTTCTGATTTATCTCCTTGCTTATGCAACAAAACTATGATTGCATTATTCCACTCCTTAGGCATCACACACCTTTTCTAATGCATTTTGTGAAGAGTCTTACCAGTTTTTGTGCCGTGTCTCTTCCTCCCAATTTTAACAACTCTACAGTAACTTCATCTTCCCCTGGAGCTTTCTGATTCTTCATTTTCTTCAACGCATGTTCTACCTCATCAGGAAGAATATCAGGTATGTCATATGCGTTACTAATTTGCAATTCATCTTCCCACTGCTGGCATCATTCCCTTGCTCCTTGTATAATTCTCTATAGTAGTCTTCTATTATTTGAATTATGCCTCCTCTGCTATTTATAAGTACACCATTGCTATTCTTCAGTTTCAGTATCATTTGTCTTTCTGTATTACTGCTCATGGCTGCTGATTTAAGTCCTTTGTTTTCCCTTAATGCTTGTTCTACTTTTCTTGTGTTAAATCTTCTTATGTCTTCTACGAGTCTCTTTTTAATGGCTATTCATAACTCAGTATACTCTTCATTTGTTACCTTTGGTTCATCTTGTCAGTGTTTATCTTGCTCTTCATTTGTTGCCTTTGATTCATCACGACAAATGTTTCTTGACTAATTTTTTCTTGTTTGGATTTCTTTTTACCTATAGGTTTCTTGGGCTTGATCACTTTCAGAAAGTTGTAATATTCCTTATCAATATCTTCATCCTGAGCAGTCTGCAGAAGTTCAAACTTGTTCTTAAGTTGCAGTACATACTGCTTTTTTCTCGTCTTCTGTTATCTCAAAGACCTTCATATTATTTACTCAAGTCAGTTTTCTCCTTTCTTTTCTTACATCTATATCAAGTGTGCATCTTACCATTCTGTGATCACTTCCAACATTTACCTTATTCAGGACGGTAATATCATTCACGATATATCTTCTATTAGTAAGGATGAAGTCAATTTCATTAGTTGCTAATCCAATTGGACTCTTCCATGTCCACTTTCTGTTTCACCCTTTTCTTGAAAAAAGTGTTGATTAATGACAAGCCTCGAGATTCTGCATATTCCACAAGTCTTTCACTTATTTCACCAATTCCAAAATTTCCTATAGTTCCCCTTTCTGTGCTGTTTTGTCTTTTTCCAACCTTAGCATTGAAGTCCCCCATAATGATAGTGTAGTGGGTTCTCTGCTCATCTAGAAGACTCAATTTCGGTATACATTTCTTCAACCTCTTCATCATCATGGCTCGATGTTGGTGCATAAATCATTATAACCTTTAGTCTTGACACCCTTGGTGATGTACTTTTGAATTCTAAAATGTTGTTTTTTAAATCTTTATGGAGCAGAAAGCCAATTCCACCTTCACTCCTTTCACTGTTTCCATCACTGTCTTGACACCCTTGGTGATGTACTTTTGAATTCTAAAATGTTGTTTTTTAAATCTTTATGGAGCAGAAAGCCAATTCCACCTTCACTCCTTTCACTGTTTCCATTGGTGTACAGCAGATTTCCACTTGATAAACTTATAAGTGATTCATTTCTTCTTGTTTCAGCCAAACTGATTATATTCAAATTCACATTTTCTAATTCCTTTTCCAGCTGTAATATCCTGTCTTCACCAATGAGTGATCTTACGTTGTAACAGGCCAAGTTCAATGTCCGTGCATGACAGCCTGATCATACCCAGTGATTCTTAGCACCCTCTGCTTCCACTCTGATCCTCTTGCTGCCATAAGAGGGGGAAGTGAAAGCCGCTGGGGACTGAGGGCCATTTGTTTCGTCGTGGTCATGTGCTGGAGGGTTTGGTCGTTTCCTCTTCACGCTGACCAGGTGTCTTGAAGAGAGAGTCAACAGACTGATAAATATCTGGAGGGTTTGTTTGTTTGTTTGTTGTTTGTTATTAGGAGCATTAGCAACTAAGGCCATATTGCTCCGGGAATATGCGGTGGTCATTCCCTGACCTTTCCGCACCCTCCGTGTTTGGTGGTGACGGCCTCGAACCCCGGTCTAATCAAGAAGTGTGTGCTCCGCACTGCTACTCCTTCCCACCTGGCTACAGAGACGCCTCTCTGGAGGGTGAACCTTGTTTCTTAAAAGATGATGAACCAGACCCCAAGGGTCAGAATTATCTGAAGTTAAAACAAATGTTCTCTAAGTGGATCTTTTAATGTCCTTTATGGCCTTGGCATATTGCCTTTTGAGGTTGCAATATTCATTTTTAAGCTGCTCAATATCTGTGGTTGGACAGCTGATACAATATCATTGGAAGGACCGAGGAGCACAAAACATACGACGGCGTAAGATGGTCAAGTTGTGATCCCACCACAGTGTTGGATGTTTAGGCAGCACTTTCCTCTTAGCAGCACAAGAGCAGGCCTTAAACAAAGCATTCTGGACATACATTGCATAGTCAGATGCAGAATAATTAGCAACAGTATTCATCATAGAGTCCATGAATGAGAACTGAAGAGCATCATCAAAACAAGGCCACAATATACATTTAAGGGAAAAGCAGTGAAGATCCTGCAAAGGAAAAGAATGTCCTGAGAGGAAGAGTTAACCACAAAGGTAACAGCTCTGTGATCACTAGAGCAAATGCCATAGTTAACAGACCAATCAGAAACAGTGGAAGTGTTGGCATATGCAGTCACAGTTATGTCACTATTACTCTCTCCAGATGTAGAGATGAAGGTACAAGGCATGTCAGGCTGGTTGAGAGTAAAAAGGTGATGAGAGAGTAAGAATTCTTCAATAAATCTGCCTTTACATTGGCATTTGACATGATGAAATGTTGTGTGGAACCAACAGCAGCAATAACATTATCAAGGTATTGAAAATAAACAGTGATATCAGAAGGTGGACAGTATAAAGAAACTAGGAAATAAGAAGTGCTAGAGGTCGAAACATGAATGCAAACAGCATGTTGTGTGGTAAGGCTATTGATTTTGACAACGTTCAGATTAGCGTTTGTGATAACAAACACACAGCACGGCTCAGCATGATTGGGCTGAACGACACACATGGACAGAGGGTAGCCAGAAACTTTGCCTTGATGATAATATGGTTCTTGAAGGGCCAGTATATCAAATTGGTATACATCCAGATATTGCCAAGCATGATCTGCAACTAGACGAGACGTGTGCATTAAGTTGAAGGATATGCAAGTCGGAAGTGATAGAGCTGTCTGCAGTAGCAGAATGGTTATAAGATGCATTACTTACTCATAGTTGGTTCTTAATCTTATCAGTTCTTTAGCTCTTAAAAACTCTGGGCATTGTGAATCTTGAACAGAGTGCCTGGAGGCTTTCTTTGTAGATTTGCAATTTGCACATACTGGAGGTTTAGATTTACTTGGGAATTTGTTAAACACGCCCTCACTTGGAGCAGTAACAAGTGGGAGACCTCCTGTCGACACATGGTAGTCGTATGGCCGAAGCCTAGGCAAGTGTAACATTTCGTCACCACCACAAAAGATCTAAATTTGTGAGCAGTAAATCCAATGTAGAGATGCTGTAACTTGAAAATTAATTTATATAGCTGAGGAGAAATGCTAATGACCCAATGTACATTACTTTTTGGATGTAGACTTAGTGGTAAATCGAAAAGACAATTCCTTGGTAAGATCCTCAAGTGTAATATCGAGGTCTTGTAGATTTTTGAAGTAAAGATCTTCAAGGAAACTCTTCTCTGGATAAGTCCTTCTCCACATCAAAAATATGTATGGCCGGGTCAGATTTTTTAGGCAGTGATGAGGAGATCCCCACTTTAGACAAAGCTGGTAAGGATGCAATCTTTGCTGCATCATCCTCAGAGTCAGTTTCTATAATAACGCCCTTATTACGAGTAAGCCCCATAGTTTTTATTTTAATGACCTCATTTTCCTTCAATGTCTTGGTCACTTCTGTTTTTAATCTGGGGTACAAGCTTGGCTTGTACCCCAGATTAAAAAGTGGGCTTAGTGGGCTTAGATGCAATAGTGGTTGCTGAGGAAGAGATGATCTTTAGTTCAGATGCTGGAGAACTAGGCGAACCAAGTATTACTTGAGCATAAGTCCAGGTGGAGGAAGAGAGACATGTTTTTCATTTTCATCCAGTTTAGTCAGAAGCTTTGTGTTCTCTAAGAGAAGTTTATTTAAAGCATGTTCAAGGACAACCCAGTACTGAAGAACATTTTTGGACTTGTTTAGTCACTTTGTTGGATTTTTTAAACAAATAATCCTCAATATCCTTACGTAACAGTTCTGCAGCTTGCTTAGGTGGAAAATGAATAAAAGGTATAGGCGGGACCTTTTTGGAAATTCTACTTTCAGACGAAATGGTGGGATCAGCACTTCGTGAAGACGTAGTAGATTACCACATAGGAGTGTCATAAGTTGAGGCTGTGTAGTAGAAGCACGATTATCAGGCATTGAAGTATCACCCATGGAATCAGAAGCAGGCTCACAGTGCGAGCGAGGTACAAGTGTCCCATTGAGAATTTAATGACTCAATTTCTGAAGATCCTAACTTCTTCAGAAGACTGCAAGGTTGTGCATTAGGAGAAGCAGTAGTGTTGTCAGAAGAAACATCACTAGAAGTATCATTATCATCAGGGTCAGTTGCTAATGGCAGAATTAGCTGTTCTTGAGTTGAAGGGGACTCCCAACAGTTTTGTTGATAAATATAGTTCACAGAGTCAGTGAAGTAAATTAACAGAAGTAACAAGTAGTATTTCTTGGTAGAATATAAGTAATATGTAATATGATATTTGTTTATTTATTTATTAGTTAGTCTATTTATTCAGTAACTTAGAAGCAAGAAAAGCCTTTTAACAAGAAAAACCTAATAGTTCTTCAAACAAGTGTAATGCCTTTAACAAAACTGCTCACAGTTGCTCTATGACAAGATATTTATATAGCCATATTGTTCTTTAAAAGTTCAATATTAAATTTAATACTGTTAATAATGTTGGAAAATATATTGGGTTTCAGCAGCCAACCAGAAAAGAGGAGGGGGAAATTCACTACAGCAGAAGGAAGTAAATTCCTACCCTATTGTACTAGTCTTCTTGTTGCTTTTAGAAAATTAAACCTTTTAAGGTTTTTCTGTGGCAAGCACTGTCACCGTTTCACACTCCAAGAAGAAAGTAGGTCACCACCCTAAGCACTCTTTCATCAAGGTCAAAGTTCAGAATGGTGAAAGAACAATGATCAGCAGCAGTAGCAATGCGGAATTTAAGATTAAAAATAACTTACTTTAGGAGCAAGATTTGATATAAGGAAGCAACAAGAATGGTGATCTAGAATCAGGTACAGCATAGCTAATTAACATAGTTAATAAAAAAGAAAAACACTTAGAATAACAAATATACACAAGCGTATAAAGAACACACCAGGCCATTTAATAATTTATATATGCATTTCATGTATTTTTTTTTCCTGCTGCAAATCTCATCAGTTCTTCTGACATCCATTTAGGTGTAAGCCTTCGACAGTATTTTTAGTTAGCATAAATAGTTTAGTAGCATCTACTATTACTTCCCTGAATGTTTCTCATTCAGAATTTGCTATTGGTAACATCATCAGTTGGTTTCACCATATAGAATTTAAAACTGTCTGAGACCAATGTACTCACCTTTATGATAGTTAACATCTTGCATTAATGATGCAAGAAATTTTTAGAAAATATAAATTGCAGCCAGTAACAAATATATTATACAATTCATTCATCAGTTTATTATAAATGTAATTTCAGTCTAGAAAAGGATTTGGCATGCCACTGTTGACAAAAATTTATAGCAGCTGGTTTGTTCTCAGAGGTAAATATGTATTTTTGCAAGTTTCACTATATATAATTAGATTTTCATTAATATATTTTTACTGCATGTTTAAATAAAGCAAGGTAGTAGGGGGATTGGGAGTTCTTGTTTATACTCCAGAACAATAACTAGGTTAGAGGGTTTATAATAAAACATTAATACAATTGTTAATCTTATTTAGCAGTCACATGAACTTGAATCATGGTCCACTCAAACAGTGTGTATTACTATACTTTTTCTCATAGCCACTCAGCTAGTTTAGTGGCCTAACTTGTGAATTTACAGCATAAGAGATTAAAATAAAGTAACATAGTGGTTTAGGAATTTCACATAACAGATTAGCTTGGCAACAATTCCCATTTGTCCCTCTCCTTTGCACTCTGAATAACTGAATTTGTTAACAAAAACAGTCTTTTCATTTCCTCCCTTCTCCTGGGGAGAAGGGAGGAAATGAACAGACTGGGTTTCTATACTTTAGGAATCCTGCAGCGGTACCTTAAATTCTGAGAAATACAGATTTTGCCAATTTCTATTGTGAAATTAATCAGTAAATAAACTCCTTTTTTTAAATATATGCCTTGGGAAAAATGATTGCACCTGATAGTTATATCTGAAGTTTAGAAAAGCAAGGTTATACCATCTTAGACAGTCAATTTTTTTCCCCTATAATATCTAACTGCACATTCAGAATATTGTCAGGACAGATATGCAAACGACATATAAGTGACATAATGGAAACCTGAGTTAAACTTCGTGTGAGGAAATGCAAAGTCCATGTAGTGTAACCTCTTTTCACAATATATAAGCTAAGTTTTGCTATCACAAAAAAAGACTGAAATGACAAACTGTTTGTCAGGTTGGCCTGTTTTCAAACGTGCACCAGCAGGATTAAAATCAGTGAACAAGAGAAACCACAATGCACATGACATTTAGACTATTAGTAATAAATAGATTCCGAACTTTACACAGGTGAAGTGCTTTCATTTCGAGTATTTAGAAAAACTTAGGTTAAAATAAAAATAAAAAAGTTTTAAGATTAAGATATTTTACTTTTATAATCCATATGGTAGTACAGTATTTCAAAAGTGATGCAATCTATAATACATTTTGAGCTTAATTTCAATAGGGTTACAATAAATATTGAAAGTCTTTCTTATGGGCCAATCGACATAATACATTAATAATTTATGGCCTAGATGAAAAATGAAAACATTAATCCTGTTTCCTGACACTCAAACATGTTAACAGTTAATTTTGAAATTTCTGCTTTGATATTGGCTTTTAATTCTTTGAACATCTGAGGTTTGTTGGTTTATAGCATTCCTTTTATGTAGTTTCAAAGATAAAAATTTTAATAACTAAATCTAGGGATTGTGGCTGGAAAAAGACAGACAACACTTCTGGTATAAACAAAAGGGGATGTGACACAAGGCCTTAATATTAAAAAAAAAAATAAAATAGTCAAACTTCTAACAATGACTAGCAGGCAGTTGCATTAAGAATAAATTTTCATCAAGCTGTCATCAATAAATTAACACTTACAATTTGGATTGCATTAATTCTGAATCACCTTGTACTGAGTCAGGGGGAAAAATTTAAAAACTAAATCGCCATTGATATCACATTTAAAATACTAAATTGTAGATGATGTTATTATTTATTTATTTTTTAACTAAATGCAGTTATAATTATTTATACATAATGTTAGAGACTTTATATCTCAGTGTGAAAAAATCAGTCTGCATAATCAGTGAGGTTAAAAAATAAAATTTTTAAAAATTACTATTTCCAACATAAAAATATTTTATAATGGGTATAGTGTTGTCAGTCAAGAAAACAAAAGTTAACACAAAGCATTCATAAGCATCTGCATTATAAAATGCTAAATACTCAAATGTAAAAAAAATTATATGATCAGTTACATTAAGAATGATTACATCACCATATTATATTAAGAATTATGAATTAATATTTTATAACTTAACTGCTGAACTATGGATACAATAACTTAAATTAAGGTGAGTGTAGAATTGTTAACCAGAAAAAAATAAAAATTAATATGTCTGTTTATGTTTCTGTCTTATTGCTTAAATAAAGGATTTTTCTTGTTTCTCTTAAATGATATGCAATTTTGGAAAATCCAAAACTCTTCAATGACGTATCTCTAAACCACTTACTGATGCTATTATTCCTTCACATGTTGAAGAGTGCAATGTGTAAATTCCTTCAACCAACAGTTGTTAATCGCTATGGTAATGCTCTTCATTTTCAGAAGATGATTACCATAGCAGACTAAACCAGAAGGATGATTTTCTGATTTAGTCATGGGTAGTTGGCAGTTATACTGCCAACTTCTAAAAAAAAAAAAGCTGGAGATTGTAGGCAAAAGGAAAAGTGTGAGTTTTTTTTGCAAAATGCAAATTTTATATTAGAATATAGCATGCTCTTAAAGATTAGCTTACCTAACATTTTTTTGTGGATTTCTATTTAGATTGTTTTTTAGACATCAACTGATTGACTGTTTTAAGAACTTCAAGTTTGGTTTGTTATACGATTTTACTGGCGCATTAGCAGAATCAAAAGGTGACATGAGTAATTACAGACCTCTCAGCTAAACTTCTGTTTCATGAAAGATAATGAAGTGACTAGTTAAAGTAATTCAAGACTATTTAGAGAGGAATAGAGTTATACTGCAGTCACAGCTTGGTTTTGTTAAGGGCAATTTTGTGTGACAAATCTGATTGGATACCACGATGCAGTTACAAAGGAACTGGATGCAAATAAAAATATGATATACCTAAATTTCAGGAAGGCTTTTGCTACTGTTGTATATAAAAGACCGCTACATAAATGAGAGCTTACATATGCTCAATTTTTCCTACGTTCTATTAATATTTGGCCCCGAGTGCCAAGTGAGTGACTATAGTGATTTCTAAGTGATATTCTAAGTGATTTTCTCAAAGAGTGGCTGATAATTATAGTAGTATCCTTCGTTTCTCACAGTTATTTAATTTTGCTGTTCTAAAGTAAAGAATTTAGCATACCTAACAGAAAGGAAAGACACCTTTCTTCTTGTACATAGGATTATTTATTAATGCACTAACTACTAACCTTCCTTTATCGCTTGGTCACTGGTGGCACCGCTCCTGCCTCCACGTGGCGGGGCTGGAAATCTGGGAGAAGAAAGCCACCCTCCCAGGGCAAAAAGGAGCAAAGATGGACAAAATTAAACAGTCCACTTATGGATCTTTTGATCCAGACCTAGACAGACATGATCGAGATCATGATGACACAACATCCCATGCTAAACGACAAAAAAAAAGAAGGAACGGATAATACCGTACCTCTCTTTTTAATTCTACACTCCTCCCTCCTCCACAGACCAACCATTGAGTAAGCTTTCCCCATTTTTGATACAGAAATGTCTTGAAAATGTGGCTGGCCCTCCCAAAATATGAGGTCTATTGAACGGCAGCTTCAGATATCACTAAATAAAATACAACAGTGGGCTAGCATCAATGGCTATCGGCTCTCGCAGCAGAAAACAGTTGCAATTCATTTTTGTAGGCAGCGCAAACTTCATCCAGATCCCGAACTTCAAATTTCTAATGTCTCTATCCCGGTCACTAGTAATATCAGATTTCTAGGATTAATCCTTGACAACAAGTTAAATTTTATAGACCATATTAAAAATGTATGTACTTGCTCTCTAAAAAAGTTAAACATTCTCAAAGCTTTATCCACCCAAACATGGGGTGCAGATCGTACTTCTCTGCTTCGGCTATACAGGTCATTAATCAGATCCTGCCTGGATTATGGAGCTCCCATCTATGATTCTGCCAGAATGAGCGCATTACGCTGGCTTGATCCCATTCAACACAGTGCTTTGAGGATTGCACTTGGTGCTTTTAGAACGTCGCCCAAACATAGTCTCTATATTGATGCTCATGAGCCCCCATTATCGTTACGTAGAAAAACACTGTTACTAAAGTATGCCGTTAAGATACAAAGCTGTGCCTCGCATCCGATTCAGTCATACTTGTTCAATCTACCACTAGAAAACCTCTTCAGAAATAAACCTAGCATAGTAAAGCCAGCTGGTCTTCGTCTCCTTGAACTGATGGAAGTTTGGAATCTTTCCGTTCATTCCGTACAACAGGTAGCAATCTGCTGTCAACCACCATGGGCTTCTCTTCCCCTAGTGACTTATGACACTTATCTCTGCCAATGGGGAAAAGACATTTTACAAGCATCTAATATCATAACAACTTCTTGCAGTTCACACTCAAAGATATAGTGATTTTTCCCCAATTTATACAGATGGCTCTAAATCAAATTCAAACGTTGGAGCAGCTGCAGTGTTTCCTAATACCGTTATTTCAGTATCCCTTCCATCTGAATTCAGTATCTTTTCAGCTGAAATATATGCAATTAAACTGGCCTTACAAAATCTCTGTGCTGATCGATCTTTAAAATCAGTTATTTACACCGATTCGCTTAGTTCAATCATGGCTTTATGTAATTTCTCAGATAAAGTTCACCCTGTTATAGAAGAAATACGAAGCATATTACTAAAAATTGAAGAATGCCATCAACCAGTTCATTTTTGGCAATGAACTGGCTGATAAAGCCGCAAAAAATCCAACTAGCTTAGACTTAACTAATATCCCTGTTCCGCCATCAGACTTTGCATTAGCTATTCAAGCTGCATGCTGGACAAAAATCTGGCACTCTCAAACAAATAATAAATTCTTTCTATTTAAACACGATCCAAAAAATTGGCGCTCCAGTATCCGTACATCAAGACGAGAAGAAGTAGTCCTATCAAGGGCAAGAATAGGTCATACCCATCTAACCCATCTTTATTTACTTAGAGGAGACGATCCACCACAGTGTCCACATTGCTATATAAATCTGACTGTTAAACACATACTCATTGACTGCCCCTACTATAGACAAGACAGAGCATCAACCCTGCTATCACTGGTAAATCTTAATAAACCAATAATTTTAGAGAATCTCATTGGTGACAAGGCAAATATTTTTGAATTTTTCAACTTTCTGAAGCAGATTGGACTTTTTAATCTTTTCTGATTTTATAAAAATTTTTTGATTTCCCTATAAAAAAAAAATGAATAGGCGCATTATAGCCATAGTAGCTTATGCGCCATTAAACACCCATAACAACAACAACAACTATTAATATTTTGGAAATAAACAAGGAATTACCTTTTACTCAGTGCATAGGATTTCTTCATTCCCAAATCTCCTGATACGAATAAAATAAGAAATGATAGTTATAACAAATTTACATAATTAAAAACTCATGTTCCTCACTATTGACACACGGACAGTCCAACACCCCAGAAATATTAAACCCCCCCCATGCAACCTTTAGTGAAGGAAGACATTTTGTCATAAATGCAAAATTACAATACGAATAAAATGCTATTAAAATAAGATGTTTTAATTGCATGGTTCAATAAAACCATGCAATTAAAATTCCTCACTGGAATATCAATAAATTACTATTTAAAATACGATGACACAAAATAATTTAAAAGATTCCACCCTTAAGTGGACTTTGACTATTGTCATGTTCACAGAGTAGAATGAAACTAATGAAACATGGGTATGTTGGGAATCTTATAAATAGGAGATTAGTCTTTGGTACGCATGTGCTTGAAAGTCCACGAATCAGATATGAGAAATGGTCGATGAACATTGATAGAGTTTTTTTGTATTTTCATTTCTAAAGTCTCGGCAATCAATAACTTTGTATAATTATGTTGGATACTTAAAATTTTGGCTTCATTAAACAGGAATGTATGGTTTTCATTTATCGCATGGAATGCTAGTTCCGATGCATTAGCAGGTGATGCATGAACTGATGTTTCATGTTGCCTAACCCTCGAGTTTAAAATACATCTGGTGGATCCAATGTAAGACGAATCACAGTCCTTGCAAGAAATGTGGTAGACAAGGTCATGTGTTAGTCCAGAAGTTGATAATATCATGTGATTTTTAAATGTGGCATATAATTTACTGACCGGTTTTGCTACTATTTGCATTTCAGTACCTCTATAGAGGTTGATAATATGTCTGTACCAGTGTCCAACATACGGCATTGAAATAAAATATTTTTTTACTAATCCTGTCATTATGTCTGTTATTGATTATTTTGTCTTCTGCTTCTAATTTAGCATTAGCATTAGTAGAGGCATTTGATGCAAGAAAGCAAGCTTATGCAGCATCAGCCAAAAAAAAAAAAAAAAAAAAACCCCACTTCCACTTCACCCCTCTGTTCGTTCAAAATACCTGTCCAGCTGAGCCTTAAACTTATTTAGGCAATCAACCTCCACGACAAGGGACGGAAGTCTGTTCCACCAACCAACCACCCGCTGGCTAAAGGCAAATTTCCGCACGCCTATCCTACATCTGTCTTTCCTCAATTTGAATTTATGCCCTCTCAGGTGATTATTCTGAGCTAGAGGAAGAATCCCATCAGCATTGAGCATGCTCAAACCATTCAAGGCTTTATACACCTCTATCAGATCACCTCGCTGGTGCCTAGTCCCCAGACACTGTAATTTGAAAAACTTAAGCCTTTCTTCGTAAAAGCACCCCTTTGTTCCATTCACTAATCTTGTTGCCCTTCTCGGTACTCGTTCCAGCAGCTCTACATCCTTCTTGAAATGAGGCCTCCAGACTTGAATATAGTACTCTAGGTGTGGCCTGACCATTGCCTTATACAAGGGAATAATCACCTCCTTATCCCTGCTGGAAAAATTCCTGTATATCATTGACAATACTCCATGAGCTACTCTTGCAGCCCATCTGCACTGCTCAGAGAACTTCATATCTGCCTGCACAACCACCCCCAAGTCCCTTTCATTCTCTACCACTGTCAGTGTAGTACCACAGAGTTGATACGTTGCTCTGGGGTTGCTGTTTCCCATGTGTAGTACTTTACATTTGTCAATGTTAAACTTCATTTGCCACCTCTCAGCCCATCTGCTCAACCTTTCCAGATCCTGTTGCAGCAGCATAGTGTCAGTAGTGTCATTGACAACCCTGCCAACCTTTGTATCGTCTGCAAACTTGGACATTAAGCTTGATATACCATCATCAATATCGTTTATAAATACAGAAAACAATAATGGACCCAACACTGAGCCCTGAGGTACTCCACTAATAACATTAGTCCACGATGAGCAGTGTCCATTTATTACCACACTCTGTCTTCTCCCCCTCAACCATCCCTTTATCCATAGCAGCAATTTGCCTCCAATGCCACACTGCTCCAATTTGTGCAGCAGTCTTCCATGTGCAACAGTATCAAAAGCCTTTCTAAGATCCAAGTAATATTCCCTATATCCAGTTCTTCTGTGACTGCATCATAGTATCCAATCAAATTGGTCAGGCAAGACTTCCCCTTAACAAAACCCTGCTGTGTTCGAGCTATAACTGAAGTCTTGTCTAAATGATCCTGCAGTGCTTCTTTAACCAGTGCCTCCATTAATTTTCCTGGAACAGAAGTTAAGCTCACAGGTCTATAATTATTTGTGTCAGCCTTTGATCCTCCTTTGTGAATTGGGGTCACATTTGCACATTTCCAGTCTATGGGTACCTCCCCTGAATTTAATGCTGTTGATAGAGGTAATCGGGTATCCTCTACATCCGGCGCATATGTTACATTAACATTAGTGTATAAAGAAACTTCTATTTCTATCTGTAGGGCACGTTGCGTGGAAGAATATCTGAATGCATTTAAGAACTGGTTTAGAAAGATTGACCTTTTATATGAGTATGGGTGATAGCTACTATAGTGTAGGAACATCCCCGTATTTGTGGGCTTATGATAAATACTGAAAGTGTAAAGTTTAGAAAATTTATAGACTTTGTTTCTTCTTGTTCTGTTTCCAGAGTAAGTTTTAACCTAATGTGCATATTATTAAAAGTTTGTAAAACTTCATTAATAGTGTCATTATCTATTATAATGAGGATGTCGTCGAAGTATCTACCATAAAACGTGATTTTTGGTAAAAACTGTATTAGATATATATTCTCCGATATTAGGCCATTCAAGTTTAAACCCGTGGGCAAACCTATCTGTAAAATCTTACTTTCAAATAAAATATAATTAGCCTCAACCAGTAACTTAATTAACTCAAATATCTCTTTTTTAGACAACTTCGTATTATAATACTAATAGAGTTATTATTTAATAAATCCCAAATTACATCCGGCGCATATGTTACATTAACATTAGTGTATAAAGAAACTACATCAAGAGAAAATAATTTAACACCCCCCCCCCCCCAATTTTATAGTCTTTTAAATTGTATATGTAAGGTGTCGCAATTCTTTATACTATATTTTAATACTTCCCGAAAAGGTTTTATAATCCTGTATAAATATGTCACCAAGGTGGAAAAGGAAGAATTTTTGTATGATACTATAGGCCTAATAGGGCGTCGGAGTTTGTGTAATTTTTTGTCCAAAGAGAATAGGCGCATTAATTGTTCTGGCTTTTAGTTGCACCATTGAAATGTAATCCTTTTTACGGAAGTAAGTAAGTAATTTGTTGTATTGCTTAACCTCATTATTAAACACGGAAGAGGCTACCTCTTGGTAGACTCTTCGTGTATCTGATATAATTGCCTGTCTATTATCTGATACATTGCCTGTAATTTTTTATTATAATCCACTTTATTTAAAATGACTACGATATCCCCCTTATCAGCTTTGTGAATTACAATGTCCTTATTTTCCCTTAATTCCCATAGAGTAATAACTTCATTTCTATGTAATCTCGGTGTACCTGACTTTCTGGTATTGTTTGATCTGATTGACCTGTTGGATTAAAACATCTTTTGGGGGGATGTCTCTAAGACTAAATTCAAGGTCTACTACTAACTGTTTCTTTAGTAGAGTCTGTGGGGGTAAATTATAATTTAAACCTTTATCTAACAGCGCAACTTGGTGATCAGTTAATTTGTATGAAGTAAGATTAGTAATATTTTTGTAAAGCTTTGTTTCATCAGTATTATAAGTAGGAGGAGTTGTCAACTCCTCCTACTCATAATACTGATGAATACCGAGTAGGATTCGATTATCAACTTCTCCTACTCATAATACTGATGAAACAAAGGTTCACAAAAATATTAAGAATCTTTCTTCATACAAATTAACTGAGCACCAAATTGTGCTGTTGGAAAAAGGCTTAAATTATAATTTATCCCCACGGACTATCTTCTACCATTTATTTTACAGTCAACATACATAAACTTGTGGCTAGCTTTATATTAAAATACTGTGCTTTACAATAAGAGTTCACAGTTAGCACAAAATTCTAGTAGCCCTTTTTACCATTATTGCTGGATTTACCTCTCTATCTCAAAATATATGCAACTGACATTTCCTATTTTCTCTTTAAATCTCCAAGTATTATTACTATTCTTTCTTTGCCTCTAGTTTCTACTACTCTTTCTAACTTATTACAGAACTCATCTCTTTCCTCTTTTATTGAACCTGCAACTGGACTGTATACACAGACAAATTTCATTGCCCAACTTTACATCTTAAATTTTGCACGCATAATTCTACTGGATTATACCTCCCATCCAACCAATCTTTCTTCCGAAGTAGTTCTAAAAGCTACTGCTACAACTTACTTTCGCTGTCTTATTACTGGAGTAAATTAGTTTATAAACTATTGTTAAGCTAAGCTGCAACATAACTAAATTCTTCCAATAATTTTAATCAACTCTGTAGATAGAAAAATATTATATTTGCAATGACAATAATTACACGCATACATAATTACTGTTGTTACCTAAGAGTAAATTGATTTTGCACAGTAAATAATTGGTTTTCACACAAAATATTTGTGTGTTTATATTATGTCTAGCAAATAGATTTTTTTTATTTGAGAATCTTGCTATTATGTTAGTGGTGGTGATAATTTTGCAACTTACTGACTGTACTACGGCATGGTGAGTCACTGAAATCAAGTTTATAGCAATGGGCATTTGTGTTTCAAACTTTCATATAATATTGTTATATTCTTCACACGCATTAACACAAAAAATTATTAGCACCACTAATGTAGCAGTATGGAACACCAAAATCAGAAACTTATAGTAATGGGCATTTGTGTTTCCAGGGTCCCCCCCCCCCTCCATAATATATTTATAGCTGCAATAATTATTTTTAAACTTTCATATATAATTGGTCAAAATTAGATTACAGTGTGGTTCTTGATATAGATATTTGTTTGAAATATTTCTCCTTGGTTAAGTACACACTGGAGAGAAATACTGTAATGACACTGAACAGTATCATTTGAAAACATTTTCAAAAACCTGAGGTGAAAATAAATGATAACTGATGTGGCATTTTATGCTCTGGTATTTAACACCTGTCATGTTGGATTCCCACTGCACTTTATGACTATGGACACATATACATGGAAGTTAGTCATACATAATGGTGATTTGCATACTCAGTACATCTGCAAATAATTAAAACAGTAAAGTAAATAGTTCTTGTAGAGAGCAAACAATAAAAATAGCGAGCTTTGAAGCTTGGCTGTTTCCCATGCCATAAATTAATTTTTAACCATTTCTAAGGAGTTAGGTTTAGAAGCATTGGCCTACAGTTCAACTATTTTTCATTAAATTATCACTTAATCTTCACTTTTAATAGAAAAATCAAATAAAATACAAGTTACAAACGTGAACGGCAACAAGTTCTTCCATCTCCTTTAGTGGAGGCCTGAGAGATATGCAAGGATGTCAATGGGTTTAACCCCCCCCCCCACATTTATTCCACTTTAAGGATTAATTATGCAGTGTTTGTGACACACTGTGTAGGAAATTCAATTATATTTTACAGTTGGATAATGGGGAGTCTAACAGCAGTCCTGCATTTAAAGTTTATAGACATTGTGCATTTAATTTATTAAATACACAGGGTTTTCATTCATTTATAACAGGCTAAAGTCTTTTGAAATGACACTGAACTCGCATGATATACAATGAGAATAATTCGTAATGCAGTCTTCCATCCAAAGGTAGTGGCCACTTAAGTGGTTACTTTTGCTTAAGTTGGGGGGGGGGGTCTGGCAATGCAATTATTTCTCACAAGAAAAAGAAATGCCAAAATATATAAGAAAAAAAAAAAATCACCGAAAAACAGTAATTTGTCGATGTGTTGTTAAATTCATGAAAGCCATTGATATCTGTTTTTTACAGAACAGGACGACAGCTAGGTATAGTTTCCATAAGAAAAGACAAGTCTTTTCAAACAGCACCAATCTCTCATGGTTTGGTTTCTTCAATGAAAAGTGATGCACAGCTGCACACCAACTGTTATCAATAATGACAATCTGAGAAAGGAGTAGGTTGGTAATGCTTTACAAATGAATAGCATTATACTTCTCTTATGAGAAGTATTGTTCATCTGGTTCAATACTAAGGTAACTCTTTCCAATAAAGAGATATTGTAATCTTTATTTAAATAAACTATATGCCATTAGACTATTCTGTTAGAAAGCTGTAATTATATATTAGACATGTTTTGTTAAAAATAACAAAACATGTGTATCAGATAAAATTAAATTTATATGTTTTGTTGATTATTTGTGGTTCCTCTACCAGCCAGATAACTGAGAGTTGACTACAATGTTAAACTGTAACAAATAAATATCATAAACTAAAAATATTCTGATAAGCATAGTTGTTTCAGTAGTAAAAATTTCACATGGCATTAATAATGTAGCAAATTTTAAATAAAACATTTGCAAATGAGGGTTTTTTTTTATTTTTATTTTTTATTTATTTTTTTTTTCTAGTTACTGTGATGTATTTTATACATAATTTAAACAAGAACAAATATATAACAATTTTATCATTATCTCAACTTTTTTTTTTTTTTTTTTTAATTTTAGTACAAATAGAAATAAATATGTTAACGTGCAGCAAAAACAAATGTCAGAATAGACAGACAGCTATCACAAGCAACTGCATATACAGCAGTACTCTGATTGTCTGCCACACAAATATTTTTATAAGTTTCAAATGACACCTGATATATACAGTTGGAATATAAAAAAAGAAGTGTCCTCCAGTGAGCTGAAATAAATAATTTGTAACCTTATTTTTAATTGCACATTTATTATAGTTATTTTTAAAAAATCTTTTCTAGAAATTTAAAAACTGAATATTTTTAATGAAGCTATATATGTGTGTGTATATATAACCTCAATGACTTATACATATAATATATATTATCTTTGTACACACACACACACACACACACACACACACACACACACACACACACACACACACACACACACACACACACACACATTAAAGTATACTCCAGTAGAAAACTTGCAAAGGTATATTGCATTTTGCATACCCGCAAGTTAATCCAATGAGCACAGAAAATCATACAATTTAAGATGTGCCCTGTCATAAAAATGCAGAGTGTAAGACTCTTCTCATGAATTACTTAGAATTTAAAAAGATATTTGGTCCTTCTTAAACTGAAACTTCTTAAACTCAAGTTTCATTTACAAATTTAACGAAGTAATAATGCTATAATAAAATAAGTATACAGGAACTTAGAATTACTGTGACTGATATTGTAAACAAGATTAATGCCTGCAAACCTGCTGCAGAGGGGATTAAAAAAAAAAAAATATATATATATATATACTTGATGATTGTTTGTATGAATGCATACATTGTATTTACACACATGCACACACAATATATATTTATATATAGATAAACAATTTGGCAGCCATCACTGCTCCTACCATGATGCAGAGCTCGGCTCTTTACCACTTGTCCATGACCAGATTTTATAAACAGTCAACATGAAATAAATGTAGCCCAATGACTGCATTTTTTGTTTCATTTTGCTAAAAATGGTGTAAACAGTATCTAGTTTCAAGGCACTTGCTTGTAACTTCACTCAATACTTTTATTTCTTTCTTTATATATATATATATATCACTATAAATTTCAAGCTTCATTCCACTGTGACTAACACCAAGTTACAACAGTAACTATATTTATCATCTTAATACAACTTTCACAAGGGGAATGCCGACTTAGAAGATGGAATGGAAATGAACACATGATGAAATCTGCTATCGGGAATATAAAATTCCATAGAGTTAGCGATTGTGACCACAAATGAGTTGAGAGGTACTCTTCTGACATATTGTCAAGGTAGATATTCAACATAGTTCTGAGGTATCAGACCAGATTTGCCATTCAAGCAACCTTTTAGCCAGCCAGGTTCAGCAGATGGTTGAACTATTTGAAAAAAAAAAAAAAAAAAAAAAAAAGAAATAATAATAAAAATTATATTTATTTATCGTCGCATGTTACAGTTTTAACCTCTAACAATATGTGAGAAAACTGTCATATATAGAACTACAAACTGGTTAAGAAGTGTGATAATATTTTACAAATAACTATATGAGATACATAAAATTATATGTGTGAAACTCAGTAATGAAAACTGAAATTTAAAATCAAAAATTGGTTTAAAAATTACTTATCTTTATGATTATAAAACAAAAGTAATTGTTTGTATTTAAAATATTACAAATCAATAAAATTAATATAAAAGAAGTGAGATTATTCTCACTGTGGTGCTAAAAATTGGAGATGGATTAAATAAATAAAACAAAATGATGGTAACTGTTTATATTTAAAATATTCTATAAACTGAAAATTATGCCGTATTTTCCATAGTCGGTTCGATACTTGAGGAAAAATAAATACAGTAAACTCTTGCCAATCCAGATTAATTGGGGGAGGGAAGTTATTCCAGATTAAGTGATAATCCAAATTAGTGAAATCTTAGAACAAAAATAAATGGAAAATTTAATGATATAGGTGATGGTAAGGGTGAAGAAAATAAATAAAAAAATATTACTGTACAGCCTTTATTTAAAACTATAAAAAGAGAATACATTTATCCATCGATAAAAGACTCAGAAGTTGTACAGCAGACTCTCGATTTACCAAGACACTTCAATATATATACATATATATACAGGGTGATTCACTACCAGTGTGACAAACTTGCAGGAGGTGTAGGGGGCACAAAGACGAATCGGAATCATATAGCATTGCAGGGTCCGAAATGCCTTTGTCATGTGGTAGAGGAGATTGAACGGGAGGTCGCATGAACAGCGATCCTGCTGGAAGTCAGCATTTGCAAACCATTTCTGTTGAAGAAACCAAGTAGCAAAAGTCCTCCGAAGTGGATAATCCGCAGGCTCCAATGATTGGACGCGTTGCAGATGGTATGAACTCATTTCGTTTCTTGACAGTATCCTCCATACAGTGGATTGGGAAATACACAATCGTTGGCCTATCGCTCGAGTACTCGGATTGCCTTCTGCAAGACGTAGGACATTCTCCTCATTGTCTGGCGTCCTCGTCGTTCGCTCTTGATTAATGGTACCTCTCGTGAAACAACCAGTCTCACATAACCTTCTGTGCACATGTGCGAAAATCGCATGATGAGGAGCACGCCTGTGCGGGAAACGTTCCTGGTACAAGTGCAGAGCGGCACGCCCGTTACAGTCCGCAGCTCATACGCGAGGTGCATGTCGACCAGTTCAACGTTTGAATACTCGTCCATCCTACTGCCTCGGGAACCGGTTCGCAAATGCTGACTTCCAGTGGGATCACTGTTCATGCGACCTCCCATTCAACATCCTCTACCGCATGACGAAGGCATTTCGGACCCTGCAATGCTATGTGATTCCGATTCGTCTTTGTGCCCCCTACACTTCCTGCAAGTTTGTCACACTGGTAGTGAATCATCACCCTGTGTGTGTGTGTATATATATATAATATTAAGGATAATATAAAGAACCATTAGAATAAGCAAATCAATCCAATAATAATACCATCAAGGACCTAAGAAAACGCAAAACAAAAAAAAAAAAAAAAAAATTATCGCTTTTTACCGACAATCTAGATGACTTCGACTGGGGCCAACCACTCAGAATGAAAGCAAAAAATGACAAGAGATTCTCTGTTTCTGTGATGATTCTCTGTTTCTGTGATGATCAATATATGCTAAGTAATTTAAATCTAAACCAAATATAAACCAGTATAGGCCGAATGTAAATCGAATATAAATAAATCGAAAGATGATAATAAAAGTTAAGAAAATTTAGAAATATTAGAATCAAAGGTAAGAAATATAAGTAAAATATAAATGTAAGCATATATTAATCATCATTGACCCGACAGAGAACGTAATTTAATGATTAAAATAAGATTAAATACATAATACATACTACATATTGACCGTATCTAGGACATAATGTAATAGTCGTCAAAATAATATGTGGTGTCCCCTATGTGATGGATACGGTAAAAATAAATAATTAAATTAACATTACAAGATATAAGTTGTGGCTCGAGCCACAACTTATATCTTGTAATGTCTTTAAACTATCCTACACTCTTTATTTTTATTTCTCTGAAATTATTAGGGCAATCCGAGGACGTAGGAGAAACTATTTCTTATCTATACCGCTATTTTTCGCCTTTGTGGAGTTCAGGTTCTATTATTCCTACTCCTTTAGTTTTTCTTCTTACTATCTGCATGTTTCTCTATGCGTTAATTATTTAATTATTTATTTTTACCGTATTTATTTATTTTAATTATTTATTTTTACCGTATCCATCACATAGGGGGCACCACATATTATTTTGACGACTATTATATTATGTCCTAGATACGGTCAATATGTAGTATGTATTATATATTTAATCTTAGTTTAATCATTAAATTACGTTCTCTGTTTGGTCAACGATGATTAATATATGCTTACATTTATATTTTACTTATATTTCTTACCTTTGATTCTAATATTTCTAAAAAAACAGAGAACCTCTTGTCGTTTTTTGCCTTCATTCTGGGTGGTTGGCCCCAGTTGAAGTCATCTAGATTGTGGTAAAAAGCGATAATTTTTTTTTTTTTTTTTTTTTTGCGTTTTCTTAGGTCCCTGATGGTATTATTATTGGATTGATTTGCTTATTCTAATGGTTCTTTATATTATCCTTAATATTATAGACATTATGGGTGTATTGCATGATTGCTTGCAACTGCATTACACCCATAATGTAAATTATAAATATATATACAGGCATACCTCGGTTAACGTTACCTCTGATAACGAAGCCTCGATATAACGAAGTCCGCAATTTCAAGCCCCATTTAACATAAAAAAAATATTCCAATTTAAGGCCAACGCCCGACAATCATCCGATTGGTGACTGACGGCGACTCGTTACGTATTCCCGAGTGCTCCCGAGCTGCGGGCATGTCTGTTATAACAGTTTTGCATGTCAATCGCGTAATTTAGTTGTTGTTTACATGATTGACGTTGTTTCAGTGTGGCGCATTGCAATAATCGACGTAGGTTCTTTATAGCATTACATAACGTAGATTTTGTAAATTTTAATAGAAATATTTTTGTTTTAGTTAATTAAAATGTCAGAATCAAAGAAAAGAAAAGCAATTTCTTTGGAAACTAAACTAAATATCGTACGACGTGTTGAAAGCGGTGAAAGAAAATCCGATGTGGCACATTCTTTAGGATTAGCGCAATCAACTTTAACAACCATACTAAGTCAATCAGAAAAAATAAAACAGTCTGCTCAGAATTGTACAGATGTTACAGCGGCAAAATTAACTCGCTTAAGGAATCCAATTTTAGAAAAAATGGAGAAAATGTTAAGTTTGTGGATAGATGATATGTCACAACGTCATATGCCTTTAAGTCAAATGGTGATTCAAGAAAAAGCATTATTTTTGTTTAATCACCTGAAATCTAAACAAACTGAAGAAATTACGGAAACCTTTGGGGCTTCTCGTGGTTGGTTCGAGAAATTTAAAAAACGGGCCAGGATTCATAGTGTAAAATTAACAGGAGAAGCTGCAAGTGCAGATGTTGAAGCTGCAAATAAGTTTCCAGAAAAACTAAAGGAAATAATTGAACGTGAAAATTTTCCACCAAATTTGGTGTTCAATGTTGACGAAAGCGGTTTGTTCTGGAAACGGCTACCAACAAAAAGCTTCATTTCTATTGAAGAAAAATCAGCTGCTGGATTTAAAGCAGCCAAAGACCGTTTAACGTTATTCTTTGGATCAAATGCCTCTGGTGATTATAAATTAAAATTGTTATTAGTTTACCATTCAGAAAATCCGAGGGCGTTAAAAGGTAACATAAAAATGAATTTACCTGTAATATGGAAAGCAAATAGAAAAGGGTGGGTTACCAAGGAGTTATTTACTGATTGGTTTGTTAACCACTTTTGTCCTGGAGTAAAACGGTATTGTCAAAAAAACAACTTTGAAGAAAAAGCTCTTTTGTTGTTAGACAATGCTCCGGGACATCCTACTGATCTTAACACGTTGGACACATGCATTCCTGTAAAAGTTGTGTTTCTTCCAGCAAACACAACTTCCCTGATTCAACCATTGGATCAGGGAGTAATAGCATCATTTAAAGCTTATTATCTGCGTCGAACTTTAAGCAATTTAACTGAACTAGAGGATAAAGTGGAAATGACAGTTAAAACTTTTTGGAAAAACTACACCATTAAAAACGCAATTGAAAACATTGATAGTTCTTGGAAAGAAGTCACTAAGAAATGCTTAAATGGAGTTTGGCGCAAAATATGGCCAGAAGTTGTACTAGAAGAAGAAAATAACATCCAAGAAATTAGAAATGAAGTTATCCAGATGGCTCAATCAATAGGTTTCGAAAATGTCGATGAAGAGGATGTTAGAAATTTATTGAATGCAGAAGATGATGGTTTTTCAGTGGAAGATTTAGAAAACCTTGTTAGCAACGAAGACAAAGATAATGAAGGCGAAGTTAAAGAAGTTCCTGCCGAAAAAGTGTTAACAACCAAAGATTTAAAAAGGTGCTTAAATGACATTGAAAACGTTTTAAATTTTTTTAGTGAAAATGATCCCGATTTAGGAAGAAGTGTTATAGTTAAGCAATCAGTGTTAAATGCAATAACTCCGTATAGGCAATTGTTAAATGAAAGAGAAAAAAAGCATAAACAATCAACTTTAACCTCATATTTTAAAATGTGATTTCACTTTGTATGTAAGTTGACTGTTTATTTAATAAAACTTTTCTTTGTTCGAAAAAAAGCTTTTCATTTTCTTTACGTAGGAACGTATCCCTATTCTGGCCATATTATTTTTACCTCTGAAAACGAAGTTTCGCTTAACGAAGTAATTTCGTGGAACGCATCCTATTCGTTAATCGAGGTATGCCTGTATATATATATATATATATCCAGCGGAAATCATAGAATAGGTATAAACAAATGTTTTGAAAGTCGTAAATAAGCGACAAAAGTGGCATTATAAGTCATGATTGTGAGATGAAGGTACCTATTATCCCACAACTCTCGCTGTCTTCACACCTGCAGCTCAAAAAATAAATAAATAAATAAATAAATAAATAAATAAAAAAAAAAAAAAAAAGACCCAGGTGCCAAGCGATCTTCTGTGCTATATCTATTGCGATTCATAGAGTGACTGACGTTTTCCTGGTTTATTTCGGTTTAAAAGTCTTTCTGTTAATTAGCTCTACTTTTTAAAAGTATAAAAAGAGAGCCAGAAAAAGGAAAGTAGTTTTTTCTTTATTATATACTAACCCTACTAACTCCTACAAGCGGCACTGCTCCTGCCTCCCCGTGGCAGGGCCGGTAACCTGGGTGGAAAAGCCAATCCCCCAGGGCAAAAAGGAGCTGACATGGATAAAGAAAATTATTCGGCATTAGAGCCGCCAAGCTCAAATACCACAGATTGGTATAACTTGGATCAAGGAAATGCACAAAATAAGCACTTAAAAAAAGATAATAACCAACCAGAGTATCCAACTTTCCTCATTATCCATTCTCTAAGTAGTCAGCCAGCGAGTAAACTCTCTCCATTTATCATATAGAGATTTCTATAAAATGCTGCTGGATCACCTATAATGGTCAAAAGATTACATTCAGGCAATTTACTCGTTGAGACAACACAGTCAAAACATTCAGAACTGTTGTTAAAGCTCACAACATTTGGAGAAATTCCTGTTAAAAATCTCTCCCCACACCTTGTGCAGGAACTGAAAGATCAAAAGGTCATACCAGCTAAGAAAATTTTGACTCATAGGGATGGCAATCTCATTCCAATCCGTAGTGTAATACTCATGTTCAGCACTCCAAACTTATCAAATACTGTTAAAGCTGGTTATCTAAATTGCCATATTCGCCCCTATATACCAAATCCACTAAGATGTTATAAATGTCAGAAGTTCGGACACTCTCAGACAACATGTCGAGGAAACACAATATGCCCAAAATGTGGATCCCAGGATCACACTCAAACAGACTGTACTGCAATATCTCCAGTTTGCCCTAATTGCAAGGAAGATCATCCTGCATATTCTAAAAATTGAGAGTTATGGAAACTTGGGGGGAAAAAATACAGAAATTTAAAGTTGAACACAAAATGACCTATCAGGAAGCTGTTGTTGTTCTTGTATTTGGTTTTTTTAGGAGCATTAGCAACTAAGGCCATATTGCTCCGAGGATATGAAGTGGTCATTCCCTGACCTTTCTGGATCCTCCGTATTTGGTGGTCACGGGGTTGAACCCCGGTCTAATCAAGAAGCGTGTGCTACGCACTGCCCACCTGGCTATGGAGGCGCCATCAGGAAGCGAGACGACAAATACTCCTACACACACACACACATGCAAATGTTACAAAGAAATATCGTTCTGTTGCTACACAAACCAATGACTCAGTTCCACCTAACATATCGCTTGCTGAATGGGATAGGGCTCAGCTTTCAATTCCTCAGCCATCTTTGAGGCAAAACAACAAAGACCAAACTTGTAATAACCCAATTTCCATCCCCTCTACTAGTCGCATAAAGTCCCAAAGTGAAACCAGGATGGCAAAAGCAGAATCATCTACTAAGAGCCAAATTAATACTTCAGAAATGGATACTGGACAGCCTACCTTTCCTAAAAAAAGGATAAAATTAAAATAGATTGCAATAAGCCTACTACCTCTAAAAAAACAACCGGATCATCCTTCCACTAAAACTAAATAATGCAGTGTATTTTACAATGGAATTGTCAAGGACTACGTACTAATACAGATGAGCTATATGACTTAATTTAACATTTCAGTCCAGCAGGCATTTGTTTACAGGAAACATATATAACTCTACAAGTGACCCCTCAATAAAGAAATATACTTTGTACATACGTGACAGAAATGCAGCAACTGCAGCCCATAGAGGTTAGAAGTTTTAGTATCCGTTACAAATCCATCTAGGCAAATCCCCTTAAAAACTAATTTAGAAGTTGTTGTTGTAAGAATAGAACTTAGAATAATTTTTTTCTCTTGTATCTATTTATCCTCCACTAAACCAAGCGTATGTACTCAGAGACTTTGATGAGCTCCTTGCCCAGATACCACCTCCTATTTCTTTGATGGGTAACTTTAATGGACACCATCCATTATGGGGAAGTCTACGTATGGATAAAAGAGGGAAACTAATAGAAAACTTACTGGACACACACAATCTAGCGCTGCTGAACACCGGTGCACATACTCATGTGCATTCTCCCACAGGAAATACTTCTGACATAGATTTGTCTATCTGCTCCCCTGCACTGTACCCAAGTACATCTCATTAAGCATATCTCATCATCTTGATGATTCTCATCAAGTATTCTTTCTAATCTGTTAGTAAAGACCCTTGTAAACAACCTGTAGATGTAGGACTACAAGCTATATGGTCCATAATTTCCAATTTCTGATTTATCTCCTTTCTTATGCAGCAAAATTACGATTGCATTATTCTACTCCTTAAGTATCAACGCCTTTCCTAATCTATTTTGTGAAGAGTCTTGCCAGTTTCTGTGTTGTGTCTCTTCCTCCCAATATTAACATCTCTATGGTAACTTCATCTTCACCCTGGGCTTTCTGATTCTTCATTTTCTTCAATGCATGTTCTACCTCATCAGGTATGTTGTATGTGTTGGTAATTTGCGATCCATCTTCCCGACTGCTTGCATCATTTCCTCACTACTTATATAATTATAGTAGTCTTCTGCTATTTGAATTATGCCTTCTCTGCTATTTATAAGTACACCATCACTATTCTTCAGTTTCAGTATCATTTCTCTTTCTGTATTACTGCTCTGCTCATGACTGCTGATTTAAGTCCTTTGCTTTTCCTTAACACTTGTTCTACTTTTCTTGTGTTAAATCTTCTTATGTCCTCTCTGAGTCTCTTTCTAATGGCTTTGCATAACTCAGTATACTCAATTTTCTCCTTGTCAGTGTTTATCTTGATCTTCATTTGTCGCCTTCGGTTCATCATTATTGTTTCTTGACTCATTTTTTAATTCTTTGGATTTCTTTTTACCTATAGGTTTCTCGGGCTTTATCACTTTCAGAAAGTTGTATTCCTCGTTGATATCTTGGTTTTCAAAGGTCTGCAGTAGTTCAAACTTGTTCTTAAGTTCCAATACATACTGCTATTTCTCATCTTCTGTTATCTCAAAGACCTTCATATTATTTAATCGAGTCAGTTTTTTTCTTTCTGTTTTTTTACATCTATATCAAGTGTGCACCTTACCATTCTGTGATCACTTCCAACATTTACCTTATTCAGGTTGGTAACATCATTCACAATATATCTTCTGTTAGTGAGGATGAAGAATCTTAATGTCTCCCTGACTTCATTAGTCGTTAATCCATTTGGGCTCATATGTCCACGTTCTGTTCAACCATTTCTTGAAAAAAAGTGCTTATTACTGACATTCATTGAGATTCTGAAAATTCCACAAGGCTTTCATTTCTTTCACCAATTCCAAAATTTTCTATAGTTTCCCTTTCTGTGCTGTTTTGTCTCTTTCTAACCTTAGCATTGAAGTCCCCCATAATAATGGTGTAGTGAGTTTTCTGTTCATCTAGAAGTCTTTCAATTTCAGTGTACATTTCTTCAGCCTCTTCATCACCATGGCTCGATGTTGGTGCATAAATCATTATAACCTTTTAGTTTGTACCTCTTAGAAATCCTGAGAAGTACTATTGATACCACTGGTGATGTACTTTTGAATTCCAAAATGTTGTTTTTTATATCTTTATGGACTAGAAAGCCAACTCCACCTTCACTCTTTTCACTGTTTCCACTGGTGTACAGCGCATTTCCACTTGATAAACTTATAAGTGATTCATTTCATCTCCTTGTTTCAGCCATCGGTGAGTGATCTTACGTTGTAACAGGTCAAATTCAGTTCCTGTGCATGGCACCCTGGTCGCACCTAGAGATTCTTGGCACCCTCTGCGTCCACTCTGATACTCTCGCTGCTGTAAGAGGGAGAGTGAAAGCCTCTGGGAACTGAGGGCCATTTGTTTCGTTGTGTTGTCATCTGCTTGAGGGTTTGGTCTTTTGATGGTAAGCCCTGTTACGCCACTTTGGTGGCGTAACAGGAGGCAGGCCAACCGGACTTCTCCTAAATCTAAAATAGAAAGATATTGGATCCATCAGTGTTTTAGACTGAGTGTCTGATAACACAGAATGCCTGTTCCCCTCTAAACCCCGTTTTGTGAATGTCCACTGTTCTAGTATGAGCTCTTCACTGTTATCGTAGAACTTGATATATGCCATCTCTGACAGTATCTGTTTTCTCAATGTGAAATGATATGTGCAGCTATACCATCTCACACTTGTACTTGTTGAGATCCTGAGCCATCATAGTTTTGATAGCGTATTATGCGTGGATACTGTTGTTACTTGCAGATCCCATCAGCACTGCATGTGTAATTTGCAACAAAGCATAACAGATTAACATGAACCACATGGCATAGACTCTTCTTGCATTTGTCAAACCAGTTCTCGTTCCATATGTCACACAAATCCTTCGCAAGTTCTCCTTGTTCATCTTTGTTGGACTCACTCAATCAGCCAAACAGTGAGAATGTAAATTACCACCGTGGAGCTCTTCGACACAGGCTGATGTAGGTAACAGGCGGTTTCTTGACTCCAGATCTTGACACTGTTGAGCATGTCGATGGATAGTTTTCTTATGATTTTGACAATATAGAACTCTGGGTGTTCATTCATGATCGTAATGTTAGTTGCTGTGAATTGCTGATTCCTCGGTTCACTTGTTCATGTTCTCAACAACAACACAAGCAGTGCAACAGTACAGGTAGTCCTTGTTTTGCGCTGGTCCAATTTGTGCCAATTTGCAATAGCGCCGATCACTAACCATAACGGCATTTTTATTTATTTATTTCTGCAATTTTTTTTTTTTTTTATTTGCAATTTTTTTATAAATTGAAAGTTTAAAATCTTCAGACAAAATTTATCGGCATCATACTGTGCTATGTACCGTGCAGTGTTCACATTATTCAGGACAATCTGAGCCAATCAGCAATTAGCGCATTTGTATCAGAGATGAGAAAGATTCCCGCCCTCAAAGTAATCACTCGTGGATGCAGGTAGTAAAGGTCCATGTAAAAACACCCCATTCAGTTGGTTATTGTTTACACTATTTACAAGAGTTGAAAATTTATTATGCTAACATTTTTTTTTATTAATTGTTCTATTAATAAATCGTGTTATAAAGTTTTTAATTTAATTGAATAAAGACACGCCATATCTGGTAAAAGTAGTTAACTGAATCCTAGTGCAATATTCAGAGTATAGAATCTGATGAAAGCCGCCCAAATGTGTGTAGGGCTATGAATATGCCTCCATCAACTATTACTACAACTATGAAGAATGCTAATAAAATAAAACAATCGATGCAAAGTGGTAGGTAAAATTTTTGGTGCCCGGAACCTAACTCTGTTCGATTGACTCCATTATATAAAGGGTTCCATTTGCACCTGTCCTCCCAGGAGCCTAACCCCAACATAAATCGAGGGCTGCCTGTATTCCACCATAATGAATTGGATTCAAAATGTTACTAATGAATGGGTTGGATGGATTGTGCAACTTGTCAACCGGGTGGGCATTTGAGAAATACCTTGGGCCGATTTATGCTAGCTATAAGCACATCCAAGTAAGTCATAGGAGTTTACATCGTTTGCCCTGAAGAAGGCATCAATGGCAGCATAATCGTTAACCTCTAGATTTTGCCACATATTGTAGTGAACAGCATATTTTACTTTTCATTCAACTTAGGCATGGGCACACTACTATAGTAGTCAAGTTTACTAAAGTCATGCCTTAACTATTCGCTGTCTTACTAATCAGATCTAATAGTTGGACTTGTGTATTTTCCTGCATTTTATATGCATGTTTATACAATGATTGTATCTTCCTTGGCAAGTGATGGACCATCGTGCTGAAAGAAACAGGCACATTGATCACTTGGGCCAGAATGCTGTATTCCTTTCTGCATGAATGGTAAGTGAGGAGAAATGAGCCTCTCTGTTACTAAATCCAACTTTGGTAAATGTGATGGAATTTCTGGGAAGAGAAAGCTGTTCGACTTAAGTTGTCCTCTATGGCACACAAGAATCCTGTCAATATCAACATAGGGAAATGCAATGCGTATCAATGGTGTATCTTTAGCAGCTGGTTTCTTTGTATCATTTTCAAACTTTAGACTAGCGCAAATGTAGTATACAAAACAAATACAGAACATTTTTCATAAATCTTCTTTCAAACTCTCAATGCGCAGTCTTATGTAAATAGTAGTCTGCATAAAGAAAAGGAGCTTGATCATTTAAACTCGTGTGCTCTGCAATTGGAGAAAGGTTCCATAGTACATAATTAATACTTACTTCGGGTACAGTGATGTACCCGAATCAGTTTCTGAGTATTAATCTGCTAAATCCAGTGCTTTATTTTCTGTTTGTCTTTTAATCAATCTTGATAGTTCTTTTTTGCTACCTTCGTCCTTATTTTCTCATGTCTCGTCGCTTTCATTCTTGCTTGATACTCTCGAGAACACTCTGCACTTGAACACCTTTACCAAAATTATTGATGTGAAAACTTCTTTTGCAGCACCTAACAATGGAATGTAATGAAAATGCGAGACAAAATGAAAATATTTGTATTGTTGCAATCATACTATTCAACAAATGGCTACATTCAAATGGGTAATTAGGCCATTGGCTTAGATTTCACTAACCGCTTCCAAACCAAGAATGCTTTCATATAAAATAAAACCTCTTTCATGAGTACAAGGTACACACATGGTTTTTTTTGTAGTGCAGTTCGATGAAATTCAAACGAATTACGTTTAAATTTTATTAATCCGTTCACTAGAACGAGTATTGTGCTGATCACAAAAAATGTATCACATGCTCAAATCACAGTATACCAGTGAGTGCTCAGCATAGACTAGTGGTGGGAAGTAGCTCTGGCAGAAGCTACAGATGACGTTAAATTTGAAAGTGACTGCAATTCTGCCCAGACACGATAGGAGGGAATATATGATGAGAGCCTTGTCAATCAATTGGGCCTTGGAGGGAATGTGCAAGGCTCAAAGGGTAGAATTTTTTTCAGAGTGGTCTGTGCTTGTTAACAGGAGAGACTGCTTCTACAGGGATGGGATACACTTAAATAGAAAGGGTGCAAGAATATTTGCTAATACTATGGAGGGAGTGTTAGGTGGGTCGGAAAACTGCTAGCTTCAAGAGATTTACAGACTAAAAGGTTAAAAGTAGCCGCAGGCAGAGGTGAAGGTGATTCTTGCACAACTTCTATTAGAATAAGTAGCGACCTGGAGCGAGGGGTGATGGGGGTTTCAGGGACTGATGGCACTCATCGTGAAACAGGTGGGTATATGGGATGTGTTAGGGTAACTAATAATAAGGATAGGTACATGTATACTTGCATGTATACCAATGCCAGAAATATAGTAAATAAATTTGATGAATTTGAAGTGTTAGTCAAGACATCAAAGGCAGATATTGTTTGGATAGCAGAGACGTGGTGTCACAGAGATATAAGGAATGCACAACTGGAATTTGGGGAGTACAATGTGTACAGAAAGGATAGACAGGATAGGAAGGGAGGTGGTGTTGTGCTGTTAATTAAGAAAAACATAAAATCAAAAGAAGTGCATCCAGTTGATATAGATGAACAGTGCATGTTGAGTCAGTTTGGTGTGACATAAGCACTGCGAAAGCAAAAATAAGAGTAGGAGTGTGTTATAGACGCAATGACTCGAATGAGTACAATGAACAAGTGTACAGAGAAATAGAGTGGGCTAGTAAATCAGAATGTTTTATAATGGGGGATTTTAACTTCCCAAATATTGACTGGAACTTGTGGGTTGGTCACTCACACACTAGTAAGACTTTTTTGGATTTATTGGATAATTGTTTTCTGCAGCAGGATGTTCGAGAGGCAACCAGAGAGGGTAATACTCTTGATCTGGTATCAGCAGTGATCATTCGTGTATTAAGAATTTGCAGATAAAGGAACCACTAGGTGGCAGTGATCACAGTGTACTGATGTGGGATTTACTTAAAGATATAATTACCATCAGGGGTAAAGGAAAGGGTTTTTGCTTCCGTAAAGGTGAATACAGTGGTCTCAGACAGTTTTAAGTTCTGTACAGTGGAATCAACTGACGATGTTACCAACAGTAAATTCTAAGTGGGAAGCATTCAAGGAATTAATCGTGGATGCTGCTAAACGTTTCATACCTATTAAGAAATACTGTTCAGGGTTTAGGCCTAAATGGTTATCAAATGAACTAATGAGACTCATGACAGAGAAGTAAAATGCATGGAATGCATATAAATTATCAAGCAACTCAAAAGCCTATGGCAGATATAAGCTAGTCTGTAATCAGGTCACAAAGGAGGTTAGGCAGGCGAAGGCAGATTACCAGAAATCTTTGGCAAACGATGCTAAGAAAAACAGCAAGGATTTCTTTACTTATATAAACTCTAAAAGGAAGGGGATGAATCTGATTGGTACACTTGATATTGATGGTTCGACTGTTAATGATCCTGCTCAGATAGCAAACAAACTGAATGAGTATTTTGCATCTACATTCACACATGAGGAATTATTAAGGTTTGAAAATGGCAGAAGGTTATCAAATTGTAGAAGGATACTTAAATCATTTTGTAATAACTGAGAGCACAAAGTGGAGGAGAAATTGTTGAAGTTAAACATAAGAAAAGCACCTGGGGTGGATGGGATCTATCCAGTTATATTAAAGGAGGCAGCAAAGCAACTAAGTAAACCCTTAGCCCTAATTATGAGAGCATCCTTGGACCCAGGAGAGTTTTCCCACGGACTGGAGATGTGCAAATGTATCCCCAATTCACAAAGGGGGATCGAAGGGTGACACGAGTAATTACAGACCATTTAGTTTAACTTCTGTTCTGGGTAAAATGATGGAGTCACTGATTAAAGATGCATTGCAGGATCATCTAGACAAAGACTGCAGCAATAATTCAGACACAGCATGGGTTTGTTAGGGGAAAGTCTTGTCTGACAACTTTGATAGGATATTATGATGTGGTTACAAAGGAACTGGATGCAAAAAATAATTTTGATATCATATATTTCGATTTCAGGAAAGCCTTTGACACTGTTGCGCATGGAAGACTACTGTATAAATTGGAGCAGAATGGTATTAAGGGTAAGTTGCTACAATGGATAAAAGGATGGTTGAGTGGGAGAAGACAGAGGGTGGTAATTAATGAGTGCTGCTCTTCGTGGACTAATGTTATCAGCAGAGTCCCACAGCGTTTGGTGTTGGGTCCTCTGTTGTTGTTATTTGGTTTTTAGGAGCATTAGCAACTAAGGCCATATTGCTCCGGGGTGGTCATTCCCTGACCTTTCCGTATTTGGTGGTCATGGGTTCGAACCCCTGTCTAATCAAGAAGTGTGTGCTACACACTGCTGCTCCTGCCCACCTGGCTACGGAGGTGCCTCCTCTGTTGTTTTGTATAGTTATCAATGATTTTGATGAAGATATATCAGGCTTAGTGTCGAAGTTTGCAGATGATACAAAGGTTGCCAGGGTTGTTAATGACAGTAATGGCAGTGTGCTACTGCAACAGGATCTAGATAATTTGGGCAGATGGGCTAAGAAGTGGCAACTGAAGTTTAACCTTGACAAATGCAAAGTACTGCATATGGGTAGAAGTAAACCCACAGAAACGTACCAACTGTGTGGTACTACACTTAAGGTGGTAGAAAATGAAAAAGATGTGGGAGTAATTGTGCAGTCAGATATGAAGTTTTCTGAGCAATGCAGACAGGCTGCCAGAGCAGGTCATGGGTTTTGTCAATGATATATAGGAATTTTGCTAGCAGGGAAAAGGAGGTGATTGTCCCTCTGTATAAGGCAATGGTCTGGCCACGCCTTGAGTACTGCGTACAGGTCTGGAGTCCTCATTTTTGGAAGGATGTAAATTTGCTTGAGTGTGTAAAGAGAAGGGCAACAAGATTGGTAAGGGGAATGAAGGGATCCTCTTACCAAGAGAGGCTTAACTTCTGTAAATTGCAGTGTCTGGAGACTAGACACCTGCGCAGTTATCTGATTGAGGTGTTTAAGGCCTTGAATGGGTTGAGCACGCTGAATTCTGATGGGATGCTTCCACTTGTTCAGATTACGAACCGAAGGGGACATAAATTCAAATTAAGAAAAGACATGTAGAATAGATGTGCGGAAATTTGTCTTTAGCCAGCGTGTGGTTAATTGCTGGAACAAACTTCTGTCTGTTGTTGTGGAAGTTGATAGGTTAAATAAATTTAAGGAGCAACTGGATAGGCATTGGAGGGAATGGTGTGATTTTTTCTTTGCTGATGCTGCATAAGCTCATACACTTGCTTTCTTGCATCACATGCCACTACTACTACTACTAATACGTCATTTCTGTGATGCATTTTTCATGACTGATCAGATTTACTCAGTTGTAGGTGCCCCCGAGAATGTTTCACATCAAAAACAAAAATAAGAACAATTATAAGTATATCTCAAAAAAAAAGAATATCCCCTTCTAACGTAATCTAGAACCAACCCACACAAGATGCTCACAAAGATTAACCGTCAAACAGATATCTAATCCTACAGTCCAAATCCCAATTCTCATTCTAAATACCCTTGCCCTCAGCAACAAACTATCCTATGGTTAGCCCAGAAAACCTTAACCAGTTTTAATTCAAAATATTCTTAGTTTGATAGTACAGTATAGTACAGTATAAAGTATATAAATATAATGAATTGTAAACCACTGTCTTGGTATATGAGGCTGATGGTGTCATAGGGACAGCATTACAAGATCCATTTAATGATAATTTATTTAATTTTAATTAATAATCTTATTAACTAAATTAATAACAATTGTGAAATTATTTAATACTGTTAATTTCATTTTCACCTGATGTTTGTTAATAGCCCTTTGTTAATTAATTCAAGACCTTAACAAATAAATTTGTAATCAAAATAACTTTCTGTATGTGAAGTCACCAGTTCTGTGGTCTTTACAGTCACTGAAGAAGTGGTACAAGAAGTACCACAAAATGTCTGAGAATAATTTGTAATTCTTTAAGAAATTAAAGGCAGATTACACTCAATGCAAGTTAAAGTGCTATTAAAGGGGACAAATCAGATTGGTCCATTTGATATAGATGGTTTTACTGCTGATAATCCTGCTCAGGTAGCTGATAAACTGAATGAGTATTATCCATTTATATTTACACATGCAAGAGCTACTGTGGCTAAAATGCGCCTTGAAGGTTTTACATGGCATTTCTCTTCGTGCTTGTGGAAATATTTTCCAAGGATCAAGAAGTGTGTATAGCTTAATACAGGGTAACATTTGATTTCATATTTGGTTATAGAAATTTATTTCCTTGAGGAACTGAAAAACATCTGTTATATTTTTCCTGTCTTCCAACATAGTTCTAAGAGTGAGGGAGTGATGCTTGGTTATTAGATCTTTAAAGTAATTTCGGCACTCTGTTACAGATACTGGACAAGTAATTAGTACATGTTCCACCGTTTGTTGTGTATGGTAGGTAGGACATGGGGGGGGGGGGATCCTCTCCTCGCAAGATATAACAGTGGCTGAAATGAGAGTGTCCTATTCTTAACCTTGCGAGTATCATTTCGTCATGTCTGTTTTGTTGTATGCTGGATTTCCATGGTTGGAGCAGTTTTTTTAATTTGATGCAGTTTGTTATTGATTAAGACTTGCTATTGCTATTCCATTTCTATTGCCAGTGACATATCCCACTGTGATGAATAACTTATTTGTAGTTGGGGAAAGGAATATATTCTGATACAGAAATAATGCTGTCGGCTTCTTTAGCAGCTTTGTCTGCTTATTCGTTACCATATATTCCGACATGACTTGGGATCCAGCAAAATCTAATATTATGGCCTTGTTCTAGGAGTTGATACTCGGTATTGAATTTGTTGTTGTAATGGATGTCTTTTGGAATTGATATTTTGTGTTGCCATCATGGAACTAAGGGAACCAGTGAAAATAATGCTGTCTCTGGAACTTGTATGTTCGATTTGGTTTAGCACTAACATAATGGCTTGCAGGTCAGCAGTATAAATGCTGCAGTTTTTCGGGAGTTTTTGGGCTGACGTGGTGTCTGTAAAGTAGACTGCCGCTCCCACATGAGATTCAGTTTTTGAGCCATCTGTATATAAAAAGCAGTGATCTGAAAATTGTGATTTGTAAGCAGCAGGCAGCTGTTGATAGTTTATATGAGGAAGTGTTTGCTTGCTCCAAAAGTGGAATGAAAAGTCGCATGTAGACAGCTCGATTATCCATGGTGGTGGTGCAGACTGCTTCTTCAATGGAGCGATATTATCCAGGTTAAGATCTCTGTTGAGGAGAAGGATTTTTAATCTCATGTTTGCAGGTTTATTGGTTCTTTGTTGTTGTGATACTGTTGCTCCCATTCTGATGTAAAAAGAATTTTCTATAGGGTAGGGATTTTATTTTAGCTGCGTAAAAAAGTAATTGATTATGTCTTCTGATTTGTAAAGGAGGTTCTTGGGCCTCAGCATAGAGGCTCTGCACAGATGAAGTTCGGAAAGCCCAAAGGAATATCCAGAGCACACAGTGATGTACTGGATCGAGCCATCTCAGGGTGCTAGGTCTTGCTGAGTCATAGACTGGGACACCATAGTCTAACTTAGACTGGATGAGTAATCAATATAATCGTAGTAGAACTGTTCTATTTGCTCCCCATGATATAGCGGATAGCACCTTTAAGATGTTCATTTCACATTAGGAGTGATTCAGGGAGGGGTATGCCAGAGATTTATTAAACTCTGGCAGTGAGTTAAATGATTTTGTAATAACTAAGAGTAAAGTGCAGGAGAAATTGTTGAAGATAAACACAAGAAAGGCATCTGGGGTGAATGGGATCTATCCAGTTATATTAAAGGAGGCAGCAAAGGAAGTAAGTAAACCCTTAGCCATAATTACGAGAGCTTCCTTGGACTAAGGGCAGATCCCCATGGACTGGAGATGTGCAAATGTGACCAAAATTCACAAAGGACTATCGAAGGGTGACAAGTAATTACAGACCTGTTAGTTTAACTTCTCTTCCGGGAAAACTAATGAAGGCACTGGTTAAAGAACCACTGCAGGATTGTTTAGAGAAGATTTTGTAGTAGAACTGTTCAGCTATAGTTTGGACACAGCATAGGTTTGTTAATGGGGAAGTCTTATCTGACTAATTTGATTGGATACTATGATGTTGTCACAAAGGAACTGGATGCAAAAAATAATTTTGATATCATATACAGGAACTCCCTGACTTACGTAAGGATAAGTGGAACGCTGCGTAAGTTGGAATTTCCCCCATGCTTGGGCAGCACTTGCTGAATTGATTGAATTAAAAAAGGAATTTTTGACAAACATGTAAATAGAATTATTATTGTATTTATTCAATTTTTTATCTGATACACAGGAAAAATTCAAAAGCGTGCAATTTAAAAAAATTATAAAATTAGAAAATAAGAGAGGAGACAGGCATAACATCAGTAAGTTTTATCTCTCGAGCATCGTTGCCATGATCGATGTCTTCAGCTCATAAGTACGCCGTTGCAGAGGTTGAGGGCAGTGAAGATTTAGAAGGGTTCAGCTGCTCAATCTTACAAAAGAACATATTAATGGATGACCGGATGGTGGCTTTTTTTATTTTCATCGTCAATTTCTTTGTAGCAAGCAAGCACCCCTTGCTTTCATTCACCCCTCTGTTAACTTTTAAGAATCGTTCGCTGTCAGGATCCATCTTCTCAGACCTTGCCATCGGTGATGCAATTTCACAAAATGCCATCTCTCTGATGATGAAGCATCTCAGCTCAATTTTGGTTCATCTTGAACTCAGTCAGCGTTTTCTTCTTTCATTATCCCTGCCGACAAGTCAATAAGTTTTGTTAAATAATTCCTTCTCTTCTTCCTCTATTAACTCCTCCACATCTTTGGCATCAACCTCCAACTGAAGTAGCTCTGCAACCCTTACAATCTTATCTGTAACCTTTCGTATGATTTGTCTTTTTCAAATCATTTGAAGCCTTTTACGTGCTGTGGGCATATTTTCTTCCATTCGCCATTTAAACAACTTTTAGTAATTTCCACCCAGGCCTTATTAATGTGTAAGATGGAGTGGTAACTACTGTAAGATTTCCAAAAGTTTCTTAACATAAAATTTTTCTCATCGTCTACTGCAGACAATGCCTGAGCAAATGTGCGTAAATAGCAAGATTTTAAATTTGAAATAACACCCTGATTCATAGGTAGGATGAGTGAAGTCATGTTTGGCGGTAGAAATATGACTCTCACGTTCGAATTGAAATCATCTAGATGTGTAGGATGTCCAGGAGCATTATCTAATAGAAGCAAAGTCTTGAAAGGAACGTCATTGTCTTTACAATATTTTTCAACCTCGGGAATTAAGCAGCATTTAAACAAATCCTCAAAGGGAGATACTGTTATCCATGCTCTCTGGTTCGATCGGAAATGCACAAGTAGGGTGGCTTTACTGATGCTGTTAAATGCACGAGGATTTCCAGAATGGTACAAAAACAGTGCTTTTAATCTGTAATCTCCCGCTGCATTAGCCCCCAAGCAAGAGCATGGCACCATCTTTTGAGACCTTGAAATTTGGCATTGTATTTTCTTCTTTGGCAATGTACATTCGATCCAGCATTTTTTTCCAGTACAGAGCAGTCTCGTCAACGTTAAAAATTTGCTTCATTGAATAGCCGCCTTCGTCAATAATTTTTTCCAACACATCACAAAATTTCTCTGCAGCTGCAGAACCGGCACTGGCGACTTCACTGCATACTTTAACGTAGTGGAAACCAGCTTGATACTTGAACCTATTAATCCGCCCGTTGCTTGTCATGAACTTGGGTTGGGGTTCACCGTACTTATACTTAATATCTTCACAAATACTTCTTGCTTTTGCTTGATCATTAGACTCAGGGACACTTGCTTCTGAATCTGATTTTCCATCCATATTATTAATAGCTTTTCCAACTTCAGTATAGCACCTGAATGCTGTTTTGTGATCACTGTTTATCTTAACTGCGTTGATCCTTTGACATGTTCTTTTATAAGCACACTGTCCTTTAAAATAGTATTCACTGTTGAGGCAGCGAGACCTAATTCTCTTGCAAGAGATGACAAACTTTGTCCTGCTTCCTACTTTTTAATCATTTTCATCTTCATTTCTAAATCAATTTTTTTCATTTCCTGGCACTACAACTACTTGCACTTTTTGTTGGTCGCTTTCTCTTCACCAATGTAATACATAAATAGGAATGAAGAGAAGTTTCTGAAAATTTGATTTTTATATGATTGAAGATTTCAGACAAGGGAACACATTTCACCATAACAGCGTAAAAACCCACACAATTGCAGTTATCAGTATTATCACAAATGCAATAAGATTGAGTATACTACCCGTTTATAATTTCTTGCAAAAGCACAATAAACTGGAAAGTGCAAATTGTTTTTATTGTTTTCTGGTCGTGCCCATCAGAAACATGCTTTAGAAAAATATCACAAGGCATTCAAAATTGATTCTTATAATGGGAACATATGATAACGATGAAAGGATAGTGTAATTTCCATTATAAATATGACTTTTTAGAGAGATAAATCGCTTAGTAATATAGTGAAATTTTCAACTTCCAAGGACGTGGAATGAATTACAAAAAAAAAAAAAAAAAAACACCCAGTGTTATTGGGTTTCCATTACGATATTTTCACAATACTTCCATTTATTCCTATGGGATGCAAAATACATTTCCACAAATTTTTTTAAGTTTGCACTGGCCAGCAAAAACTTATGTAAAGTAAAATTTCCGTAAGTCGAGTAAGGCCGCCATAGCCCAGTGGCCATGGCGATGCACAAGTACATGTGTCTTGAGTGACAGAGATTCAAGCCCATGACTGCTAAATACGGTGCTGTTTCTTGTATTCTGTCTATCTTGTGAACTCCGCTGACCGTTTGGTCGTCCCAGAGTATAAACAAAAAATTTATTATTGCGTAAGTTGGGGAGTTCCTGTACTTGGATCTTAGGAAAGCTTTTGATACTGTTGCATATGGAAGACTACGGTACAAATTGGAGCAGTATGGCATTAAAGGCAAATTGCTGCTATGGATAAAGGGATGGTTGATTGGGAGAAAACAGAGAGTGGTAATCAATGGACACTGCTCTTTGTGGACTAATGTTATTAGAGGACTCCTCCCCCCAGGGTTTAGTGTTGAGTCCACTGTTGCTTTCTGTATTTATTAATGATATCGATGAAAGTTTATCAGGATTAATATCTAAGTTTGCGGACAATAAAAAGGTTGGCAGGGTTGTTAATGACAATAATGGCAGTACGCTACTGCAACAGGATCTAGATAAATTAAGCAGATGGGCTGAGATGTGGTAACTGAAGTTTAACATTGACAAATGTAAAGTACTGCATATGGGTAGCAGTAACCCCAGAGTAACACATCAACTGTGGTACTACACCCAGGGAGGTAGAGAATGAAAAGGACGTGGGGGTAATTGTGCAGTCAGATATGAAGTTTTCCAAGCAGTGCAGACGGTCTGCAAGAGTAGCTCATGGTGTATTGTCAATGATATACAAGAATTTTTCTAGCAGGGATAAGGAGGTGATTATCCCCTTATTATTAACACCTTCAGTACTACATACAGGTCTGGAAACCTCATTTTAGGAAGGAAGTAGAGCTGCTGAAACGAGTACAGAGAAGGGCAACAACAGAGGGTCGCTCTTATGAAGAAAGGCTTAAGTTCTGAAAGTTATAGTGTCTGGAGACTAGGCACCTGCAAGTGATCTGACTGAGGTGTATAAGGCCCTGAATGGTTTAAGCAAGCTCAATGCTGATGGGATTCTTCCTCTAGCCCAGATTGATCACCCGAGGGGACATAAATTCAAATTGAGGAAAGACAGGTGTAGAATAGATGTATGGAGGTTTGTCTTTAGCCAGTGGTGGTTGATTGCTGGAACAAACTACCATCTGTCATTGTTGTTGGATTTTTTGGCGCAAGAGCTACTTTGGCCATGTTGTGCCTCTGCCTGTTCCTGTACGGGTTAATAAAAGGGTTTATATGAGCATAAATATATTAATCTGTTTTAGATAGTGGAAAAACTCGGGTAAATTGGAGTTTTCCCCAATAAGATGTCTAATTTGAAGAGGTTCATTTAAATTAGATAGGTATCAGAATGATGCTGCCATACTGAAAGTGAGTGCACTCTAGAAGAATATGCTTTACGGTTAGTGGTGAATTACAGTGGAAGCGCAGTGGCGGATTATTGCCTCGCAATAAATATAGATGTGTAAAGTGGGTATGACCTATACGTGCTCTGGCAAGCACAACGTCTTCATGTCTGTTTGAGCGGAAACTAGATTTCCATAGCTGTGCATTCTGTTTTATATTTCGTAACTTGTTATTACCTGATTATGGCAAATTTCTCTCCATTTTTCATTGCAAATTTGGTGTATGACTGATTTATAGTCTGTGTAAGGAATCTGGATGTGGTTATTATCAGTGGGATTTCTTGCTGCTTTATCTGCACTCTCATTTCCTGGTATTCCAGTGTGCCCTGGAATCCAACAAAATGTGACAGTCTGCCTATTGTTATGAAATTTGGATATTTGAGTTTTTATTTGATTTATAAATGGATGTGGAGAGTGAAAATTACCTTGGAGGGCTGTAACTGCACTCAAAGAGTCTGTATAGATTATAGACTTCGGAGTGAAATCATGAGCAAGTATGGTCAAACCCATCTTAATGAAATAGAGTTCTGCAGTGAAAATGCTGCATTCTTCTGGTAATGAAACAGAGACTGTTGATGTTGGCAGCACCACAGCTGTGTCACTTTTGGAGCTGTCAGTATAAATCTGCAGGGTGTCTGCATTTGCCAAAGAATGAGCTGCATGTAGTTTCCGAATGGTTTGATTGTTCAGGGAGTGTTTCCCCCAATGTCGAAAGTAGTCATCACATGAAGGAACACACACTTTCCATGGAGGTTGGTACAATTTCTCTGTCTTAATGTAAATCGGTCAATTGCATATTCCATTGCTGAAGCAGTTCTCGTAGACGGATTCTTGTAGGTTTGTTTTCAAGAGGCTTATTTCTGAAAAGGTTTACCCATTGTGGATCATAGAGGTATGACCAGATAGGATGAGATGGAAGGCTATATATTTTAACTGCATAATTGAGGAACAGCATCTTTCTCCATAGGTGGAGTGGAGGTTCATTGGCCTCTATATATAAGCTTTGGACTGGCGAAGTCCTGAATGCTCCAAGAGAAATCCTGAGCACAGTGTTGTATTGTGTTGAGACAGGCTAATAGTCTTTCGGGCAGAATCATAAACAGGGGCACCATAATCTAATCAAGATCTGATTAAGGCTGGGTATAGGTGGAGTAGAGTATAGCGATCAGCTCCCCATGTCATAGATGAAATAACTTTTGAGTATATTCAGCTTTTTCATACAGACAGTTTGCAATTGTAGTATGTGTTTCTGGAATGTCAGTTTAGTATCGAGGGTCATGCCCAAGAATCGGATATTGCTGGTAATTGGTATTGGTTGATTTCCTAGTGATAATTCAGGTTCTGGATGTAGTTGGCATTTTTTACAAAAGTGAATGGCTGCAGTTTTGGTTGCCAACAGACAATAACCATTACGTGAAGTCCATGACACTATTTTGTTTATTGCAAGCTGCAGATGTCATTAAATGGAACGCATATTCTGTGAATGGCAAGATATTGCAAGATCATCAGCATAAAGATAGATTTCTGCATTACCCAAAATGTTCTGTGCTAAATTGTTTATCCTAAGAGCAAAGAGTGTAGCACTGAGTACCGATCCCTGTGGTACACATTCTCTTTGGATAAGAGCTTGCGAAACAGCATTACAATAACTCACTTGAAAAGTTCTATTTTTCTATGATCATTGCATGTTGCCCTCTGAGTCCTATGGCATACAGGTCTTGCAAAATACCATAGTGCCAGGTGGTATCAAAGGCTTTTTCAATATCCAGGCACAACATGACAAGAAGTTCTTTTTGAATAAAGGCGTTCCGTATGTTACACTCAGCTTTCACCATAAGGTCTAATGTGGATCAGCTTTTGCGGAAGCCATATTGATTAGAACTGATGACTGAGTGGGATTCTATGTACCATACAAGTCTATTGTGTACCATCTTTTGCAATGTCTTGCCCAAGCAGCTGGTAAGGGATGTCGGTCTACAGCTGTATGGATTCATCTGATCTTTTCCAGGTTTTGGAAAAGATAGCACTGTTGAATGACACCATGAGCGAGGATAGTAGCTTTCAGAGAAGACCCGATTAAAAAAAAGCAATAATGAATTTAATGCCTTTTTGTCTAGGTGTTGCAACATGAAGTAATAAAGACCATCAGGTCCTGATGCCCCATTTCTTGATTTGTTTAGAGCATCCTGTAGCTCCAACATTGTAAAGGGTTGATTATATGGGAGTGCTATTCTTGTGCTGAAATTTAATTTGCTTTGCTCAGTCATTCTTTTACGTTGCTGAAAAGACGGTTCATATGCAGCTATATCTGAGATTTTGGCAAAGTTTTCTGCCAGAGCATTAGCTATTTCAATTGGAGATGATAAATCTTGTCCATTCCATCTCAGTATTGGAGAGGATGCTGGGAGAAATCTACTATTTAGTTTTTTTTTTAATTTTATTCCAGATTATTCTGCTGTGTGTGTGTTCTTCGTTATAGTAGAGGCAAACTGGATCCAAGAATCTTTTTTGCCTTTTTCTTTACAAATTGCGCTTTTGCTTTCAGTTTTTTGAAATTTATAAGGTTCTCAGTAGTTGGGTGTTTACGAAACAGGTTCCATGCCCTGTTTTTCTCTTTTTTTGGCAAGTTGGCACGCATCACTCCACCAAAGATTAGCATGTTTAAACAAACCAGTATGGCCTTGGTTGTGGCATTTAGAATCTGAGATGTGATGTGCTGTGTGGCATCATCGATGGATTGGAATTTGATAATTTCATCATTGAATGAGATACTCGAAGCAAATAAGTTCCAATTGGACTTGGAAAATTTCCATTTTAAGCGGGAATTATTTGCCTGAGGGATTCTAGTTGTTTGGATTTCACAAATTATCGGATAATGGTCACTGTTTAGGGGATTGTCCAGAATTGTCAAGCTGTAGTTGTTCTAGTAGAGAAATGAATGTAAGTATCGGCACCAGTATTCAACAGTGTTAGATTATGTTTGTCAAGCAGCGATTCCAGAATTTTTCCTCATGTCTGTAGTCTGTACTTGGGGAGCCCCAGATTGGGTGGTGTACAGTGAAATCTCCAAATAAACAAAATGGAGGAGGGATCTGTAGCAGAAGTACTTCTAGGTCATTATAAGTATATTCTTTGTTTGGTGATAGGTAGAGTGAAACTACTGCTAACATGATTCCTAAGGAGATGCGTACTGCTGTTTGTGTTCCACTGCAAACTTCCTTAGAAGTTTGCAGTGGAATGTGTTTTGTAAGGACTCTTGGGTTTACTAGTGGCACCTCCATGCACAGTGGTATTGTTATTTCTGTTATGCTGATATACAGTATAGTTCTTGATTTTCGGAATTACTTGTGGGGGTAGATTAGTTTCTTGTAAACATATACTTACCGGACTATATTGTTGGATTAGGTCAGGGATATTATCGATGTTGCTACGTAGACCTCTACAGGTCCATTGTATGATGTGATCCATTATTTGTTTTTAACAGTTGTGTTTGATTCAGTCTGCTTTTTAGGTCCAGTCTGTTTTTGTCTCTCCAAATTTTATTCTTTCTTTTTTCGAGAAGATAGGACGCACTGTGTCCATGACACCTTCTGCGTACAAATCTAAGATTGCCTCATCCGGGTTGATATTTACATCTGTATCTGTATTTGTTACATTTTGCCGACTTTTCTGCATTGGGACTGCTGTTTTAGTTTTTATAGTTTCTGAGGAAGACTGCAAAGCAGTTGGCGGTACTGTAATTGGTGTGTTGTTAGCACTATCCATCGCATGCTGTTCCTTAGTAGTTTGCTGTGAGGTTGAGAGTATTTCTCGGGCCCATTCTGCAATAGACATGGATGGGGGAACTGACACGTCAGTTTGAGTGGCTGCTGACTGATATTTCTTTGTTGCTGCTGCATAGGTGTGTTTATGTGCAGTAAGCATAATTTGCTTCTTTGCCTCTTGGTAAGTCACTTTCCACTCTACTTTGTATTTTTGGATCTTTTTTTCCTGTTTTCCACAGGTCACAGGACTTTGAATAAGCGGGGTGTTGGCCTTGACAGTTTGGACAATGTGGTGTTTCAGCATCACATTCTGTTTGTGCATGGGATTTTGAACCACAGTTTGGGCATACTGCATCCCCTCGACAGACGGTCTGCGAGTGCCCAAAGTTTTGACCCTTATAACACCTGATGGGATTAGGAATGTATGATCTTATATGGCAATTGAGATAGCTGGCTTTAACACTAAATGGTAAATTTGGTGTGCCAAACGTAAGGATGATGTTCTGCGTGTGAACAAGCTGACCATCTTTTCTGATCATAATCTGCTTAGCACGTGTGATTTTTTGTTCTTTGAATTCTTAGACTAATTCCTCTTCTGTGACATTGATCAAATCCCACTCAGTGATGACCCCTTTGGAGGCATTTAGTGTTGCATGTGGGGTAACTTGAACGGGAATACCACCAAAGGTTGAGAGGTTCAGCAGAGTTTCTGATTGTTTACGACTCACACTTTCAATTAGTAAATCACCTGACCTAAGTCTTTTCACCATTTTAGGTGAACCTGCTGAGCTTTCCAAACATTTCTGTATCAGAAATGGGGAGAGTGTACTGATGCATTTGTTTGACAAGGAGTGGAAGATAAGGAAAGATGGACATTCATTTTGCTCTGTGTCAGTTGGCAGTCTTTTCGACTGTGATGTGTCATGGTCATTATCATTTGATTTTGACATGAGTGCCGAGGCTCAATTGGAGGGAAATTTTCAAATTCCATGTTCGTTCCTTTTAGCCCCGGGAGAGTGGCTTTCTTCTCCCAGGTTACCTGGCCCATCACGTGGAGACAGGAGTGGTGCCACCAGTGACCAAGCAGTTGTAAAGTTTAGTAGCTTGTTAGTAATATATATACAAACTCTAAAAAAAGAAAGGTAGTTTTCCTTTCTTGGTTCTTACTTTTAACTCTTGAAGCACAGAACCACTTTAGATAAACAAAAGAGCACACTGTATATCTCAGAGGAAATCGCTTGTCACTCAGGGCCTACCATCTGTCATAGAAGTTGACAGCTTAAATAAATTCAAGGCAGAACTAGACAAACATTTGGAGCATATGGATGGTGAAATGGAGAGAGATTTTTTTTGTTGTTGTTGTTTTGGCTGATGTTGTATAAGCTTGCTTTCTTGCATCATATGCCTCTACTAATGCTAATGTAACTGGTTGTACACAGACTGCAAGTTTGAATCCATATCTGCCACAAAAAAAATTGTGCAGCTCATTGTTAAATAAGATGGTGGTATACTGATTACAAATGATTATAAGAAATTTATTATTTCATAATTTTTATTAAAGCATAATGCAAATGTTAAGAAAAACAAAGAGGAAGGAAGACAGGGTGATGAAGAGGTCCAGGTGAAACATTAGTATATTAATATACTAAGCTAAGACATTAGATCATTAAACTGATAGTATCAAATTACACTGGTGTAATGTGCAATTATAAATACATTCTTTGTAAAACCTTACCATTATATATTATTTGGTTCGGTTCAAAAGATAGCTCTGAATCATTTTCTCCAGTACATGCATAAAGTGTTCTTACTTTTCTGAAATAACAAAAGAAAGCATAATGTGAAAGTCATGGAGACATAAGCAATGACTTCTTTCAAAATGATTAAGATAAAGTTAAAGATTATACTATGTGAAAGGTATTGCATGGGATGAATAATCAACATTTATTAAAAATTAAACACTTGACTCCACATTATTTATGCAATTTTAAATGTTTTACTGATTCTCCAAAGCAGAAATCAGACTAAATAGTTAAAACTTATTTCCTATCAAAGAATACCAAAAATACTACATCTTGTAGTATTTCATTCTTGTTACTTTCAAGATCCAATGAATATTCATTATCAAGAAAAGCTAAAAGAAAGAAAAAGTGATAAAATAACTAAATTAAGAAAAATACAAGATAATGCCTCCTGTGGTTAAATAATTCCTCAGTTATGTCCATGGATTTGCAATACTTTCAGTTCATGTACTGTTTAAAATGAAATAAAACACAGAAATTAATAAAGGAACTAGAAACCTGCTAAAATTATTTAACTGGATAACTAAACTGGAAGCCAAAGGATAACTAGCTCAACAAATACATAAGAGAACTATACATAATGGTAAAAACATAACACATAATACATACTCACTATATTCGCATAACAATATGCTCACTTAACCAAGTAACAGTTTCTATCAGCAGGTAACAATAACAGGTCCCAATTTCATTACAGACTGAGTTTGTAAGAGGAGTTTTAATAGTCTATGGAGGGATCAAATTTAACATTGAACCAAGTATATGTACTAATTCTATCTGTTCCACAAGAAGTAAAACCTAAGGCTAATACTGTGGAGGTAAAGAACAGAATGTAGGAGAGTAAATTGTAAGGGGATTCTAATTAACTTGGTTGATGTCAAGAGATGGGTAGACAGATGACTACTGGCATAATATATAAACTCTGAGGCTAATCTGGTGGGAATAGAGATGTGTAATGCTAGTGGAAGATGGCAGGTAATATTGAGAAATTATATTATGATTAATAAGAGAAGGTAAAGTGAAGGAATAAGGATATAAAGTCTGCTAGTTTTCTCCCAATAAAGCCTAAGTAAAAATATTAAAAATCGTAAAAACATACAATAATTTAAAATTAACAGAATGGATGCATCAAGTAAACTACCAAAAAGATTAAAAAGATTAAACACATTCTTAAATTAAACCATGATTCCTGTAAAGCAGTCCTATTGAAGTCAGAAGCAATTGTGAACTGCACAAATATTTACACAGGGCTCATAAGTTATACTATGGCAAACATGCAACACTAATAGATTTACCAAGGGAAATATATTAAACATTTTCATGTATTTTCCCCTGAACAAAAATTAAGCAATCTCACACCCATTAACATTTATGATGGTTTGCATAAGTTATGAATGTTATTTAAATATTACATCAGTGCATCTCCTTGAACTATCACCGTTTAAGTACAGGTTTAATACTGTTAAGCTGTGAAAGTTGATAACACTTGGGCTAATTGAGCCACAAATCTTGTGATGGGCATATTACCAATGTTGAATAATATCATACACCTTTACTAAGATCATTGGGGTTTTTGATGGTTCTGAGAACTATGGAAGTGAGTAATCACATATTGTTTTACTCACCTCTGTAGTCCAAAATAGTTTCTGTGGAAATCTGTTTTCCAATGATGATAGGATTGGAAGGGGAATCATCCTTATGATGCTGGTTTTTTATTCACATACAAATAAGAATTATGCCATCATTAATTTCTTCCACACATATCTTAGTTATCTAAACATAAAGCTAACCCACTGGCATTCTTATTTTCCTCTAGCTAAGGCAGATGATCTTCCAGACTCTCCAACATTAGTCAAAGACAGCCCTCAAAGCCATCTATGTGGAGAGATCTTGATATGGAAAAGTTATCTAATCTAGACAAGATTCCTTCCTTTGTTCTTAAACCTATGCAACATAGGTTTAAGATAAGGTCTGTGTGTTCCATAGTATTAGTATTAGCAGTGGCAAATGAGACAAGAAAGCAAGCTTATACAGCATCAGCCAAAAAAAAAAAAAAAAAAAAAAAAAAAAAGAGAGAAACACTTCCCATTTCCCCTATTCGTTACCGCTAACAGTTTGTCTAGTTCCTCTTTGAATTTATTTAAGCTATCAACTTTCACAACAATCCACTAAAGGCAAACTTCCACATATTCTGCAACCATCCTTCCTCAATTTTAATTTGTGGCCCCCTCATGTGTGTGTGGTCTGAACAAGAGGAAGAATCCCATCAGCGCCGAGCTTGTTCAATCCATTCAAAGCCTTAAACACCTCAATCAGATCTCCCTGCAGGAGCCTAAGTCTTGAGATTCTGCAATTTGCAGAACTGAAGCATTTCTTGGAAAGGTACCCATCTGTTTCCTTCACCAATCTCATTGCCCCTTTCTGCACTCGTTCCAATAGGTCTACATCCTTCCTAAAATGAGGCCTCCAAACCTGTATGCAGTACTCAAGATATGGCCTCACTACTGACTTATACAATGGTATAATTGACTCCTCATCCCTGCTAGCAAAATTCATGTATATCAAAGACAAAATCCCGAGAGCTGTCCTGGCATCATGTTTCCATTACTTGGATAACTTCACATCCGGCTGCACAATTACCCCAGGTCTTTTTCATTTTCCACTACCCTGAGTGTAGTACCACAGTTGGTACAATACTCTGGGGTTACTACTAACCATATGCAGTATTTGCATTTGTCAACGTTAAACTTCAATTGTCATTTCTCAGCCCATCTATCTAACTTTTCTAGAAGCATGCCATCATTCTTGTCGTTAACTGCCCTGCCAACCTTTGCATCAACTGCAAACTTGGAAATTATGCCTGATATGCCTTCATCACTATCATTGATAAATAAAAAAAAACAACAATGGGCAACACCCCTGGGGAACTCCACTAATAATGTTAGTCCATGAAGAGCAGTGTCCATTACTTACTATCCTCTGTCTTCTTCCACTCAACCATACTTTTATCCATAGCAGCTACCTGCTCTTAATGCCACCCTGTTCCAATTTGTACAGAAGTCTTTTATGTGCAACAGTATCAGAAGCTTTCTGAAATCCAAGTATGTGGTATCAAAATTATTTTTGATACCACATACTTTCTGATCACATTTCAGTATCCAATTAAATTGGTCAGACAAGATTTCCCTTGAAAAAACCTATGCTGTGTCTCCTGTTTTGCACTTTTTTTCTTTTCTCTTTTTCTGAAGTATACATCCCCTGGTGTTTTTCTTGCCTGTATATACCTATATTGACTCAGCAATGTTCTGATTTTCTTCATCAAATCAGGTGCAAATTCCACAGGAAAGGTGTGATAAAATTACCCTCTACATTTCAAAATGCACTATCACTTGCATAAGTACGTTACCATCAACTACAGCAGTTGCAACCTATTGTAAATATGCCACTGATGATATGTACTTTGTTATGGTAGAACAAGAAAATTATACTTTTTCCAGCATATATTTTTTAAATTTAGAGAAGATTGGAAGCTGCCAACCTATTGTATTCATTTTTAAAACTAGATATTCAGTTTACTCTCTGATTGGTCAGTGTAGTGTGTGATGGCTGTTTATATAGTGCATTCCAAAAGACATGAAACCCACAAACATTGTTTCTTTGCTTCTTTCTCTAATAGACTATTAAGTATAGGATAGTCTATGGTGCAGAGAGAATATTCATTTTGATAAGTTCCATACTGTCTGTATATACATGTGTGTATGTGTACACATAGTATCAAATACCTGTAAATTTAAAAAATAAAATACAAAGATTCTTGCAATAGTAAGAGATACTTCAACATATTTTTGTTAATTTCATAATAAAAAAAGAAATTGACTCACTGAGAATCAGCTGTTTTTATATCACCCGAGCCAAAATATCCTTGAAGTCCTGGAAAACAGAAGAGCAACGTCTATGTACTGATCCACATAACATTTAGAAAAATTCAAAGATAACTTCACTGTAACAGATTAAATGCAGCCAATATACAAGTGTAACAGATATAAGAGGCTATACACTTTTTATTGCATATGGGGTTCAATCTTGCAATGTGCATGCCAGTGTATTGTTACCCCAGAACCACAGGCAGATTTATCACAATACTGTAACTGCTCATAAATTCCCTTTTAAAACCAGCCTAAATACAATAAAATGCATCCACTTTATTTACACTAAGAGTTGTTGAGAGTGAACAATTTATGAAAGCACTTATGAAAGTATATTGAGATGTCTCCTTTGTGTCTATTGCTTTTGAAGGCAATCAGATTTATAAGTAAACAGTTCAATTAATTACTTGAACCATCAGAAGCTAATAATCTTGTAACTACAGCACATTACATATATAAGTAACTACTACTGTTACCAGTGTGTAAAGTAAAGTATATTAGTTGTCTGACAGCACCAGGGGTTTCTCCCATCTCCATGTTGTATCTCTGAGCATTTAGTCATTGGGCCCCCAATGGGACCCACTTTGCACCGGAGGCAGGCATGTCAGGCACCCAGTAAATTTTTATTAGTGCTCTGGCAGGCCCTGCCATCTAGTTTCCTAAGATTTCAGTGGCTAGGGTCTATATATATAATTACTATAGTAAAAGTATAATAGGTACTACATAGTTACTCAAAGTGTATTTAAACATAGGCATAAAAGTATACAGCTGGGCCGTAAGGCCAAAAGAACCTAAAAAGACTAAGTCAGCCTGTGTTGGTCTACATTGCCATACCCTAGAAATAAACATATAATTAGCAATAATATAATATAAATATATAATAAATACAATAATGGTTATGTAGCTAATTGTTGATATACGGATACATTGAAAGGAACTTTTTCAAGGGCTAACCCCATTCAATATCCCACCATTAATTAGCAAGGCTATCTGTTTCTGATTGCTATCTGCCTGTTTAAGTAGGTCCAATTAATAAACATATAGGCAATTTATGTTAAACTTTAAATTTAACAGAACAGGCAAGACAACAGCTAGCCCAACAGATAGCTTGGAAACAAATATACAGAATATAATACAGAAAATTCATCCTAACCATAATTTTCATTTCAGTTGTGGTGATATTTTATTTAATTTATACTTGTGCAAAAGAAAGCTAGTGCTGACATAAGCAGAAAGGAAGTAAGAATAAGTATAGTAATAGCACCTCAATTTCCCTCGAATTGCTCTAATAGATCATGCGGTATAAAAATTTAGGATTAGATAGCAAAAAGTGAAAAGTAAAGAAAATAGCTTTATATAATGCTACTTGGGATATACTGAGAGTTTAACTGCCACACCCTTTAGTAAGGGATCCTGGTATGACTACAAGGGGGTTAAAGGACAAAAACAGGTTTACAATAATGATGAAATATAGAATAACAATAAGGAAATAAAGGGATAACTGATTCCAAATACCAGAATGTTGAATATTTAAATAAAAATTGAAATTTCTAATAATTTTATAATTAATACAATTCATCCTAACTGATATAGTAATAAATTGCAGACAATCTTTACAGAACAGTTAAATAAGAATAACCAATTTCAACAATAAATAATATATATGTGGATAAATACCATAAACACATCATTACCAGGGATTTGATATCACTTCTCACACAGAATTGCAAAACCTGTTATCTTATGGATTCAAATTTAGGCCTAGTACAAAAAATAGATTAAATATAATTAATAAACAAATACACATTGACCTAGTACAAGTTTACTTAAAACTGGCATACAAACATAATACACCTTTGCAAGCTTTCCACATGTGGAATGCTCTCACCTACAAAGCTATAGAAAAACATAATAGGTTTTATGCTAAATAAAACACAATCTACAAAGATATTTGATATGTCCATAATTAAACAGCAATTAAAGAAGATACAAACTAAGTTCATAATAAGAACAATAGACAAAGCAGCCAACAACTATAGCATTATATCTAAAAAATTCTATACTTCCACATTATTATGTGAGCTCAAAAATAGCACAACTTACAAAATGGTAACATAGTAGTAGTGGCATGTGATGCAAGAAAGCAAGTGTATGAGCTTATGCAACATCAGCCCAAAAAAAAAAAAAAAAAATTCACACCATTCCCTCCAAATGCCTGTCCAGTTCCTCCTTATATTTATTTACCCTATCAACTTCCACAACGACAGACGGAAGTTTGTTCCAGCAATTAACCACCCACTGGCTAAAGGCAAATTTCCACACATCTATTCTACATCTGTCTTTTCTTAATTTGAAGTTATGCCCCCTTAGGTTCGTAATCTGAACAAGTGGAAGGATCCCATCAGAATTCAGCGTGCTCAACCCATTCAAGGCCTTATATGCCTCAATCAGATCACTGCGAAGGTGCCTAGTCTCCAGCCATTGCAATTTGCAGAACTTAAGCCTCTCTTGGTAAGAGGATCCCTTCATTCCCCTCACCAATCTTGTTGCCCTTCTCTGTACACGCTCAAGCAAATTTACATCCTTCCTAAAATGAGGCCTCTAGACCTGTACGCAGTACTCAAGGCATGGCCTGACCATTGCCTTATACAGAGGGACAATCACCTCCTTCTCCCTGCTAGCAAAATTAGTATATATTATTGACAAAACCCCATGAACTGCCCTGGCAGCCTGTCTGCATTGCTCAGAAAACTTCATATCTGACTGCACAATTATTCCCAGGTCTTTTTCATTTTCTACCACCTTAAGTGTAGTACCACACAGTTGGTACGTTTCTCTGGGGTTACTTCTACCCATATGCAGAACTTTGCATTTGTCAAAGTTAGACTTCAGTTGCCACTTCTTAGCCCATCTGCCTAAATTATCTACATCTAACTATAATTTCATCATTAAGAAACAACTGATCATGCACAAAAGGTTAAAATTAATAAATCCAAATACCAAATTTCCTTATGTACATTGTATACCTGAGTTCCACAAATCCCCTACAGGATTCAGGTTTATCACATCATGTAGGAACAGTTATGCGAAGCGGCCAGTTCAAAAAAAAACTGGACTGGAATCTCTACTAAAAATCATATTAAGCAATATAGTTACTTCTAGAATAATTCGTAATACTAGCCCAATATTAGAATGTTTAAATAACAACTCCAATACAACAGAACATACAAATACTTTCAACTTTAAAAACCTGTATTTAGTAATTATTATAAGGAGTATAAAAACATTACCATGGCAACAGAACTACTGAGATGGCTTAATTAACTTATGTTTATTCAATAGCTATATATTTAATGGAAACAGTATATACAGGGTGTCTCAAAAATATTGGCACAAACATTTAGGGGAGGTAGGTAACATCTAAAGGAATGTGAATCGCATAGGAACCCATAACCAGAAATGTCGCCGTAAGTCGGTACATGGCATGGTTCATCAGTTCGTGAGAGGGAAAATTTCTAGTTTACTCATTCAAACAGTAGTCTCCGCACGATGAGCATGCATTGATATACGAACTGTGAGCTGGCAAACATGTACCTAGTGTATGCATTAGCAGAGGGCCCACACGGTGTGCGTCCCCATGTGACATAACATCGCTTTGCAATAAATGTGTGGGCAGGTATGGTCGGTGACTGCTTAGTCGGCCCATATCTGTTACCATCCCACATGAACTCCACTAAATATCGGATCTTTCTTGAACAAGTTCTACCAGGGTTACTTGACGATGTTCCAGCAAATGTGAGATGCAACATTTGGTTTCAACATGACAGGGTGCCTGCCCATTATGAAGGTGTGTTCATGACCATTTGAATAGGTGTTTTGGGTGTCGATGGATTGGCTGTGGTGGACCTGTTGCCTGGCCCCCATGCTCACCTGATTTCTTTCTGTGGGGGAGCCCTCAAATCTATCGTGTATGAATCGCCTGTGGAGACGGAAATGGATCTCATGGAGAGACTTGTCTGCACTGCTGCTGCTACTGTCAAAGAAACTCCAGATGTGTTCGACCGTGTCCACCAATCCATGCTGCGTCGGTGTCACGCATGCATCGCATCTCATGGTGGAACCTTCAAGCATCTGTTGTAACATCATGAAATGCATCCATCAGGTACTCCATTGTTAATATTATGTCAAATAAATGTTTGCCACTAATTACTGTCTTGTGTCATTTCTGCTTCTTGTTCCTCTGCTACTACTTTCCCGTGACGTTTCCGGTTATGGGTTCCTATGCGATTCACATTCCTTTAGATGTTACTTACCTCCCCTAAATGCTTATACCAATATTTTTGAGACACCCTGTATAAACAACATACAGGTATAGCAATGGGGGCCTTAGCTTATGCCTAGCTGCTGACATCTATTTGCATCATTTTGAATGAAACTTAAATAAAAACCTAATACTTTACTGATACATAGATGATCTAATAATAATAAATGAACCCAATTTTCTTAAAGATGTAGTACTCACCCAAATTACAGATAGAATATACAAATAAGTATAATACAGCTACCTATCTAGATACAGAAATTTAGATAGAAGATAAAACATTATACACTAAAGTATATGACAAGCACAAAAAATTCAGATTTAAATCAATAAGCCAAACACACTGGCATTCTATTATTTCAAAGAGAATACACAGGAATATTAGCATTAGCATTAGTAGAGGCATTTGATGCAAGAAAGCAAGCTTATGCAGCATCAGCCAAAAAAAAAAAAAAAAACCCACTTCCACTTCACCCCTCAGTTCGTTAAAAATACCTGTCCAGCTGAGCCTTAAACTTATTTAGGCTATCAACCTCCACCACAAGGGATGGAAGTCTGTTCCACCAACCAACCACCCACTGGCTAAAGGCAAATTTCCGCATGTCTATCGTACATCTGTCTTTCCTCAATTTGAATTTATGCCCTCTCAGGTGATTTTTCTGAGCTAGAGGAAGTATCCCATCAGCATTGAGCATGCTTAAACCATTCAAGGCTTTATACACCTCTATCAGATCACCTCGCTGGTGCCTAGTCTCCAGACACTGTAATTTGCAAAACGTAAGCCTTTCTTCGTAAGAGCAACCCTTTGTTCCATTCACTAATCTTGTTGCCCTTCTCTGTACTCGTTCCAGCAGCTCTACATCCTTCTTGAAATGAGGCCTCCAGACCTGTATACAGTACTCTAGGTGTGGCCTGACCATTGCCTTATACAATGGAATAATCACCTCCTTATCCCTGCTGGAAAAATTCCTGTATATCATTGACAATACTCCATGAGCTACTCTTGCAGCCCGTCTGCACTGATCAGAGAACTTCATATCTGCCTGCACAACCACCCCCAAGTCCCTTTCATTCTCTACCACTGAGTTGATACGTTGCTCTGGGGTTGCTGTTTCCCATGTGTAGTACTTTACATTTGTCAATGTTAAACTTCATTTGCCACCTCTCAGCCCATCTGCTCAACCTTTCCAGATCCTGTTGCAGCAGCATAGTGTCAGTAGTGTCCTTGACAACCCTGCCAACCTTTGTATCGTCTGCAAACTTGGACATTAAGCTTGATATACCATCATCAATATCATTTATAAATACAGAAAACAATAATGGACCCAACACTGAGCCCTGAGGGACTCCACTAATAACATTAGTCCACGATGAGCAGTGTCCATTGATTACCACTCTGTCTTCTCCCCCTCAACCACCCCTTTATCCATAGCAGCAATTTGCCTCCAATGTCACACTACTCCAATTTGTGTAGCAGTCTTCCATGTGCAACAGTATCAAAAGCCTTTCTAAGATCCAAGTATATAATATCAAAGTTATTCCCTGCATCCAGTTCTTTTGTGACTGCATCATAGTATCCAATCAAGTTGATCAGGCAAGACTTCCCCTTAACAAAACCATGCTGTGTCTGAGCTATAACTGAAGTCTTGTCTAAATGATCCTGCAGTGCTTTTTTTAACCAGTGCCTCCATTAATTTTCCTGGAACAGAAGTTAAGCTCACAGGTCTATAATTACTTACGTCAGCCTTTGATCCTCCTTTGTGAATTGGGGTCACATTTGCACATTTCCAGTCTATGGGTTCCTCCCCTGAGTCCAAGGAAGCTCTCATAATTATGGCTAAGGGTTTGCTTACTTCCTTTGCTGCCTCCTTTAATATAACTGGATAGATCCCATCCACCCCGGGTGCCTTTCTTGTGTTTATCTTCAACAGTTTCTCCTCCACTTTACTCCCAGTTATTTCAAGATTCTGTAGCTTACTGCTAGAGTTGAATACACCTCTGGCATTCCCCTTGCTGAATAACTCCTCATATGTGAATGTCGATGCAAAATATTCACTTAGTTTGTTAGCTACCTGAGCAGGATCATCAACAGTTGACTGATCAATATCAAGTGGACCAATCTGATTCATCCCCTTTCTTCTAGAGTTTACATAAGTAAAGAACTCTTTGCTGTTTTTCTTTGCATCCCTTGCCAAGGATTTCTCGTAATCTGCCTTCGTCTGCCTAACCTCCTTTGTAACTTGGTTGCATATCAACTGGTATCTATCATAGGCTTCTGTGTCACGTGTTAATTTGTAAGTATCCCATGCATTTTTCTTCTCTGCCATATGCCTCGTTAGTTCATCTGACATCCATTTTGGCCTAAACCTTGAACAATATTTCTTAGTTGGTATGTAAAGCCTAGTAGCTTCCAAGATAAGTTCTTTGAATGCTTCCCATTTTGAATTTGCTGTTGGTAACATCGTCAGTTGGTCCCACTGTATAGAATTTAAATACTGTCTCTGTCCATCGTAGTCGCCTTTATGGAAGCAATAACCCTTCCCTTTACCCCTAATGGTAGTTACCTCTTTGAGTAAATCCCACTTCAGCACACTGTGATCACTGCCAACTAGTGGTTCATTTATCTGCAGATTCTTAATGCATGAAGAATCACTGCTGATAATCAAATCAAGAGTATTACTCCCTCTAGTTGCCTCCCGAACATGCTGATGTAGAAAACAATCATCCAATAAATCCACAAAAGCCCTGCTAGTGTGTGAGTGACCAGCCCCCAAATTCCAGTCAATATCTGGGAAATTAAAATCTCCCATTATAAGACTCTCCGATTTACTGGCCCACTCTAATTCCCTGTACAGTTCCTTATTATACTCATCAGAGTCATTAGGCCTATAGCACACTCCTACTCTCAATTTTGATCTCCCAATGCTTATGTCACACCAAACTGACTCAACACTGCACTGTCCAGCGATGTCGACTGGCTTCACTTCCTTGGTTTTTATGTGTTTCTTAATTAATAGCATAACTCCTCCCCCCTTCCTATCCTGTCTATCCTTTCTGTAGACGTTGTACTCCCCAAATTGCAGTTCTGCATCCCTTATATCTGTGTGACACCACGTCTCTGATATCCCAACAATATCTGCCTTTGATGTTTTGAGCAATACCTCAAATTCATCAAATTTATTTACTAAACTCCTAGCATTGGTGTACATGCAAGTATACCTGCACCTGTTTCTATTCTTAGCTACCCTAACACAACCCATGTGTTTACTTGTACCGCAATGGCTCCCAGCAGTCTCTGAAATACCATGCATCTCGTTTTTCAGGCTTCTGCTCATTATAATAGAAGCAGTGCAAGAATCTCTTTCACCTCTGCCAGTGGCTACTGTCAATCTATTGGTCTTTGTCTCCCCCCAAGCTAGCAGTTTTCCGACCCACCTAACACTGCCTCGATAGCATCAGCAAATATTCTTGCATATTATTGTGTCACAAAGCATTAGACTGATAAAAATATGTAATAATGGCAATAATATCATAGAATCGCATATAGAATTGAGGTCTAAGCTTATTAATAATGGATTTCCAGCTAATTTTATCGCTAAACATAAAATTCACAAAGCCATTTTTATTGCTATTAATAAATGGCACAATAATATAAACCCAAATTACATCATTGGTAAAGTATTTTCTAAATAAGTATTTCAATTCTGCTAGCTCTTAACCTTTAATATAATCCTCTTCTTGTTCACATAGTTTGCTATTACATTTCTCAGCATTCACAATAATCCTCTGCTTCTTTTTCACAAAGTTTGCTATAATGCTATAGTAGCTATTCTAAAATCACATTGGTAATTTTGAGGACTTGTACATATGTATATAGCAGGCACTACCTTTAGAGCATGTTACATATAGCTTACGCTCATTGAAAAAAATTGTACCTATATTTGTTCCTAAGGCAGTAATAAATTTTATCTTTTTTAAAGGGTATGCCACTGTTGGGGTGGATGGAATTCAGCAATTTATGATCAAATGCTTGAGTACATTCATAATAGATCTTCCTCTCTCGATCTACAACAGATGGCTCACTGAGCATTATTTCCCACCCCAATGGAATAAGTACAGAGTGTACCCCATCCCTAAAAACCAATTTGCCACAAACGTCAGCCAGTTCAGACCCATATCAGTTGCCTCTTGTCTGTTAAAAACTCTCGAAAAGTCTTTGCTACCCACAATTACTCACCAAATCCTCCAGATGAAACCACCTGAAATCCACTATGCCATCGCAGGAAAATTGTCAATCACTAACTTGGCAGCCACCACAGAACGCATCCTCTCAGCATACGAACAAAGAGCTGAGCTGGCAACCACATATCTCGACATAAGCGAAGACTTTGATGCAGTGTCAATCCTGGCCTTGCTCCTCCTACTTAAGGAGAAATTATATATTCGAGATGATCTGCTATGCTTTTTGGAAAATCTTCTCTGTCACAGAATACTTATTCTCCATTGGCAACAACATACCCTATCCTTCAACATTACTTCTGGAGTACTGCAGGGGGTGGGGAGGGTGGAGCTGTTCACGGCTATCATCATGCCCATTATTGCCTCAATGAATGGTCTCCTATGCTATGCCGATGACCTCAAACTGCTGACTCAAATTAACCCAGTTCAGCTCAGCAACAGGATCAATTCCCAACTTAAGGATCTTGAATTGTACCTGGCAAACTTTAATCTAAAAATCAACCCACAGAAGTCTGCTCAGGTTATATTCTCCCTTAAATCCATGTCAACAGTACTCAATGTGTCACTTGCAGGGGTACGAATACCAAAATGTACCCTCGCACATAGACCTTGGTGTTCTGTTTGATCAAAAGATGTCCTTCATCAACCAGATCGACAAAACCAGTACCGAATTTTCTCGACTAAGGTGGACATGTAGCAGCAGCTGCTACACGTCCGACTGTTAAAAAGTTCATCACCTCCATGATCCAGACCGCCATTCTCTATGGTGCAGAAATATGGGCGTCTGCTGCACCTACAAACCTCAAGCGGGTGTACACTGCTGAATACTGGTTACTGAAATGGGCCAATAACAAGCTTCGTCTACCTCCTGCTACCGCCATGATGGCACAAGCACTCGACATCCTGAGGATGAAGTTCCTGATCGTGGAAAAGAGGTTGGTCTTCACAGCCAAACTCATCACAGGCCAGATATCATCACCAAATATTTGGAATGCTTGCTCTTCAAGGATCCCACAGCCAAGCCTCAGGTCGGTACCAGCACTTGTGGCTCACCACAACAGGCTTGTGCTCACCGAGAGATTTCTCCCCAGGCAGATGCCCACTGCCCTCAACCGTGTGAATGCCGACATCAACAGGATAATAAGTAACAAGAAGGACAGACACAACTTTATCAAAGCCCTCGAACCCTGATATATTGCCAAGTTGTATTTGTTTTCAGCTCTGTGTTTTTATGCTGTATTTGTATTTCTTTTGAATTTTGTAGCCTTTTGTATTTGTAGGCTGTATTTATTCTGTTTTTCTCTAACTGCTATATGTGAACCCCTGGCACTCGTCGCTGTGATGGGATATTGTGCTGTAACTTTACTTCACAATAAAGATTTGTTATTTATATATTTATTTTTCATTTCAACTTTTTAAAATACTTTAAAGGTATTTCATTCTAATTCTTCTTCTTCTTGTTACCTTTCATTCTAAAAAACTGAGAACCAACTATTCATTTTCATAGGACATTCTCTGAATAAAGTTCAAATTCTATAGTGTACAATTAAACTACAATTTCGGTTTATTAGTTAGTCCTAAAGTTTTTCGAAATTCAGAGGGCATTTTTTTTTTTTGGTTTGTCCTTTAGTTAACTGAGAGGGCGCTGTTGTTGCTATTTGTTTAAGAATACGTAACATATGCTCAAAACATTCTTTCACTTAGTACAGTTTAAAGTGGTAAGCTGTATTTTCCTATTTATTTATTTTTGAAATTGGTTATTCTTAATTAACTGTTCTATAAAGATTGTCTGCTATTTGGTAGTAACTGGTTAATTTAACAGTTCTGTAAAGATTGTCTGCAATTTAATACTATAGCAGTTAGGACGAATTATATCAATTATAAAATTATTAGAAATTTCAATTTTTATTTAAATATTCAACATTCTGGTATTTGGAATTAGTCATCCCTTTATTTCCTTATTTTTATTCTATATTTCACCATTAGTCTAAACCTGTTTTTGTCATTTAATCCTTTGCAGTCATACCAGGATCCCTTACTAAAGGGTCGGGAAGTTACACTCGCAGCATATCCGAAGTAGCATTATATAAAGCTATTTTCTTTACTTTTCACTTTTTGCTATCTAACCATAAATTTTTATACCTCAAGCTCTATAAGAGCAATTCGAGGTACTAATACTATACTTATTCTTACTTCCTTTCTCCTTATGTCAGCACCAGCTTTCTTTTGCACAAGTATAAATTAAATAAAATATCACCCAACTGAAACAAAAATTATGGTTGGCCCTCTATTTTCTGTATTATATTCTATATATTCATTTCAATGCTATCTGTCGAGCTAACGGTTATCCTGCCTGCTTGCTGCTGAATTTAAAGTTTAGCATAAATTGCCTTAATGTTTATTAATTTGACCTAGTTAAACAGGCAGATAGCAATCAGAAACAGATAGCCTTGCTAATTATTGGTGGAATATATTGAATGGGGTTAGCCCTTGAAAAAGTTCGATTCAATGTATCCATATATCAATAATTAGCTACATATTATATTATTGTTAATTATATATTTATTTCTAGGGTAAGACAATGTAGACCAACACAAGCATCTTAGTCTTTATAGCTTCTTTTCGCCTTATGACCAGCTGTATACTCTTATGTCCATGCTTAAATACACTTTAAGTACCTATATATGTTTTTATTTTTATTTTTTTTATGAAAACCCCAAACACGAGAGGTATTAGAACCTATAGTACTTAGTACAGTGCATGTGTTGGAGGTTGAGAAAACGAAAGAAGATATTTGTTGACATTCGACTTGCACATCTGTAGACTGTAATTTTCAGGAATTACATATTCGAAATTCCTGAAAATTCGAAGGAAAGTTGTTCCAGAAAACAGCAGTTCAATGAATAAATGAGAAATATGAAGAGTTCGTTCTGTGAATTTGAAGTTGGACAGCAAATGGATGATGGGGGCACATGGTCGGACTCTTTTCAAAGAGAGAGAGAGAGAGAGAGAGAGAGAGAGAGAGAGAGAGAGCGGGAATTATAGAAGAACAGTGACCATGGAAGTATCTGTAGAAAAGGCATGCAGCAAAAACAGTATGTCTATAAGACAGCAAGTGCAGAGACTGTAAGAGAGGAGTCATTAATTAACCTAACTGTCCTGAATTCTGAATGGAATCTAGAAGCCTAAGAGAGGTTTTGGGGAAACCGCCCCAGTGGTAGGAACAATATTCCGTGATAGGGCGGATTTGCGATTTATACAGTGTGAACAGTTGTTAAGAAAAAAAGTAATGCAGAAAGCGAAAGAGAAAACCAAGTTTTTTAGATGCAGAGGAAGCAATATTTGTAATGTGCTTGTGCAAAGTGAGATTAGAAGTCAGGGTAATCCCCAAAAGAGATATATCATTTTGCATAGAAATCGGAGTGTCATCAAAGATAAGCACAGGAGCAGAAGAATCCTTTTTTGCGAGATATAAAACAAGACTGAGTTTTAGAAGGATTGAAATCAACTAAGTTGTCTTTGCTCCACTGAAGAATTAGTGGGGATTGGCATTTAAGGAATTGGTAGCAGATGTTTGAGAATTTGAAGCTGATTGAGCAGGGCAGGATTTCTCAAAATGGAAAGTATAATGCAATATGATAAGATTGAAAACGATCATAGCACATTTGATTATACAATCGAAATCCTATCCAAAACTATGGATAGGATTTCCAGTCAATGGAAGAAAATCATTAATATACAAGAGGAAAGGAATGGGGGAAAGAACTGAAACTTGGGGACACCAGCATTAGTGGAGAAGACAGAGAGCCATCTACCATCACCATCAGTTAGCGATCATAGAGAAAACTGGATAACCAATTATAAAAAACAATTGGCAAACCATAAGATGAAAGCTTGTTTAGAAGACCTTTATGCCAAACACGATCGAAAACCTTTCAGATGTCAAGAGCAACTGCTTGTGTTTCCCTGAACTTTTCCATTGAATTCGTCCATAAATGGATAACATAAGCCAGAATATCACCAGTGGATCGACACTGACGGAATCCATACTGGCGATCATTGATCAGATGGAAGGTTTCTATGTAGTTTAAGAGTTTGCGGTTAATTGATTTCTCCATTAGTTTAGAAAGAGTAGAAGTAATTGCAATGGGACGATAATTGGATGGGAGGGATTTGTCATCTTTTTTAGAAACTGGCTGGATATGAGCAAATTTCCAAGCAGAAGAAAAAACACCTTTAGAATAAGAAAGTAAAAAACTTTTGAAGGAAGATCACAAGAGGCATTGAATGGAGCACGCTGGGAATGGTGGGAGATGTTTTACCAAGATCATTAATACGTGAGTTAGAAGAAAAATTAGATGCTAGCAGTTCAGCTTTATCATAGACTGAAGTGACAACAGAACCATCTGGTTTTGACAGCGGTGGGAGCAGAGATGGGCAAAAGTTGCGACCAATAGCTTTAGCAAGAGACCAGAATGCTTCGCTACCATCAGGGCAAGAAGCAAGTTTTCTATTCATTAGCCTGTTCAAAATCTAGTTTGGACTGATTAATAACTGCTTTACAATTGTTGCGAGCTTTGGTGTAGGCAGAAAATGAAACTGAAGAATTGGAAACAAGCCAATTATGATATGCAAAATTCATCCCTTGAACAGCCTTATCACATTTATTGGGAAACCAAGGTAGAGATAAAGGATGAGATTTTAAAGTGGAGTGAGGAATAAAGGATTCCATTCCTACAAGAATAATTTCACTGACACACGATTTGAGCAAATGTTGACATCAGAAGTTTTGAAACAGTAATCCGACCAAGGAAAGGAAGAAAAAAACACTCACAGGTCATCCCATTTTGCAACCATGTAATGCCAAACAACACGAAGTTGGGAATAGCCATGAGATAAAGCCTCCATCGGAGAAAATACCAAGTTGTGATCTGAAGTGCCTAAAGGATCACTCACTTCGACCATGTAATTAGAAGGGTTGTTTGTGAGAAAAAGATCAAGCTTACTGGCTGTATGGTTAGGATTGTCCAGTATTCTTGTAGGTACAATCTGTGCAAGGTCATTAGTAATTGCAAAAGCATCAGCATCTTGACCAGCTGGGTCTGTGTAACTACAAAAAAAGGGAAGCCCGTTAGAGTTGTAAACATCAAAATCACCAAGCCAAATTTTCTCACTTTTAGGAAAGTTGGACAAGAGAAAGTCAAAGAGCTCCAAGTGATTAGTGGAATGGAGAGAACGGTAGAGACAACAGATGAATTTGACAGAATGAGGTAGGGAGATTTTAAGCCATAGAAGATCAAAAAGAGGAGAATCCAAATTACCAAGTCTTCGAAGAGAATATGGAACAGCCAATATGCACAAGTACCAACTTTGAGGTGAAAGGAATCAAACAGCGAATAATTTGGTCACCCTGAGATGAGCCGTAGTTGAATCAACCGATAACTGATATTCTGTCAGAAAAAGTACATGGGGTTTGGCAGACTGCAAGTGGCAATGGACATCGTTGAGATTAGAACTGAGATCACGTATATTTGTAAAATGAACTAGGAAGGTTGGAAGGTTTAGATCTTACACAGGTAAGCTTACTCTATTAGTTTGACAATTCATGGTGTATTCAATAGTAAGAAAAAGTGGGAGGAAAATGCTGTATTAAGTAATGAAGTATACCCAGATGCTTGACATAATGTGGCCTCGACAATGCCACCCGCACACACTACTCGGACTCCCTCCAGTCATAAACTGGTAGAGTAGACATAGCACTACCTGATAGAAATAGTGGCATGTGATGCCAAAAATCAAGTGTATGAGCTTATGTAGCCTCAGGCAAAAAAAAAAAAAAAAATTCACACAACCATTCCCTCTAAATGTTTGTCCAGTTCCTCCTTAAATTTATTTAACCTATCAACTTCCACAACAACAGATGGAAGTTTGTTCCAGCAATTATCCACCACCCGCTGGCTAAAGGAAAATTTCCGCAAATCTATTCCACAGCTGTCTCTCCTCAATTTGAATTTATGCCCCCTTAGTTTCGTAACCTAAACAACTGGAAGAATCCCATCAGAATTTGACAGCTCAATCCATTCAAGGCTTTATACAGCTCAATGAGAACACCTCGCAGGTGCCTAGTCTCCAGCCTATGCAAATTTCAGAATGTAAACCTCACTTGGTAAGAGGATCCCCTTCATTCCCCTCACCAATCTTGTTACCCTTCTCTGTACACGTTCAAGCAAATCTACAACCTTCCTAAAATGAGACCTCCAGACCTATACACAGTACTCAAGGCATGGCCTGACCATTGTCTTATACAAAGGGATGATCAACTCCTTTCCCTGCTAGCAAAACTCCTGTATATCATGGACAAAATCCCATGAACTGCTCTTGCAGCCTGTCTGAATTGATCAGAAAACTTCATATGTGACTGCACAATTACTCCAAGTCTTTTTCATTTTCTACCACCCTAAGTGTAGTACCACACAGTTGGTACATTCCTCTGGGTGTACTTCTACCCATATGCAGTACTTTGCATTTGTCAATGTTAAACTTCAGTTGTCACTTCTCAGCCAATCTTCTCAAATTTTCTAGATCCAGTTGCAGTAGCACACTGCCATTACTGTCAGTAGCAACCCTTTCAACCTTTGTATCATCTGCAAACTTCAACACTAAGCCTGATAAACCTTCATCAATATCATTGATAAATATACAAAACAATAGTGGACCCAACACTGAACACTGTGGGACTCCACTAATAACATTAGTCCACGAAGAGCAGCACCCATTGATTACCACTGTGTTCTCCCACTCAACCATCCTTTTATTCTTTGTAGCAACTTACCCTTAATACCATTCTGCTCAAATTTGCTCCATGCACAACAGTGTCAAAAGCTTTACTGAAATCGAAGTATATAATATGAAAATTATTTTTTGCATCCAGTTCCCTCTGTAACCACATCATAATATCCAATCAAATTTGTCAGACAAGACTTTCCCTTAACAAACCCATGCTGTGTCTGAATTATTCCTGCAGTCTTGTCTAGATGATCCTTCAGTGCATCTTTAACCAGTGACTCCATTATTTAATCCGGAACAGGAGTTACACTAACTGGTTTGTAATTACTCGCGTCACTCTTTGAAACCCCTTTGTGAAATGGACATACATTGACTCCCTTGGGTCCAAGGATGCTCAAATAATTATGGCTAAGGGTTTGCATAGTTCCTTTGCCGCTTCCTTTAATATAACTGTATAGATTACATCCATCAGAGGTGCCTTTCTTAGGTTTAACTTCAACAATTTCTCCTCCACTTTGCTCTCAGTTATTACAAAATCATTAAGCACCCCGCTATAATTTGATAACCTTCTGGCATTTTCAATCCTTAATAACTCCTCATGTGTGAATGTAGATGCAAAATACTCATTCAGTTTGTTTGCTATCTGAGCAGGATCATCAACAGTTGAACCATGAACCAATCTGATTCATTGCCCTCCTTTTAGAGTTCTGCATAAATAAAGAAGTCCTCGCTGTTTTTCTTAGCATTATTTGCCAAAGATTTCTAATAATCTGCCTTCGCCTGCCTAACCTGCTTTGTGACTTGATCACAGACTAGCTTATATCTGCCATAGGCTTCTGTGTCGCCTAATAATTTATATACATCCCGTGTATTTTTCTTCTCTGCCACGAGTCTCATTAGTTCATTTGACAACCATTTAGGCCTAAACCTTGAACAATATTTCTTAATAGGTATGAAATGTTTCGTAGCTTCCATGATTAATTCCTTGAATGCTTCCTACTTAGAATTTGATGTTGGTAACATCACCAGTTGGTCCCACTGTACAGATTATATAAACTATGTAAGACCACTGTACTCACCTTTATGGAAGCAAAATCCCTTTCCTTTACCCCTGATGGTAATTATATCTTTAAGTAAATCCCACATCAATACATTATGATCACTGCCACCTAGTGGTTCCTTTATCTGCAAATTCTTAATACACGAATGATCACTGCTGATAACTAGATCAAGAGTATTACTCTCTCTGGTTGCCTCTCAAAAATACTGCTGCAGAAAACAATCATCCAATAAATCCACAAAAGTCTTACTAGTGTGCATGTGACCAACCCACAATTTCCAGTCAATATCTGGGAAGTTAAAATCCCCAATTATAAGATATTCTGATTTACTAACTCACTCTATTTCTTAAACAACAATTGTTTGTTGTACTCATTCGAGTCATTAGGCCTATAACACACTCCTACTCTTAATTTTGCTTTCGCAGTGCTTATGTCAGACCAAACTGACTCAAGAGTGCCCTGTCCATCTATGTCAACTGGATGCACTTCTTTTGATTTTATGTTTTTCTTAATTAATAGCATAACCCCTCCTCCCTTCCTATCCTGTTTATCCTTTCTGTACACATTGTACTCCCCAAATTCCAATTCTGCATTCCTAATATCTGTGTGACACAACATCTCTGATATCCCAACAATATCCGCCTTTGACGTCTTGGCCAACACTACAAATTCATCTAATTTATTTACTATACTTCTAGGACTGGTATACATGCACCTATTCTTATTCTTAGTTATCATAACACATCTCATATACCCACCTGTTTCACGATGACTGCCATCAGTCCCTGAAACCCTCAACACCCCTCACTCCAGGCCGCTGCTTATTCTAATAGAAGCAGTACAAGTAGTGATCCGGAAGCTTCCTAAAGAGTTACAAATAGGTTCTGTTCGGTGTACTAACTAGCGGCCGGCCTGCGAACACCATTTTAGAGCTGCACCCTCGAAATGTAAGGAAGACTGTATCACGCCATAATGTTCATCATAACCTCAAAAGATATATATATATATATATATATATATACACACACACACGGGTAACCCCCGCTTAAAGCTGATAATTTGTTCCAGAAAAACAGAGCGCTAAGTGAATCTGTGTTAAGTGAGCGCTGCATTCCCATAAGGTAACATATGTATTTGTTAGTTGCGGTCGGCACAAATATCAGTCAAAATATTTAATATTCAAATATTCTGCATTACATATGTATATAATTATGGTAACTACTTACGTATCAAAATTAAACTTAAAATTCCAATTAAAATCATGAATTTAATCATAAAAAATGTGTAGATTTTGGTTTGAACTTGGGCCCTCTTCCAAATAAACTAAAAGGGGTATTAATTTTAAATCCCCAGCATCGTTACCACCCAACAATAAAGTCAACCGATCCTTCTGCACTTTGAAACCTGGCAATTATATCTATTCAACCAACCCTTACCAGTTTTAAATGGTTCCACATTTCTGTTTTTTTTTTAGGTGAGTTTTTTCAGATCATCATATTGGCTAATCTCTCTCTCTTTTATAATATTTAACTTAACTGAATTCTGCATTTGGTATTATTTTCATCTGGTCATCTGACATCCATTTAGGCCTATACATTGAACAATATTTCTTAGTTGGTATGTAAAGCCTAGAAGCTTCCAAGATAAATTCTTTGAAAGCTTCCCATTTTGAATTTGCTGTTGGTAAAATCATCAGTTGGTCCCACTATATAGAATTTAAATACTGTCTCAGAGCATCATAGTCACCTTTACAAAAGCAAAAACCCTTCCCTTTACCCTTGATGGTAGTTACCTCTTTGAATAAATCCCACTTCAGCACACTGTAATCACTGCCACCTAGTGGTTCCTTTATCTGCAGATTGTTAATGCATAAAGAATCACTACTGACAATCAGATCAAGAGTATTACTCCCTCTAGTTGCCTCCCGAACATGCTGATGTAGAAAACAATCATCCAATAAATCCACAAAAGCCTTGTTAGTGTGTGAGTGACCAACCCACAAATTCCAGTCAATATCTGGGAAATTAAAACCCACCATTATCAGACTTTCTGATTTACTGGCCCATTATTTCGCTGTACAGTTTCTTATTATACTCAGAGTCATTAGGCCTATCTTTGTGAAGATGTTGAATATATCAAATATATTTGTAATACCTAGTTATTATAAATGTGACATCATAAATGAATACATATAACGGCCGCATGGTGCAAGAAAGCCTATGGCTTATGCTGCACCAGCCAAAAAAAAAAAAAATCCGAACAAAACAATGATAAAAACAAAAAATAAAATAAAATAAATAACTAAAAAATAATAATTAATAAAAAAAAAAAAGAAAAAAAAAGGAAATTAAACCTATCATCCTATGCACTGCTTCCCTTACCCGAAGGTATTATCCAGTTGACCTTTGAATTTCCCCAAACTATCGGCCTCTACCACCCATGAAGGCAACTTATTCCAGTAATTTATAACTCGCTGGCTAAAATAAAACTTCCTGCAGTCCAATCTAAACATTTCCCACAATAACTTGAATTTATGTTCCCTAGTTCTAGCATAATTTATAATCTTGAAAATTTTGTCCTCATTCATTTTACTGATGCCTCTCAGAGCCTTAAACACCTCAATCAAATCTCCTCTAAGGTGTCCAGTTTCCAAACTCTGCAACCCACATATTCGAAGTCTTTCTTCATAAGGACGCCCTTTTGCCGATCTCACCAGGCGAGTTACCCTTCTTTGCACCCTTTCAAGAAGCTCGATGTCTTTCTTTAGGTGCGGTCTCCATACTTGAACACAGTATTCCAAGTGTGGTCTAGCAAAAGTCTTATATAATGGAATTAATCTCTATTTGCAAAAGTTCGATAGATCATCGATAGGACACCATGGGCCTTCCTTGCAACCTGTTTACAATGCTCAGAGAATTTCATGTCTGACCGTATCGTAACACCCAAGTCCCTTTCCTCCAGTACTGGGTTTAGTTGAACTCCACCAAGTGAATAAGTTTTTTTTGGGATTACTGTTTCCCAGGTGTAATACCTTACACTTTGTTGGATTAAAGCATAGCTGCCATTTTTCTGACCATTCCTGAAGTCTATCTAGGTCTCTCTGAAGACGCTCAGCTTGACAATGATCATTAACTACTCTACCAATTTTAACATCATCATCATCTGCAAATTTAGACATCACGCCCTCTATTCCTTCATCAATGTCGTTTATGAAAATTAAAAACAACAGTGATCCTAATACAGATCCTTTCAGAACCCCACTTCTTACATCAACCCAATCTGAGGAATAGCCATTTATCACAACCCTCTGCCTCCTGCCCTGAAGCCATCCTTCTATCCATCTAAGGATTTTCCCAGTGATTCCAACCTGTTCCAGCTTATAAAGCAACCGCTCATGTGGGACTGAGTCAAAAGCTTTGCTGAAATCTAAATAAACAATGTCGAAATTATTTCCTAAATCCAGTTTGTGAGTGACCATTTCGAAATAGTGAACCAGATTTGTTAAACATGATTTTCCCTTTACAAAACCATTCTGAGTATCCTTGAGAATTTCAATTCGATCCAAATGATCCTGAATTCCACCCTTGATCATTGCCTCCATGATTTTCTACTACTGAAGTCAGACTGACAGGTCGATAATTTCCAACTTCACTTTTAGAGCCACCCTTATGAATGGGAGATACACTTGCACTTTTCCAATCCAAGGGAATCTCCCCAGAGTCTAGTGATGCTCGCATAATTAGCCTCAATGGTTCAATGCACTCACTTGCCGCCTCTCTTAAGATTATAGGGTATATTCCATCAACTCCAGGAGCCTTACTGGTCTGTAGGCTCGAAAGTTTTTTTAATTAAATAATCTTGCGAAATTTCAATATCATTAATTACATATTTTTTAACATCGCTCCCACAATTTCCTATTGCCACAAAAGGCTTTTCATTTGTAAATATCGATGCAAAATAACTGTTGAGTTCATCTGCAATGGCAGCTGGTGTATTTATTACTATCCCCTTTCCCTTACGTAAAGGTCCGATCTGGTTTGTCCTGCTCTTCTTGGCATTTATATATGTGAAGAATTCTTTATCATCCCTCTTTGCTCTGTTTGCTAGTGATTTCTCATAAACTGCCTTTGCCTGTCGAACCTTTTCTGTGGCTCTATTACACATCACCTTGTAGCTGTTATAGGCTTCAGTACTTTTTATTGCTCTGTAACCTTTCCATGCCACCTTTTTCTGCTCAAGTAATGTGGCAACTTCACTATTCATCCAATGCATAAAAAAAACTTGGAACCCTTCTCGTGGAGTATTTTTTTAATGGTATATATGCATTCAAGGCATCTGTGATTAATGTTTTAAAAGTGTACCACAGTTCAATTGTATTCATTCTCTGCACGATATCTACCCAGTTAATAGAGGCCATTTAGTACCTTAAGGCATCGTAATTTCCTTTTCTGAAATTAAAACCCATTCCTTTGCCTTTTACTTCTGCTACCTCTCTCGTTATCATCCACCGTAGAACTCCGTGATCACTTCCTGCTACTGGTTCCTCTACTGTCAGCCTTGTTATGTCATCTGATTCATGTGTGATGATGAGGTCTAGGATATTCTTTTCTCTAGTACTTTCCCTGACATGTTGATACAAATAACAGTCATCTAGTTGATTTAAAAATTTTGTTCCCCATGTCGAGTTTCCTTCCCATTTACTCCAATCAATTAGAGGCAAATTGAAATCACCCATAATAAGGCATTGACGCTTACTTGACCATTCCATTTGCATGTAGAGGCTTTTGTCATAATCTTCACAATCACCTGGTCTGTAGATTACTCCTACTCGCATTATACCATTGTTTCCAACTATCTTACACCATACAGACTCTATACTAGCATGTGAAATGTCTGAATCCGGGAAAGCTATGGTCACACTAAGGCTGCTTCTGATAAGAAGCATTACCCCACCACCCCTTCTATCTAACCTATCCTTCCTAAATACATTATACAAGCCATACTGGAACTCATCATCCCCAAATTCCGGAACTCATCATCCCCAATATAAGTTGACAGGGGATAAGAAAGTCATATAACGTAACTCAGAGATAATATTCGATACCGAAATACATATAGTTGTTGTTGTTGATATGGAGGTTTGATGGCGCATAAGCTACATTAGCTATAATGCGCCTATTCATTTATAATAAAAAGAAATGATAAAGTTTCATAAATTCAGAATTGATTAAAAAGTCCAGTTTGCTTTAAGAAGTTGAAAAATTCGGAAATATCTGTATCATCTCCAATGAGATTCTCTAAAGTTATTGGTCTACGAAGATTAACCAGTGATAGCAGGGTTGAAGTTCTGAAGGTTGAAGGGCAGTCAATGAGAATGTGTTTAATACTCAGATTTATATTACAAAGTGGACACTGTGGCGGGTCATTCCCTGTGAGTAAATAAAGGTGGGTCAGGTAAGTATGTCCTATTCTTACCCTTGAAAGGACTACCTCTTCTCGTCTTGATGTGCAGACACTGGAGCGCCAAATTTTTGGATCATGTTTAAATTGAAATAGTTTATTATTAATTTGAGAGTGCCATATTGCTGTCCATTTTGACAGGCATGTAGCCTGAACGGTTAATGCATAGTCTGATGGCGGAACAGGGATATCAGTTAAGTCAAAGCTAGTTGTATTTTTTGCAGTTTTATCAGCCAGTTCATTGCCCAAAATGCCAGAATGAGCTGGAATCCAGCAGAAGGTGACCAGTTGATGGCGTTCTTCAATTTTTAGTAATATGCTTTTTATTTCATCTAGAACAGGGTGTACTTTATTTAAGGAGTTACATAAAGCCAAGATTGAGCTGAGGGAATCAGTGTAAATAACATATTTTAAAGCACAGTCAGAAGAGAGATTCTGTAAAGCTAGTTTGATAGCATATAATTCAGCTGAGAAGATACTGAATTCAGATGGCAAGGATGCCGAAATAACGGTATTTGGAAACACTGCAGCTGCTCCAACGTTTGAATTAGATTTAGAGCCGTCTGTATAAATTGGAGAAAAGTCAAGATATCTTTGAGTGTGAGCTTCGTGAAGTTGTTTGATATTTGATGTTTGTAAAGTGTTCTTTCCCCATTGAGAGAGGTAAGTGTCACAGGTCGGTATAGGAGGTGGAACCCATGCTGGTTGAGTACAAGTTGTTACCTGTTGTACGGAAAGGATGGAAACATTCCAAATTTGCATCAGTTCAAGAAGGTGAAGAGGCTTTACTATGCTTGGTTTATTTCTGAAAAGGTTTTCTAATGGTGGATTGAACAGGTATGACTGAGTCGGATGCATGGCACAGCTTTGTATCTTGACAGCATAGTTCAATAACAGTCTTTTCCTAAGTAAAGTTAGTGGGGGTTCATGGGCATCAATGTAGAGACTATGTGCTGGTGATGTTCTGAAAGCACCGAGTGAAAGTCTCAAGGCACTGTGTGTTGAATTGGATCAAGCCAGCACAATGCACTCAGTCTGGCTGAATCATAGATGGGAGCTCCATAATCAAGACGGGATCTGATTAATGCCCGATATAGCCGAAGCAGAGATGTACGATCTGCGCCCCATGTTTAGGAGGATAAAGCTCTGAGTATATTTAACTTTTTTAGACAGGAAGTACGTACATTTTTTATGTGGTCTATAAAATGTAACTTATTATCAAGTGTTAATCCTAGAAATCTGATGCTATTAGTGACCGGGATGGAGACATTATAAATTTGAAGTTCAGGATCCGGATGAAGTTTGCGCTGTCTACAAAAATGGATGGCAACTGTTTTCTGCTGCGAGATCGATAGCCATTGAGGCTGGCCCACTGTTGTATTTTATTAAGTGATATCTGGAGCTGCCGTTCAATAGACCTCATGTTTTGGGAATGGCAAGAGAGGGAAAGATCATCTGCATAAAGGTAGGTCTCAACTGTATTTGGAAGCTGATTGGTGATGGAATCTATTCTAAGAGCAAACAGAGTGGCACTCAGTACTGATCCTTGTGGTACTCCTTCCTGTATAAACGTTTTGGAGACGGCATATGGGTACTGAACTTGAAAAGATCTAGTACGTAGGAAGTTCTGTACAAATATAGGAAGGTTGTCTCGCAGACCAAGAGAGTAAAGATCACTAAGTATGCCATGCCGCCAGGTAGTGTCAAAAGCCTTCTCGATATCTATTGAAACCATTACAAGATGTTCACATTTAACAAAGGCATTTCGAATGGCAAATTCAGCCTTGACCATAAGATCTAAGCACGACCTATTTTTACGAAAGCCATATTGGCTATGGATCATTAGATGTTGTGACTCAATGATCCATACGAGTCTTCTGTGGACAATTTTTTCAAGGGTTTTGCTCAGGCAGCTTTATAGAGAGATCGGTCTATAGTATAGGGGTTAGTTGGATCTTTCCCAGGTTTTAGGAATGCCAAAACAGTAGAGTGATGCCAAGAAGTTGGAAAAACGTTTTCTAAAAATATACGATTGTAAAAAACCAGAAGCAGGCTTAAAGCTTTGTCATCGAGATGTTGAAGCATGACATAATAGATCCCATCTGGCCCGGCAGCACCATTGTGGGCTGTTCTAATGGCATGCAGAAGTTCAGAGTGTTGCAGAGGTTTGTTATATGGAAGAGTAAGTGCAGTTTGAAATTTTATGGCATGCTTTTCTCTAGTGTTTTTAATTCGTTGGAATGATATAGAATATGCTGATGCCGCTGATATTTCAGCAAAAGTATTGCCCAAAGCATTAGCAATATCTAAGGAACTGGACAGATCTTGCCCTTTCCAGGAGAGGATTGGAGAAGGTATAGTAGGAAACTTACCAGATAATTGTCTAATTTTTTTCCATATAGTTTTCGGATCAGTGTTTCTGTTAAAGGTCGATGCAAAACGGGTCCAGGATTCTTTCTTGGCTTGCCTTTGTACAAATCGTGCTTTTGCTCTTAGCTTCTTATAATTAATGAGATTGTTTGTGATTGGACATTGCCAAAATAAATTCCAGGCTTTGATTTTTGCTTTCTTTGCTTTTGTGCATTCGTCATTCCACCAGTAATTATAATGCTTGCGACGAGGGGGATTTGATAATGGAATTGTGTCCTTGGCCACTTTTAGGAGATCTGATGTGATGTAATCTGTTACATTATCAATATTCTGGAGCTGGATTTTTTCCTCGTCAAGAGAGATTGATGATCGAAATTTTGCCCAGTTTGCACGAACAAATTTCCATTTCCTGCGGAGTTTGTTTAAAGGAGACTTTGATATTAAAAAATTGCATATGATTGGAAGGTGGTCACTGCTCATAGGATCATTTAAAACATACCACTCTATGATTGGGAGGAGTATTGGAGAACAAATTGAGAGATCTATTGCTGAGGTGTGTCCAGTTGGGAGTTGTATGTGAGTGTGCGCACCAGTATTGAGTAAGGTGAGGTTTTGTGACTCTAGAAAGCTTTCAATGAGTAGACCATGTGTGTCTAGTTTAGGATCGTCCCATAAGGGGTGGTGCCCATTAAAATCCCCTAAAATACAGAGAGGTGGAGGTATTTGTATGAGGATTTCTTCAAGATCTTTAAACAGTAAGTATGGTTTGGTGGTAGGTATATTGAGACAAGTGTTATTGAAATATGGAGAGTTATATGAACGGCAACAGCTTCTATTTCAGTTTGAAGTGGAATATGTTTAGTTGGGATCTTTGAATTTATTAGGATTGCTACACCACCACGGGCAGCATTTGCTGTATTACGATCTCTTCGATAAAGACAATAGTTCTTTATTGAAAGAGAAATTTGCGAGGTTAGGTAAGTATCCTAAAGACAAAGGGCAACTGGAGAATATCGGTTAATTAGATCACAGATATCATCTGTGTTGCAATGAAAGCCTCTGCAATTCCATTGTAAAATACAAGGCATTATTTGTGTTTGATTGATGGAGATGTATCTGACTGCTTTTTGAAGGTTACTGGCTTATGATGTTCTAATTTAGATTTATCTTTTTTGGAGAAAACTGGCCGACCTGTGTCCATTTCTTCTTCTGCATGGATTTCTAGAAGGGGATCTTCCTGTATGGATGTGCCATCTGTGTCCATGGTTGTATCTTGAAAATTTTTCACTACATTTGTGTTTGAACTATGAGATATGGTATCTATGACTGGAGCAGGAGATGCCACTGGTATTGTCAGAGGAGTATTATTTGCCTGGTCAGAGAACTTGGATTGTTGCTTAGAAAGAACATTTCTAGCCCAGTCAGAAATTGATTTGTTAGTGGGAACTGTTACATCAGTTTGAGTGGAGACTGTCTGAAATTTTTTTACAGCATTGGCATAGGTCATATTTTTGGTTATAGTAGGAGCGACTAATTTTCTCGCTTCTGGGTAACTTACTTTGTTCTCAACCTTGTATTTTACTATTTTTTTCTCGGTTTTCCACTTTTCACATGTCTTCGAATATTCCGGATGGTCACCTTTACAATTTGGGCAGGTCATTTTTGTAGCTGTACAGTTACTTTGTATGTGATCTGAGGATCCACAATTAGGGCAGACAGGAACTCCTCTGCATACAGTTTGTGAGTGGCCATACTTTTGGCATTTGTAACACCTTAAAGGGTTTGGAATGTAAGGTCGGATGCGGCAAAGTAAATAACCTGCTTTTACAGAGCAGGGTAAGTTAGGTGTATTGAAGGTGAGAATAACATTTCTTGTAGGTGTCAGTTGATTATCTTTTTTAGTTATTCTTTTTGCTTCAATTACATTCTGTCACTGCAGTTCTTGGGTTCTTTCTTCCTCAGTGATGTTCAGTAAGTCCCAACTGGATATCACACCCTTAGATGAATTTAGGGTTGTGTGTGGAGATATTTTAAATGGAATGCCAGCAAAGCTTGTAAGTTATAACAGCTTCTCGGAATGTCTGTGGTTGGTGGTTTCTACTAGTAAGTCTCCTGATTGCAGTCTCTTCACCGTCTTGGGAGATCCTGCAATACCCTCCAGATGTTTTTGTATGACAAACGGAGACAATTTATTCATGGGCTGACTAGTAAGGGAGTGGATGATTAAGAACGACGGGCAAGGTTGCTCCATCCGATCAGTCTTTTGTCTCTTTGGATTATCGTTCTCAATATCCTGACGGTCTGTGTTATCCATGATTGCTCCTTTTAGCCCTTGGCAAGTGGACTTACTTGCCAAGATTTCTGGCCCCGCCACGGGGAGGCAGGAGCAGTGCCGCTAGGAGGCCAAGCGGTTAAAGTGTTAGTTGATTAGTGACCTAGAAAAATGAATAAAAAGAAAGGTGGTTTTTCTTTCTCTGTTCTAACTTGTGGCTTTTCAAGTGTAGAACGATTTTAAAAAAACAAGGCTTTTGATGAATATATAAACTTAAAAATAACTTTAATCGCCTTTGAAGAGCACTTTATAATCTCACAAATATCGCCTGGCCTCGAAATACGCTTGGCACCCGGGGCCAATACATATATATAGTGTTATAACTGCATTGGGATATAGATTTAGGATTATATTTTGTATTGGAATTTTATTGAACCTGAATAGAAATCATGACTCAGACCAGAGCAGCAAAGCAAAAGACCCAAACTAGTGGAAGTGCTGTGGCTCAGGGAAGAACTGAGGGGGCAGTTCTCCTCTGAATCACAGTCTATTGAAATGCACTGCTTGTTTGATGTTTGCGGAGCAATCAGGAATGGGACATGATATTGCCAGGGGGAATGTCTTTGTGTGCGCGGGATGTAAGGAGTAAGAAGAAATCAGGTGCCAACTCGGCATTGTTATGGGCTTATATGAAAGCTTGAAGGACAGGGTGGATGCCCTCAAAGGATTTAAATTGAGGGGCCCATCAAGCTCTCTGCTGGCCACATCAATGCCAGAGCTTGCACTTGAACATCACGCAACACAGAGGCAAACTCCCAAGGCAAAATGCACTGGTCCCAAGGAACTAGTTGTTGTAGGTGACTCTATTGTCAGGGAAAGGGGGAACATATTGTGCAAAAAGGATAGATGGAACAGGACCCAGGTATGTCTGCCAGGGGCAAAGGTTGATGATGTTATAGGACAGATATACTTTAAGGGCACAATGGGCGATATTGTTGAACACGTTGGCACTAATGATATTAACAGTAGGAGACCGGCAGAATTACTTAACAAGTACAAGACAATGGTGAAAAAATCCCCGAGTTAGGGTTGAATTTGAAAGTGTCTGCAATTCTTCCCAGACACGATAGAAGCGAGTATATGATGAGAACCTTGTTGATCTTCGGCCCTGGAGAGATTGTGCAAGACTCAAGGGATAGAATTTTTCTCAGCCTGGTATGTGCTTGTTAACAGGAGAGACTGCTTCTACAGGGATGGGATACAATTAAATAGAAAGGGTGCAGGAATATTTCCTGATGCTATCAAGGCAGAGTTAGGTGGGTCGGAAAGCTGCTAGCTTGGGGGGATACACGGATAACAGTAGCTGCTGGCTGAGGTAAAAGTGATTCTTGCACTATTTCTATTGAAATGCATTTGAGCAGCAGCCTGGAAAGCAAGGCAATGGGAATTTCCAGGACTGCTGGGATTGATAGTGGACCAAGAAAATATATGGGCTGTATTAGGGTAACTAAGAGTAGAAACAGGTGCATATATACTTGCATATACACCAAAGCTAGGAGCATAGTTAGTTAATTTGATGAGCTTGAAGTGCTAGTCAAGACATCAAAGGCAGATATTGTTGGGATATCAGAGACATGGTGTCATGCAGACATAAGCAGTGCGGAACTGGAATTTGGGGAGTACAATTTGTACAGAAAGGATAGACAGGACAGGAAGGGAGGATGGGGTTATGCTGTTAGTTAAGAAACACAAAATCTAAGGAAGTGTATCCAATTGATGTTGGTGGACATGCAATGTTGAGTCTGGTGTGATATAAGCACTGGGAAAGGAAAAATGAGAGTAGGTGTATATTATAGGCTTAATGAATCCGATGAGTATAATGAGCAATTCTGGAGAGAAATCGAGTGGGCCAGTAAATTAGAGTGTCTTATAATGGAGGATTTTAATTTCCCAGGTATTGACTGGAATTTGTGGGTTGGTCACTCACACACTAGTAAGGCTTTTGTGGATTTATTGGATGATTGTTTTCTACAGCAGCAGCATGTTTGGGAGACAACTATAGGGAGTAATACTCTTGATTTGATTATCAGTAGTGATCCTCCATGCATTAACAATCTGCAGATAAAGGAACCACTAGGTGGCAGTGATCACAGTGTGCTGAAGTGGGATTTACTCAAAGAGGTAAATACCAACAGCGGTAAAGGGAAGGGTTTTTGCTTTCGGAAAGGTGACTACGGTGATCTAAGACAGTATTTAAATTCTATATAGTGGAACCAACTGATGATGATGTCAACAGCAAATTCAAAATGGGAAGCATTCATAGAATTAATCTTGGAAGTTACTAGGCTTTTCATAGCAACTAAGAAATATTGTTCAAGGTTTACACCTAAAGGGATTTCAGATGAATTAATGAGACATATGGCAGAGAAAAAAAAATGCATGGGATACATATAAATTAAGAGGTGACATGAAAGCTATGATAGATATAAGCTGGTCTGTAACCAAGTCACAAAGGAGGTTGGGCAGGCAAAGGCAGATTACGAGAGATCTTTGACAAAGGATGCAAAGAAAAACAGCAAACAGTTCTTTACTTATGTAAACTCTAGAAGGAAGGAGATGAATCAGATTGGTCCACTTGATATCGATGGTTCAACTGTTGATGATCCTACTCAGGTAGTTAACAAACTAAATTAATATTTTGCATCGACATTCACACATGAGGAGTTATTCAGGGAGGGAAATGCCAGAAGTGTATTCAATTCTGGCAGTAAGCTAGATAATCTTGTAATAACTGAGAGTAAAGTGGAGGAGAAATTGTTGAAGATAAACACAAGAAAGGCAACTGGGGTGGATGGAATCTATCCAGTTATATTAAAGGAGGCAGCAAAGGAAGTAAGCAAACCCTTAGCCATAATTATGAGAGCTTCCCTGGACTCGAGGGAGGTACCCATGGACTGGAGATGTGGAAATGTGACGCCAATCCACAAAGGAGGATCAAAGGGAGACACATGTAATTACAGACCTATTAGTTTAACTTCTGTTCCACGGAAATTAATGGAGGCACTGGTTAAAGAAGCATTGCAGGATCATCTAGACAAGACTTCAGTTATAGCTCGGACACAGCATGGGTTTGTTAAGGTGAAGTCTTGTCTGACTAATTTGATTGGATACTATGATGTAGTAACAAAGGAACTGGCTGCAAAGAATAACTTTGGTATCATATATTTAGATCGTAGAAAAGCCTTTAATACTGTTGCACATGGAAGACTGCTGTACCAATTGGAGCAATGTGGCATTAGAGGCAAATTGCTGCTATGGATAAAGGGATGGTTGAGTGGGAGAAGACAGAGAGTGGTAATCAATGGACACTCCTCTTCGTGGACTAATGATATTAGTGGAGTCCCTCAGGGTTCAGTGGTGGGTCCATTGTTGTTTTCTGCATTTATAAATGATATTGATGATGGTATATCAGGCTTAATGTTCAAGTTTGCAGACAATATCAAGGTTGGCAGGGTTGTTAATGACACTAATGACAGTACACTGCTGCAACAGGATCTAGAAAAGTTGAGCAGGTGGGCTGAGAGGTGGCAAATGAAGTTTAACATTGACAAATATAAAGTACTACATATGGGAAGCAGTAATCCCAGAGTCAAGTATCAACTCTGTGGTACCATACCAGGGCTCCACGTCACCTTTCTGCTCACAGGGCACAGGCCATTTAATGCAAAACTATCTAGCTTCCGAATCACTGAGGATCCCTGTTGCCTCTGTGGCCACGAGGAAACATGGCAACATCTCATGTATGACTGCGACCAGTATGAGGACCTGCGATGCAGGCTCACCACTGCTATCACCCACTTCCCACAGAACAATGAACAGCATCTTTGACTCGGAACAAGAATACAAAGCCCTTACCATTTTTGCACAGAAATTCTTTGCTAGAAGGCGTGCACTTATAGCAAACCACCATGCACAGCACCCAGAAGCTGATGATGAATCCCAAAACCAGGACTAGAGAAAACCGGAATACACAAGAAAACTGTACCCACAACTACGAACATGACCATCATTTAGCCTTGTTCATGAGGGAACTGACAGCCAGGAAGACCTACGTCTGAAACAGGAGACAACCTGACACAGAACGTGATTCATGTATGACCCTGCGACTGGGATCTGACTCCTACATAGAAAAAGAACACCAAAGAAGATAGAGTTCAGATCGCTTGGACCCCCACGTGCTCACAACTGTCAATGCCTGATGGTGATCTGTAGCGGGCTCCCTTGCCTTGTACCTTTACTCCCTTTCCCCTGGTGGAGAGGAGGAGACAGTCTTGTCTCCTCTCCACCCCTGCCAACCCTGATTCTTCTCCTGGTGTTGCTTGGGCCTGCCTCACTGAAAATCCTGGGGTCACCTTCTCTATCGTGCTCATACTTCTGTCTTTTCCCCCCAGCCTTCAGTCTCCCCCCCTATTCTGCCTAATAAGCCAGGCCAGCGTATAACCCCATACAAACTGCAAAAACTTAACTTGTCCAAATTAAACCGTATACACCTCAATTGGCTTTTCTAATTCCAGCGTTCACCCCTACCGAGTCTCTCTTTTTTTTTTTTTTTTTTTTTTTAAATAGGCCCTAGTCACTGAAATTTTTTTTTTTATTTTTTTATTTTTATTTGGTAGTTGTTGGCGCATCGGCTTCTGTGGCCATATTGCACCTCCCAAGGTTTTTGCAGTACTTTGATCCAAGCCCGAGGCGGGAATCGAACCCGCGACCTTTGGGTTGCCGGGCAGGTACTTTACCCACTCGGCTAGCCCGGTCGGCTAGTCACTGAAATCTCAGGAAAATAGGTGGCAGGGCATGCCAGAGTAAAACTCCATTCTGTGCACCTGGTCTGCCTCCACGAGGCCAAGTGTGGACAACGTTGGGGCTCAGTAGGGGTCCAGCGGCTAAACGGCCAGATGAACGATACACAACACTACACATATACAAAACCCACACACTTTTAAATCTCTGGCCTTCCCAGTGAACTGGTACACCTACAATGAAAGCAACGCGTTGATGGGGGAAATCCCTGTTGCCGTTAGACATCAATACACTTTACACTGACAGTGGTAGAGAATGAAAAGGACCTGAGGGTAATTGTGCAGGCAGATATGAAGTTTTCCGAGCAATGCAGATGGTCTGCAAGAGTAGTTCATGGTGTCTCATCAATGATATACAGGAATTTTTCTAGCAGGGATAAGGAGGTGATTATCTCCTTGTGTAAGGCAATGGTCAGACCACATCTTGAATACTGTATACAGGTCTGGAGGCCTCATTTTAAGAAGGATGTAGAGCTGTTGGAACGAGTACAGAGAAGGGCAACTAGATTAGTGAATGGAACAAAGGATTGCTCTTACGAAGAAAGGCTTAAGTTTTGCAAATTACAGTGTCTGGAAACTAGGCACCTGCGAGGTGATCTGATTGAGGTGTATAAAGCCTTGAATGGTTTGAGCATGGTCATTGCTGATGGGATACTTCCTCTTGCTCAGAATAATTGCCTGAGAGGGCATAAATTCAAATTTAGGAAAGTCGGTTGTAGGATAGATGTGCAGTAGTTTGGTTTTAACTAGCGGGTGTTTGATTGCTGGAACAAAACTTCCATTTGTCGTTGTAGAAGTTGATAGCTTAAACAGATTCAAGGCAGAACTTGACAACCATTTGGAGTGAGTGGATGGGTGAAATAAGGGTTTTTTTTTTGGCTGATGCTATTATTATTATTAGCCATATGGGTGCAAGGAAGCCTAAAGCTTTTGCCGTACCAGCCAAAAAAGAGAAAAAAATTTCTAAGTTATTGAGAGAGAGAGAGAGAGAGAGAGAGAGAGAGAGAGAGAGAGAGAACAAACAAGAGTAAGAAGTAGAAGGGAATCACCAAGGAAAAAGAAGAATGATGATATCCAGCTCAGGACCCTGGTTGTGCCAGGCCCATACTCATCAGATGTGAGCCCCTGGGGTTGAGCTTACTTTCTTGCATCATGTGCCTTTGCTAATGCTAATGGAATGAAAGTTAGGGAAAAAAAAGCTTTTTGACTGCCAGGATATGGAACCAAAAGACAGTGGACAAGAGTAGTGATAATGAGGCAAGGAGTGAAACAGTAATACCACCGTGACAGTAACAGTTTAACAACTACTAATGGATTAAAAGCTTTATCAATGCAATGAGGAAATGAAACATTGTTAAATTTATTATTTCAAGTAGAAGATAATTTGAGAAAAGAAATTAAAACAAAAAACTCAAACCAAACAGATGATTTTGATCACTGTCCTTCAATTTCTTTTTAATGTTATAAATACCAATCACCTTTTAATGTTGTAAGTGCAGTTGCATAAATAAACAATAATTGTTGAAAACATTTGACTTCTTACATACTCCTTATTGTATTAAAAAAGCTTCTGTGCATTATTTAACCCAAATTTTTGTAATTTCCATAGTAAAATCAATTATTTAAAAAAAAATAATACAGCACCCCCCCACAAATGACCGATGTTTGTCAGAACATCAGGTGCTTGTCTTAGGGAGATTATAATTAAGTAATGCTCATATAAAACTGAATGTTGTTTATAGGAAATGTGAAATACAGTATATTGACTAATGAAATTTATAAGTAAATAACTTCTCTTCAATTAAGTTAAAATGCAGGTGTACATACGGAGAATGAGTCTAAAATGGCGTAAAAAGCATATTCTGAAAACTGTCTCACCTCTAACAATTTTTCATTTTATAAGCAAAAAAAAAAAGTTACTTTTCAAACCCTTTTCAATGTTCAAAATCATATGGGCTGTGCCATCAATCCATTTGTAATAGGGACCACAAATTTACTAAAAGGAATGCCAGAAAACCCTTCTTTTGGCCTATGTGCATAGATGTGTTTCCTTGGGAAAGAGTATTTGTCATCCTAACTAACTGTCCAATGTTCAGTGGATAATTGGTTCAAATGATAAGCAAAAATACGTTCATATCTATATCTGCAGTCATTATCTGAGTAATGATGTATTACTCAGATGACTCAAAAAGTGATGTATTACTCAGATAATGACTCAGATAAAAAATAAGCTATTTTTTTAAAATTTAGCATAAATTTGTAAATGTGGTATGCATTCTTAAGTCAAATTTGATTTGTAAACTCGCTCTAATAAATAGATGTAAATCTTGTAAATTTATTTTCTCGTATTGCATACAATTTTAGAACTTCTATAATTTAAAAATTTTTAATAAAATCTACTTTGCTTAAAATCTTTTAATTTTAGCTTGTGATAGACTGGTGGTATAGAAGTGGCATGGATAATAAAACTGTCCTACTCGGCTTTTTTTCAAAGACATCTATTTGTATTTTGTGTTTATATATATATACACTGGTGTTCAAAGAAAATGCATCACCCAGGAAGTTAACATTTCTAACCCTTTTTTTTTTGCAATGGGTTAGGACTTTTCTAGCATCACAAATATAAATATAAACAAAAGATATTTATTAATAGTTAAGGCAAAGCTAAGTAATATTTGACAGGTGCTCTCAAAATATTCCAAAATGAGCATTTGCAACCTTCATACAACAATTTTGGTAAACAAGACAATTATGGCTGAAATGTTATCAGAAGCCCTCACAATTTGCTTCCGTTTATCATTTTAAATGGAAACAAAATTAAACATTCACCAGGTGCAAACTAATAAAATATTTAGTTGAACCGCCTCTGGCCCTGATGACAGCAGCACAACGTTAAGGCATCGACAAGATCAATTTCTGAAGATAATCAACTGATAGTTCGTAGTTCCAAACACGAATTATGGCTTCCTGAAGTTCAAGAAGAATCTTTGATTTCTTTCTGAAAACTGCAAATTACATCATATTGCCAATAGTTCTCTATAGGATTCAGGTCTGGACTGTTTCCTGGCCAGCTAACAGTTGCAATGGACCATTCTTCCAATCATTTTTTCACCTGTAACAAATGTAAACACATTACTGTCAAACCTATAATGCAGATATGAAGCTAAAGTAACTACAGAAGTGCCTACTTACACTTTTCTCCCGATGACATAAAAAAAAAAAAAAAAATATAATTAGAAAGTGTGAAGTTACAAATGTCAATGAAGCATTGCTTCAATGGTTAACTACACAAAGAAGTGCTGAATTTTCAACAGACAGTCCGATCTTGAAGGCTCAAGCTGAAAAATTTGTAAGTTACTTACAAAATCATTTGAATGATTTTGTAAGTAACAACAACTGGCTGGACCGATTTAAAACCCAAATTCAAGCATATTAATACAAATAATATGTAGGTATATACTAATATTATTTTTTTCTCTCTAATATTTCTTTTGTTTTTTGAATTTATCTTTTTATCAAGTTATTGAGAATTAAAAAAATAGGAGGTAAATTTAACTCATCACTGATATAATGAATAAGGGATATAACAAGGAAATTTCGTCGGTCCCTTGATACTCTTATAACCAAGTTCGACTGTATAGTGAACTTTTTATGCACTATATCAGTGTGGTTGGTATCACACAGATGTGACACAGATGAAATTTATTTTTCTTTGTTTCATTACTGCAAAATTCATAATGTATTATATAAATGCAATTGATTTTATTACATTCATGTGATAATTTACTTCTTAAGAGTTAACTATTAAATGTGCCAATTTGTTTGTGTAAAATAATGGGAAAAATTAAAAAGGAAAACATTTTTGAATAATTGGAATTCTACTGTGTGAATAAAGAGTAGCTCCAATGTACATAGAACAGAATGTGATGGATTATGCCTAACTGATTGCTTAACCAACTATTACATGTTAAATTGGCCTGGCTAGATGTGTGACAGTAGGAGGTACATAATAATAACATATAGACTGAAAAGTTTAACTAGTTTCTTTACAATGCGATTAAGATTATGCATCTACCATTCTCTGGCTCTAGTGTGCAGAGCAACATATAATAGGCTACAAATAATACAGAATGGTATTATTATTATTATTATTATAACATGAGTAAACAGTAATAAATTCAAAATGATTAAAACAGTTCCATTAATTATTCAATGTTAAATTACCATATCTGACCAGACTTAAAATTTCTGAAGAATTCAGAGACCCAAAAGACATAAGTAACAATTATTTATTAAAGTTATGCTGCACTGCATAAGCTTCAAAACTGCTGCATTTAATTATGAATAGTTATGTTCATATTATAAAGAAGATATCCATTACACACCTGATTCAGAAGTATCCGACCCATGTCTTGTTTCACCTTTCCACAAATTAGGATAACTTTGGTGAGGGGGTGGTGGTCTTTGTGGAGGAACTGAACTACGTGAATTGAGGGATTCTGTACTACCACTACTGTTGTTAGAAACATGACTATCTATTAAAAAAGATCATTATATTAAATATAACATAGCAATTTTTTAATTATATTTTTAAACGCCTCGATAAAAAAAAAGTTAGTAATAATTACAGTTAAGCACAAGTTAATTTAAATTTTACAATAACTGAATAGTCAAATTTTGACTATTCAGCTTTTTTAGACTACAGCCACTCCCCGAATAACATAAGAGTTGTGTTAACATAAGAGTTACGTAGAGTTCCACTGTTCCGTGGAACTCTACGTAAGTTGGAATTTCCCCCATGCTTGTGCAGCACTCATAACTGTGCTCACTGAATTGATTGAATCAAAAAAGAAATGTTCGACAAACATGTGAATAAAATTATTTATTGTATTTATTCAATTTTTTATTTCAAGCATAGGAAAAATTACAAAATCGTGCAACTTAAAAAAATGTCAAAATTATAAAATTACAAAAAAAAGAGAGGAGACAGGCATAATGTCAGTAAGTTTAACTCTCGAGCATCGTTGCCAGAATCGATATCTTCAGCTGAAAAGTAAGCTGATGTGGAGGTTGAGGGCTGTCGAGATTTAGAAGGGGTCAGCCGCTTAACCTTACAAAAGAACATATTAATGGATGACTGGAAGGTGGCTTTTTCCTTTTCATCATACATTTCTTTGTAGCAAGCAAGCATATCATTCACCCCTCTGTTAACTTTTAAGAATCGTTCGCTGTCAAGATCCATCTTCTCAAACCTTGCCACTGCCGATGCAATTTCATGAAATGCCATCTCTCTGGTGATGAAGCGTCTCGGCTCCTCATTTGGTTCATCTTGAGCTTCATCAGCATTTTCTTCTTTCACTATCACTGCCTGCAAGTCAATAGGTTTTCGTCAAATAATTCCTTCTCTTCTTCCTCTATTAACTCCTCCACATCTTTGTCATCAACCTCCAACTGAAGCAGCTCTGCAACTTTTACAATCTTATCTGTAACCACTTCATATGATTTGTCTTTTTCAAATTCTTCGGGTCTTTTACGTGCCGTGGGCATATTTTCTTCCATGCACCATTTAAACAACTTTCAGTAATTTACGCCCAGGCCTTATTAATGTTTAAGATGGTGTGGTAAACACGGCGAGATTTCCAAAAGTCTCTTAATGTAAAATTTTTCTCATCGTCTCCTGCAGATAATGCCTGAGCAAATGTTGAGCGTAAATAGTATGCTTTTAAATTCGAAATAACACCCTGATCCATAGGTTGGATGAGTGAAGTCGTGTTTGGTGGTAGAAATATAACTCTCACATTTGAATTGAAATCATCTAGATGCATAGAATGTCAGAAGCATTATCCAATAGAAGCAAAATCTTGAAAGGAACGTCGTTGTCTTTACAATATTTTTCAACCTTGGGAATGAAACAGCATTTAAACCAATCATCAAAGAGAGATATTGTTATCTATGCTCTCTGGTTCGACTGGAAATGCACAGGTAGGGTGGCTTTATTAATGCCCTTAATGCACGAGGATTTCCAGAATGGTACACAATCGGTGGTTTTAATCTGTAATCACCTATTGCATTAGCCCCAAGCAAGAGCGTCACCCTAGCTTTTGATGCCTTGAAACCTGGCATTGTATTTTCCTCTTAGACAATGTACGTTCGATCCAGCATTTTTTTTCCAATACAGAGCAGTCTCGTCAACGTTAAAAACTTGCTGCATTGTGATGCCACCTTCATCAATAATTTTTTCCAACACATCACAAAATTTCTCTGCAGTTGCACAATCGACACTGGCGACTTCACCGCATACTTTAGCGTTGTAGAAACCAGTGCGATGCTTGAACCTATTAAATCACCCATTGCTTGCCATGAACTTGGGTTGGGTTGGGGTTCGCTGTACTTATCCTTAATATCTTTATAAATACTTGTTGCTTTTGCTTGAATGGTCATTAGACTCAGGGGCACTCGCTTCTGAATCTGATTTTCCATCCATATTATTAACAGCTGTTCCATCTTCGACATAGCACTTGAATGCTGTTTTGTGATCACTATTAATTTAAACTGTGTTGATCCTTTGACGTGTTCTTTTATATGTGCACCGTCCTTTAAAATAGTATTCAATGTTGAAGCAGTGAGACCTAATTCTCTTGCAATAGATGACAAACTTTGTCCTGCTTTGTACTTCTTAATCATTTATCTTCATTTCTAAATCAATTTTGTTTAGTTTCCTGGCACTACCACCACTTGCACTTTTCGTTGGTTGCTTTCCCTTCATCATTGTAATACGTAAATAAGAATGAAGAGAAGTTTCTGAAAATTAGTTTTTTATATGATTGAAGATTTCAACGAAGGGAAACACATTTCACCATAATAGCATTAAAACCCACACAACTGCAGTTATCGGTATTATTGCAAATGCAATAAGATCGAGTTTGCTACCCATTTATAATTAGATGCACTAACAGAAAAGCGAAATAAACCGGAAAGTGCAAATTGTTTTTATTGTTTTATGGTCCTGACCTCCAGAAACATGATTTAGATAAATATCACAAAGGCATTCAAAACTGATTCTTATAATGGGAACATATGATAACGATGAAAGTGTAGCACAATTTCCATTATAAATATGACCTTTTAGAGAGATAAATAGCTTAGTAATATAGCAAAATTTTCAACTTCCAAGAACCTGGAACGAATTACAAAAAAAACCAAAAAACAATGTGTTATTGGGTTCATATTAAGATATTTTCACGATACCTCCATTTATTCCTATGGGAGGCAAAATACATTTCCTCAAAGTTTGCACCGGCCAGCAAAAACTTATGTAAAGTCAAATTTCCACAAGTCGAGTATTACACAAGTTAGGGAGTTCTTGTACTGGGAATGAAAAATATCCTAGCACTAATACCAAACCACCATTTACTTCAGAGGAAATGCTTGCAGCAATTAAAAGAACCAGAGATAAAAAATGCCCAAGCCATGATCTCATAAAATTAATAAAAGAACTAGTGAAATACTTTCCCCAATATCTGTTACAAATATATAACTGCCTGGATAAGTGAACATTCCCCACAACATGGAAACCGACAAACCTCAGTCTTATATTAAAAAAATCCAGAGGAAATCTCCAAATAATTCAAAATCATACAGGCTAATAGCCTTGTTACTGGGCAAGGTATTGGGAATGGTTAATTCACCTCCACCTAGAGACCCACTATATAAATGCAAACCTTTAGTCACACAAACAATTCAGCTTCAAACCTGGATGTTCAACTGAAGATACCAAGAATCATCTTATAAATGCAGCACAGAATACACAGGAAAAGTATTTGCTGGCTATATCAATTGACTTTACTGGGGCCTTTGGCACCCCTTGGTGGCTCAGCATACCCTGGAAATTACACTATGCCAGAATACACAATCTGTAACAATAATATCCAAACCTACTTTATTAATACAGGTAGGTCCCGTTTTATGATGGTCCATTTTACGACTTTTCACATTAACAACTGTTACAAAATATTACCTGAAAAAAATTGAAAATAACAAAAAAATCACAACTCAGTAACACGTTGCAGCAACACATGCAAGTCCAAACACACGCTAGGCATTTCTTTTGTTTTTCGTGGTGCATTGCGGGTGGAATGATAGCTATGCCAAGAGTTATTATTATTATTAATAGCCATATGGTGCAGAGAAGCCTGAGGCCTATGTTGAGAGAGAGAGGGAGAGAGAGAGTCAAAAGTGGAAGGGAATCACCAAGAAAGAGAAGTTTGTTTGTTTGTTTGGGGATTTTTTTGGCGCATGGGCATCTATGGCCATAATGCGCCATACATAGGTTAGTATTTATGCTATTTCTTTATGGATCGAGAGTCAGGAAACTGATTGTTGACTAGCTAAAGGAGGTGGTATACATTGATTGCTTTGAGAAAGTTAAAAATCTTTGAGATATCTGTTTTATTGCCCAAAAGTGAACTAAGCGTTAGTGGTTCTTCAGTTGAGGCTGGATTGAAGTGGTTCTGGCGTTCTATTGCAAATTTTGTGCATTCCACAAGGATATGTTTCACTGAAAGCACTGTTTTACAGTGATCACACTGGGGGTGAATCTCCCCTCTTAAAAGGTAACCATGAGTAATATTAGTGTGACCTATACGGAGATGAGCTAGTATTACCTCCTGTTGTCAAATTGCACTGAGACTTGAAGGCCATTGCTCAAGATTTGGCTTGATACTTCGAAGCTTATTTTCAAGTTGGTTTTGCCACGTTGATTGCCACTGGTACATGCATTTTTCCTGTATTATTCGTCTATAATCTTGATGTGGAACTCTCCACTGTACATCAGGTGGTAAGTCGGTCGCTTTTGCGGCATTGTCCGCTAATTCATTTCCTGGAATTCCCATATGTCCTGGGACCCAACAGAAATGTATGGTTCTTCCAAGCTCAGATAAGGTATATAAAGAGTTTGTTATTTCTTTTACGACTGGGTGGGTGATATTCATGGTGTTTTCCAGGGCTTGAAGTGCACTTAGAGAATCAGAGAAAATTATACTGTTTTCAATATTGGAGGTCTCGATATGCTTCAGTGCAACCTGAATTGCCAATAGTTCGGCAGAAAATATACTGAACTCATGTGGCAGTTGGTAGGCTAATGTTATGTTCGGGAAAACTGCAGCGATTCCAACGTGGGTGTCATTCTTTGACCCATCTGTATGAACTACAACAAAGTATGGAAACTGCTCCACCACTGCAAGGTACAATTGCAAGAAATTTTCTTTATGTAGTGCAGATTTATCCCATTTATTAAGGTATTTATCACATAAAGGTGGAGCAATGCTCCACGGAGCAAGAAATAGTGGAGGGGTATTTGAGATATTATCAAAACTCAGATTAAGTTCTTCTAGAAGATGTCTTATTCTTATACCTAACGGTCGGTTAGCAGTAGGGCGGTTATGGTATAACCTGCTGTGTTGAGGGGTGAAAAGTAATTCCCAATTTGGGTGTTCAGGCATAGATCTTATTTTATATGCATAGCGTAATATAAGTTGTTGCCTTCTGATAGAGAGAGGGGGTTCGTGAGCTTCGGCATATAGACTATGTATTGGAGACGTGCGATATGCTCCTAGAGCAATGCATATTGCACTATGATGGAGAGGATCAAGCCAACGAAGGACACTAGGCCTTGCTGAGCTATACACTGGTGCCCCATAGTCAAGTTTTGATCTTATTAAAGATCTGTATAGCCGTAATAAGGTAAGGCGATCAGCTCCCCACTTTGTTGCTGAGAGAACCCGGATAATATTTAATTTTTGTTGGCAGGATGTTCTTAGTCTTTTAATATGTTCCAGGAATGTAAGCTTATGATCTAAGGTAATTCCTAAGAATCATATGCTGGGTTGAACTGCTATTGGTTGTCCCTTCAGTTGTAGTTCCGGGTGTGGGTGCAATTTACGTTGTCGGCAAAAATGGATGCACAACGTTTTTTGAGAACAAAGCTGAAAACCATTGGTTTGTGCCCATGTACTGATCTTATTTATTGCCCCTTGTAACTGTCTCTCGATCGTATTCATGTTTTTCGCATGGCAAGAAATACTAAGGTCATCTACGAACAGTGCCTTATCGATAGTGTTTGGAAGTTGTTCAGCAATGGTGTTTATTGCAATTATAAAGAGTGTAGCACTAAGTACAGAGCCCTGGGGAACTCCTTCTTCTTGAAAAAATAGTTCCGACAGTGAAGTTTTAAATCGAACCTGGAAAGTTCACTTGTCTAGGAAGTTGCGTATGAAAATCGGGAGTTGGCCCCGAAGTCCATGGCGGTGTAATTCGCCGAGTATTCCATACTTCCATGTGGAATCATAGGCCTTGCTGATGTCAAAGCAAACCATTACATGGTGTTCCAAGCTAAGGAATGCATTCCGAATGGAATTCTCTAGTTTTACTAGTATATCTAGTGTTGATCTGTTCTGTCGAATGCCGAATTGTGCAGAACGTAAGAGATTGAAATTTTCCAGGTACCATATCAGTCGATGGTTCACCATCTTTTCCAGAATTTTGCAAAGGCAACTGGTCAAGGCAATGGGGCTATAGCTAGTAGGGCTTGTCGGGTCTTTTCCTGGTTTAAGGAATGCAAGGAATGTAGCGTGGTGCCATTGTTCAGGGAATGTGTCTTCCCGGTAGAGCCTATTGAACAGATCAAGAAGTGATTGCAGTGATTCAGCACTTAGTTCCTGTATCATCGAATAATGGATATTATCTGGTCCTACAGCGCTACGCCTAGATGTTGACAAGGCTCTATGTAGTTCGTGGATAGTGAATGGTAAGTTACATTGTTCTTCTGCTTTTGAAGAAAAGTTTTACTTTTGTTTTTCTGAATTTGCTTTGAATCTTCTGAAGGCTGGTATGTAACTTTGTGTTACAGATGTTTTGGCAAAAGATTCTCCTAGTATATTGGCAATTTGGGTAGGGTCAGAAATGTTCTGAAATGTTCAGAAATATCTCCTGACCTAAGTCTTTTTACAGACTTAGGAGCTCCGGCTCTGCTTTCTAATTCCTTTTGTATTCTAAATGGCGAGATTTTGCCAATTGCATTTTCACCAGTTGAGTGCATGATGAGAAAAGCTGGAGAAGGATAGATGTCAGAGTCAGTTTTCTGCCGTTTTGAAGTTCCTGCAATAGAACTATCTTTCTTTTTTGATGTCTGGGGTGCATCTGGCAGCCCAGATAAGTCTGAGTTTGATTTACTCATGACGTGCTCTTTTTGGCCCCAGGAGATTATCTTTTTCTCCCAGGTTACCAGCCCCGCCACGTGGAGGCAAGAGCGGTGCCACCTAGTGACCCAAGCGAAGTGAAGGTTAGTATTAACGAAAAATAAAAAGGGGATTAAAGAAAGGTACTTTCCTTTCTGGGTTATATAATTTGAAAGATCTATTCAATTATAATGCTCAAGAGTTAACGGACTTGCGAAACTCAGGAGAAACGTATATACAGTAAAGCGTATCAGATAATCACTATGAAAAGGCGCTGTGGTCACTAATATCGCTTGGCACTCGGGGCCAGAAAGAGAAGAATGATGATATCCAGCTCAGGACTCTGGGTGTGCCAAGATCATACTCACCAGATGTATGAGCTTGGCACACCCAAAAAAAGTGTAAAACACTAACAATTAAGAAGAAAATGGATGTGATCATCACATGGAGTCTGGTGAGATTGGTCGGATGTGTGTAAGGTGTTGAGTTTAGCACCTTCTACTGTATCAACGATTATGAACAATGTTGATAAAATAAAGCACACACACAGGGATAACAAGTGTGTCATCCTCCAGAACTTATTCATGCAGTGAGACAATGGAAAAAAAATGGAGAAATTGTTAGTGTTGTGGGTTGATGATATGAACCAAAATAACATTCCTGTTACACACATGGTAATTCTGGACAAGGAAAAATTGTTATTTGATGAAATATGCGAGGAGTTTTGTAGCACTGAAACATTTACGGCCAGCAAAGGGTAGTTTCATCAGTTTAAAAACTATTGTAAAATTCACAATGTGAAAGAGTCTGGTGAGGCTGCTAGTGCTGACGTTGCAGTGGTGGAACAGTATCCTTCCGAATTTAAACGCTTAATAGATGAAGGCAACTACCACCACCCTTATTTAGTTTTTAATGTGAATGAAACAGGTAGTGGAGTCATCACTTGAGTAAATACATACGCAAGTGATGACTCCACAGGACCAAAGTAAAATTTTATTTTATTAATTATTTTATATATAAGTATAAATAAAACATGTACATTAAATGTTTAAAATATTTAATTATTTATAAAGAACAGAAATATTAGTGCATACTTGGAAAAACTTTGGGAATTTTGGAACCTATCTCATTCAATTACATTATAATTTGGTCTTGTTTTACGACTTTTCATTTTACGACCTTGTTTTGCTGGAACCCTAACCATGTCATAAAACGGGTCCTACCTGTAGTTACGTCACAGTAAAGACACATTACCAGAGTATCATCCATACTGTTACCCAAGGATACCCCCTAGGGTTCACTTCTAGGTCTCCCTTTTGGAACCTAGTCCTGGATGAATTCATGGGAATGGATATTGGTCAGATAGAGAGGGTCACCTTTGCAGATGACCTTGTCTTGTTTGTCAAAGGAAAACAGAGAGACAGCCAAGAACATTAGGCAGACTATGCTCTTAACATCTTGCAGGACTAGGGAAAAACCCATAGCCTAATAATTTCTGAAACTAAAACTAAGTCTATGTTAATTAAAGGATAGCTCCACAGAAAACCACATAAAAATTTCTGGTAAAACAATAGCCCTAGTGACAGAACTTAAATATTGGGGAATCAAAACTAACATTTTATCCACATCTCGTGCAAATTGCTATGAAGGTTGTTGTTGTTACAGTAATACCCCGAAGTTACGCGATAGGTGGGTCCGACGAAAATCGCGTAAGTCGAATTCGCGTAAGTCGGGGTACAACTTTGCATATAAATACATATAAATTTTGCTTAATTGGGACCAAGGACTAACAAAAACACTAGTTTAGAAGAAAAATATTAATAAAATTGCAGTTCTTTATACATATTAATACAAAATATGTATTAAAAAAACAAATGACTTACGTTAAAAAGTTATTTCGATGTCGATGGCTTCATAAAATCTAACAAATTCGTCTGACGACACAGCGCGTTCTTTTTTTCACTCAGAATTTCTTCGTAGCAAGCTAATAATTTTTTTATTCCTTGCTTTGTAGCTATAACGCGTTCTTCGTTGGAGTCTATGTTTCTAAAATTTTTAAGCCCTTTACAATTGAGCCCTTTTCTATTTTCAACCTGTCAAGTTTGCAATTGTCATGTGCTTTTCGCCGTTGCTTCATTTAGGCCTGTAGCACGTGCAATATCACATGGTCTTTCATTTCGCTCAAAGCGTTTCACAATTTCATATTTTTTTCTCTATCGACAGAGGCGGACTGGCAATAAGCCTTACCGGGGAAACCCCGGTGGGCCAGTGTGATTTTGGCCATAAACCATAGTATGAGGCCACTATAAATTTTCCCGGGTAAGAATTTTTGACCCAGTCCGCCTCTGTTTATCGATAATTGCTTTTCTTTTTCTCTCTGAATCTGCAGTGTCTTCACCAGGACGCTTCCTTTTCATTTTTAGGGAATAAAGCACAATTACAAAACGAGGAGGCACACTTCATGCGCATAAACAAAGCTGCGCGCATGTAGCAACTGAATAAACAACACCATAAAGGCAGAGATACACTATTAACACCTCACATTTCTAGGGGTTACTACCATAAAACAATAAAAATCCAGTTGCGTTTCTGCTAGTGGAATCTGTTATAAACTGGTTATTTGGTTTTTAGGAGCATTAGCAACTAAGGCCATATTGCTCGGGGATATGCAGTGGTCATTCCCTGACCTTTCCGCATCCTCCGTCTTTGGTGGTGACGGGCTCGAACCCCGGTCTAATCAAGAAGCGTGGGCTACGCACTGCTGCTCCTTCCCACCTGGCTACGGAGGCGCCTGTTATAAACTGGTAGTAAACTCGATCTAATTGCATTTGCGATTATACCGATAGCTGGAATTGTGTTGGTTTTTACGTTATTATGGTGAAAGTGTGTTTCCCCTTCACTGATATAAAAAACATAAAAGCAGCAAAGTTGAATTTTGTTCATCTTTCGCTCTCATTCTCCGCCGTCGCACCGTATATCGATAACATATGAAAAACGACCTTGAAGATAGTGGGCGGCAGAGTTGCCAAACGAAAAAATCAGGAACCGCGTAACTCAGAGTTCGCGTAAGTCGGGGTAGCGTAAGTCTGGGTATTACTGTATTTGGTTTTTAGGAGCATTAGCAACTAAGGCCATATTGCTCCGGGGATATGCGGTGGTCATTGTCTAACCTTTCCGCATCCTCCGTATTTGGTGGTCACGGGATCGAACCCCGGTCTAATCAAGAAGCATGTGCTACGCACTGCTGCTCCTGCCCACCTGGCTACGGAGGCGCCTTGCTATGAAGGTGAGAAACTACACAGGAATGACAGTGAGATATAACCGCACTGACTGGGAACTGAAGAGAACACTTGTTCTTATCTGCAAGACGATCTTCCTCTCAGTCATAACCTACAGGGCAAGCATATGGTAGAGTTATCAAGCATATATACAGAGTTATCCTAAACAAAATAAAAGAAAACTAGACTCAATACAGTGAATTATACTAACCATCATGAGGGCATGCTGCACTGTCAATACACCTGCTTTATGGGTCCTGGCAGGGGTATCCCCTTGACTTAGAGGTTATACGAAAGGGCATCAATTATAGACTAAAGAGGCAGATCCCAACAAACATCGTAGGGATCACTTTGAACTTGGAGTTTGATTGAGTTGTTTTTGCGGTTGGCGCAAAAACAACTTAGGTTATACTGCGCCAAGAAACGATTAAAATAACAATAAAGATAAATTCTGGTAACCTTTAAAAAGGTTACCTCGTCAAATTGTTATTTATATATGTGGGTATATATTAATAGCTTTTAAAAACTTAAAAACTGCTGACACGTGGTCGTTGTCTGATAAAATCTGACTGAGTGTATAAGGCTCAGTCGGATGAGTAAAAGCAGTAAAATGTATATTGCGAGCATGGGTAAAATGAACGCAATCTATTAAAATATGCTTTAGAGTTAAAACGGTGTCGCAAGACTCGCACATAGGAGGGTCATCCGCCCTCAGCAGAAAAGAATGTGTCAAATGACTGTGTCCTATGCGGAGTCGGGCAAGAACAACTTCCTCGCTCCAATTCCTGCGCAGACTAGACTGCCATATTTCTATTACAGGCTTTATTTGGTATAATTTATTTGTTCTCTGTCTGTGCCATAGTTCTTGCCATTGGGAATATATCTTGTTGCGTATTATTTGCCTGTAGTCTGTATAGGGGACTGGCAGGCAACAATTATGAGTGGGTGTTGCTGATTTGGCTGCAGCGTCAGCCAAATCATTTCCCTTTATCCCAATGTGGCTAGGAATCTAGCAGAAGCGGATATCAAACTTGTATTCATGAAGAGAATGTATCTTCTGCTGAACCCGACAAAGAACTGGATGAGAATTGTGTCTCAGAGATAATAAAGACTGTAATAAACTCAAAGAGTCAGAATATATTATTGACCTTCGGAATTGACAAGTTTGAATGTGATCCAAGGCTAGCTCTATAGCATACAGCTCTGCAGTGTGTATGCTGGATTCAGGAGGAATCTGCTGAGATATTATAGTGTCCGGAAAGACAGCAGCAGATCCTACGCACGATTCAGACTTCGAGCCGTCTGTGTAAACGGGCAGGAAGTCTGAGTACTCAGCTTGGTGTGCAGAGTAGAGCTTCTGGTAGACAGATGATGAGGTCTCAGACTTTACCCATTTCTTAAGGGAAAAGTCGCACGGTGGGGGATGAGCATGCCAGGGTGGAAGAATTTCTTTTCGTGTTTGTGCAACCTTGTCTACCATGATGTTAAACTCTCTGAATAGCTCTTGGACACGAATGCCAAAAGGTCGGTTGGCAGTCTTACGGGTATTGTACAAGTTTTCCCAACGTGGCTCAAAAACGGATGTCCACGTAGGATGGTCTGGCAGGGATTTCAACTTTAAAGCATAGTTTAAAGACAGCTGCTTACGTCGAAGGGATAATGATGGTTCGTTTGCTTCGACGTATAAGCTCTGGACAGGAGATGTGCGATATGTTCCAATAGCGATACGGATGGCCTGATGATGGACAGGGTCAAGCCATCGAAGGGCACTGTCTCTGGCTGAGGAGTATACCTGGGCCCCGTAGTCTAATTTGGGGTCATACAAGTGACCGGTAAAGCCGTAGTAGGGTGCATCGATCTGCTCCCCAACGCGTTGAGGAGAGAGAGCGGAGAATATTGAGTCCCCTCGTGCATTTTGTACGAAGTTGACGAATGTGTTCGAGAAAGGTCAACTTTTTATCAAACACAAGCCCCAAGAATTTTGTGTCTGACACTACTGGAATAACATTTTGTCCGAGCTTTAATTCAGGTTCAGGATGAAGATTACACTTGCGACAAAAGTGTACACAAACGGTCTTCTCCGGCGAGAACCTGAAGCCATTAGCAAGAGCCCAGGAATTAAGGCGATCAATGGCTTTCTGCAGTTGTCTTTCAATAACCCTCATGTTGCATGACTGACAAAATATGCTAAAGTCATCAACATAGAGGGCACTGTTTACCGTTGGAGGAAGTTGTTCTGTGATGGAATTGACTTTGATGGCAAAAAGCATGACACTTAATACTGATGCTTGTGGTACTCCCTCCTCTTGGCTGAAGGGACGAGAGAGTGAGGATCCCACACGGACTTGGAAAGATCGATCGGCTAAAAAGTTTTTAATAAAAATGGGGAGTTGCCCCCTAAGGCCAAGGCTATACAGATCTTTTAAGATGCCAAATCTCCAAGTTGTGTCATACGCTTTCTCCATGTCAAAGAACACCGACACCAAGCGTTCGCGTTTTAGGAAAGCATCCCGGATGGATGCTTCCAATCTAATAAGATGGTCCAAAGTGGACCTGTTCCTTCGGAAGCCGCACTGGATGTTGGAGAGAAGGTCATTTGTTTCTAAGTACCAGATTAAACGACAGTTAACCATTCTCTCCAGGATTTTGCACAGACAGCTAGTCAGAGCAATAGGATAATAATTGGTGGTGACTTTTGGATCCTTTCCTGGCTTAGGAAAGGCAAGAACGATTGCCTTTCGCCAGGAGTCCGGAAACTGCCCTTCAGTAAAGATTCTGTTATACAGAAGGAGCAGACAATCCATAGATTTTGGTGAAAGATGTTTAATCATTTCATAATGGATGCCATCTGGTCCAACAGCACTTGCTTTGGAAAGAGTGAGGGCTCTTTTCAGTTCCACTATAGTGAAATCCCCGTTGTAGGGATAGAGGCCCTGGGACTTAAAATTAAGTGCCTGTTTTTCGATGTTATATTTCAGGACCAGGAACTCTGGGGAATACGAAGATGTTGCAGAGATGTTAGAGAATGTTTCCCCAAGAGCATTGGCTATTGCAGTTGGATCTGCAATAGCGCATCCATTATAATCTAGGATTGAAGAAGGGTGGGATGTATATTTCCCCTTCATTTTCCGGATTTTATCCCAGACTACCTTAGAGTTGGTAGACTGGTTATTAGATGATGTAAAACGGATCCACGATTCCTTTTGACTCTGACGACGGATGTAGCGTGCTTTGGCTCGTGCACATTTGAAGGCTATAAGGTTGTTCGTGGTAGGATATCGGCGAAATATCCCCCACGCTTTGTTTTGAGCCTTTTTTGCTGCTGTGCATTGTGAATTCCACCAAGGTTTGGGTTGTTGTTATTTGGTTTTTAGGAGCATTAGCAACTAAGGCCATATTGCTCAGGGATATCCGGTGGTCATTCTCTGACCTTTCCGCATCCTCCATATTTGGTGGTGACGGGCTCGAACCCCGGTCTAATCAAGAAGCGTGTGCTACGCACTGTTGCTCCTTCCCACCTGGCTACGGAGGCGCCTACCAAGGTTTGGGAAATGGTGGAAACCGGGCAGATGTTTTTGGGACAGCATTAGCAGCTGCTTGGACGATGATTTCTGTGATGTACTTTACTGCGTCATTGATCGGCTCCCGACTGACTGTACTGAGGTCGAAATTTGCCTGATGGAAGGCATTCCAGTCACCATGATCAAACTTCCACCGTGGTAACCTAAAAGGAAGACATGGTCTCCCACTGTGTAACAAGGTTATCACGGGGAAGTGATCACTTCCGTATGGATTCTCCTCCACTTCCCAGGTGATGAAGGGAGTAGAGAAGGGGAGCAGATAGAGAGATCAATGGCAGAAAAAGTACGGGTAGGCATGTGGAAGAAGGTGTTTGTTCCAGTATTTAGAAGGGAAAGGTCATTGTCATTGAGCATACGCTCTATGACTCGTCCCCTTCCGTTGATGTTAGCACTACCCTACAGGGTGTTATGTCCGTTAAAATCCCCGAGAGAGAGGGGAGGCAGCTGCGTTACAAGATCATCAAGGTCTTCCTGGGGAATGTCAGTCCCAGGTGGCAAATAAATGGAGCACACAGTTAATAAAAATCCCACCGAAAGGCGAATTGCTACAGCTTCCATGCTAGTTGTAATTAGCAAGGGCTGAACTGGGGTCTGGTTACCCACAAGGATAGCCACTCCCCCATGTACAGAGCCATCCGCAATTCTGTCCTTTCGAAAAACTGTGATGTTGTGCATGGTGGGATCATCATTTGCCTTTAGATATGTCTCCTGCAAGCAAAAGCAAACTGGCTCGTGCTTTTGCAGGAGGGCCTTGATGTCATCAATATTTCGCCGGAATCCACGACAATTCCATTGTAGGAATTTAGCCATTATTTTGGCTTGGTGGGTCCATCAGGCGGCTTCCAAGGTGCTGAGGGCTTACTTTTATCAGTCTTGGATTTATCTTTTTTGGGGAAGAATGGACGCTGTCCCGTGTCCATTTCTTCCTCCGCAAAGAGTTCAAAGACTGAATCTTCGGGTACCTCCTGCTCGACATCCATGTTTTCTTGGGTACTAGGGGGGACTTCCCCTTTCTTATTCTTTTCTTTCATAATTACCTTTGTTACTTGTGGAGCATTAGGAGGTACCGATATAGGAGTGGCAGCTGATTGGTCCTTCTGTGTAGGTTTTTGAGAACTTAGAGATACCGCGCGATGGGAGTGAAAGACTCCTTTGGAGGAATGGTCATGTCCGTCTGAGTTCCGACGGAACATCTCCCTGCTACCTTCTGGGCGTAGGTAGGTTTGTTAATATTCAGGGGTTTGACCGATTTCCTTGCCTCCTGGTATGATATATTTAGCTCTGCCTTCAGCCGTTGAATCTCTTTTTCTTCTTTCCACCTCTGACATGCTCGTGAGTAGGCCGGGTGTTCTCCCTCACAGTTAATACAGGTGGGTTTCGCGACTGAACATGCTGTTGTTTCATGGTCCTTTGCACCGCATCGAGCGCATGCAAGGACTCCACGGCAGGCCATTTGAGAATGTCCATATTTCTGGAATTTAAAACATCGTAAAGGGTTTGGAACTTATGGACGCACTGGACAGTTGATGTAGCCAGCTTTAATCTCATCAGGAGGTGTGGGAGAGTTAAAAGTCAGGATAACACTCCTGGTTTTAACAATTTTTCCATCCCTTCGCGCAGTGATTCTCTTGACGGCAATAACTCCCTGTGGTTTTAATTCGGAGCAGATTTCCTCCTCGGTGACGTCGAGAAGGTTCCACTCCGAAATGACACCTCTCGATGAATTTAGTGTTCTGTGTGGTGTCACAGTTATAGGGATTCCTCCGATTGATGTTGTTCGGAGTAGATGTTCTGATTGCCTGTCATTTTTAGTTTCAATTAAAAGGTCTCCAGAGCGAAGCCTTTTAACTGATTTGCGTGAACCTGCTAACCCATCTAACCCTTTTTGAATAAAAAAGGGCGACATTTTACCAATCGGTGTCTCATTGGTAGAATGCATGATTAAGAACCTTGGGTCTGGTCCTGATGGTAATTTGGTTCGCTGCCTCTTTGTAGCAATAATGCTATCTGTCTCTCCGTCTCTGTTTTCAGATAGGGACGGGGTTGAGGCCCCTGAAGGAATATATTTATCAGGATTCATAGAGATTTTTATATGGTTCAGTGCCCGGGCTCTCCACCCACCACGGAGCCCAAAGGGACGCCCACTACCCGGCATGCAATAAATGCGCTCGGGAGTGGGACGCCAGGGCTACCCAGACACTATACCCGCACCGCCGCCAGCCTGAATCCTGTCCCTCAGACCATGAGGGTAGGGGCGTGGCATTGACATGGTTGACCCTCGCAGGCGAGCCTACTAGCCGATTGATCCTAGCCGGGCCTTCCAGGACCACCCATCTTGTCGAAGCAGGGGCCAAAGTGGTGTATTGAAGCTGGGCCTCTCAACCACCAGGATCCCCCTTTCCGAATTTCCACGGGTCGCAGCGCACGGCAAACATGCCGGATTCCATTGATGTAAGCCTGGAACCTGGGCTGTGGGCGTTGGATCCCAGTGATGCTAGTCTGGAAGTCCAGCAGCGTCACTGGGAGGTCCCCTCACCACGTACAGGTGCCCACGTCAAGGGGTTGAACTTGGAGAGTGACCTCAAACAAGAAAGGAAAAGGATACAAACTACACTCTACCAGCAATGGGAAGTCATTAAATGGCCCATTGTGAACCTGCATTTCTTAAAAACACAATGGACCCGTGTTTCCGAAAACAACACCGTTTGTTGCTTAAAAACTTTTTTTTTTTTTTTTTTTTTTTTTTAGGAAACAGATTAATTTATTACTGACCATTTTTTTCCAGTATCTTGCATAGGCAGCTGTTTAATGCAATAGGGAAGGGAGTTCACAAAAGTGTGGCCCACAAGCTTTTGGTATGCAGCCCATGGCCATTTTTATGAAGTTATGTATAAATGTGACGAAAACCTCTGTTTAAATTTTATAGAATCATTAGACTTGTGTACTAACTATGGTGGAAACTAGTTAATACAAAATGAGCAGGACTTTCATAAATATTTCCTGTTAACTGAATTTAGTGGTAAAATTTTTGATGACTCATTTCAAGTATGGAGAAAAACGGAAGAACTGGGCATATACCAATGTAGGATTGGTTCACAGAAAACAGTTAGATGATTTGTATCATCTGGTTTCCAAAAGAAACCAGATGATACAAACAATAACAACCTACTTTGGATCAGCTATTTTGGATGGGTCAGCTATTTCCTGTACTTTCCAATGTATTATTGCAGGATTGTATTGTTTTGGTATGTGCTGCTCATTTTTCAGATCTCATTCCATGCTACTTGAATATATGAATCTTTATTAATTGTTGAAGTGTAGCAGTTCCAGGATTCATTTTTGAATATGCATTGAATCCTTTTTGCTTATGCTCTAGCCTTCTTATATTGTATGAGGTTTTGAGTAGTGGGGAATCTACAAAACTTATTCCAGACTTTCATTTTTCTTTCTTCACTATAGTACATTTCTCATTCCACCAGGACTTTGGATGTTTTGAAGAAAAGTGCAATGAGGTTTTAGACATCGTCTGATTTTCTGCATATAAAAATTTTTCTGTTAAGTTACTGTACTGCCAAATGTTTGTTTATTTACTTGTAATTTGTGAATTTTTTTAGTGTGGCTTTTCCTAAAATACTTTAAGGAAAGCTAGAGTTAGTAAACTGTGACCACATTACATGGTACTTTTTAGAGAATTATTGTTAAAGGTAAGATGGCACACTATAATTAGAATTACTTTTAAGTAGAATTTATTGTGCTAAAAAAGAAAAGGTTATAAAAAAGCCAAGGGTGTGGACCATGTAAACCCTTAATCCAACACAAACCCTAGTTCAGTCTGGCAACACTTTCAGATTCCTTGTGTAATCCTGTTTTCAGACATGAATAAAGAAAAGATAACTACCATATGAACACCAGGAAGAACAAGATGGAACTTCAGTTCCTCCATGTTCTTCCCAGCTAAATTGATAATAAATTATGTTTAAAATAATCTATAATTCAGAAGTGGTGTAAGAGGTTTTCCTAACATCATGGAGGAAGCCACAAGTGTTCAGAGAAACTGCTAACAGGATGAAGATAGGGCAATCACTGGAAATAACAATATCAGATACATGCAAAGGTCAGTGAATTCAAACAGTCATTTCATTATATTAATTTGGAAATCAGTACAGGTAGTAACACAGTCCACTGCAAATTTTTATAATACTAATACAGCAAGAGCAGGAACTGCTATAACATTATGAGACTATGGAAAAACAATGGGTAATTACTAAACAGTTGTTAAGAAAATTCTACAACTAATCACATATCCATTTGAAAATTTATAGAAAAAACACTGCCGTAAATATGGGATGTGTTAGGGATACAAACAACATAAATAAAAAGTCTCTTGCATGTTTGTATAATAACTAAAGAAGTACAGTTAACAAATTTAATGAACTTGAAGTATTGATTAAATCAATGAATGTATGACATAGCAGAGATACCAGAAACACTGTGCTTTCTTGATCTCACTGAAATGATCTGGATCTTACTAAATTGTGCAAAAACATGGAATTGCTCCTGAACTTTAATTGTGTTTTCAGCAGTTAAGCACTATTCACAGCTCTCTCTCTCACACTCACAATACTGGGAACATTAGAAGTAAGAAAATTATGGCTTATAAATTCACAACTTAAAGGTTACTTTTAGTTGTGAATTTATAAGTACAGTTATTTGTCTTGAACATTGTATCAGGATATCTTCAGAAATATGTATTGTTGAAATTTTTAGAGCATTTGCACTGTATTACCATATAATTAGATGTATGTGGAGTTCGCATGCACACAGAGAGAGAGAGAGAGAGAGAGAGAGAGAGAGAGAGAGAGAGAGAGAGAGAGAGAGAGAGAGAGAGAGAGAGAGAGAGAGAGAGAGAGAACACTATTGTGTAAACTGCTGATATTTGATGGTTTATTTAAGTGGCTCAACTGCAAATATCGTTTCTACAGTAATTGTTTGCTTGAAAGTCCTTAATATGCTTTAGAGTAGTTTTAATTCAGTTTGTTAAGTTTTCTTTCCAACTTTGTATTAATAAAAGTCAAGTTAGAACTTAAATGTTGCACTCTCACATACAAGAGGGAAGTGTGCATGAGACTGATAAACCTTTTATTTTAGATAATTATTTGGATCTTGATCACTAATTTTACAGTATTTAAAAAACTTTTTTTTTTAAGTTAATTTAATTATACTTTTCCTAGCAGAGTCCACCAGGTGCTGTTTTTCCTGTTTCAAAAGAATTATGTTGGTTGTACATGATTGCAACTGGGATCAAAGGGTTGAAATTATGTTGATGGTCAGCAAGCACACTTAAGTTAACAAAACTTTTTTTTATGATCATTAAAAAATGAACAAAAAATAAGTTTGTTTGACTTAGAAATATGGCATGCTACAAACATTTTTCCACATTAGCTACTCCTCCATGTGAGGGAATACAATGTGACTCAACGCAGTATTTTGAACATTTTAACTTAAAAGTATTATTTCAAACTGTGTACAAAAACACAAGTAATATGCTTCCATAATTACTCTACTGAAATAAAACCTTACCATTCCATGATGGGTTATAGATTACTACAGGCTTTGCTTGTTGTTCTGTTGATCCTTGAGGTGGAGATGATGATGATGGAAAGTGCTGTCCTGGAGGGTGAGAAAAAGCTGGATGGGTAATCATGCTTCGTTGAGGAACTGTAAAGTTTTCAGAGGGAAAGACTCTAAGTGCTGGATGATGAACTGTAGAGTTTGGTGGAGATGGAAATTTGTTATCATTTGATGGTAATGTTTCCCTTCTAGACAAAGGTTGGGATGCAGGATATGGGGGTGAAATGTAAGGTGGTGGATAGTTGTGCCTGCGTGGGCTTTCATTTTCTTCAGGGACTGTAACAAAGATCTAAAGAAATTTTGATATGAAGCTCTTATTAAAATTTTTTAAACACCTACTGAAAGCTATAAATAGAGACCTGTGTTTTTAGCAACTTTTTTTTTTTTTTTTTTTATTTAGCTTTATGGAACAAAAAAATTTCAATGTTAGTACCTGTTTAACGTTTTTATTATGACATGAATTAAACAAAAGTATTGTACAAGTTTCAATAAAACTTTCCTTTAAATTTCTATGTCAATCAGTTACAACTAAACTGTATGTGCTAAAGTATCTTTTCTACATCAACACTACTGACTGGGCACCATACTGATTTAACTGCTACATTTGCAAATTCTTCATACTTTATTTTAGTGGCAAACAATAACTGAAGAATATCAGGTTTTGAGGTACATTTAATGTTGGAAATCATTTGATCAAAAAATGTTTGTACCCTTCAATACATTCAATATCCATCATGTTGGGGAGAGAAAAAGTATTTTTCTAAATAATGTCATTGTTTTCTCTACATTAAACAAAAATTTGCTCCCAGATGAAAGGTTAAATAGCTCACTTAAAGCCTAATAGAATGTTTGTTGGATGCTTCTTTAAATGAGCATCAAATTTTGTAAATTTTTTCTCAGCAGTTGACTTCAGAATGCTATGTAAATACAGTATATATATATTTTTTTCTCTTGCACATTACTTAGAAATTCTGAAGTTTCTTATGGAAAAATACCATCTACATTATTTTACAGACCATTTTTAAAACAACTGATTTCTTCCCAGATTAAGTGAGCATATGGATAATTAAATTCACCTAATGAGTGCAATAAAGAAATGAATTTATCACAGATTTCACTTACATATTTATATTCAATCCTTATTAATGGATCCAACTCATATATTCATAATATACTTCTGTTGTACCATGTATGCTATTAGAATTTTTGAAGAAATCAAACAATGGATTGAAATATTTATCTAACAGGATAAATATTTCACAAAACAAAACCATGATTTTGGAAATGTAGCAACCATACAAAATTTGGTTTCAATCTGACAATGTTGTTTTTCTTTGCAACGCTGAATGAATGGAAGTGTCACAATGGATAAAGTGGGATACAGATCAGTGATTCAGTTCTTATTTCTGCAGACACCCAAAACAATCCATGAAGAAATGGTTGCTGTTTATGGAGTAGACTGCACAGGTTATAGTGTTGTTGCATATTGGTATAAACAGTTCAAATGTGGAAGAACCTCAGTACATGAAGAAATCCCAGGATGTCCAGTAACTACTGTAACAGAAGAGAATGTTGCAAAAATTGAAGCATTAATCCTGGAAGATTACCATATTAGCATCAAAGAACTAGCTGCAGAGCTCAAATTTAGTGTATGGTCAGTGCAAAGCATCATCCATCAACAGCTGCATATGAGTAAAGTGTTTGCTTTCCAGACTTTATTCATGGAAAACAGTTTTCTGCTGATGATGAGCTGATTTCTGCTGCCAAGTCCTGGTTTGAAGGACAGTCAGAGGACTTCTAGAAAACTGGTCTGTGGAAGTATATTGAGAAATGGCAAAAATGTGTCATTTTATCTGGGGACTATGCTGAAAAAAGTGTAATACATGGCGCTTGCTTCAAACTTCTATCACAGCTACTTCTGGATGAATACAAATCTTTTTTGAATTCCCCTCATACCCTCATATTCCCAACTTAAATGGTTCACACATGTTAGATCCCCAAAGCGCTGTACATATTTGTTGAAATATTGTCGTACTGCAGGATCATTCAACTTTTCCAGAGGAATGTTTGCTTTGAGACACATTAATGTGTCTTGAATAAAAACTTACTTGTTCTTCTTCACATGTTTCCTGGTATCTAAAATCCCTGTGAAAGTATACTAATTGTGAGATGGGCTGATGGAAGGTTTCGATAACTGCTTAAGATTAACATTTGTTGTGTGTCCCAATTATCTTTCTATTTCCAGTCTAGTCAACAACTGCAATGTTTACACATCAAAATGTTTTCATCATTTATGTAAAAGCGTTCTGCTTTGAATTTTGCTGCTTGCTCACGAATATCAATTTGCATTAGCCCCACATGATGTTATGAATACTAGAAAAATAAATATTTTCATATTATTTTTACTGAATAAAATTTTAATCAGCAATTATTTAAGTCTTTATTTACACAATTAAATTACAAGCGTGGTTATTATTCTGAAAAACTTACAAAATAAGATTGTTTGTACAAAACATTTTAACCACTAATGGGGCGCCTCCGTAGCCAGGAGCAGCAGCAGTGCTTAGCGCATGCTTCTTGATTAGACCAGGGTTCGAGCCCGTGAGCCACCAAATACGGAGGATGCGGAAAGGTCAGGAAATGACCACCGCATATCCCCAGATCAATATGGCCTTAGTTGCTAATGCTCCTAAATAACAACAACAACCACTAATGGCACGAGAAGCACACTAAGTGAACTGACATAGGGACTTCTGTTTTGAGTTTTTCTGCCATCCACATATGCCTTACAGACCTACTTACTCTAAGGAAGGTGAATTTAGAATGGAAGGGGCCAGTCAGGGGGCTCAATATGTTAATGTCAGGGTGCCAGTCAGGAGCCAGTCAGGGTGCTCAATATGTTAATGGTTAAAAAATAAATTTATTTTTAAAAAAATAAAAAATAAATAAAAATAGTTAAAAAATAAAATAAAATAAAAAATTAATTTATGGTTTATGCCAAATCAAGTACAGTCAAACTTGGTTATAACGAGCATCAAGGGACCGACAAAATTTCCTTGTTATAATGATTACTCGCTATATCAGTGATAGCGGAGATGGGGAACCTCTGGACCGTTAGAGCATGAACACTTAATATCAGCGTTGAGTTAAGTCTATTTCCTATTTTTTAAAATTCTCAATAACTTGGTAAAAAGATAGATTAAAAAAAAAAAAAAATACTAGAGAGAAAAAAATAATATAAGTATATACCTACATATTATTTGTATTAATATGCTTGTATAAACTACAATACTCTTAATACTAAACACAATTTATTTCTTTGTAATTAAAAACAATACCATTTAATAATAAATAGTCTTTATTTTAATCTTAAAACTGATGTTTATTTAAAGATGTTTATTTAAAGATGTTTATTTAATGATGTTTTATTTAAAGATTTCACTTTGATATTTCTTAAGTTTCCCCTTAAAACACTCAATGTGTTAAAAGTCTCATTACTTGCCTCAGTTCCTTCAAAAAAATTTATTAATGTGTCCATTGCACCTTGAGCTTGTGAGATTGTCAGCACTGATTTTGATTCACTTGTCATCGCTATATCAGTCTTTATCATCGTCACTGTCGAGCACAGCATCTAACAATGTCACTCTGTGTAGGAAGACCACTAATTAATAAGCTGTCATTGACTTGTACAAATTGAACAATGTTATCTGTATTAAAACTTACAACATTGTTACGTAGCAAACATTTGGATAATGGTAAGTTGCTTTCTTCGTTTCCATCATTTTCATCTATCATTGAAGTTTCATTAGAATTTAATTTTTATTTCTTGAAGCAATTCGATATGGTTACCAAAGTAACATTGTTCTCCACTAATTTTTGTATAAACGATGTTATGTCAGTTTTTAAATCAATCCAGTCAACCGTTGTTACATACAAAATCATTGTGCCCAAATTGTTTAGCAAATTTTTCCGGTGAGCCTTCAAGATCAGACCATCTATTGAAAATCCAGTACTTCTTTGTGTGGTGAACCATTCAAGCAATGCTTCATCAACATTTGTAACCTCGCACTTTCTAAAATTTATATATATATTTTTTTCAGTGTCGATATGTAAACATGTTTATTCTTCCATGATTTCGTTGTTGTTGTTTGGTTTTTAGGAGCATTAGCAACTAAGGCCATATTGCTCCAGGGATATGAGGTGGTCATTCCCTGACCTGTCCGCATCCTTCGTATTTGGTGGTCATGGGCTCAAACCCCGGTCTAATCAAGAAGAGTGTGCTACTCACTGCTGCTCCTGCCCACCTGGCTACGGAGGCGCCCCACGATGTCATTACTGTTGAAGAAGACAAAGAAACTTTTTACACACTTCAACATTTTTTTGCACCATGTTCTAATTCACAAATAATTTAGACCTTGTTGCAAATTGAGAGAGACTTTCTTTTGTTAGGAGATGTTTCCAAAGGATGGGTTCATTTCTAACTGATTTTACTTTAAAATGATAAAGCGATCTGCATACAATGTTCTTAGAAGTCCTGAAATACATACAAAGTTCTTAGAGGACCCGTTTTCAAAATTCTTAGCAGTCCCAAAATAAATTTATGGTTCAGTTATTTGTTATTTTGGTTTTTTTTTTTTAGGAGCATTAGCAATTAAGGCCATATTGCTCTGGGGATATGCAGTGGTCATTCCCTGACCTTTCTGCATCCTCCATATTTGGTGGTCATGGGCTCGAACCCTGGTCTAATCAAGAAGTGTGTGCTATGCACTGCTGCTCCTGCACACCTGGCTATGGAGGCACCTTATGGTTCAGTGAATACAAGACAATTTGTAAATAGGGTAATGCGACAAGCGGAATGCCAATGCACTACTGTATAGCCCCCCCGCCCCCTTATGGTTCAGTGAATACAAGACAATTTGTAAATAGGGTAATGCGACAAGCAGAATTCCAATGCACTACTGTGTACACCCCCTCCCCCCGACCCGAAAAGACGAGGTCATAAACTGGCTGCTAATCCAATGCAGGTGGTCATAAAGATAAGTCGGCCCTTTCATTTTCGTCTATTCCAAAAATTGGGTTTTTTCGACTATCCAAGCAATTAAGAATGTTTGCAGAGTAACCAAAATTTGTTCGGTTTTGGTATATCCGTGCAGCACACTCGTTATAACAGTGAGCAACTGTATGGGAATATGCGTAAATTAAAATCATTACGGGTTTTTGCTTACTGCAGCAGTAATATCATTATTTCCGTGCTCGTTATAACCAACTGTATTTGCTTTGATAAAAGAGGAATTACGGTCGGATTCTATATAACAAAATAGATCATTCCTTGAAAAAATTCATTAAACAGAAATTTCGTTATAGAGAAATATGACCTTTTCAACGATTTTCAATCAATTTTTCTTACATTTTAAAACAATTAATTTATTAATACAACCCCAGAGGTTCACATCTGGTGATTAGGGGCTTGGCACACCCAGGGTCCTGAGCTAGATATTATCATTCTTCTCTTCTTTCGTGATTCCCTTATGTCTGTCTGTCTCTCTCTCTCTGTCTCTCTCTTAGGGTAACTTGGTAATTTTTTTTTTGGCTGGTGCAGCATAAGCCTCAGGCTTCCTTGCACCATATAGCTAATAATAATAATAATAATATTAAGAAATGACTATTTATATAATGTGCTCAATGTGTACACCCTTAAGAATCATGTTGCAAAACATTTGGTTATTTTATGTTGTACACTGGAGTCATAAAAATGTTCGCATTTGATTATACACTCAAATATATTTTCCTCCCACTGAAGTCCTCGAGGTTAAGTTTCAAATGCTGCCAACATTTCTTGTTTGGAAGGTTTAAATATTGTTCTCATTTTCATCCAACTCATCATCAATATTGTCACTAGTTCTTTAAATATGCCTCCAAAATGTTAGAGTCACTCAGATATTCAGCTACTATGACATCATTATCAACTCCTAAAAATCCGTCAAGAACAATTTCTCCACTGATCAAATAGAACTCTTCCCAAGATTGCACAATTATTATTATTATTAGCTATAGGGTGCAAGGAAGCCTGAGGCTTATGCTGCACCAGCCAAAAAAAAAAAAAAAAATTCCCGAGTTACCCTGAAAGAGAAATGTCCTGTAGTAGCTCATCCCTCTCATCGCTGTTAATTAGCATTTTAGCAAAACCCGTTTTTATGAAACAATTCTTAATTGTTGTTTCTGTCAAATCTTGACTACACACTTTTGCCAACTCTGATATGCACATCCACAAATCTAAAACAGAATCTATAGGTTGGTTGGTTGGTTTCTATTCTCAGTAGAATTTTTTTCAGTATCCGCCTTTGATCGTGCATTTTCAAATCCTTGGTTAATTGGCTGCAGCTTATATGAGGTATTCGGAGGGAAGAAAAGAAGCTTCACACTTGTAAGTTTCAAAATTTCGAAGTGAAGGTGGGAAGGGCAGCTATCGACAATCAACGCAATTTTTCTGTTTTCTTTCATCATCTTTCTATCAAAATTTAAAATTCACTGCTCAAAAATTTCACTTGCCACCCAAGAATTTTTGTTATAGTCCAACTCAAACGACTACTCTTTTGAAACACCGGGGTTATTTACTTTTGCCTATTACCAAAAAGCTTGTTTTTCATTACCAGCCATATTTGCATCAATATGGCTGGTAATCAAATTCTCTCCTTACTATTAGAGTAATTCTCTCCTTAGTATTTTTACCACCTAAACATTTATAACCTTTAAAAGTCAGTGTTTTGTTCTGCAAACATTTAAAACATAGACATGTTTCATCAAACGCTGAATATGTCTTTGGGCTCGTAGTCCTCCATATTGTTTTAAGCTACTTCTTTCCAACGGGTATAGTCTTCTTTGGTTGCAACTCCACTTTCACAAAGAAATAACTTTTTTGAGTAAGCCACAGCAGTCTTTAAATTTGTACAGTCAATTAGAACTGGCTTGGAATGTTTTATACCTCAGAAAAGATGCGTACTCCATAGCCTTTTCTTTTATTAATGGCCCTGATATCGGAATGTTTTGGTCTCAAACCAACTTCATCCACTTAAAATCTGCTTCAACTACATCTTCACAAAAGCATAATTTTGCATGCTTCCGAATGGGTTCCATTTCCTCAAACCGTTTTGAAATCGAAACAGTTTTTCAGAATGGTTAACACATTCCTGGCAGGAATACTAAATTTTAAAACAATTTCTTTCTTTCTTTTTTTTTTTTTAATGCCCCGATCTACACTATTAAGCACTTTCACTTTTTCACACTACACTCAAGGATTTCCTCCATAAATGGGTAACATAAGCCAAAATATCACCAGTGGATCGACACTGACGGAATCCATACTGGCGATCGTTGATCAGACGGAAGGTTTCTAGGTAGTTTAAGAGCCATTGTCCTAGTCAGGAACATGCCTTAATCTTTGCTAATGGCTATGGACATGACCGTTGACCAGTGATCATGTCCATAGCCAGCTTCTCAGTACAGTACTGTATAGGTTTCAGTTCTTTTTAGCCACTGCTCGGCAAAGGCCTCTCCCAAAACCTTCCATCTTTTTCTATGGCTGGCCATAGAAATGACCATTTTTTTGGTTGGCCAGTTTTCTCCTTCAGTGTTTTACTGGCACCACTAAATTGTGGAAAGTTTTAGATCTTAATTCTTATCCTTTTAGCTCTAAATTCATGCTTTCTATGGCATCAGCTTTATTACTTAAAGGCCAGAATTGCAAACAATGTGTGCCCAGGTCTCTTGTAATCAGTTCGTCATATGGAAATTTTCTTTGTTATATGGAAACTATTTTCAATGTAACAACCAAGGGGAAATCAAAGAAAAAATTGCTATATGGAAGTTCGTTAAAGGGAGGTCCAGCTGTATATTAATGACTTCATATTTTTCAAAGGAATTCTTAATTTTTGCATTAATGCTGCATTTATTAAAAATTTTGGATTCATTGCAAAGTGTGAAAATCACGGGTCTCTAGAAATAAAGTTAAAATATAAAAAAAATACTTCTTGCATCCTTTTTCAATGTGTTAATTGTCACTTTCTTGGTCATTTCAAATTCTACTCCTAATGATGTAAGAAAAACTGCCCCTCCATTGACTTGTGTCACTTTTTGTGTTTGTAATGTATGTCAACTTCAAAATATGCCATATTTTAAGCTCGTTTTAATTTTACCAAAATCAAAGAAAAGAATACGAAATAAGTTCTATATCCATTAAAATCAAACCGAATAAGCATATTAAAAAAAAAGTATTTAGAGAAATCAGTCTCACAAGACAATTAATACATCATCATCATCATCAGCCATTTTCAATCCACTGCAGGATGAAGGCCTCTCCAGCAACTTTCCAGTTCCTTCTGTTTTGAGCACTGGCCATCCATTTACTACCCAAAAACTCATGAATTTCATCTATACATCTCCACCTTTGTCTTCCAGGTTTTCTTCTAGCTCCTCTTGGGTACCATTCTGTTATTTTCTTAGTCCATCTGTCATCATGTCTTCGAGCTATGTGTCCTGCCCAAGACCATTGTAGTTCTTTAGTTTTGATAAGAATGTCCTTTACTTGAGTTTGCTGCCTAATCCATGTGTTTCTCTTCTTATCTAACAGTCTGATTCCCAATATAATTCGTTCCATTCTTCGCTGTGTAGTTCTCAGCTTCTCTTCCATTCTTTTGGTGAGTGCCAAAGTTTCACTTCCATAAGTCATGGTGGGGAGTATACATTGATTCATTATTTTACGTTTCAGACAAACTGGGATATTGCTCTTCAGTATGTGACTATATTTCCTGAATGCTATCCATCCAAAATTTATTCTTCTCTTGACTTCCAGCCATTTATCATTATTACAGCTAATAACTTGTCCCAGATAAGTATATGACTCCACCTTTTCAATTACTGTTCCTTCAATCATTATTTCCCTTTCCGTGGCATACTTGTTCATCATTACTTTTGTTTTAGCCATATTCATCTTTAGTCCAAAATCCTTACTAACTGTGCATAACTGATTAAGATTTTCCTCTAATTCTTTGGGATTGTGGCTTATGACCACAATGTCATCTGCAAATCGTAAATGGTTTAGGTACTCTCCATTCACATTGACTCCTTTCTGCGACCAGTCTAATCTTCTGAAAGCTTCCTCATGGGCAGCAGTAAACAGCTTCGGAAATATTGTGTCTCCTTGTCGAACTCCTTTCTCGATTTTAAATTTGCTACTGCCTTTGTCTAGTCTAATAAACGAGGTAGCACTCCCATATATTTTCTTCAAAATCATAATATATGGGGTATCTATGCCTTGTCTTTCCAGTGCCCGAAACATTTCCTATGCTTAGGGAGTCAAATGCCTTTTCATAATCCACAAATGCCAGGCATAATGGTGTTTTATATTCATTTATTTTCTCCATTAGCTGTGATATTACATGAAGGTGATCCATAGTTGAAAATCCTGTTCTAAAGCCAGCTTGTTCTTTCGGTTGATTCTCATCGAGTATTCTTTATAATCTGTTAGTAATGACTCTTGTGAACAACTTGTAGATGTGGAATAACAAGCTAATTGGTCTATAATTTCCAATTTCTGATTTATCTCCTTTCTTATGCAGCAAAACTATGATTGCATTATTCCACTGCTTAGGCATCACACCTTTTCTAATGCACTTTGTGAAGAGCCTTGCCAGTTTTTGTGTTATGTCTCTTCCTCCCAATTTTAACAACTCTACAGTAACTTCATCTTCCCCGGGGCTTTCCGATTCTTCATTTTCTTCAATGCATGTTCTACCTCATCAGGAAGAATATCGGGTATATCGTATGTGTTGCTACTTTGCAATCCATCTTCCCCACTGCTGGTATCATTCCCTCGCTCCTTGTATAATTCTCTATAGTAGTCTTCTGCTATTTGAATTATGCCTTCTCTGCTGTTTATAAGTACACCATCGCTATTCTTTAGTTTCAGTATCATTTGTCTTTCTGTATTACTGCTCATGGCTGCTGATTTAAATCCTTTGTTTTCCCTTAATGCTTGTTCTACTTTTCTTGTGTTAAATCTTCTTATGTCCTCTCTGACAATTAATACATAATTCAGTAATTATGTATTAATTAATAGATTTAGTAATTAATATGCATTTACTAATTTTTTTTTTTTTTTTTTTTTATGAAAACCCTAAACACGAGAGGTATTAGAACCTATAGTACTTGGTACCGTGCTTGGGTTGGAGGTTGAGAAGATGAAAGAAGATATTTGTTGACATTGGACTTGAACTTCTGTAGACTGTAATTTTCAGAAAATACATATGAAGGAAGGCTGTTCCAGAAAAGAGCAGCTGAATGAATAAACGAAGAAGATGAAAAGTTGGTACTGTGAGTTTGAAGTTGGACACTAAATGGATGTTGGCTGGTGGCATTACATGTTCGGACTGTTTTGAAAGAGAGAGCGAGAATTATAGAAGCCAATTCAGAAGAACAGTGCCTATTGAAGTATCTGTAGAAGAAGCATGCAGCAGAAACAGTTTGTCTATGAGACAGCGAGTGGAGAGACTCTGTTAGAGATGAATCATTAATTAACCTAACTGCCCTCTTCTGAATGGAATCTAGAAGCCTGAGAGAGGTTTTGGGGGCACCACCCCAGATGTGGGAACAATATTCCACGCTACAGCTGATTTGCGATTTGTACAGAGTGAACAGCTGTTTGGAAGAAAAGTAATGCAGAGAGCGAAAGAGAAAACCAAGTTTTTTAGAGGCAGAGGAAGCAATATGTGCAATGTGCTTGTGCCAAGCGAGATTAGAAGTCAGGGTAATCCCCAAAAGAGATATATCCAATTCCCTAGAAATCGGAGTGTAACCAAAGATAAGTATAGGAGCAGAAGAATCCTTTTTGCAAGATATAAGACTAGACTGAGTTTTAGAAGGATTGAAATCAACTAAGTTATCTTTGCCCCACTACAGAACTACCTGGAGATCAGCATTTAAGGAATTGGTAGCAGCAGATATTCGAGAAATTGAAGCTGACTGAACAGGGCAAAGTTTCTAAAAATGGAAAGTGGAATGCAATGTGCTATCATCAGCAAAACTATAGTAAGGATTTCCAGTCAATGGAAGGTAATTAATAAATAAGAGGAAAAGAGTGGGGAAAAGAACTGAACCTTGGGGGGGAAACAGCATTAGTGGAGAAGTTAGAAGACAGAGCCACCTACCATCACCCTCAGTGAGCGATCAGAGACAAAACTGGATAACCAATAACAAAACACAGTTGGTAAACCATAAGATGGAAGCTTATTTAGAAGACCTTTATGCCAAACACGATCGAAAGCCTTTGAGATGTCAAGAGCAACTGCTTGTGTGTCACCGAACCTTTCAACTGAATTTGTCCATAAATCGGTAACATAAGCCAGAAAATCACTGATGGATCGACACTGACAGAATCCGTAGTGGCAATCGTTGATCAGACGGAAGGTTTCTAGGTAGTTTAAGAGTTGGCAGTTAATTGATTTCTCCATTACTTAAGAAAGAGTAGAAGTAATTGCAATGGGAGGGATTTGTCACCCTTTTTAGGAACAGGCTGGATATGAGCAAATTTCCAAGCAGAAGGAAAAACACCTTTGGAATAAGAAAGTGAAAAAAGGCGGCAAAGAAGAGGAGTAAGTTCAGGAGCACATATTTTGAGAACATGTGGAGAAATACCATCAGCACCTGGAGCTTTCTTAGCATCAAGATTGGTCAAATCCTTTTGACAGATGACTACAGGAGGCATTGAGTGGATTGTGTTGGGAATAGTAGGAGGTGTTTTACCAACATCATTAATACGAGTTGGAAGGAAAATGGGATGCTAGCGGGTCAGCTTTATCCTTGGCTGAAGTGACAACAGAACCATCTTGTTTTGACAGAGGTGGGAGGAGAGATGGACAAAAGTTGCGGCCAATAGCTTTGGCAAGAGACTAGAATGATCAGCTACCACTGGGGCAAGAAGCAAGTTTTCTACCCTTATCCTGTTCAAAATCTAGTTTGGGGTGATTAATAACTGCTTTTCAATTGTTGCGAGCTTTAGTGTAGGCAGAAAATAAAACTGAAGAATTGGAAACAAGTCAACTACGACATGCAACATTCTTCTCTTGAACAGCCTTCGCACATTTATTGGAAAATCAAGGTTTAGATAAAGGACGAGATTTTAAATTGGAGTGTGGAATAAAGAATTCCATTCCCACAAGAATAATGACACGATCTGAACAAACGGTGACATCAGAAGTTTTGAAACGGTAATCGACCAAGGAAAAAGAAATCGCGCAGGTAATCCCATTTTGCATTCTTGTAATGCCAAACAATACGAGGTTGGGAATAGCCATGATATAATGGCTCCATTGGAGAAGAGACAATCACCAAGTTGTGATCTGTGGTGCCTAAAGGACCACTCACTTCGGCCGTGTACTTAGAAGGGTTATTTGTGAGAAAAAGATCAAGCATGTTGGCTGTATGGTTAGGATTGTCAGGTATTCTTGTAGGTAAATGAACAAACTGTGCAAGGTCATTAGTAATTGCAAAAGTCTCAGCATCTCGACCAGCTGGGTCGGTGTGGCTAGAACACGGAAGACAACTGGAGTTGTCAACATTAAAATCGCCAAGGAAAATTACCTCACTGTTAGGAAAGTTGGACTGGAGAAAGTCAAGTTGCAAAGAGAGGAAGTCAAAGAGCTCCAAGTGATTAGTGGAGTTGGGTGAATGGTAGGGACAACAGATGAATTTGACACAATGAGGTAGAGAGATTTTAAGCTAGTGAATATCCAAAAGAGAAGATTCCAAATTACCAAGTCTCTGACAGCGAATATCGGAACGGACATATGAAGAAGTACCACCTTTGAGGCGAAAGGAATTATACAGAGAATAATTTGGGCAACTGAGATGAGCAATAGTTGAATCCACTGATAACTGAGATTCTGTCAGAAAAAGTACTTGTGGTCTGGCAGCCTGCAAGTGGAAATGGACATCGTTGAGATTAGGACTGAGACCATGTATATTTGTGAAATGAACTGGGATGTGTTTGGGAGGTTTAGATCTTTTAGCAGATAAGCTTACTCTTTTAATTTCACAATTCATGGTGTATTCAATAGTAAGAAAAAGTGGTGGGGGACTTGTTGTATGAAGTAATGAAATTTTTGTATATGGCGTACACATGGTAAGAATATACCCAGATCCTTTACATAATGTGGCCTCGACAATGCACCCGCATACACACTACTCGGACTCCCTCCAGTCAATGTCTGGCAGAGTAGAGGAAGGAAGATTATACACTAGCTGATCCGGAAGCCTCCTGAAGCGTTACCAATAAGTTTGGTTCGGTGTACTAACTAGCGGGCGGCCTGCAAACACCGTTTTGGAGCTGTACCCTCGAAATGTAAGGAAGATTGGATCTCGCCATGATGTTCATCATAACCTCAAAAGTCATCAGTCATACTGAATGATGGAAGAGATGGGGGAAGGGTTGACCGGAACTTAGCTCTGGAGACTAAACATGGGTTCCACCACTTCAAGCCTCCAATAAGCAAAGTGGTGGTATTTCACCGATTGATGAGAGTCATCTACCACCTAGTATTGCCTTGTAACACAGCGGGGGCGACATTCCTCAATGTGGTGTGGGCACCACACCTCAACCCCTGCTTATGTTGGTTCATACCTGGGTGGTCACCCATAGTGTGCTTGTGCATGGAGGTTATTCTCAGGATTACTATTATTATCATTATTATTTAGTTTTTTTTTTTTAGGAGCATTAGCAACTAAGGCCATATTGCTCCGGGGATATGCGTTGGTCATTTCCTGACCTTTCCGCATCCTCCGTATTTGGTGGGCACAGGCTTGAACCCCGGTCTAATCAAGAAGCGTGTGCTACGCATTGCTGCTTCTGCCCACCTGGCTACGGAGGTGCCTCAGGATTACTAACAGTCCCACCATCGTGAAGGTGCAAGCAAAGCACAGACCGTCCGGACTTCACCGAAATTGGGTCTACTTGACTTGAATGTCACTCAAATATCAGTTCCATGTCTGTGACATCCTCAAAGACCCAATTATCCAATTTACTCTAACAATTGCCTACAGCAATTGTCAGAGTAAATATAAACTCCAAACCTTGACTGTCAATCTTTGCAGCTTTTTTCTCTATGTACTTCAATAAACAATTTCCAATTTCATCGACACCACTGTGGCCCCTTCCCTTCCTGCCAAAAGCAGCATTCAACATTTTCAGTTCCCAATTCACAAATTGTGAAATTGTATAAATTTATTTACAATTTGTAATAAAAAATAGAGACCTCTTTCCTAGGGCAAGGCATAATGGCTGGAGACCAAAACAGAATACCTTGAAATTTTCAGCAATACATTTTTTATCATCTTTATTGCTATGATTTAACAGCTTTTCCTCTTGATGTTTTTCGTATTTTTTTCTTTAACTCATCATCATCATCATCCAGGACATTTCTGTAAAATTCACACAGATTTCATAAATTTTTTTAGAGAAAAGAATGAAAGATTAAAAAAATTCCTCATTGAAAATATGTGAATACATCATGAGACTGGCAGGAGGTTTTCCCTTTTCAGTTTGTAATTTTTGGTAATCTCTGTGAAGTCTGCTAAACCTTTATGACCATCAATGTATACTCTAGAAGTATTTGCACAGAGATAATGGCTTTCCATGTGAGGTATAGATAAAATTTATCTATACCTCATGTTGTTAAACTGAATGTTGTTAAATGTTTAACAACATTTAAAATGTTGTTAAACTCTGAATCTTTTACTTGTGGATAAACTCTCACATGATTTTGTTTATCTCTTTGATGTTCTTGAAACCCCATTTCTTTTCTAAAACTATTTCAATTGGTCTGTCATTTATTACCAGGGTATTAAAAAATAGTTTGCATACATGCAATTTTTGTTTCGTTTTATGAAAGTAAAACACATTGTTCAACTTTCTTTGAGACTCAGTGCATGTATATCTGTATTTTGGATTTATAGATTCTAGACATCCAGTAATGAATGTACATTGTTTTTTCAAATTACCTAAATTCCAGTATTTATTGAAAATTTCTTTTCTGTGATCTGTGAATTTGCTCTAACAGCTCAGTTTGCATTTGCTGGTGCAAGGCTGTAGCATTTCTCTTTCTTTAAATACTTTTCCCAATTTGAACACAGAAATATATTCTCCTAAATGTCTGAGATTTTTTGCAGTTTCTTTTTTCCTTTCTGTTATTTTAATTTTTCTCTTTTTTTTGACCACCCTTTTTAGGCGAGTCTCAATTGGTCATAATGGAATATTATTCTCAGAAATGGATGGTTCCTCAAAATCTTCAAAATCTACTGTATCCTCTTGAATTTCTTCATTAACAATATACTTATATGTTCACTCACTTTTTTCATCTTCCATGCAATTTCCCATTCCATGCTTGAATTTCCACCAAAGATATACCGTTTTTTTGCATTGATCCCAACATACCTGGTTCTCCACTAATCCATATTTTTTGACTGTCACTGAGCCAAACTCAATATATTTTTCACAAGGAGCATCATCATGCTAGGTTTCATCTTTCATATTCAGCAACAAAGCACCTTAAACTGAAACAAAAGAAAACAAACCTCACAGGAATAGTGTCACACACACACACACACACACACACACACACACACACACACACACAAAAAGCAAACTAAAGATCAGTAAAATAACAAGTGACAAATCACAAAATAAGCAAATAAAATTTACCTGCAAAACACTAGAAAACTGGCACAACACAAAATGTCTTCTTTCTACAAGAAATGAAAGGTGAAATACTACAGCTTAAATCAATAAAATTGCACAACACGAAATGTGATACTTTTCTTCAACTTTTGCACTACCTTCCTCATTGTCTGCCTGAATGCAACTGTAACTTCCAGTGGCTAATATTGGAATGACACTTTTCCTGATTAAAATAATATCGCATTTATTATGCAAGGTGCACTTAATCTAAAAATGTGTACTTTTTGAGTTGTGAAACTTTTCCTGTGGGGGGGGGGGGCGACATATTCAGCATATGCTGTATTCTATGCTAAAGATGTGAGCACAGTCATCGTTAGTCTAATGATGGTTTTGTGGTAAAAAAAAAAAACAAAAAACAAAACACAAACCTGACTGACATCTAGAAGAAAACAAACCTGAAATGGAACAATAAACAGCTTACTCATGAAAATCAAAAATAATTTGATAACTGAGGTGTGCAGAGGAACTTATATTAACTGTAATTTTAATAACTAAGAAATTCTGATACATGAATATGGAAACTCTATAGAGTAGCACGGACCCAAAGAACTTAGCTAATGTTTCCCATATGAATTTTTTTTTTTTTTTTTTTTTTATGAGAACCCCAAACACGAGAGGTATTATAACCTATAGTACTTAGTACCGTGCTTGGGTTGGAGGTTGAGAAGACGAAAGAAGATATTTGTTGATATTGGACTTGAACTTCTGTAGATTGTAATTTTCAGGAAATACGTATGAAGGAAGGTTGTTCCCGAAAACGGCAGTTGAATGAATAAATGAGGAAGATGAAAAGTTGGTTCTGTGGGTTTGAAGTTGGACAGTAAATGGATGTTGGCTGGTGGCGGCACGTGTTCGGACTGTTTTGAAAGAGAGAGCGGGAATTATAGAAGCCAATTCAGAAGAACAGTGCCCATGGAAGTATCTGTAGAAGAGGCATGCAGCAGAAACAGTGCGTCTATGAGAAAGCGAGTGGAGAGACTCTGTTAGAGATGAATCATTGATTCACCTAACTGCCCTCTTCTGAATGGAATCAAGAAGCCTGAGAGAGGTTTTGGGGGCACCACCCCAGATGTGGGAACAATATTCCATGGCAGGGCGGATTTGCGATTTATACAGACTGAGCAGCTGTTTGGGAGAAAAGTAACGCCGAGAGCGAAAGAGAAAACCAAGTTTTTTAGATGCAGAGGAAGCAATATTTGTAATGTGCTTGTGCCAAGAGAGATTAGAAGCCAGGGTAATCCCCAAAAGAGATATATCATTTTGCCTAGAAATCGGAGTGTCACTAAAGATAAGCATAGGAGCAGAAGAATCCTTTTTGCGAGATATAAGACAAGATTGAGTTTTAGAAGGGTTGAAATCAACTAAGTTGTCTTTGCCCCACTGGAGAATTACCTGAAGATCGACATTTAAGGAATTGGCAGCAGATTTTCGAGAACTTGAAGCTGATTGAGCTGGACAAGGTTTCTCAAAATGGAAAGTTGAATGCAATGTGCTATCATCGGCAAAACTATGGATATGATTTCCAGTCAATGGAAGAAGGTCATTGATATACAAGAGGAAAAGAGTGGGGAAAAGAACTGAACCTTGGGGGACACCGGCATTAGTGGAGAAGTTAGAAGACAGAGAGCCATCTACCATCGCCCTCAGTGAGCGATCAGAGAGAAAACTGGATAACCAATTACTAAAAACGGTTGGCAAACCATAAGATGGAAGCTTGTTTAGAAGACCTTTATGCCAAACACGATCAAAAGCCTTTGAGATGTCAAGAGCAACTACTTGTGTTTCACCGAACCTTTCCATTGAATTAGTCCATAAATGGGTAACATAAGCCAGAATATCACCAGTGGATCGACACTGACGGAATCCATACTGGCGATCGTTGATCAGACGGAAGGTTTCTAGGTAGTTTAAGAGTTGGCGGTTAATTGATTTCTCCATTACTTTAGAAAGAGTAGAAGTAATTGCAATGGGACGATAATTGGATGGGAGGGATTTGTCACCCTTTTTAGGAACTGGCTGGATATGAGCAAATTTCCAAGCAGAAGGAAAAACACCTTTGGAATAAAAAAGTGAAAAAAGGCGGCAAAGAATAGGAGTAAGTTCAGGAGCACAGGTTTTGAGAACAAGTGGAGAAATACCATCAGGACCTGGAGCTTTCTTAGCATCAAGATTCTTCAAAATACTTCTGATATCCTTTTGATGGAAGACCACAGGAGGCATTGGAGCGTGTTAGGAATGGTGGGAGGTGTTTTACCAAGATCACTAATACATGAGCTCGAAGAAAAATGGGATGCTAGCAGGTCAGCTTTATCCTTGGCTGAAGTGACAACAGAACCATCTGGTTTGGACAGAGGTGGGAGCAGAGATGGGCAAAAGTTGCGGCCAATAGCTTTGGCAAGAGACCAGAATGCTCGGCTACCATTAGAGCAAGAGTCAAGTTTTCTACTGATAACTGTAATATGCCGTGAGACTGTCTCTGGACACAGGAATGGTTTTTAAATCGTTGTCTCATGCATAATTGAAATAATTAAGTTTTCTACTCTTAGCCTGTTCAAACTCTAGTTCTTTGGTGTAGGCAGAAAATGAAACTGAAGAATTAGAAACAAGCCAATTACGATATGCAACGTTCTTCTCTTGGACAGCCTTAGCACATTTATTGGAAAACCAAGGTTTAGATAAAGGGCGAGATTTTAAAGTGGAGTGTGGGATAAAGGATTCCATTCCTGCAAGAATAATTTCACTGACACGATCTGAGCAAACGTTGACATCAGAAGTTTTGAAACAGTAATCAGACCAAGGAAAAGAAGAAAAGAAGTCTCGCAGGTCATCCCATTTTTCATTCTTGTAATGCCAAACAATACGAGGTTGGGAATAGGCATGAGATAAAGGTTCCATTGGAGAAGAGACAATCACCAAGTTGTGATCTGAAGTGCCTAAAGGACCTCTCACTTCAACCTTGTTTGTTTGTTTGTTTGTTGTTTGGTTTTTAGGAGCATTAGCAACTAAGGCCATATTGCTCCGGGATATGCGGTGGTCATTCCCTGACCTTTCCGCATCCTTCATATTTGGTGGCGACGGGCTCGAACCCCGGTCTAATCAAGAAGCGTGTGCTATGCACTGCTGCTCCTTCCCACCTGGCTACGGAGGCGCCCTTCAACCTTGTACTTAGAAAGGTTGTTTGTGAGAAAAAGATCAAGCGTATTGGCTGTATGATTAGGATTGTCCGGTATTCTTGTAGGTAAATGAACAATCTGTGCTAGGTCATTAGTAATTGCAAAAGCCTCAGCATCTCGACCTGCTGGGTCGGTGTGACTAGAAAACGGAAGCCAGCTGGAGTTGTGAACGTTAAAATCACCAAGGAAAATTACCTCACTGTTAGGAAAGTTGGACTGGAGAAAGTCAAGTTGCAAAGAGAGGAAGTCAAAGAGCTCCAAGTGATTAGTGGAGTTGGGAGAACGGTAGAGACAACAGATGAATTTTACACAATGAGGTAGAGAGATTTTAAGCCAAATAAGATCAAAGAGAGGAGATTCCAAATTTCCAAGTCTCTGACAGGGGATATCAGAACGGACATATGCACAAGTACCACCTTTGAGGCGAAAGGAATCATACAGCAAATAATTTGGACATCTGAGATGAGCAGTAGTTGAATCAACTGATAACTGAGATTCAGTCAGAAAAAGTACATGGGGTTTGGAAGACTGCAAGTGGAAATGGACATCGTTGAGATTAGAATTGAGACCACGTATATTTGTGAAATGAATTAGGAAGTCCTTGGGAGGTTTAGATCTTTTCGCAGATAAGCTTGCTCTATTATTTTGACAATTCATGGTGTATTCAATAGTAAGAAAAAGTGGGTGGGACATGCTGTATGAAGTAATGAAATTTTTGGATATGGCGTACATGTAGTAAGAATATACCCAGATCCTTGACATAACGTAGCCTCGACAATGCTCCCCGCATACACACTACTCGGACTCCCCCCCAGTCACTCCGGATTGGTTTGGTTTAGATTTTATTGGCGCATTAGCAGCTTTGGCTATGATGCGCCAACCCCAGTCACTATCTGGCAGAGTAGAGGTAGCAAGATTATACACTAGCTGATCCGGAAGCTTCCTAGAGAGTTACCAATAGGTTCAGTCCGGTGTACTAACTAGCGGCCGGCCTGCGAACACCGTTGTAGAGCTGTACCCTCGAAATGTAAGGAATATTGGATCTCGCCACGACATTCATCATAACCTCAAAAATCATCAATCATACTGCATGATGGAAGAGATAGGGAAGGGTTGGCCGGAACTTAGCTCTAGAGACTAAAAATGGGTTCCACCACTTCAAGCCTCCAATAAGCAAAGTGGTGGAATGCACATACAGTCCAATGAAAGCAGTGGCTATATACTTGTGCATGAGAGGTGTAACCAAAATGGCATTTCTGTTCAATGTTACAATAAATGCATTAAATTTCTTAGTTCATTTTGAAGTCTAAATTCTGGTTAATTTATATTAGAATATCCAAGTAGTTAAATTATTTTTGGTTTTCATGTAAAGGAGTTTTTATTCCAGTTCTATCAACCTGCATGCCTGATGCATTAAGTTATATTAAAAAAAAAAAAAACAAAAAAACAGTAAGATATGGATTATTTACAGAAACGTTCAAGAGAACCAGAGAAGTTAGCAGGTATGACCATATCTTTTCAATGTAAACTCAAGTTTGCAGGCAAGAATAGTAAAAAGGACAAGGCATTCCAACTATTTTATGTCTTTCTCCTAAGCCTTTTACTTCAATTCTAGAGACTTTTACCAAGTCTCTAGACATTGAGGATTTGCTCCTATAAAAGTATAGCAATCTCTTGATATTTCTATACTTTTATAGCAGGGGTCCCCCAACACAATTTGTGAGCTTACAATTTGATGCACAGAATTATTCTGAGTAGCTTGTCTCAAGCATTTCTTGATTGCTCTAAAGCAGGGGTTCTTAACCATCTTAGTTCCATGGACCCCTTTGCGAGTCAGGTGAATGCCACGGACCCCTTCTCAAAATAATGTTTTTAAATGCAAAAAATAAAATTACAAAAAAAACAGTTTAATGAAATAGTTACCAAAATTAAAAAAAAACATTATACAGTAATATATGTGTTTCTTTCTTAACACATTGAATAATAATACAATACATTTAAAATATAGGAAAGTTGAAGTTAAATTTTATTTTTTAAGGAGTATCAGTGTGAAGACTGTTGTTGTTTATCTTGAATAAGAACATTAAACTGTGGTGTGGTATTTGACAAGGCAACACGCATGTCATGTTGGACATCTAATTGATTCCGATTTTTTTGTTTTCATTGTTACAAGTGCTGAAAATCCTGATTCGCACAGATATATTGTTGCAAATGGTATCAAAGCTTCCATAGCTCGCCTTTAGAAGACGAGGATAGGCTTCTCTCAGGGAACACCAGAATTCTCCAAGGCTTTTTGAGGTAAACTCCAATCGTAGTAAGTTTTTTGACCTAAGTTCAATGAGTTCATCTTTGGTTAAGTCAACGTCTTCGATACAGTTTATATCAGAAAGAAAAGGATTTCGGATCCGTGGTTCAATTTTCATGCCATCAAGATAGAAATAACTTTTAAAAGAGTTCTGTAATGTTTCCAAGTGTTCGCAGATATCTCTTTTTGCATTTCAACTACATCTTGGTAAAGCACTTCCTACAACAGTGGAAAGTTTGCAAGAATGTCGGTCTCTACTCTCTTCTTCCATATTGGTAACTTAGCCAAGAAAGCTTGTAATATTTCAGTTGCATCCATAATGGTGACTTCATGACCTTGAATGGAAAGATTTATCTCATTCATATGGTGAAAAATATCTGCCAGGTAAGCCAACCCATGTATAAAATCCTTCCTTTCAAAATGTTCCAAGAGTGGGTTTTCTCTTTCTTCCAGAAAAAGTGAAACTTCTGCCCTTAGTTCGAACAAGCGCTTCAAGACTTGTCCTCTTGAAAGCCAGCACACTTCTGTGTGGTAGAGAAGCACTTCATATTCTGCTCCCATTTCTGACAAAATCTTTTAAAAGTACGATGATTCAGAGAACTTCTTTTGATAAAGTTGATAACTTTTATCGCTGTTGACAATACTTCTTTCAGGGTTGTTGGAAGAGTCTTTGTTGCCAGTGCATGCTGTGTAAAAAGCAATGAGTGACAACGAGTTGAGGAGCTTCTTTTCTCACTAAAGTAGCAAAACCAGAAGTATTACCAAGCATCGCAGGAGCTCCATCGATGCAAAGAGAATGAAGTTTTCTTTCCCATTCAAAGTTTCGTTTGTAAAAAAACCTTTTTACCATTTCGAAAACGTCGATGGCCTTTGTAGTTTCCAAAAGAGACTCACAAAATAAGATCTTTGATGGCGTCAGCATGTACATAGCGAACAAAAACAAGGAGCTGGCCACATTGAGAAATGTCTGTAGTTTCATCCAATTGCATACTGAAGGGAAATGGCGAGGCTGCCATTTCCTCGATGACCTGCTTCAAAATATTAAAAGACATATCAATTATTCTAGAATGTATTACATCATTTTACAAGGAAACAGCTTCCTGTTTTTTTCTCTGTTCCAGTCCACAGACCAGTTTGACCATTTCCAGTGCACATGGCTTTACTAAAGTCTCTCCAATAGTGTGAGGCTTCTTTTGCTTGGCAATCCAGTAAGCAACTTTATAGGATGCTTCAAGAAAAGGTTTTCGTGAAATGGCAAATCCAAGTTTTGGAAGTGTCCCTGCTTTTTCGAATTGAGATTTTTTCACACGAAAAAAACCAGCATCTTTAGATGCATTTTCAGCATGGACAGACTTGAGATGGTCTTTCAGTTTTGCTGGCTTCATACTTCCGCTTGCAAGAATTTTTCCGCACAAAAAACACTGCGGTATTTGAGTCCCGTCAAGTTCATTAATACAAGTGAAACCTAATAATACATAGTTTTCATCATACTTCCTTTTCTTCGTCATTTCATGCATGCAAACTTAAATTTGGTCTGTAACAAATGTTAAATAATTAATGTAAACATAATTAATGCAATATTAGAACTAAGAAAGACATATACGAACGCTGTATGCATTGACAGACACACGGTGGGCGTGCATACATGCTTGTAGCACTGTAGGGGCCTCCACTGTTGGACAGGTATACATGCACATAGCAGCGAAAAGGTTAAATTACACACTTCAACTGTTATCTAAACTGTAGGATGTGTTTGAACATACCTGGTTTACACTCGTAGCCAGCGTGTCTATTCGTGTTAAAAGTGGCCTACTAGGCCCTGATTTGCCGGATAGTTTGCCAACTACATCGCACGATAGTCTGTCCACAGCAGGACTGCGATCTAGTGGCAGGTCTAATAACTGCCGTAATTTCAAAGTAACAATGAGCGTAAGTGATTTTTCGAGATATGCAATAACTATAATATGATATGAAAATATCTGTTATTTCTATTGGTGACTACAGATACAGCTAATACAACTGTAATTTATTATATACATTCATAAGTGAAGGAAATTAATGAGTTGATTTTTTTCCCATCCAAGCTCACGGACCCCCTGAAATCCTTCCATGGACCCCCAAGGGGTCCGTGGACCCCTGGTTAAGAAATCCTGCTCTAAAGTTATATTTCTGGCAGGGGAAAATATTTGTTGCAGCTTTCAGTAGAATGCAATAAAGGTTAAAATTCAGGAAAGTCCGCAATTTTGTTTAATACAATATAAGCAATATTCAGCACTGTTGAGCAATACCGGTAGCAATACTCAGAGATGAGAGAGAGCTTTGTAAAAATTCTTGAGTGTAATAGTTAATTGAATTAAAGTTTAAATAAGAGGCAATAAGATAGGTGATAATGAAATTTAAATAGCAATTTTTATTTTCATAATCAATCTATGGTAGCAAAATAGACATTTTGAATTTTAAACAAATACAGTAAACCAGGGGTGGCCAACTTCATTTGTGATGTGATCTACTTTTTTTCATCAAAATGTGCCACAATCTATCATCTCAAGAATTTCATTGAACATAGCTAAAAAAGTTAAATCAACACATGTTGAAAAATGTTGTTTATAAATTTTAAAACAATTCAGAATTCTTATTATAAATTCATACATATTTGAATTTTTAATTTATGTGAAGTTTGTGTCTTCATGTCATCAGCCAAGCTTTCAAAATCGGGGATATACTGTGATAAGGCCAACCGTAAAGAATCTTTTGTATGCAAGTCCATAAGAGTTGAGTGAGTCTTTGTTTGTTTCAAATACAAAAAGGCCGATTCACATAGATATGTGGAACCAAAACAGGAATTTAAAAGTTCACTGCATTTTTTTCTTTTCAATATTTGGTTACTTTTCTCGGGAAAAGTATTTCCAAAAGTCTTTTTCTGATGAGCTGACTTTTAGGAATATATCGTTTCGCAATGTAATAATTTCATTTTCAAGTAATATTTTCTCTGTGTGAAAAATCTCAGCGATTTTCTGCAATTTGTTTCGTAATTAAGTCGACAATAAATGGATAAGAAATATATTGAACAATGTCTACAATTGTTTTAAAATCACCAAATCTGGTTTTAAAATCATCCACAACTTTCTCAATTTCAGAAACATATTTCTCACTATTACATTCAAAAAACAGGATATTTTTGCAAATGATCTTGCATATTTGCAAAATTATCGAATTCTTTTTCTTTGAGATCCTTAGCCATTGCCAAAAATTGATATTTATATGCATAAATGCTACTAATCGTGTCATCCACATTTTTATTTTTTTCCTCATAATTCGAAATTCAGATTACTTAATATACTGGTAAAATCTGGCAAAAAAAAAAAACCCAGATTACACAACCACTCCATAATCTTGCAGCTGCTGATAATAATCTCCCCTTTGTTAAACAAATTTTTTAATTTCATTCAACTAATTTCAAAATCTCAGTAGAAACTTACTCCAACTCAGCCACCTTACTGCAATTTGTTTTGTATCTAAGTCGACATTAAATGGATAAGATCACACCTGTGTGTAATATCAGATCTGGTTCATTTTCATTGAGTTGCATTTTGAAAAGTCTTCTTTGAAGAGATTGTGCTCTGATGGAATTCGCAATTTTGAAAGTGATGTCCATAACACTTTTAGAATTTAATCTTTTGCTGGCTAACACTTGTTGGTGGATGATACAGTGTTAACTCAAAATATCTGGGAATTCATCATCCTTTCGGCAAAATGCAATGAATCCATTAAGATGACCCGTCATTGTTTTAGCTCCATCTGTTATTGACACGAACTTAAATAGCGGTAATTTAATTTTTTGAATGCGATAAAAACATCAAGACCTCTAGTTCTTTCTTTTAATGAAATCCATATTTATAAAATCGAGCAATTGAGCTGTATCACTGATGTCTGTAGATTCATCCAGTTGTAAAGAAAGGGACACACCATTAGCAATATGAGAATGCAATTGTTCGCCCACGCGTCATGTCACAGTATTTCGATATAATTTCAGATCTTGAAGATCACTTTTAATTTCATTTTTGTTCTTAATTTTCAAAAAGAGAATCTGTTATTTCTAAAAATGTCTTTGATGACGCATTGTCATCAGAAAATGGTTTGTATTTTTTGCAAGAAGATGATTCACTTTAAATAATGGTACAGTTACTGCTTTAGATTGTAAATTAGGTGTAATGAAGAAATTTTGTTGTGCAAATAATTTGGATTTAAATTGTTTTAATTTATGTCTTCTAAGGACACTATTAGGCAGAAAATCCAATTGCCATTTACCATGGAGTGCATTGAATGCCTTTCTAAATTTCCTTTTTTTGGGTATAGCTACGGAAGCATTGCAAATCAAACAACATTTTTCTTTTATCATTACAAAAAAATATTCTAGTTCCCACTCTTGATGAAAATGATACGTTTTACTCTTTTTCGTAGTATTCATTTTAAATCAAATTAATGTATAAGTATTGTTGAGTTATTAATATTAAGTAAGCTAAATAAGAATTCCACACATACACTATGCTCTCCACAACGAACTGCTTGAATTTTCACTAGACAAGCCTAGCGGGTGTGCGGCGACAAGACTAGTCATGTGGTTCAACGGATTGGTAATAATCGTATGCAGTGGGGCCTTTAATAATAATAAAACATTTAGATTTTGACTAATCTATTTATTATTATTAGCCATATGGTGCAAGGAAGTCTGAGGCTTCTGCTGCACCGGGCAAAAAAGAAAAAAAAAAAACTTTCTGAATTACCCTGAGAGAGAAAACAAGAGTCAGAAGTAGAAGGGAATCACCAAGAAAGTGAAGAATGATGATATCCAGCTCAGGATCCCCAGAGGCTCACTAGATGTGAGCCCCTGGGGATCTTTTTTTTTATATATATATTTAAAATTCGTCGTGAACAACCGAAATTAAAGCCACGATCGACTGGTAGATCGCAATCAACTTGTTGGCCACTCCTGCAGCAAACAAAAGGGTGAGGACCCCTGCTCTACAGCCTAAACTAGGATTAGTATTTTTACATTCAAAATAATCATGACATTAGTTAGTGCATTTAAATCATTACAACATAGTTGAATTTTTTAGACAAACTGAAGTTTATATTGGCACTATGATTGAAACATATCTCAACATTGTGAAATCCTTCACAAAGAATTGCCCTCTTTATACTAAAAATAAATAATGCTTCCCCCATTAGAGAAGACTACTGTTACTCATTTTCAGCTGAGTGCCACCATGCAGCACTGTTTCGAAGCTACTTGGCTTCTCATCAGTGAGCGGGGAGGTGCCCAGAGGTATAAGGATTGACAACCCAGTTGTGGCTTATTAACACAACATGAAAGACACTGTAAGGTAGGCTTCTTAGACTAATAGCATTTTAGGGCAGAAAGCCTCAAACTATGACATTAGTTAGTGAATTTGCATCATTACTACATAGTTCAAATTTGGTGGTGGTAACTGAAAATAAGTAGTTTCTCTAATGGAGAACCATTACTTATTTGAAGTATAAGTAGGGCAACTCACTTTCAGATGTTACAATAATGATGCCAATGTAAAAACTTTTTGTCTAAAAAATTCAAATATGTGGTAATGATGCAAATGTGATAACTAATGTCATCATTTAAATTTTACAAGGCTTTCTGTTCTAAAATATTATTAATCTAAGAAACACATCTTTTAGCATCTGTCATATTAAGTCATATTGTGCGAGTAAGTCACAGTTGGGTTTTCAATCCTTATACCTCTGGGTATGCTCAAGTAGCATCAAAACAGTGGTCTGTCTGTCTGGTAGTACTCAACTGAAAATAAGTATCAGTGGTCTTCTCTAATGTGGAAGCGTTACTTATTTGAAGTATAAAGAGGGCAACTCATGAGGAATTCCACAACATGAGATGTTACAATGATGATGTCAATGTATAAATTTCAGTTTGTCTAAAAAAATTCAACTAGTAATGATGCAAATTCATTAACTAATATCAGTTTGAGGCTTTCTGCCATTATTGGTCTAAGAAGCGTACCCGTCAGTGTCTCTCATGTTGTGTTAATAAGCCACAACTGGGTTGTCAAATCTTATACCTCTGTGTACCTATCTGCTCACTGATGAGAAGTCAAGTAGCTTTGAAACAGTGCTGCATGGTGGTACTCAATTGAAAATAAGTAACAGTAATCTTCTCTAATGGAGGAAGAATTACTTATTTGAAGTATAAGGAGGGAAACTCTTTGTGAAGGATTTCACAATATGAGATGTTACCATAACGATGGGAATGTACAAATTTCGGTTGGTCTAAAAAATTCAACTATGTAGTATTGGTGCAAATTTACTAACTCGTGTCATAATTTGAATTTTACATAATTTGAGACTTTCTGCCCTAAAATATTATTATTCAAATTAATTTTAAAAGCTAACAGTTATCCAGCCATCTAACTTCCTAATATGTTATTAGGGAATTAGATCAGTCACATGTTTTATGTAAGTCTCCTTTCCATCCCCATACTCCAAGGAAATAGAAGAATGTCTCTTAAAATATATAGTTTTGTATGTGATTATAAAATATTTTCTCCCCTTTTATGAATTAGGGCAGCCTAATCATCAACAAACCTATTAAATACCTGTTTAGCACACCATTCTTTTCCAGACACTTCTAAATTAATATCATTCCATCTCTTCCCAGTTATTCTACAAACATGAATCTATTGTTCTATAATTTTAATCTTTGCTTCTTTCACAATGGTATTTATTGCCCCCCCCCCCTGCAAAATGTAGATTACCCTTGGATAACAATTCACTAAATCAATGTAAAAATGCTTCTTACTTTATCACAATTTTCAATAAGGATCTCTACCACCACATTTCCAAACTTAATGTCCATGATAGCAGCTACTGTTTCTTCTTCTGGCCTTAATAATGTAGGTCCAAAACAAACACCCAAATTAGAAACTGTCATCATGTTTTTATTGGAATGTTTGGCAACTCTGTAAAATTTTTATTGAAAAACAAGCCAATTATTTAAAGAAAAAGGTTAGTATAAAGAATATCTTACATTGTTAATGGAAGACATAAAACACTACATATTCTAAAAATCCAAACATGACAAAACCGAGAAGAACATTATTTTCCATGTGAAAGAAGTTTATTTTTTTTATAGGTGTCAAAATATACAATACCTTCCCCCTCCAAAACAATAATTTGTTAAATTTCTAGATCCAAGGCCATATTATCCAATACGGTACAGTTAGGCGCTTTGCCTAAGGTCTACAAAAAATAAAGGATCTGTGGAAAAATGGTTGGGCTTTTTTTTTTTTGTATGAAAATTAGAAGGTGAATAATGGTAAGTAACCTAAAATGTCAATAATGGTTAATCAATATCTAAATATATGGTATTTATCTTCCCTTTGGCAACATTCACTCAAGTAAACTACAGGGGACTGCTTCAATAATGTATTCTTCAATACATATTATGAACCTTCAAGAAAATACAAAACTGATATCAATTAAAATAAATAAAAACATCCCTAAAAACCAAAGCACTCCTTTCGTGTCATGGTTTGTTTCTAAAATTCACAAAGAACTTTAATTTCTTGTAAATTGTGGAAATGAACCAGCACATAAGGTGCACCTCACCTTTTGGGGTGTTTTTATTTAAATCAATTTAAGTTGGCCTTTTCTTTCCTTAAGATTAATATGAACTGAAGAATACATCATTGAAACAGTCCCACCCACAGTTTACTCCGGTAAGTGTCAAAAAAAAAAAAAAAAAAAAAAAAAAAAGGAAAGGTAAATACCATATCTTTAGATATTCTCTATATGATAAAAACTGCAACAAAGATCTCTCCTTAAATAAATTTATATATTGCAAGAATAGGCACAGCGTTTTACAAAAATATCTCGAATTTGATAACATAAGGTATAACGGAAAACTAGACAGTGTAATACACACACTGTATTAGGAATCTGTTAGCTTAGTATAGTATTGTCAATTAAATTTTTAAATCTTATTAATTTTTATTGTTAATTAAATTGTATTTAAACAGAAATCATACCCCAGACTAGAACAGCAAAGCAACGTGCACAAAGTAGCGGAAGTGCTGTGGTTCGGGTGAGAACCGAAGGGGGCGGTTCTCCAATGCATCACAGTCTAAAAAAATGTGCAAAATGTGACATGTTTGCAGATCTTTCTGGAACAGGACATGATCTAGCCATGGAGGATATCTTTGTGTGTGTGCTAGGTGCAGAGAATGTGAAGAAATTAGGCGCCAACTCAGCATTCTGATGGGTATCTATGAGAGTTTGAAGAGTCGTGTAGATGCCCTTGAAGGAATTAAAATGTGGGGGGGCATCAAGTTCTCAGCTTCCCAACTCAACGCCAGAGCTCACTCTTGTGCACCAGATGATACAGCAGCAATCTTCAGGGCAGCACGCGCTGGTCCCAGTAGGTAGTTATTGTTGGTGACTCAATTGCAGGGAAACAGGAAATATATTGTGCAAAAAGGATAGGCAGAATAAGACCAGGGAATGTCTGCCAAGGACAAAAGTTGATGACGTTGTAGAGCAGATATCATCCTTTAAGGGCACAAAAGGTGATATCATTGTACATATTGGCACTAATGACATTAAGTGTAGGAGATCTGTGGATTTACTTAACAAGTACAGGTCAGCGTTGAAAAAACAGATAGTCAGTTAGGATTAAATTTGAAAGTGTCTGCAATCCTGTCCAGACATGATATAACGGAGTATATGATGAGAGCCTTGTCAATCAATTCGACCCTGGAGAGATTGTGCAAGGCCCATGTGGTAGAATTTTTCTAGCGTGGTCGGTGCTTGTTAACAGGAGAGATTGCTTCTACAGGGATGGGATACACTTAAAAATAGATATGGTGCAAGCATATTTCCTGATGATATCGAAGCAATGTTAGGCAGCTTGAAAAACTGCTAGCTTGGGGAGATTCACAGACTAATAGTTTAGCAGCAGCTGCAGGTAGATGTGGAAGTGATTCTTCCACTGCTTCTATTACAATGAGCAGCAGCCCAGAAAGTAAGTTGCTGGGAGTCACTGTTGTTATGGGGGTTTGATGGCGCATAAGCTATTATGGCTATAATGCACCTATTCATTTATAATACAAGAAATGAGAACTGCTGGGAGTCATGAAACAAGTAAATACATTGGCGGTGTTAGAGTAACTAAGAGTATGAACAGGTGGATATACACCAATGCTAGGAGTACAGTAAATAAATTTGAAGTGCTGGTCAAGACATCAAAGGCAGATATTGTTGGGATATCAGAGATGTGGTGTCACACAGATATAAGCAGTGCAGAATTAGAATTTGAGGGGTATAATGTGTACAGAATGGACATACAGGGTAAGAAGAGAGGAGGGGGTTATGCTGTTAGTTAAGAAGCTGCATCCAGTTGACATAGATGGAGAGTGCAATGTTAATCAGTTCGGTGTGTCATAAGCACTGGGAAAGCAAAAATGAGGGTAGGAATTTCTTATAGGCGTAATGACTCTAATGAGTACAATGAACATTACCCAGAGAAATAGAATGGGCCAGTAAACCGGAGTGTCTTATAATGTAGGAATTTAACTTCCCAGATATTGACTGGAACTCGTCTGTTGGTCACTTGCACACTAGTAAAGCTTTTGGGGATTTATTGGATGACTGTTTTCTACAACAGCAGCACATTTGAGAGGAAACCAGAGGGAGAAACACTCTTGATCTGATTATCAGCAGTGATTATTCATGCATTTAGAATTTACAGATAAAGGAACTACTAGGTGGCAGTGATCACAGTGTACTGATATGGGATTTACTTAAAGATGTAACTACCATAAAGATTAAAGGGAAGGGTTTTTGCTTTAGTAAAGGTGCTCTCAGAGATTTTTAAAATTTTTTAAGATGACTACGGTGTTCTCAGAGATTTTTTAAATTCTATACAGTGGAACCAACTGATGATGTTACCAACAGCAAATTCTAAATGGGAATCAAAGAAGTAATCTTGGAAGCTACTAGGCTTTTTGTTCCAAATTAAGAAATACTATTCTAGGTTTGGGAATGGATGTCAGATGAATGAATGAGACTCGTGGCAGAGAAGAAAAATACATGGGTTGCATATAAATTATTAGGCAACACAGAAGCCGATGGTAGATATAAGCTAGTCTGTAATCAACTCAAAAAGGAGGTTAGGCAAACAAAGGCAGATTATGAGAAATATTTTGCAAAAGGTTCAAAGAAAAACAGCAAAAACATCTTTACTTAAACAGACAGTTCCTGCTTTACGAGTTCCAGGTTTTATGAGTTTTTTTTTTTTATTATTATTTTTCTTCAAGTGTCAACAAAATCGAAAATATGAACATTAATTGCAAAAAATGAATGTTAAACATTCATAAATACTGCATTTCAAACCATGCATGTAGCTATACAATACAGGGCACCCCGCTTTTCGATATTAATCCATTCCAGAGACACCATCATATCATTAAAATATCGTAATGTGAACCCATTAACACATTGTTTTTTGGTAACTCGTTCCACGACCTCTGAAGTTGAAATTTTCGCTATATAACTCACTAAAAAGTCATTTTTATAGAGTAAATTGTATTAGTTACCAATTCATCGTCAATGCACTACACTTTCATTGTTATCATATTTTCCGTTATAAGAATCAATTTTGAACGGCTTTGTGATATTTTTCAAAAGCACATTTCTGGAGGTCACAACCATAAAACAATATGCACTTTCCGATTTATTGGGCTTTTCTATTACTGCAAGTAATTATAAACGGGTAGTAAACTCCATGTTATTGCATTTGTGAAAATGCCAATAGCTGGAATTGTCTGGATTTTTACATTGTGGTGAAATGTGCTTCCCCTTTACTGAAATCTTTAAGTGTATAAAAAAACAAATAAATTTTCAGAATCTTCTCTTCGTTCCCCTTTTTTTTTTTTTTTTTTAAGTTTCATAAACTCGTTACTCCGCACAAATCGTGTTAGTTGCAATTTGTGCGTTCGGTTAAAAAATGCTCATGCATGCTATTGAAATTTATAAGAAAAGAGAGGATTACCTTGAAAACAAACGCCTCAAAGCATTTCTGAAGAAGACGACAACTTGTGCAACAAACCAAGTGCTGAGCCAATAATGAGTGATCAACGAGTTTTAGTCAATGATGATGAAGAATAAACATTCTTTAGCATTTGAAAGTCATAAATAATTTCTTTATTATTATAATTTGCTTGATTTTACAGGCTGCATTTTCATTTCTTTGGATAAATCAATCATTGTTTAAACAAACTAATTAGCTAACTAATTTCATTGTTGACAACTTAACCCCTATTTTTAACATTATGTCTAGGGGAAATAGACATAATGTTAAAATAAATTCCTGCTTTACGAGTGCACGCTTGGAACAAATTAACTCATAAAACGGGAACTCCCTGTATAAACTAACAGGAAGAGGATGAATCGGATTGGTCCACTTGATATAAATGGTGTGACTGTCGATGATCGTTCTCAGATAGCTGCCAAACTAAATGATTATTTTGGATCTACTTCCACAGATGAGGAGTTATTCAATTAGGAGAAGGCCAGATGTTTATCAAAATCTAACAGAAGTTAAATAATTTTGAAATAACTGAGAGCAGAGTGGAAATTACTGCAAATCATTGCAAGTCAACCAATAAAATGCCAGCCCGCTGAAGTAATAAACCCACACCATGGAGGCATTGACTAGATTAGACACAATGGTCATATTTTATCTGTTATTGTTTGTTTTATTTTATATTCTTTTGTGGTTGGTTTATCACCTCCTATTTGTGATTTTTCACATTATTTTTGGCACCGATATAACTAATATTTATGGGTCAATGCAGTTGCAGAGCAATTATGCATTACAACCATAATGTGTATGAAATATGTATAAAATATTGAAAATAATAGTAGAACAGTTAAATCAAATAATACCATTCAGGAATTTTAAGAAAACACAATGGATTTAAAAAAAAAAAAAAAAAAATCTGTTATCGTTGTTTATATCTTGTATTGTCTTTAAACTGTCCTACACTCTATTTTTATTTCACCGAAATTATTAGGGTAATCCAAGGATGTAGGAGAAACTACTTTTTATCTATACTACTATTTTTCGCCTTTATGGAATTCAGGTTCTATTATTCCTACTCTTTTAGTTTTTCTTCTTACTATCTGCATGGTTCTCTTTGCGTTAACTTAAATCTGATTACTTAAATTTGATTGGTTAATTAATTAATTATTTTTATTTTATTTATTTATTATTACCATATCCATCACATAGGGGGCATCACATATTATTGTGATCTTGACGACTATTGTTGTTACTACATTGTGTCCTGGATACGGCAGATATGAATTATACTATATATTTAAGCTTATGTTAATCATTAAATTATGTTCTCTGTCGGGTCAACGATGATTAATATATGCTTACATTTATAATTGCTTACTTATAATTTCTTACTTTTGATGCTAAATTTTCTTAACTATTTTTAATTACCTATATTTGGTTTAAATTCAAATTACTTAGCATATATTGATCATTACAGAAACAGAGAACTTCCTGTCATTTTTGGGCTTCAGTCTGGGTGGTTTGCCACAGTTGAAGTCATCTGGATTGTGAGTAAACAACGATAATTTTTTTTTTTTTTAAAATCCTTTGTGTTTTCTTAAAATTCCTGAATGGTACTATTTGATTTACCTGTTCTATTATTATCTTCAATATTTAATACATATTTTTATATATACACATACATACATACAAGAGAAAATAATTACAAAATTGACAAAATAAGGATGTTGCCACACAAATGCAAAACAAGCCTCTCGTCAGGTGCCAACGGCCTTTTTGTTTCCACTTTCTTATTATTCCATTCAATACATACATATACAGTAAACCCCTGCTATTCGCAGGGATTACCTTCCTGAGAAATGTCGCGAATACCGAAAACGCGAATACTGAGTTATGGCTCCCATAGTAATAAACGGGTTCCGTTCCAAAGTATGAAATATATAAGAAAAACTAGTCTAAAGTTTTGTCTATTTATGTATTATATGTACCTTCATAATATGACTATGTACATAGACAATACATAGTGAAATGCAAGCATATGGCATCGAAATGAAAATAAGAGACAATTTAATATTAAATGTAATATTTATTAGAAATTTCAAACAAATCTTTTAAACCAGTGCCTTTTCTAGCAAAAAAACTTATCCCGCCAGTGATATCACCAGTTTCGCTAAAGTGTTGATAAAGGAGTTTTGCCTTTTCACGAATGATGAGTGAACTTAACAGAATTTTATTTTGAGTTCGGTCTTCTATCCACAGATTTAAAGTTTTTTCCATTTTTTCTAATTTAACATCACGAGTTACAGAGCAAATTTTTGAAGCAATTAGCGCGTTTTCATGGACACTACGGCGGATTTTTCCTTCCGATTTCTTGATTGATCGTACCGTTGACTCATTGATTTTATAATGTTTTGCTACTGACGAGACACTTTCACCATTAGAAATTTTGTCTAATAATTCAATTTTATTCACTAACGTCATCACCTTCTTTCATATTTTCACATTTCTCTTGTTATTCGTAACCATATTTTTGTACGGGTTAGAAAGAACTTGTCCACAATAAAGTCACTTTCTTCCATTAACACACTCGAAAAAGTCTGTTTTACACTGCAAAACAGTAGATTTATCACTTTTCTAAGCATATCAATTTATAAATTTATTCAATTTTTAAGCATATAAATTAAAAGCAAACGACGAAACCTTCCACGACAAGCACATAACACATACTGAACAAGGATTAGCGAGAAACATCTACGATCACGATTTTGTCACCCCTCTTCCCCCACCCACTAAGTGCTGTTTTTACCAAGAAAGATAATTTTAGCCACGCCCATGTTTTTTTTATGGCGGAAAATGTTCACGGCACTTTAAAATTCACATTTTTTTAGGTTTCATTTTATATTAAATCAGCGACCGCGAATAGCAGGGATTTAACTGTATATATATTCTGGTGTGCAAAACTATTTCTAAAGGTTATAACCACAAAATCTTTACATAAGGTACTCTTTACTGATGAGAGTAGATTCAGTCTCAGCAGCGATTCTGGAAGTCAGCTAATCTGGTGAGAGGTTGGCACACAGTATCACCCCGCAAACATCACTGAAAGGGATCGATACGGTGGTCGAGGTGTTCTTGTCTGGAGAGGTACTATATTGGATGGATGTACACAACTTCAGATACTGGAAGGCAGTACTGTAACCGGTGCATGCTACTGTACTGAGGTTGTTGTTGTCGTTGGGTTTTTTTGGCGCAAGAGCTACTTTGGCCATATTGCGCCTGTTCTTGTCGAGAGACACAGTAATGATTAATAAAAAGGGTTTATAGGAGCATAAATATATTAATCTGTTTTAGATAGTGGAAAACCTCAGGTAAATTGGAGTTGTCTCCAATCATATGTCTAATTTGAAGAGGTTCATTTAAATTTGATAGGGATCGGAATGATGTGTTTCTGGCATACTGATGGTGAGTGCACTCTATAAGAATATGTTTTACGGTTAGCGTTAAATTACAGTGGAAGCACAATGGCGGATTATTTCCTCACAATAAATAGTGATGTGTAAGTTGGGTCTGACCAATACGTGCTCTGGCAAGCACAACCTCTTCATGTCTGTTTGAACGGAAACTAGATTTCCATAGCTGTGGATTCTGTTTTATATTTCGTAACTTGTTATTTACCTGATTATGCCAAATTTCTCGCCATTTTTCATTGCAAATGCGGCGTATGATTGATTTGTAGTCTGTGTAAGGAATCCGGATGTGGTTATTATCAGTGGGGTTTCTTGCTGCTTTATCTGCACTCTCATTTCCTGGTATTCCAGTGTGCCCTGGAATCCAACAGAATGTGACAGTCTGCCTATTGTTATGAAATTCGGATATTTGAGTTCTTATTTGATTTATTAGTGGATGTGGAGAGCGAGAATTGCCTTGGAGGGCTGTCACTGCACTCAAGGAGTCTGTATAGATAATAGTCTTCGGAGTGAAAACATGAGCAAGTAAGGCCAAACCCATCTTAATTGCATAGAGTTCTGCAGTGAAAACGCTGCATTCTTGTGGTAATGAAACAGACACTGTTGATGTTGGTAGCACCACAGCAGCTCCCACAGCTGTGTCACTTTTAGAGCCATCAGTATAAATTTGCAAAGTGTCTGCATTTGCCAAAGAGTGAGCTGCATGTAGTTTCTGAATGGTTGGATTGTTCAGGGAGTGTTTCCCCCAACGTCGGAAATAGTCATCACACGAAGGTATACACACTTTCCATGGAGACTGTACAATTTCTCTGTCTTGATGTAAATTGTCCAACTGCATATTCCACTGCTGAATCAGTTCTCGTAGACGGATTCCTGTAGGTTTGTTTTCAAGAGGCTTATTTCTGAAAAGGTTTACCCATTGTGGATCATAGAGGTATGACCAGATAGGATGAGATGGAAGGCTATATATTTTAACTGCATAATTGAGGAGCAGCATCTTTCTCCGAAGGTGGAGTGGAGGTTCATTGGCCTCTGTATATAAGCTTTGCACCGGCGAAGTCCTGAACGCCCCAAGAGCAATCCTGAGCGCACTATGTTGTATTGTGTTGAGACAGGCTAACAGAGTCTTTCGGGCAGAGTCATAAACAGGAGCACCATAATCTAATCGAGATCTGATTAAGGCCCGGTATAGGTGGAGTAGAGTATAGCGATCAGCTCCCCATGTCATAGATGAGATGACTTTAAGTATATTCAGCTTTTTCATACAGACAGTTCGCGTTTGTAGTACAAAGGGTACTAGGAAAGTTTTGCAATATGACGCAACAATGAATCACAGGAAGCTGCTTGTTGCTGCATGTTGAGACATGTTCATACGTGCATAGTAGCCGCCGCGCCAAGTCGGTGGGCTCAGTTATTCATTAGTAGTGAGAGTGTAAAGTGCTTGCGATGGCATCGTGGTCACGAAATGAGATAAGGACAGTTTTGCGGTATAATTTCGTGCGTGGTTTAACCATAGACCAGTGCTTAGAAGAAATGATTCTTGCACTAGATGATGATTGTCCACATCGTACAACGATATTCAAGTGGTATAAAGAATTCCAAAGGGGAAATTTCACTCTGGAGGATTCTGAGAGGCCGGGAAGGCCACGAACGTCAGTTACGGAGGAAAACGTTACTGCTGTGAGGAAAATGCTTGACGAAAACAGGCGAGTGACCTACCAACAGATAGAGGATACTTTGGGCCTAAATGCACCAGCAATTCGTTCGATTCTGCAAGATCATTTGCACGTGAAGAAACTTTGTTCTCTCTGGGTGCCGCATCAACTGACTGAAGAGCAGATGACACGACGTGTGACTTGGTGCCGGGAGATGTTAAAAAAGTTTGATAAGGGACAATCTCGATATGTGAACAACATCGTGACAGGTGACGAGACTTGGCTGTACTATTACGATCTGCCGACCAAGGCTCAAAACAAAGTTTGGGTCTTTGATGATGACGACACACCCGTAATAGTCAGAAAATCCCGATCTGTAAAGAAGAAAATGATAGCTGTATTTTTCAAATCGAGTGGAATTGTGGAACGTGTCGTTTTGGACACGCAGAAGACAGTCACAGCTAAGTGGTATACTGAACAATGCCTGCCTAAAGCCATTGGATCTATGAAGAACCTGCGGCCAAAGTCAAGAATGGACACCTGGTACCTCCATCATGAAAATGCTCCAGCTCACCGCGCCAAAGCCTGCACCGAATATTTGACCACGACAGGACTGAAACTTCTCGAGCACCCTCCCTACAGCCCAGACCTTGCTCCCTGCGACTTTGCACTGTTCCCGCATGTGAAAATGAAGCTAAAAGGGAGGTGGTTTTCCAGTGATGAGGACCTTCTACGGGCTTGGGACAATGAGTGTGCTTTACTCCCTAGTGAAACTTGGCAGAACTGGTTTAAAGATTGGTTTCGGAGGATGGAGAGGTGTATTGAATGTAGAGGAAATTACTTTGAAAAAATTAAATAAACAAAGCTGTATTGCAAAACTTTCCTAGTACCCTTTGTATGTGTTTCTGGAATGTCAGTTTAGTGTCAAGAGTTATGCCCAAGAATCGGATATTGCTGGTAATTGGTATCGGTTGTTTTTCCAGTGATAATTCAGGTTCTGGATGTAGTTGGCGTTTTTTACAAAAGTGAATGGCTGCAGTTTTGGTTGCTGATAGACGGTAACCATTACGTGAAGTCCATGACACTATTTTGTTTATTGCAAGCTGCAAATGTCGTTCAATGGAACGCATATTCTGTGAATGGCAATATATCGCAAGATCATCAGCATAAAGATAGATTTCTACGTTACTCAAGATGTTCTGCGCTAGATTGTTTACCCTAAGAGCAAAGAGGGTAGCGCTGAGTACCGATCCCTGTGGTACACCTTCTCTTTGGATAAGAGCTTGCGAAACAGCATTACGATAACTCACTTGAAAAGTTCTAATTTTAAGGTAACTCTCTATGATCATTGGGAGTCGACCTCTGAGTCCTATAGCATATAGGTCTTGCAGAATACCATAACGCCAGGTGGTGTCAAAGGCTTTTTCAATATCCAGGCACACCATGACAAGATGTTCTTTCCGAATAAAGGCGTTCTGTATGTTACACTCAGCTTTCACCATAAGGTCTAATGTGGATCGGTTTTTGCGAAAGCCGTATTGATTACTACTGATGACTGAGTGGGATTCTATGTACCATACAAGTCTATCGTGTACCATCTTTTCCAATGTCTTGCCCAAGCAGCTGGTAAGGGATATCGGTCTATAGTTGCATGGATTCGTCTGATCTTTCCCAGGTTTGGGAAAAGCTAGCACTGTTGAATGACACCATGAGCGAGGATAATAGCTTTCGGAGAAGACCCGATTCAGAAAAAGCAATAGGGAATTTAGAACCTTTTTGTCTAGGTGTTGTAACATGACGTAATAAAGACCATCAGGTCCTGATGCCCCATTTCTTGATTTGTTTAGAGCAACCTGCAGCTCCAACATTGTAAAGGGTTGATTATATGGGAGCGCTATTCTTGTACTGAAATTTAATTTGCTTTGCTCAGTCCTTCTTTTAAGTTGCTGAAAAGACGGTTCATATGCAGCTGTATCTGAGATATTGGCAAAGTTTTCTGCTAGAGCATTAGCTATTTCAACTGGAGATGATAAATCTTGTCCATTCCATCTCAGTATTGGAGAGGATGCTGGGAGAAATCTACCATTTAGTTTTTTTATTTTATTCCAGATTATTCTGCTGTTTGTGTTCTTCATTATAGTAGAGGCAAACTGGATCCAAGAATCTCTTTTTGCCTTTTTCCTTACGAATCGCGCTTTTGCTTTCAGTTTTTTGAAATTTATAAGGTTCTCAGTAGTTGGGTTTTTACGAAACAGGTTCCATGCCCTGTTTTTCTCTTTTTTTGCAAGTTGGCATGCTTCACTCCACCAAATATTGGCATGTTTAAACGAACCAGTATGCATTTTTGGTATGGCCTTGGTAGCGGCATTCAGAATCTGAGATGTGATGTGCTGTGTGGCATCATCAATGGATTGGAAATTAATAATTTCATCATTGAATGAGATACTGAGAGCAAATAACTTCCAATTGGCCTTGGAAAATTTCCATTTTAAGCGGGAATTATTTACCTGAGGGATTCTAGTTATTTGGAATTCGCAAATTATTGGAAAATGGTCACTGTTTAGCGGATTGTCCAGAATTGTCCAGCGGATGAGTGGATAAAATGTTGGAGAGCAGATTGTCAAGTCTATAGCTGTAGTTGTTCTAGTAGAGAAATGGATGTAAGTATCAGCACCAGTATTCAACAGTGTTAGATTGTGTTTGTCAAGCAGCGACTCCAGAACTTTACCTCATCTGTCTGTATGTGGGGAGCCCCAGATCGGGTGGTGTGCATTAAAATCTCCAAATAAACAAAATGGAGGAGGGATCTGTAGTAGAAGTACTTCTAGGTCATTATAAGTATATTCTTTGTTTGGTGATAGGTAGATTGAAACTACTGTTAACATGATTCCTAAGGAGACACGCACTGCTATTGCTTCTAAGAAAGTTTGCCGTGGAATGTGTTTAGTAGGGACTCTTGAGTTTACTAGAATGGCCACACCTCCACACACGGTGGTATTATTATTTCTGTTATGTTGATATATAGTATAGTTCTTGATTTTTGGAATTACTTGCGGAGGTAAATTAGTTTCTTGCAAACATATGCTTACCGGACTACACTGTTGGATTAGGTCATGGATATCATCGATATTACTACGTAGACCTCTACAGTTCCACTGTATTATGTGATCCATTATTTGATTTTGGCGGTTGTGTTTGATTCAGTCTGTTTTTTAGGTCCAGTCTGTTTTTGTCTCTCAAATTTTATTCTTTCTTTTTTCGAAAAGATAGGACGCGCTGTGTCCATGTCATCATCTGCGTACAGATCTAAGATTGGCTCATCCGGACTGATGTTTTCATTAGTATCCATATTTGTTGTATTTTGCTGACTTTTCTTCCTTGGGACTGCTGTTTTAGTTATTATAGTTTCTGAGGAAGACTGCAAAGCAGTTGGCGGTACTGTAATTGGTGTGTTATTGGCACTGTCATTCACATACTGTTCCATAGTAGTTTGCTGTGATTTTGAGAGTATTTCTCTAGCCCAGTCTGCAATAGACATGGATGGGGGAACTGACACGTCAGTTTGAGTGGCTGCTGACTGATATTTCTTTGTTGCTGCTGCGTAGGTGTGTTTAGTTGTAGTAAGCATAATCTGCTTCTTTGCTTCTTGGTATACGACTTTCCGCTCTATTTTATATTGTTGGATCTTTTTTCCTGTTTTCCACAGTTCACAGGACTTTGAGTAGGCAGGGTGTTGGCCTTGACAGTTTGAACAATGTGGTGTTTCCGCATCACATTCCGTTTGTGCGTGGGATTTTGAACCACAGTTTGGACACACAGCATCCCCTCGACAGACAGTTTGAGAGTGTCCAAACTTTTGGCACTTATAACATCTGATGGGATTAGGAATGTAGGGTCTTATACGGCAATTGAGATAGCCGGCTTTAACACTAGATGGTAAATTTGGTGTGCCAAACGTAAGGATGATGTTCCGCGTTGGAACCAGCTGGCCATCTTTTTTGATCATGATGCGCTTAGCATGTGTGACTTTTTGTTCTTTTAATTCTTCGACTAATTTGTCTTCTGTGACGTTAATCAAATCCCACTCAGTGATGACCCCTTTGGAAGCATTTAGTGTCGCATGTGGGGTAACTTGCACGGGAATACCACCAAAGGCTGAGAGGTTCAGCAGAGTCTCCGATTGCTGACGGCTCACACTTTCAATTAGTAAATCACCTGATCTAAGTCTTTTCACCATTTTAGGTGAACCTGCTGTATTTTCCAAACATTTCTGTATCAGAAACGGGGAGAGTGTACACATGCATTTGTTTGACAAGGAGTGGAATATAAGGAAAGATGGACATTCCTTTTGCTCTGTGTCAGTCCTCAGTCTTTTCGACTGTGATGTGTCATGGTCATTATCATTTGATTTAGGACATGAGCGCCGAGGCTCAATTGGAGGGAAATTGTCAAATTCCATGTTTGCTCCTTTTTGCCCCGGGAGAGTGGCTTTCTTCTCCCAGGTTACCGGCCCCGCCAAGTGTAGGCAGGAGCGGTGCCACCAGTGACCAAGCGGTTGTAAAGTTTAGTAGCTTGTTAGTAATTAATATATATACTCTGAAAAAAGGAAGGTAGTTTTCCTTTCTTGGTTCTTACTTTAACGCTTGAAGCACAGAATCACTTTAGCTAAACAAAAGAATAAACAACACTAGCAATAAAATTGAACTTTGTCGCTTAGAAATAGCACACTATATATCTCAGAGGAAATCGCTTGTCACTATCGCTTCACACTCGGGGCCACTGTACTGAGGTAATCCTTCCCCCATGTGCATCTATTCCAAGGTGCCATTGGCCCCCACTTCGTGTTTATGGATGATATCCCCATCGCACTGGAGCTGTGATATGCTTTTGTGAGGACATTATTCATATGGATTGGCCTACCCATTCTGCGATCTAAATCCCATCGAACAAATATGGGACGTCTGGGGTTTGGTTTTTTTTTTTTTTGGAGCATTAGCAACTAAAGCCATATTGCTCCGGGAATATGCGGTGGTCATTCCCTGACCTTTCCGCATCCTCCGTATTTGGTGGTAACGGGTTCGAACCCCGGTCTAATCAAGAAGCGTGTGCTACGCACTGCTGCTCCTTCCCACCTGGCTACGGAGGCGGCGACGCTCTGGGGAAATGCCCAGCGGCACGTCCACACCCACCAGGAAATGTTCACCAACTGAAGAGGAATGGACAATGTTACCGCAAGAACTTATCAACAACATTGTTCTAAGTATGGACATGTGGTGCAAATTCTGCATCGACATTAGGGGTGGCCATATCTCCTACTGAGGATCACCTCTTTGTTTTGTTTCATCTTTGGTAGTGATGCATCTGTATCATGGCAGTTAGTGCTAAGTTGCCATTTTTGAATAAAGTCCCTGTGTTCAGTTTTGTTTTCGTTGTTGTGTTGGTGTTGTTTCCTTCATTATTTCTGTACCTCATGAGGTTCCTTTGGTATGCTTTTCCCATATCCAGGCCACTCCTATGCGAAGCTACAGGTGAAAACCTGACCGGTCCTTAAATTTTGCACACCAGTCAGTCTGTGTGTGTGTGTGTGTGTGTGAATCATATATAAGGCAGCAACTTGATATATAAATTCCTTTTAGCTATGTTGTACACAACAAGAAGGTATAGTTCATTTTCTATTCACCTAATTTCTGTTTTTACAGAAAATTAATTTTGATTAACTATTTGAATCGCAATTTAAGTAAATGCAGATTTATTCTTATAATTTCCTAAGGAGCTTCTATATTTTTATCTTATCTGTATAATTTCCATTATATTAGGTATTTTCTATTCATTATTTTATATCTTATCTATAATACTTCTATTCTTATAATAATACTATAATACTTCTATTCTTCTGTTACGATCTAATATAGCAGGTAATTTTTTTAAACAATGGGTACTCTAAAATTTCTTCTAATTTAGATCAAATATCACTACATACTATAATACCAGGATCCTTACTAAAAGGTTGAGCAGTTATGCTACCGGTAAATCCCAAGTATCTATATAATATGCTGTCTCTATGCTTTTGCTTCTGCTTACTAACTCTAAATTTTTATACCTCAAAATCTATTAAGCAATTCGAGAGAGACTGAGGTCTATTACTATCCTTATTCCTCTTTGCCTTAATTTTAAGTGTAAGCCTTTCCTTTTCACAACAAAAATAAATATATATATATATATATATATATATAATTATTCTTTTGTCTTATCTTTGTGGTTTGTTATTCTTTTGTATTAATTTTGTTAATTACAGGTGTTTTTAACACATAGGTATTTTAGTAAATACATAACTGTTCTTTACGATAGCCTAATCTCGGTTATCTTAATTTACCATGGCCTATACATTTAGGATTTTTCAACTTGTTACGTATTGCTAAAGAAATTGTCAAACAATTATTAATGAAAAACTATAGCAATAAGCAAATTATCAATACTACTTTATAATATTATATTAAACATTCTTATACATTTCAGTATTACATCACATGTACGTCAATCCCCTACTTCATCGGGGGCTTTGAGAGGATTGACAGTCCATTCGATGTAATGCATTTCTTACTTACCCGTTTCTGTTTGTATCTATCACAGCTTTGCTATTTTTTCAGTACTAAATTCTAATTTTTGAACCCTTGTTTATATTATTCCTAATTGTTATTAGTTAAATTCGTTTTTTATAATTAACCAAATTAATTTCCCATCATCTACCCAGCAACTGTGATAGAATACACAAAGCCCAACGGGTAAGTTTTTTAATAAAAATATTGCAATAACTTTACTCACTTGATGTGTTTAAGTGGAGGTCGTAGTGTCGAAAAAGGAAAGTTTCCCATCCTACTTGATGTGTTTCTGTGGAGGTCGTAGAGTCGAAATAAGGAAAATTTCCCACTTTTAACTGGTTTTATGGATGGCCATCCCTATGGCGCTGTTTTTATGGCCCTGTCGCGTTAACGTTTCACATATGTGCAGATGGTGTGTTGGCCGAAGTCCCCGATATTAAGGCCAAGGTCTATTATTGTGTTTTGGTGGTTGGTTCAATGAATTTACTTTACTTAACTTAGTTGTGTATTTACATTATTTTTACATTTATTTTATGCCTTACCTCGGACAGTGCCGGTACCGCTTTTCCAAGGCGTAAAGCACTTGTTTGTCCTGAGGTAAAACTATATACATATATACAGCCTCTTACTATGGGAGGGGGGGGTTAATTTTGGCAATAGGTCGTAGTGCAGTCAGGCGACGAGCCTCGCCTGGGTGCAATAAACCTAGTAAATAAGGGGTTACTCTTCTGAGTAATTACTATTATATTTTTAGTTGGCTTTTGATAAAAGTATATGGGTCTACATTGGGATGGTGTTTTCTAACATTTGCATATATGGCAGTTCTTACGTGATATCTACTGTATTTTTTGGGAATTTTGTTTCTATCCAGCGTTATAATGAGTTTTTTAATAGCTATTTTTCCACTATTCATATTGTTGCATATTTGCAATAGTCTGTTTGTCTGATTTCTTATAGTATTACCATGTATATGCTTTGCTATGTTACTTTCCCAGTGTGTGAGTTTTATTGTTTCGAAATTAAAATGATCTCTTTTATCATGGTGATGTGTATATATTTTGTCTGGGTGGATGGCTATTTCGCTGTCTAAGAAGACAGCTTTTTGGTTGTTATCCGGATTTGTACATTCAATTTTAAGGTCTGCTGGGTAATTGTTCTTTGCTACGTTTATAAAGTTGTCATGGTTGAACACGATTACGTCATCAATGTATCTGTAGAATTTTAAACTGTCCGTAATTTTACTTTCATAATAGTGCAGGTAGAGGTTAGCCATGGCACAAGAACTGCTGGATCCCATAGCTATCCCCCTGCATTGTATATACACTTTGCCTCCCATTAGAATGTAGTTTCCTTTGACGCCGATTTTTGTGAGGTCATTCCAGTATTGTTTTTTGCATTGTAGTATGCTGTGATATTTTTGGTAATATTTCTGTAGTACTTCTATTAGGTTGTCGTGCGATATGCTTGTAAAGAGGTTTTTGAAGTCGTATGTGTTTATACTTCTAATATTGTTGTTTTGTTCTTTTAAAAAATCCAAATATTCTTTGTTGTTGTTGATAATTCTGGTGTTTTTAATTTCTTTGGTGATGTTTTTTAATTTGTCTTCCATGATTTTACTGGTATATTTGATATAGCTGCTTTTGCCTGAAGTAATGAATCTTTTTCCCGTAGGAATCTTGTGATATTTTGGAATCCAATATATGTAGGGGTATTGCATTCTGTCTATTTTAATTTTAAGCTTTTTATGCATAGCCAATACTTTTTTGCTGATGCTGTTTGGGTTGGAGTCTATGTACTTGTAAGTTTCATTGTCATGTAATTCCTCTTTGATGGCTTCTATGTAGAATCTTTTGCAAATGATACTGAAATTATTGTTTTCTTTGTCGGTTCTAGTTATAACAAATTTGTTTTGTATTTCTTTGATTTTATTGTTGATATTTTTTAAATTTAAGTGATTGTTTTTTATATGATGTTTTTGTTTTGTTATGTTTTCCTTGAAATGGTCTAGTATGTTTTCAGTATTGGCGTTTATCCAACATTGGAATGATTCTATGGGTTCATTGTTTTTGTATGCGGCTTTGAATGCAAATTGTAACAAATCTGTGTATATTGATTTTTTAATATTTTCCAACCTAATTGGGGTGTTGGGTCTGAATTTTGTACCCTTTTTCATTGTTTCTCTTAGTGTTTTGTCTTCGATGATATTGAGGTCTCCTGTTACTATATGATTGTAATGTGTATTGATGAATTTTTTATATCTACTTTCCTGGCAGTGACAAGGTTGTTCTCCTTCATTCATATTATTAATGGTGTTTTTGTAATTGCAGATAGTTAGTCCTATTGGCTTGGTGTATCTGTATCTGATGTTTATTTGTGTGTTTTTGATGGGCAGGTAACATTTGTTGTTATTTATGATATTACTTATACTAACAGTGTCGTATAAACGGTTTTGGTATTTGATTATGCAGTACTCTTTTTTAGTGTGTTCGTTGAAATTTATGCCTATTCTGAATTTAAATATATCTTCAAGTATATTGTTGAGGTGTATGTTCTGTGTCTTTTGCTTTTGGTATATTTTGCTAAGTGCTTTAAGTTTGCTTAATTTAATAGAGAAAAGTATGTTGTGTATATTTTTGATGTTTATGGGGTTTGTGTCCCATTCTGTTAATAGTTTTTCGAAATCATTGATATTTACTGGTATTTTGCTGTTGTTTTTGTTGTATTCCTGTAATTTTACGTTTTTAATCCCGTTATATTGCCACTTTTTGCTGATCTGGAAGATGCTGTAAGTACATGTTTCTGGGCTGGTGAAAGCGAAGTTCCTTCCGTTGAATCTATTGTTTAATCCATAGGGATATAGGGATTTATATAAAAGAATGAACATATCTTCTATGATTCCTCTTTGTGTGTTGTTATCTATAATAGTTAGAATGGCAATGGATACGTTGGCGAAGTCATGCATTTTGAAATGTCTGTATTCGATTTCGTTATTGTATTTGTCTGTCCTGCTTTGAGCGTCTGTTGCAGCGTTTTCATCAAATTTATTTATTTGTGATCTGTGAAGGTTCATACGAAGGTGGAGCTCCGTACTTGTTTGTCCGATGTACTGTATCCCACATATCCCGCATGTAATTAGGTAGATTACATTTTTGGTGTGACAGAATGTTGGTGCTTCTTTAGAGTTTAGATGGTGTCCATGCATGTAGGGACAGGTTTTACAGAGTTTGCTGTTACATTTTTTGAATTTGAGTTGTTTTATGTGTAGCCCGATATTTTCATCTTTTAGTCGTTTTTGGGTATTTGTTTCTTTGCTTCCTTTGCTCCCATGTGGTGTGACGGCATTGTATGCTAAGTGACCATTGTTATGAAGAGACGGGTCCCGCGTGGTCAATTTCGGTCCCGGGGTGCAATTTATGCTGTGATACCCGTACAGCATGTTATTCTTATTTGTATTATCTTCCATGTTGTTTAAATGCGCATTTTGTTATTAATTTAAGGCCTCTTATGTATGTCCCGTAATACCCATGGGTAGTAATTTTTTATATAATTTATTTTCGTACTTTATTTTTATTTTACCATTATAATAGTTTATTTAAATTTTTTATTTAAATTTTTCTGTTGTCCCAGTAGCTGTTTTAGCAGTGCATGGGTACGAACAGAGTACTTAATATTATTCTTTTGTAATATGATAGTTCATGCCGTATTTTATTTATAATTATAGTAGTTTTATTTAATTTAATTTCTTACTAGCTTTTTCTGTTGTCCCAGTAGCTGTTTTAGCAATGCATGGGTACAAACAGAGTACATATTATTATTCTTTTGTCTTATCTTTGTGGTTTGTTATTCTTTTGTATTAATTTTGTTAATTACAGGTGTTTTTAACACATAGGTATTTTAGTAAATACATAACTGTTCTTTACGATAGCCTAATCTCGGTTATCTTAATTTACCATGGCCTATACATTTAGGATTTTTCAACTTGTTACGTATTGCTAAAGAAATTGTCAAACAATTATTAATGAAAAACTATAGCAATAAGCAAATTATCAATACTACTTTATAATATTATATTAAACATTCTTATACATTTCAGTATTACATCACATGTACGTCAATCCCCTACTTCATAAAATAAGGCATAAAATAAATGTAAAAATAATGTAAATACACAACTAAGTTAAGTAAAGTAAATTCATTGAACCAACCACCAAAACACAATAATAGACCTTGGCCTTAATATCGGGGACTTCGGCCAACACACCATCTGCACATATGTGAAACGTTAACGCGACAGGGCCATAAAAACAGCGCCATAGGGATGGCCATCCATAAAACCAGTTAAAAGTGAGAAATTTTCCTTATTTCGACACTACGACCTCCACTTAAACACATCAAGTGAGTAAAGTTATTGCAATATTTTTATTAAAAAACTTACCCGTTGGGCTTTGTGTATTCTATCACAGTTGCTGGGTAGATGATGGGAAATTAATTTGGTTAATTATAAAAAACGAATTTAACTAATAACAATTAGGAATAATATAAACAAGGGTTCAAAAATTAGAATTTAGTACTGAAAAAATAGCAAAGCTGTGATAGATACAAACAGAAACGGGTAAGTAAGAAATGCATTACATCGAATGGACTGTCAATCCTCTCAAAGCCCCCGATGAAGTAGGGGATTGACGTACATGTGATGTAATACTGAAATGTATAAGAATGTTTAATATAATATTATAAAGTAGTATTGATAATTTGCTTATTGCTATAGTTTTTCATTAATAATTGTTTGACAATTTCTTTAGCAATACGTAACAAGTTGAAAAATCCTAAATGTATAGGCCATGGTAAATTAAGATAACCGAGATTAGGCTATCGTAAAGAACAGTTATGTATTTACTAAAATACCTATGTGTTAAAAACACCTGTAATTAACAAAATTAATACAAAAGAATAACAAACCACAAAGATAAGACAAAAGAATAATAATATGTACTCTGTTTGTACCCATGCATTGCTAAAACAGCTACTGGGACAACAGAAAAAGCTAGTAAGAAATTAAATTAAATAAAACTACTATAATTATAAATAAAATACGGCATGAACTATCATATTACAAAAGAATAATATATATATATATATATATATATATATATATATAGTTATTATGGTAAAAGATTAATATGTACTATACAGATACTGAATATGTATATAAACATAACAGTATGCAATGGGCCATAAGGCCAATAACTTATAAAGACTAAGATAGCCCATGTAGGTCTACAATGCCATACCCTGGAAACAAACATATAATTAGTAATAATCTATAATACAATAATGATTATGTATCTAATTATTGAAATATAGATCAATGATATTGAAAGGGACTTTTTTCTAGGGCTAACCCCTTTCAAAATATCTCACCAATAATTAACAGAGCTATCTGTTTCTGATTGCTATCTGCTTGTTTAACTAAGTCGAATTAATAAACACAAACATAAAAGCTAATTTGGTTATAATTTAACTTTAGCAGCAAACAGGCAAGATAACAGTTAGCCCGACAGATAACTTTGAAATGAATATATAGAATATAGAAAATAGAGGGCCAACCATAATTTTCAATTTCAGTTGTGGTTTATGCAAAAAAAAAAAAAAAAATTCTGCTAACATAAGGATAAAGGAAGTAGGGATAAGTATAGTAATAGTACCTGAATTTCCTTTGAATTGCTCTAATAGAACTTGAGGTATGAAAAATTAGGATTAGATAGTGAAAAGAGAAAAGTAAAGAAAACAGCTTTATATAATTGTACTTAGGATATATACTGGGAGCATAACTGCCCAACCCTTTAGTAAGGGATCCTGATATGACTACAAGAGGACACTAGATGGTGTTTAATAGATAAAGATAATGATGAAATATAGAATAATAAGGAAATAAAGGAATGGCTCATTCCAAATGCCTAAATAATAGCTGATTTTATAATAAATTAGCATTAGCATTAGTAGAGGCATTTGATGCAAGAAAGCAAGCTTATGCAGCATCAGCCAAAAAAATTAAAGTAAAATAAATAAATAAAAAATAACCACTTCCACTTCACCCCTCTGTTCGTTCGAAATACCTGTCCAGCCGAGCCTTAAACTTATTTAGGCTATCGACTTCCACGACAAGGGATGGAAGTCTGTTCCACCTACCAACCACGCGCTGGCTAAAGGCAAATTTCCGCACATCTATCCTACATCTGTCTTTCCTCAATTTGGATTTATGCCCTCTCAGGTGATTATTCTGAGCAAGAGGAAGAATCCCATCAGCATTGAGCATGCTCAAACCATTCAAGGCTTTGTACACCTCTATCAGATCACCTCGCTGCTGCCTAGTCTCCAGACACTGTAATTCGCAAAACGTAAGCCTTTCTTTGTAAGAGCACCCCTTTGTTCCATTCACTAATCTTATTGCCCTTCTCTGTACTCATTCCAGCAGCTCTACATCCTTCTTGAAATGAGGTCTCCAGGCCTGTATTGTCTAATTATAGACAATCTTTATAGATCAGTTAAATTAACTTACTACTACCACATAGCATATGTTCTATGCTGAACAGAAAATTAAGAATAGTTAAATAACCAATTTTAATAAATAAATAGGAAAAAACTGCTTACCACGTTGAAAGTAAAAGAATGAAAATGTTGAGCACATGTTACTTTATACCAAACAATTAGTGACAACAGCACCCTCTCAGTTCTGAATACTAAAGGACAAACTAAATAAATTAAATAAATAATTTTAACCAAAAAACAGCAGTACCCTCTGAATTTCGGAAACGTTTTTGGACTAACTAATAAACTGAAATTATAGTTGAATTGTATACCACAGAATTTGAAATTTGTTCAAAGAAAATCCTAAGAAAATAAATAGATGGCTCTCAATTTTTTTAGTATGCAAATTAACAAAAACAATTGGAATGAAAAAAAAAAAACCTTTAAAATATTTTACGATGTAGAAATGAAAATACCCTTTAAAAATGAAATTGATTACTACCTTAAGAACAAATACAGGTACAACTTTTTCAATGAGTGTAAGCAACATGTTACATGCTCTAAAGGTAGTGCCTACTATATACATATGTACAAGTCCTCAAAATGACTAATGTGAAAAGGAATGTTCTTAAATGTAATAGAAAAATATATGAACCAGTGGAGGCTTATATTAAAATTGAGTTACTTAGGTTACTTATACAGAAAATACTTTTGTTACAATGTAATTTGGGTTTATATTATTGTGCCATTTATTTATAACAATAAAAATGGCTTTAAAGGTTTATAGCGATAAAATTAGCTGGAAATCCATTATCAGCTTAGACTTAAATTCTATAAGTGTTTCTATAATATTATTGTCATTATTGCATATTTTAATCAGTCTAATGCTTTGAGAAACTATGATATTTTTGTGTATTCTCTTTGAAATATTAGTGCCGGTGTGTAAGATTTGATTTAAATCTGAATTCTTTGCACTTATCATATACTTTAGTGTATAATGTTTTATCTTCTATGTAGATTTCTATATCTAGATAGGTGGCTTTTTTTGGTTAACTACATCTATAAGAAAGTTGGGTTCATTTATCACTATTAGATCATCTATGTATCTGTAAAGTACTAGGTTTTTATTTAAGTTTCTTTCAAAATGATGCAAATAGAGGTTAGCAACTAGACATGAGCTACAAGCCCCCACTGCTATACCTGTATGTTGTTTATATATACTATTTCTATTAAAAATTAACTGTTGAACAAACATAAGTTAATAAACATAAGTTGAACAAACATGAGTCATCCCAATATTTCTGTTGGCATAGTAATGTTTTTATATTCCTTATAATAATTATGAAAAATACTAGTAAATAAGTTTATGAAGTCAAAAGTATTTATATATATATATTCTATAATATTGGCATTATTATTTAAATATTCTAATATTGGACTGTTATTAAGAATTATTCTAGACATACCTATATTGCTTAATATGATATTTAGTAGGGCTTCAAATTTTTGATGTGGGAGCTTGGCATAACTATTTCTACATGATGCAATAAACATGAACCTTATAGGAGATTTTTTGTGGAACTTAGGCATACAATGTTCATAAAGAAATTTAGTGTTTGGATTTATTATTTTTAACTTTTTGTACATGGCCAATAATTTCTCTATGATGGTGTTATGGTTATTTGTTACCATTTTGTAAGTAGTGCTATTATTTGGCTCTTTTAATAATGTTAAAGTATAGAATTTTATGCATATAATGCTATAGTCGTTGGCAGCTTTGTCTATTGTTGTTATTATGAACTTAGTTTGTATCTTCTTTAATTGCTGTTTAATTTTGGACATATCAAAAATCTTTGTGGCTTGTGTTTTTTTTATGCATAAAGCCTATATGTTTTTCTATAGCTTGGTACGCGAGGTTAACCAGTGGTGAGCTGTGAATATTTTAACAATGAGCTCGCAGTTTTTCCGACTTTCTACCGAGTAATTCTGATCGGTCACGGAAGTGACGTTATCAGCGGCTTCCACTAGAGGTGCTTCCCAAGCTCGCACTACTAGTAGTGAGATTTGAGTGCTTGACGCATTTTTTGTGACTGGTATGATATCTAGAGTCAGGGGTTGATTTAGGGGGTGGACAGATGCGGCTTATTACCTCCCCCCCCAACTATGCGTATAAGCAAACGGGCAAAATGTTACTAGGTCTATAAAAAAAAAAAAAAACCTTAAAAACCTGGTTGTCATGCCTCGCCTTACGATGATAACTGAATACGACAGTGTCTGGAGTTCTTACTTTTTTGAATAGTATGACATCACAATCATGCTTCCTGAAGTAATCATACTTACTGCAGTAAATATGATTACAATAATACAAATATTTGTAATCAATTTTTTTTTTTTTTTTTGTCTCGCATTTTCGTTACATTCCATTGTTAGGTTCCCCTAACAGCTGCGTACATCGCTTCAAATACTAGCTAAGAATAGAAACAGGTGCAGGTATACTTGCGGGTACACCAATGCTAGGAGTTTAGTAAACAAATTTGATGAATTTGAGGTATTGCTCAAAACATCAAAGGCAGATATTGTTGGGATATCAGAGACGTGGTGTCACACAGATATAAGGGATGCAGAACTGGAATTTGGGGAGTACAACCTCTACAGAAAGGGGGGGAGGGGTTATGCTATTAGTTAAGAAACACATAAAAACCAAGGAAGTGAAGCCAGTCGACATCGCTGGACAGTGCAGTGTTGAGTCAGTTTGGTGTGGCATAAGCATTGGGAGATCAAAATTGAGAGTAGGAAAGTGCTATAGGCCTAATGACTCTGATGAGTATAATAAGAAACTGTACAGGGAAATAGAGTGGGCCAGTAAACCAGAGGGTCTTATAATGGGAGATTTTAATTTCCCAGATACTGACTGGAATTTGGGGGCTGGTCACTCACACACTAGCAGGGCTTTTGTGGATTTATTGGATGATTGTTTTCTACATCAGCATGTTCGGGAGGCAACTAGAGGGAGTATACTCTTGATTTGATTATCAGCAGTGATTCTTCATGCATTAAGAATCTGCAGATAAATGAACCACTAGGTGGCAGTGATCACAGTGTGCTGAAGTGGGATTTACTCAAAGAGGTAACTACCATTAGGGGTAAAGGGAAGGGTTATTGCTTCCGTAAAGGCGACTACGATGGACTGAGACAGTATTTAAATTCTATACAGTGGGACCAACTGATGATGTTACCAACAGCAAATTCAAAATGGGAAGCATTTAAAGAACTTATCTTGGAAGCTACTAGGCTTTACATACCAACTAAAAAATATTGTTCAAGGTTTAGGCCAAAATGGATGTCAGATGAACTAATGAGGCATATGGCAGAGAAGAAAAACGCATGGGATACTTACAAATTAACACATGACACAGAAGCCTATGATAGATACAAGTTGATATGCAACCAAGTTACAAAGGAGGTTAGGCAGGCGAAGGCAGATTACGAGAAATCCTTGGCAAGGGATGCAAAGAAAAACAGCAAAGAGTTCTTTACTTATGTAAACTCTAGAACGAAGGGGATGAATCAGATTGGTCCACTTGATATTGATGGGTCAACTGTTGATGATCCTGCTCAGGTAGCTAACAAACTAAATGAATATTTTGCATCGACATTCACACATGAGGAGTTATTCAGCGAGGAGAATGCCAGAGGTGTATTCAACTCTAGCAGTAAGCTACAGAATCTTGAAATAACTGGGAGTAAAGTGGAGGAGAAATTGTTGAAGATAAACACAAGAAAGGCACCCGGGGTGGATGGGATCTATCCAGTTATATTAAAGGAGGCAGCAAAGGAAGTAAGCAAACCCTTAGCCATAATTATGAGAGCTTCCTTGGACTCAGGGGAGGTACCCATAGACTGGAAATGTGCAAATGTGACCCCAATTCACAAAGGAGGATCAAAGGCTGACACAAGTAATTATAGACCTGTGAGCTTAACTTCTGTTCCAGGAAAATTAATGGAGGCACTGGTTAAATAAGCACTGCAGGATCATTTAGACAAGACTTCAGTTATAGCTCGGACACAGCATGGTTTTGTTAAGGGGAAGTCTTGCCTGACCAATTTGATTGGATACTATGATGCAGTCACAAAAGAACTGGATGCGGGGAATAGCATTGATATTATATACTTGGATCTTAGAAAGGCTTTTGATACTGTTGCACATGGAAGCCTGCTACACAAATTGGAGCAGTGTGACATTGGAGGCAAATTGCTGCTATGGATAAAGGGGTGGTTGAGGGGGAGAAGACAGAGTGGTAATCAATGGACACTGCTCATCGTGGACTAATGTTATTAGTGGAGTCCCTCAGGGTTCAGTGTTGGGTCCATTATTGTTTTCTGTATTTATAAATGATATTGATGATGGTATATCAAGCTTAATGTCCAAGTTTGCAGACGATACAAAGGTTGGCAGGGTTGTCAAGGACACTACTGACACTATGCTGCTGCAACAGGATCTGGAAAGGTTGAGCAGATGGGCTGAGAGGTGGCAAATGAAGTTTAACATTGACAAATGTAAAGTACTACACATGGGAAACAGCAACCCCAGAGCAACGTATCAACTCTGTGGTACTACACTGACAGTGGTAGAGAATGAAAGGGACTTGGGGGTGGTTGTGCAGGCGGATATGAAGTTCTCTGAGCAGTGCAGACGGGCTGCAAGAGTAGCTCATGGAGTATTGTCAATGATATACAGGAATTTTTCCGGCAGGGATAAGGAGGTGATTATTCCCTTGTATAAGGCAATGGTCAGGCCACACCTAGAGTACTGTATACAGGTCTGGAGGCCTCATTTCAAGAAGGATGTAGAGCTGCTGGAACGAGTACAGAGAAGGGCAACAAGATTAGTGAACGGAACAAAGGGGTGCTCTTACGAAGAAAGGCTTAAGTTTTGCAAATTACAGTGTCTGGAGACTAGGCACCAGCGATGTGATCTGATAGAGGTGTATAAAGCCTTGAATGGGTTGAGCATGCTCAATGCTGATGGGATTCTTCCTCTAGCTCAGAATAATCACCTGACAGGGCATAAATTCAAATTGAGGAAAGCCAGATGTAGGATAGCCGTGCGGAAATTTGCCTTTAGCCAGCGGGTGGTTGGTAGGTGGAACAGACTTCCATCCCTTGTCGTGGAAGTCGATAGCCTAAATAAGTTTAAGGCTCGGCTGGACAGGTATTTCGAACGAACAGAGGGGTGAAGTGGAAGTGGTTATTTTTTATTTATTTATTTTACTTTAATTTTTTTGGCTGATGCTGCATAAGCTTGGTTTCTTGCATCAAATGCCTGTACTAATGCTAATGCTAATACACGATCGGGTACATCAATTGGTGCTGTTTTACAGAAATATTTAGATACGTTGCACTTGCAAGTATACATCTCTTACTATAGTTATCATAAATTCATTGTATCTTGTCTTCCAGAAATTATGAAAATCTGTGAATGATCAATAAAATAATTACAATAAAAAAAAGCTCTTTTCTATTTTGTAATCAATATATACAAATCAAAATTCCTAAAAGAAATGCAAAGGATGTTTCGCATAAACCATCTACCGCACGTGCTCAGCACATGCCCAACTTTTTTATTGGTCTTTTTTTTTTAACAACTAGGGAAATATAATGGATACATTTTTTTCGTGTTAAATTTTTAATAATGCAAATAAAAATTAACATGAAATATTTCCCACATCACAAATAAAATAAAAACTGTCACAAAACATTGCACAATATAAAAACAAATATTACATAAAAAACAAACTTTCTAGAAAAAATAAACAAAAAATCAGATTTCATGAAAAAAAATTATTTCACAAATATTCAAGAAAAATTTATTCTAAAAATTACCAATTTACTTCTTTATTAATATCTGTTGTCGATCTTCTGCTTTGTTCAATAGCTGAGGGATGATTACAGAGGAATGATTTGATGTAACGATCTGGATCAAATTGAAGCGATGGTTTTCCATTTAGATGTATGGTCAATCATAATCTGCAATGCGTTCATTTGTCACAATATCATTCATTACACTGAAAGCTCACTCAGCTTCAGCACTGCTAATCGCAATGGTTTCAAAGGGATTTCTGGCTTTCTTAATTGAAAATGGAACTTCACTTGATTTAAAAGATAAACTGTCTTCAACAAAATCTCTAAAATCATTAATTTTTATTTCATATTTTATCAGAATACTTAAATTTCTTATTCAGTTTTCAACGTCTTGTAACCGAGATGAAAGTTTTTTTCACATTCCACGATTTCGGGTAGCATATATTTAAAATTTCTTTAAATGTTATCGTATTTTCTTTATTTTTTAATTTAAAATCACCCTGTTGCATTAACTTATCCTTTAAGGATAAAATAATGCATTTAATAACTTGGCACGAGGTAATTTTTTTTACTTTCAATTTTGATTCCTTCAAATTCTTTCAACTTCAACATGCTCTCAACTTTAGCTTCATAATTTCCTTCAGAATTTTTCAAATTAGCAATTGCATTCACAGTTCAAATGATTAATTTATCTGTTTTTACCATAGTGATTCTGTAAAGCTTCTGAAAGGTAAGAGAGCTCCTACAGGATATCGATCATTAGTGCTAAATGGTTAAGAAATTCCAGATCAAAAGTCAGATTAATAATCCAGAACATTTAACTTCTGATTCAAAACGTTTGCACAAAGCGGATAATTCCTACAACCCGCAATCACCATCCGTGAGCTACATAGCGGCCTGAACATACGACCGATCTTTAGAGTTTCCACATCAAGTTCTTTAGCAATCATCCTTAATTCGCACTAGTTTTCTGGAGATTGATAATACAGTTTTTTTTTTTTTTTTTAATTATTGCCTGTATGCCATTATATTTTAGAACATTTTCTACAGTGAAAGGCTCAACAAAGTCTCAAAATCTGCAAACATTTCATCTTCGTAAAGTTTATATAATATCTTAATTTTGGACAGGGGTGGGAGCAGAGATGGGCAAAAGTTGCGGCCAATAGCTTTGGCAAGAGACCAGAATGCTCGGCTAACATTAGGGCAAGGAGCAAGTTTTCTACTCTTAGCCTGTTGAAACTCTAGTTTGGGCTGATTAATAACTGCTTTACAATTGTTGCGAGGTTTCATGTAGGCAGAAATTGAAACTGAAGAATTATAAACAAGCCAATTACGATATGCAACATTCTTTTCTTGAACAGCCTTAGCACATTTATTGGAAAACCAAGGTTTAGATAAAGGACGTGATTTTAAAGTGGAGTGTGGGATAAAGGATTCCATTGCTTCAAGAATAATTTCACTGACACGATCTGAGTAAACGTTGACATCAGAAGTTTTGAAACAGTAATTCGACCAAGGAAAAGAAGAAAGAAGATTGCTACTGGTTTGGTTTTAAATAAATTTGGGATAACCCAACAAGTCTCCCCAGTGGAGTCAAACATAAAATTTCACAAATATTCATTGGGAGTCAAATTATTATACATGAACAAATGGAGGAAAAAATAATAAATTTCCGGGTTTCCATTGGTTGGATTTTAATGAAATTCGAACCAACTTGACAAATGTTTCTAAAAGAGCTAAATATTATATTTTATGAAAATCCATTCATTAGGAGCCACATTAGTACATGCAGATCAATGGTAAGGACAACAAAAAACCTTATGCATACAATGGACTCATCAGGATCTTCAACCCCAATATATATGTATAATATATTGAGGTTAAAAGAACAAAATTTTATTTTAGGTAATACACTGATGAGCCAAAACATTATGACCACCTACCTACTATGATGTTGATCCTCCGCGTGAAGCCAAACCTGCTTGTACCCAGCGAGGCATGGACGCTGCTAGATTTCTAAATGTGTCTTGTGGTATCTGTTACCAACCCATAACCAGCAGATCCTTTAAGTACTGTAAGGCCCGTGGTTCAGAAGCCACAGATCAGAGTTGCTGTTCTAACACAAACCACAGATGCTCGATGAGATTGATGTCTGGGGGAATTTGGAGACCATGGCCTGGAAGTCTTCCTCATGTTCCACGAACCAGTCTGAACAACCTGGGCTGGTGTGGCATGGAGCATTATCCTGCTGAAAGATGGCACCACTAGAGGGAAAGACCACTGATACGAAAGGGTGTACCTGGTCAGCAATGATGTTTAGGTAGGTGGAAATCATCAGAGTGCCCGGCACATGGCTGCCTGGACCCAAGGTATCCCAGCAGAACATCACCCAAAGCCATCGCCGCCACCGGCTTGTTTTCATCCCATGGTACATCCAGGTGCCATCACTTTCCCAGATAAACGGTGCACATGTAACTGGCCGTCAACATGGTGAAACAGGAAACATGATTCATCGGACCAGACGACCTTCTTCCCATTACTCAAGGTCCAGTTTCGATGCTCGCATGTCCATTGTAGCCAGTGAACTGTGCTTAGCATGGGCACCCGGAGTGGCCTGCAGCTACGTAGACCCATTTTCAGCAGGTTTCGATGTGCTGTGTGTTGTGACATTACTCAAAAAGAGGTGATTGTCCCTCTGTATAAGGCAATGGTCACGCCATGCCTTGAGTACTGCATACACGTCTGGAGGCTTCATTTTAGGAAGGATGTAGATTTGCTTGAGAGTGTACAGAGAAGGGCAACAAGATTGGTGAGGGGAATGATGGGATCCTCTTACCAAGAGGCTTAAGTTCTGAAAATTAGAGTGGCTGGAGACTAGCCACCTGCGCGGTGATCTGATTGAGATGTATAAGGCCTTGAATGGTTTGAGCACGCTGAATTTTGATGGGATCCTTCCACTTGTTCAGATTACGAACCTAAGGGGGCATATGGCCAGCGGGTGGTTAATTGCTGGAACAAACTTCCATCTGTCGCTGTGGAAGTTGATAGGTTAAATAAATTTAAGAAGGAACTGGACAGGCATTTGGAGGGAATGGTATGGTTTTTTTTTTTTTTTTTTTTTTTGGCTGATGTTGCATAAGCTCATACACTTGCTTTCTTGCATCACATGCCACTACTACTACTACTACTCCTCCTCCTCCCATCACCAGCATTCCAATTAGCGATGAGTTGCACTACAGTCACTCTTCTGTTACCACATACCATCTGGGAGAGCCTTTACTCACCTCGAGCATCGATGAGTCATGGTCATCAAAACTTCGCCGGTGATTCGTGGGCTTTCCCTCCTCAGACCACTTTCAATAGGTACTAACCATGGCTGACTGTGAGCACCCCAACAGCCATGCCATTTCGGATTTGCTCTGACCCAGTCATTTGGCCATTACAATTTGGCCTTTGTCAAACTTACTTAAGTTTGCTGCCTTTCCTGTCTGAAGAACAAGAGTAATACTGATTAACGGAGCTAAGTAACAGGTGTTTTTTATCATCATCATCATCAGCCATTTTCAATCCACTGCAGGATGAAGGCCTCTCCAGCAACTTTCCAGTTCCTTCTGTTTTGAGCACTGGCCATCCATTTACTACCCAAAAACTCATGAATTTCATCTGTCCATCTCCGCCTTTGTCTTTCAGGTTTTCTCCTCTTGGATACCATTCTGTTATTTTCTTTGTCCATCTGTCATCATGTCTTCGAGTTATGTGTCCTGCCCAAGACCATTTTAGTTCTTTAGTTTTGATAAGAATGTCCTTTACTTGAGTTTGCTGCCTAATCCATGTGTTTCTCTTCTTATCTAACGGTCTGATTCCCAATATAATTCGTTCCATTCTTCGCTGTGTAGTTCTCAGCTTCTCTACCATTCTTTTGGGGAGTGCCCAAGTTTCACTTCCATAAGTCATGGTGGGGAGTATACATTGATTCATTATTTTACGTTTCAGACAAACTGGGATATTGCTCTTCAGTATGTGACTATATTTCCTGAATGCTATCCATCCAAAATTTATTCTTCTCTTGACTTCCAGCCATTTATCATTATTAGAGCTAATAACTTGACCCAGATAAGTATATGACTCCACCTTTTCAATTACTGCTCCTTCAATCATTATTTCCCTTTCCATAGCATACTTGTTCATCATTACTTTTTTTTAGCCGTATTCATCTTTAGTCCAAAATCCTTACTAATTGTGCATAACTGATTAAGATTTTCCTCTAATTCTTTGGGATTGTGGCTTATGACCACAATGTCATCTGCAAATCGTAAATGGTTTAGGTACTCTCCGTTCACATTGATTCCTTTCTACGACCAGTCTAATCTTCTCAAGGGAAGCAGTAAACAGCTTCGGAGATATTGTGTCTCCTTGCTGAACTCCTTTCTCGACTTTAAATTTGCTACTGTCTTTGTCTAGTCTAATAAAGGAGGTAGCACTCTCATATATTTTCTTCAAAATCATAATATATGGGTTATCTATGCCTTGTCTTTCCAGTGCCCGAAACATTGCCTTATGCTGTATGGAGTCAAATGCCTTTTCATAATCCACAAATGCCAGGCATAATAGTGTTCTATATTCATTTGCTTTCTCCATTAGCTGTGATATTATGTGAAGGTGATCCATAGTTGATAATCCTGTCCTAAACCCAGCTTGCTCTTTCGGTTGATTCTCATCAAGTATTCTTTCTAATCTGTTAGTAATGACCCTTGTGAACAACTTTTAGATGTGGGATAACAAGCTAATTGGTCTATAATTTCCAATTTCTGATTTATCTCCTTTCTTATGCAGCAAAACTATGATTGCATTATTCCACTGCTTAGGCGTCACACCTTTTCTAATGCACTTTGTGAAGAGCCTTGCCAGTTTGTGTTATGTCTCTTCCTCCCAATTTTAACAACTCTACAGTAACTTCATCTTCCCCCGGGGCTTTCCGATTCTTCATTGTCTTCAATGCATGTTCTACCTCATCAGGAAGAATATCGGATATGTCGTATGTGTTGCTACTTTGCAAGCCAACTTCCCCACTGCTGGTATCATTCCCTCGCTCCTTGTATAATTCTCTATAGTAGTCTTCTGCTATTTGAATTATGCCTTCTCTGCTGTTTATAAGTACACCATCGCTATTCTTCAGTTTCAGTATCATTTGTCTTTCTGTATTACTGCTCATGGCTGCTGATTTAAATCCTTTGTTTTCCCTTAATGCTTGTTCTACATTTCTTGTGTTAAATCTTCTTATGTCCTCTCTGAGTCTCTTTCTAATGGCTTTGCATAACTCAGTATACTCAATTTTCTCCCTGTCAGTGTTTTTCTTGCTCTTCATTTGTCGTCTTCGGTTCATCATGACAAGTGTTTCTTGACTAATTTTTTCTTCTTTCGATTTCTGTTTCCCTATAGGTTTCTTGGGCTTTATCACTTTCAGAAACTTGTAATATTCCTCGTCGATATCGTGGTCCTCAGCAGTCTGCAGAAGCTCAAACTTGTTCTTAAGTTCCAGTACATACTGCTTTTTCTCCTCCTCTGTTATCTCAAAGACCTTTGTGTTATTTACTCGAGTCAGTTTTTTCCTTTCCTTTCCTACATCTATATCAAGTGTAGATCTTACCATTCTGTGATCACTTCCAACATTTACTTTATTCAGGATGGTAACATCATTCACAATATATCTTCTGTTAGTGAGGATGAAGTCGATTTCATTAGTTGTTAATCCATTTGGACTCTTCCATGTTCACTTTCTGTTCACCCTTTTCTTGAAAAAAAGTGTTCATTAATGACAGTCCTTGAGATTCTGCAAATTCCACAAGTCTTTCACCTCTTTTATTTCTTTTACCAATTCCAAAATTTCCTATAGTTCCTCTTTCTGCGCTGTTTTGCCTTTTTCCAACCTTAGCATTGAAGTCCCCCATAATAATAGTGTAGTGGGTTTTCTGCTCATCTAGAAGACTCTCAATTTCGGTGTACATTTCTTCAACCTCTTCATCATCGTGGTTTGATGTTGGTGCATAAATCATTATAATCTTTAGCTTGTACCTTTTAGAAATCTTGAGTATTAGTCTTGACACCCTTGGTGATGTACTTTTGAATTCCAAAATGTTGTTTTTAAAATCTTTATGGACCAGAAACCCAACTCCACCTTCGCTCCTTTCACTGTTTCCATTGGTGTACAGCAGATTTCCACTTGATAAACTTATAAGTGATTCATTTCTTCTTCTTGTTTCAGCCAAACCGATGATATTCCAATTCACATTTTCTAATTCCTTTTCCAGCTCTAATATCCTGTCTTTACCGATGAGTGATCGTACGTTATAACAGGCCAAGTTCAGTTTCCGTGCATGGCAGCCTGGTCATACCCAGAGATTCTTAGCACCCTCTGCTTCCACTCTGATCCTCTCGCTGCCGTAAGAGGGAGAGTGAAAGCTGCTGGGGACTGAGGGCCATTTGTATTGTTGTGTTCTCATATGCTGGAGGGTTTGGTCTTTTCCTCTTCACGCTAACCAGGCGTCTTGAAGAGAACCACTCTACACGTTCGTTGCCACCTAAGTGACGTAACAGGGCTTACCATCGAGAAGGTGTGCATGAGTGGATTTTAGGGAGGCAGGCCAACCGGACTTCTCCTAAATCTTCTGTAATAGAGAGATATTGGATCCATCAGTGTTTTAGGCTGAGTGTCTGGTAACACACAGGATACCTGTTCCCCTCTAAGCCCCTGTGTTTTTTATACAGTGTCCCAACCTGCACCATAGTTCACCTGCTGTTCATACAATTTGCATAATATCTCACTAGTCAATGTTTTGGCTCACCAGTGTATGTCAACTTGATACATTTCCTTTGATTTTATGTTGTTCTTAATTAAAAAGCATAACCTCTCCTCCTTCCCTATGCTGTCTATTCTTTCTGTACACATTGTACTCTCCAAATTGCAATTTTGCATTCCTAATATCTGTGTGATACCACATCTCTGATGATGTCTTTCATGTAGAAAGACTTAAGTTTTACAAATTACAGTGTCTGGAGACTAGGCACCTGCAAGGTGATCTGACTGTGGTGTATAAAGCCTTGAACGGTTTGAACATGCTCAATGCTGTTGGGATTCTTCCTCTTGCTCAGAATAATCACCTGAGAGAGCATAAATTCAAATTGAGGAAAGACAGATGTAGGATAGAAGTGTGGAAGTTTGCCTTTAGCCAGCGGGTAGTTGGTTTGTGGAAGACTTCCATCCTTTGTTGTGGAAGTTGATAGCCTAAATAAATTTAAGGCTGAGCTGGACAGGTATTTGGAACGAACGGAGGGGTGAAATGGAGTGTTTTTTTTTTTTTGGCTGATGCTGCATAAGCTTGCTTTCTTGCATCATATGCCTCTACTAATGCTAATGTATTTATTTGTTTCATGATGATTGCCATCAGTCCCTGAAACCCCCTGGTGGATTTCACAATGCACTTAATTCCCTATTCCACTGCAGTGATCGCAGCTTGTGTATTTTGTTTGATGGACTGAAGAGGGACCTGGCTTGCCACAGATTGACGCTGGCCAATGCACAGGCAGGTTGTAGAGAGGTGAAAAAGAGAAAATATGATGCACTGCATGACTTGTTGCCACTTTTGTTCAGGAATATGAGCAGGTAGAAGACAAACTGAAATAATTGCAGAGATTGCTAACTTACAGTAATGAAAATTCTATTCAAATCTTTGACAAATAAATAAATCACTGAAATATGCCTGAATTAGTGGTTTGTTGATAAAAAACCAAAAAGGATTTACTGTTCACTTTGGAAGACAGAGAAAAAATAATTTATTTTTATAAATAAAATAAAAGGCTTTAGTTGCAATAAAACCAGAGCATTTTATTTTCTGTAATTTCCCTTACAAACATTTACATCCAAATATTGTATTTTATATTAAAATCAAAAGTTTTATATCAAAAGTTATATTAAAATGCATCATATAGAAGAAGAAAAATAAAATATATAAATTCAACATTTTGTTGCATTTTGAAATATGAAATAATTTGTTTTTTGTAAACTAAAAATAATGTGAGCATTCCTCTGTGTGAGCATTTTTCTATGTGAACATTTATCCGTGTAAGCAATTTTCCGTGTGGGTATTTTTCGTGTGAACATTTATGACTGGGGTTTTTTCTGTGTGGAATTTTCATGTGGGCTTTTCTCATGTGTGCATTTATCTGGCCACCGTTTTATTTTATTAGTAAAAGTTTTAATAAAGCTACTTCAATTTCATTGGTTGTGACAAGATTAATTTTGATATTCTTATTCTCAATGCACAAAGGCAATTTTTAATGCAGATGACACAGAACTTTTCTACTCTTTAATGTCAGAGAATATATTCAACATCAACATAGAACCTTGCAAAAGCGAAAAGAAATCAGAACACCTAACAGTACTGCTTTCTTAAATATAGCTGGAGTCCCTTACAAGTGGGAAGTTGGCAAAAATTTAAATATTTTAAGAATATCTCCACTTTTCTTTGTATACAGCAACAACTTCACAGATGACATTAAATATTCTTCTAATTTTTTTTATCAATTTTATGTCAAATGAGGTTCTGCCTATGAAGGTGCTACCTTATGAATGCAGGGGTTGCTCGTCTACCAGAAATAATTTAAAAACAAAGTATCCTCCTTCCTATAAACTGGCTAGCAAACTACAGCTCCTCTGTCTTTGTATGAGCCAGTCAATGAATGGCTAGAGGTCAGTCGACATTTGGTACTAAGTCACAGAGAGCAAATTAGCTTTAAGAAAGATTCTCATGGGTTGAATTGAGATACAGTAAACCCTCAATTTAACATACCCCGATATAACGGATTTCAGATTTAACGGACCAGACAAATAATAATACAGTAATGTATATATTAATCTCAACCAAATTATTGTTTTTAGATAAGAGCAGGCGGTGACTTGCGAGCTGAACGTGATTCGGGACACTAAACTGCAGGTCTTCAGACTCGCTTTATTTCGGTCTCAGTCAGCCTCAACCAATCATGTGACCAGGTTGTACACTCTTTTCTGTGATTTCTGAATTGTGACTTTATTTATTAAATAATTTTGCAATCCTTACAATTTAAAATGGCAATAAGTGATAGAGGAGTTAAAAGAAAGCATGTGAACTTAAATGTGGCCCAGAAATTAGAGCTAATTGAGAAATTAGAACAAGGCGTCTCAGTAGCATGTGTTTGTGAAATTTACGGTGTAAAAAAACAGTTTCTGATATCTGTAAATCAAAGGCCAAATTGCAAAATAATTTTATATAGTACAGTACTATATATTGTATTAAAGCTTTTTTTTTTTTTTTACATTAAGAACAATAAAAAAATGTCCCCCCAAGTTACATTCGATTTATGGACTTTTGGCATTAGCGGACACCCGTTCTCCCCTATTAGTTTGTTAAATCGAGGGTTTACTGTATGAGTATATTAATTTTCTGTAATTTTGTAATGTTGTTTTCTGCAATATTTTGTAAATTTAATTCTTAACTTTTATAAACATAATTCTGATAATTTAACATCATAATGCTATCAAACAGCACTATAAAAAAGTACTTACTTGCATAGATGTCTTATTAAAACTTCCAGCATACGAAAATTGGATTTTGGAAGTGTATGTACAAGTGAATGGACACTGTTTATCCTCAAAACTTTGTTTTCATGTTCTGAAAGGTAAAATAATCATTAAATAAGTAAAGCCAAGTATAAATTTATATCTAAATTTTATGGTTATTATTATTCTCAGTAGTACCTGCTATAAAACCGCTTTCTCTGTTGCTTTAAACAGAAAAAAATAAATAAAAATAAAAAAATAATAAACATGTGAATCCTATAGTCATTATAAGAATTTTTTAAGGGCATTTTCTGTTCAGGGAAAATACCACAGAGGTATCAAACTAATTATACAGAATTTAGGTTTAGGGTTAGTTTAGGTTTTACTGGCACATTAGCAGCTATAATGCGCCAAAATATAGTGATAAAGATTATGGTTAAAATATTTCAGGGACCTAAAAAATAAGATGACTTCATCAAAACAGATAATGATAAAAGTATATCAGTGGTATAAAAGATAAATTTAAATAAGGTTAAAAAGGTTTAAGGCCTTTAAATAATTAAAAAAGGCTGAGAGATGTTCATTGTCAGATAAAATCTGATTGAGCGTATGTGGCTGTCAGGTAACGAAAGCTGTCAAGCAACTGAACTACCTCTCTCGCTTCGATGAATGCGACTGTCACTAAGATATACCTTTAAAAGGAAATCCCTTCCACACCTTCTACGTGGACATCTATTTTTGACCCTATATAACATTTGTCAGACTGCCAATCGTTCCTTTGGTATTCGTGTCCAAGGGCTGCTGAATATTACAGTAGACAATGTTGCCAAGGCTATCCACGTTCCACCCTGGAATGCTCAGAGTCCATCAACTTCTCCATTTATAATGGGGGAAAAAGCCAGAACTTCACTATCTGTGTACTTACAACTCTGCTTTCCATCGATCTGCTTACTCTGATTTCCTGCCTGTCTTCACTGATGGCTCGAAATCAGAATCATCCGTTGGATCTGCTTCAGTCTTCCCAGACTGTACACTATCTGAGAAGATTTCCCATGAGTACAATATATATACTGCAGAGTTTGTATTCTATAAAGCTACCCTTGGACTATATTAAAACTAATAAATATCAAATGTGTATGGTATATATAGATTCCTTAAGTACATTACAGGCTTTATCAGTACACCATCATAGTACGAGATACAATCCTCATACAGTCCTATTCAGGATTCAGCAGAAGCTATACTCTCTTTATAAATCTAGGTTCGACATATGGTTCTGCTGGATCTCAAGACACATTGGGATCAGAGGTAACAATCTAGCAGATGCTGCAGTCAGATCATCACAATCTCAGAACATTCGTAGCCTGTTAGTCCCTTATACAGACTATAGGAATATGATACATTCCCAATTATTATCCCAGTGGTAAAAATCTTGTCGTGGGCAGACCACAAAAAAACTCTACCAGATAAAGCCTGTAATTAAACTATGAGAGTCTAGTCTGTGCAGGAACCAGAGAGGAAGTTGTTCTCACTCGCCTCCACATAGGACCCAGTCATCTTACATACTCACTCCTGCAGAGGGCAGATGACTCTCCTATGTGTGAGAATTGTGAAAATGTTTTAAGCATTCAGCATATTTTAATCAAGTGTCCATGTTATAGACACAAACATGCTTTATATTTTCACACTTTTGGTCAATGGCATACTGCAATTGTCTTTTGACAACCCTCATGTTGTATGACTGTAAAAAGATGCTAAAGTTATAGACAAAGAGGGCACTGTTTACAGTTAGAGAAAGTTGTTTAGTAATACAATTCACTTTGATTGAAAAAAATCGTTAACACTTAGAAATGATCTATGGGGGCACCCCCCTCCTCTTGGCAAAAAGGCTGGGTTGAGAGAGAGAGAGAGAGAGAGAGAGAGAGAGAGAGAGAGAGAGAGAGAGAGAGAGACAGAGAGAGAGAGAGAGAGAGCAGATCCCACACGAACTTGGAATGAGCAGTTCAATAAGAAATTTTTAATAAAAAGGGCTAGATGGCTCCTAACACCAAGATTATAGATATCTCTTAAAATTCCAAATCTCCAAGCCATGTCATACACTTTTTCCATATCAAAGAAAATCGAGACAAGGTGCTTGTGTTTGAAGAAATTATCTTGAATAGATGTTTTTAATCTTATTAAATGGTCAAGTGTTGACCTGTTCTTTCGAAAGCCACATTGTACTTTGGAAAGGTCATTTGCTTCTAAATACCATGGAGAGGCGCTCACTCATTGACCATCCTTTCAGGATCTTGCAAAAGCAGCTTGTCAGAGCAACTGGGCGATAATTGTTTGGAAATTTTGGATCTCTTTCTGGATTGGGAAAGGCAAGCATGATTGCCTTATACCAGGTGTCTGGAAACTGATCTTCAAGGTAGATTCTGTTGAATAGACGATGTAGCAGATAATGTGTATTTACCCTTCATTTTCTGGCCTTTGTCCCAGACAAACTTAGATGAACCTCTTTGGTTGATGGAACATGTGAAATGTCCAAGATTATGACTATGATGTCTAATGTAATGTGATTTTTCTCAGGCACATTTAAAGGTTATTAGATTATCTGTGGTGGGGTATCCCACACCCCCAAAGCTTGTTTTGCATCTTTTTTGCTGCTGTGCATTTTTCATTCCACCATGGTTTCAGAAATTATAGAAACCAAGTTGATGTCTTCAGAATTGCATTTGCCACTGCTTGGACAATACTTTCTGTGATGTACTTTACTGCATCATTAATTGGCTCCTGCCTAACTGTGGTTGTATCAAACATTGATTTGGAGAGTAGCCTGTGCGGACGAAGCTCTTTGACGCTCTTGGAACAGAGAAGTTTTTCCTGATTTATTTTCTGATTTATTAGCTTAAATTGTCATATTAACTTATTTCTAGAGTAGCTTTATATTCCTAGTTACGATACTTAGTTTAAAGTTTAACTTAGACAGTGATTTTGTAGGTATTACTTAGTATCGGTAACAGATCAAATCCACGTGTTACAAATTGAACGAGAGGTCTTTTTTTTTTTTAACCAAATTTAGTCGATTTATTAACCAATCGTTATATTAAATTATCTTCTATAAGTAGATTATAGACCTAGTCAGGATCCTTAGTTTATTCTAAATTGAGATAGTGAGATTTGGAAGCTAATCAATACTTACAAGTCCGTAGAAGTACCATTCGTGAATGCCCGCCATTTTTACACGATAGCATAAGCTTAGTGTAGTATAGTGCATAATATAATATTGTCCATTAATCAGTAAATCTATTAATCTTGATAAACTTTATTGTCAATTAAATTGTACTTTTAACTCTATATATATATATAACGACTTAATCGTAACAAATAATTAATACATAACTATAGTGGTACACGTGATATGGAAGTTATATAAAGGGAACTCGTAGAAAACACTAGATACCGAAAAAATAAATATAGCGTTATAACTGTTTTGGGATATAACTTAAGGATTTAATTTTGTTTTGAAATTTTATTGAATTAAATTGGAATCATGACTCAGACCAGAGCAGCAAAGCAAAAGGCTCAAGCTAATGGGAGTGCTGGGGTTCAGGGGAGAACTGAGGGGGGCAGTTGCCCTCTGAATCACAGTCTTTTAAAATGCACTGTTTGCTTGATGTTTGCGGAGCAGTTGGGTACGGGATATGATACTGCCAAGGAGGATGTCTTTGTGTGTGCACGATGTAAGGAGTACAAGGAAATCAGGCAACAACTCAGCGTTGTTATGGGCCTTTATGAGAGCTTTAAGGACAGGGTGGATGCCCTCGAAGGAAATAAATTGAGGGGGCCCATCAAGCTCTCAGCCGCCCACATCAACGCCAGAGCTTGCACTTGGTCATCAGGCAACACAGAGGCGGCCCCCTAGGCAGAATGCGCTGGTCCCACAGGAACTAGTAGTTGTTGGTGACTCTATTGTCAGGGAAGCGGGGAACATGCTTTGTAAAAAGGATAGGTGGAATAGGACCAGGGTATGTCTGCCAGGGGCAAAGGTTGATGACGTTGTAGAGCGGATATCATCTTTTAAGGGCACAAAAGGTGATATAGTTTTACACGTTGGCACTAAAGATATTAAGAGTAGGAGACCAGCGGAATTACTTAGCAAGTACAGTTGGTACTTGCTAAGTAATTCCGCAGTTGAAAAAAAGGTCACTGTTGAAAAAAAGCCGTGAATTAGGGTTGAATTTGAAAGTGTCTGCAATTCTGCCCAGACACGATAGGAGGAAGTATATGATGAGAGCCTTGTCGATCAATTCGGCCCTGGAAAGATTGTGCAAAGCTCAAGGGGTAGAATTTTTTTCAGCCTGGACTGTACTTGTTAACAGGAGAGATTGCTTCTACAGGGATGGGATAAACTTAAATAGGAAGGGTGCAAGAATTTTTGCTGATGCTGTCGAGGCAGAGTGCCGACCGGGCTAGCCGAGTGGGTAAAGCACCTACCCGGCAACCCAAAGGTCGCGGGTTCGATTCCCGCCTCGGGCTTGGATCAAAGTACTGCAAAAACCTTGGGAGGTGCAATATGGCCACAGAAGCTGATGCGCCAACAACTACCAAATAAATAAAAAAAAAAAAAAAAAAAACGAGGCAGAGTTAGGTGGGTCGGAAAACTGCTAGTTGGGGGGAGATACAAGGACTAAGAGATTAACAGTAGCCACTGGCAGAGGTGGAAGTGATTCTTGCACTGCTTCTATTGAAATGAGCAGAAGCCTGAAAAACAAGATGCAGGATATTTCAGAGACTGCTGGGAGTCATTACGGTACAAGTAAACATGTGGGTTGTGTTAGGGTAGCCAAGAATAGAAACAGGTGCATGTATACCTGCGTGTACACCAATGCTAGGAGTTTGGTAAATAAATTTGATGAATTTGAGGTATTGCTCAAAACATCAAAGGCAGATATTGTTGGGATATCAGAGAATGCGGAACTGGAATTTGGGGAATACAATGTGTATAGAAAGGATAGACAGGACAGGAGGGGAGGAGGGGTTATGCTATTAGTTAAGAAACACAAAGTCCAAGGCAGTGAAGCCAGTCGACATCGATGGACAGGGCAGTGTCGAGTCAGTTTGGTGTGACATAAGCATAGGGAAATAAAAATTGAGTAGGAATGTGCTATAGGCCTAATGACTCTGATGAGTATAATAAGATATTGTACAGGGAAATAGAGTGGGCCAGTAAATCAGAGAGTCTTATAATGGGGGATTTTAATTTCCCAGATATTGACTGGAATTTGTGGGTTGGTCACTCGCACACTAGCAAGGCTTTTGTGGATTTATTGGATGATTGTTTTCTACATCAGCATGTTCGTCAGGCAACAAGAGGGAGCAATACTCTTGATCTGATTATCAGTAGTGATTCTTCATGCATTAAGAATCTGCAGATAAATGAACCACTAGGTGGCAGTGATCACAGTGTGTTGAAGTGGGATTTACTCAAGGAGGTAACTACCATCAGAGGTAAAGGGAAGGGTTTTTGTTTTCGTAAAGGCGACTATGATGGTCTGAAACAGTATTTAAATTCTATACAGTGGGACGAACTGATGATGTTACCAACAGCAAACTCAAAATGGGAAGCATTCAAGGAACTAATCTTGGAGGCTACCAGGCATTACATACCAACTAAGAAATATTGTTCAAGGTTTAGGCCTAAATGGTTGTCAGATGAACTAATGAGACATATGGCAGAGAAGAAAAATGCATGGGATATATACAAATTAACAAGTGACACAGAAGCCTATGATAGATACAAGTTGATCTGTAACCAAGTTACAAAGAAGGTTAGGCAGGCGAAGGCAGACTACGAGAAATCCTTGGCAAGGAATGCAAAGAAAAACAACAAAGAGTTCTTTACCTATGTAAACTCTAGAAGGAAGGGGATGAATCAGATTGGTCCACTGGATATTGATGGTTCAACAGTTGAGGATCCTGCTCAGGTGGCTAACAATTTAAACGAGTATTTTGCATCTACATTCACGCATGAGGAGTTATTCAGGAAGGAGAATGATGTAGGTAAACTAAACATTGGCAGTGAGCTGGATGATTTTGTAATAACTGAGAATAAAGTGGAGAGATTGTTGAGGATAAACATAAAAAAGGCACCTGGGGTGGATGGGATCTATCCAGTTATATTAAAGGAGGCAGCAAAGGAAGTAAGCAAACCCCTACCCATAATTATGAGAGCTTCTTTGGACTCAGGGGAGGTACCCATAGACTGGAAATGTGCAAATGTGACCCCAATTCACAAAGGAGGATCAAAGGCTGACACAAGTAATTATAGACCTGTTAGTTTAACTTCTGTTCCAGGTAAATTAATGGAGGCACTGGTTAAAGAAGCACTGCAGGATCATCTAGACAAGAATTCAGTTATAGCTCAGACACAGCATGGTTTTGTAAAGGGCAGGTCTTGCCTGACCAATTTGATTGGATACTATGATGTAGTCACAAAAGAACTGGATGCAGGGAATAACTTTGATATTATATATTTGGATCTTAGAAAGGCTTTTGATACTGTTGCACATGGAAGACTGCTGCACAAATTGGAGCAGTGTGACATTGGAGGCAAATTGCTGCTATGGATAAAGGGGTGGTTGAGGGGGAGAAGACAGAGAGTGGTAATCAATGGTCACTGCTCAACGTGGACTAATGTTATTAGTGGAGTTCCTCAGGGTTCAGTGTTGGGTCCATTGTTGTTTTCAGTGTTTATGAATGATATTGATGATGGGATATCAAGTTTAATGTCCAAGTTTGCAGATGATACAAAGGTTGGCAGGGTTGTTAAGGAGACACCACTGATGCTATGCTGCTGCAACAGGATCTGAAAAGGTTGAACAGATGGGCTGAGAGCTGGCAAATGAAGTTTAACATTGACAAATGTAAAGTACTACATATGGGAAACAGTAACCCCAGAGCAACGTATCAACTCTGCGGTACTACATTGACAGTGGTGGAGAATGAAAAGGACCTGGGGGTTATTGTGCAGGCAGATATGAAGTTCTCTGAGCAGTGCAGACGAGCTGCAAGAGTAGCTCATGGAGTACTGTCAATGATATACAGGAATTTTTCTAGTAGGGATAAGGAGGTGATTATTCCCTTGTATAAAGCAATGGTTAGGCCACATCTTGAGTACTGTGTACAGGTCTGGAGGCCTCATTTCAAGAAGGATGTAGAGCTGCTGGAACGGGTACAGAGAAGGGCAACAAGATTAGTGAATGGAACAAAGGGTTGCTCTTACGAAGAAAGGCTTAAGTTTTGCAAATTACAGAGTCTGGAGACTAGGCACCGGCGAGGTGATCTGATAGAGGTGTATAAGGCTTTGAATGGTTTGAGCATGCTTAATGCCAATGGGATTCTTCATCTTGCTCAGAATAATCAGCTCAGAGGGCATAAATTCAAATTGAGGAAGGACGGATGTCGGATAGATGTGCGGAAATTGGCCTTTGGCCAGCGGGTGATTGGTTGGTGGAACCGACTTCCATCACTTGTTGTTGAAGTTGATAGCCTAAACAAATTTAAGGCTCAACTGGACAGGTATTTCGAGCAAACGGAGGGGAGAAATTGGAGTGGTGTGTTTTTTTTTTTTTTTTTTGGCTGATGCTGAATAAGCTTGCTTTCTTGCATCATATGCATCTACTAATGCTAATGCTAATTGCCAGGAATCTTTGAGGGCATTCCAGTCAGCATAATTGATCTTCCACTGTGGTAGCCTAGATGGGTAGCACAGTCTCCCATTGCAAAGGGTGGATATCACGGGGAAGTGATCGCTACCATAAGGGGTTTCTTTAATCAGAGAGGATTTTCTCCTCAGTAACCTCCCATCTGCGAAAAGATCCAAACCTCCCAAACACTTCCTAGTTCATTTCACAAATATACGTGGTCTCAGTTATAATCTCATTGATGCCCATTTCCACTTACAGTCTTCCAAACACCATGTACTTTTTGTGACAGAATCTCAGTTATCGCTTGATTTAACCACTGCTCATCTCAGTTGCCCATATTATTCGCTGTATGATTCCTTTCACCTCAAGGTGGTACTTGTGCATGTGTCCTTGCCGATATTCTCTGTCAGAGACTTGGTAATTTGGATTCTCCTCTTTTCGATCTTCTCTAGCTTAAAATCTCTCTACCTCATTGTGTCAAATTCATCTGTTGTCTCTACCGTTCTCCAAACTCCACTAATCACTTGGAGCTCTTTGACTTCCTCTCTTTGCAACTTGACTTTCTCCAGTCTAACTTTCCTAACAGTGAGGAAATTTTCCTTGGTGATTTCAATGTCAACTCCAATGGCTTCCCTTTTTTGCAGTCACACCAACCCAGCTGATCGAGATGCCGAGGCTTTTGCAATTACTAATGACCTTGCACAGATTGTTCATGTACCTACAAGAATACCGGACAATCCTAACCACACAGCCAATATGCTTGATCTTTTTCTCACAAACAACCCCACTAAGTATACAGTTGTACTGAGTGGTCCTTTAGGCACTTCAGATGACAACTTGGTGACTGTCCTCCAATGGAGACCTTATCTCATGGCTATTCCCAACCTCATGTTGTTTAGCATTACAAGAACGCAAAATTGGATGACCTGTTAGATTTCTTTTCTTCTTTTCCTTGGTCGGATTACTGTTTCAAAACTTCTGATGTCAACCTCTCCTCAGATCGTGTCAGTGAAATTATTCTTGTAGGAATGGAATCCTTTATTCCACGCACTCCACTTTAAAATCTCGTCCTTTATCTAAACCTTGATTTTGCAATAAACGTGCTAAGGCTGTTCAAGAGAAGAATGTTACATTTCGTAATTGGCTTGTTTCCAATTCTTCAGTTTTATTTTCTGCTTACACCACAACTTGCAACAATTGTAAAGCAGTTATTAATCAGTCCAAACTAGATTTCTGAACAGGCTAAGAGTAGAAAACTTGCTTCTTGCCCTAATGGTAGCCAAGCATTCTGGTCTCCTGCCATAGCTATTGGCTGCAACTTTAGCCCATCTCTGCTTCCACCTCTGTCAAAACCAGATGGTCTATTGTCACTTCAGCCAAAGATAAAGCTGACCTTCTGAAATCCCATTTTTCTTCCAAATCATGTATTAATGATCTCGGTAACACCTCCCACCATTCCCGCACACTCCATTCAATGCCTCCTGTGGTCTTTTGTCAAAAGGATTTTGATGAATCTTGATGCTAAGGAAGCCCCAGTTCCTGATGGTATTTCTCCACTTGTTCTCAAAACCTGCGTTCCTGAACTTGATACTGTCCTTTGCCGCCTTTTTCAACTTTGGGTTTGGAATATATGGCCTTACATTGCCATTTGTGTATGCTGCTTTTATTGAATTTGGAGACATTGTAGAATTAAATGTAAGGAGTTTCTAGTTGATACTGACTTCCCATCCTTATGCATGGAAATTCTTTTATACAACTATCACTCCTGTGGCTTCAATTCAGAGAGGATTTCTTCCTTGGTAACTCAAGCAGGTCCCGCTCTGAGATCACATTCCTTAATGAATTTAGAGTTCTGTGTGGTGTCACAGAACTTGTTATCCATCCCCAGTCCATCTGACCGGCAAGGAACTTTACAGTCAATGTTATGCAGTCAGGATAGTATGCCACCGATTTTTATCTTCTGACATATCGCTTCCCATCTGAGCCATGTAGGTTGAATTTCGATTCGTCAGAAAAGGTGACGGTGTCCCATTGCTCTTTTGTCCATGAAACATGCATTTAGTAGTTGTAGTAGTAGTAGTGGCGTGTGATGCAAGAAAGCAAGTGTATGAGCTTATGCAGCACCAGCCAAAAAAAAAAATTTCACACAACCATTCCCTCTAAATGTTTCTCCAGTTCCTCCTTAAATTTATTTAACCTATCAACTTCCGCGACAGATGGAAAGTTTGTTCGAGCAATTAACCACCCGCTGGCTAAATGCAAATTTCCACACATCTATTCTACATCTCTTTCCTTAATTTGAATTTATGCCCCCTTAGGTTCGTAATCTGAACAAGTGGAAGAATCCCATCAGATTTCGGCATGCTCAACCCATTCAAGGCCTTAAACACCTCAATCAGATCACTGCGCAGGTGCCTAGTCTCCAGCCACTGCAATCTGAGGAACTTAGGCCTCTCTTGGTTTATTTATTTATTTAATTTGATTTTTTTATGGTGCATTGCCAGCTAAGGCCATAATGCGCCAAGTCAAATTTAAAATGCTACTAAACATTTTGGTAGCCAAGGCTACCACGTCAAACAATTAATTTTTATGTAAAAAAGGTACAAATTAAAAGCATAAAAAGTATAAAACTTAGATCTTTGTATAAAAATTAAAAGATTGTAAAAAGTTAAAGACGTTGGACATATTGTCTCTGTCACCTATTATCTGACTGAGTGTAAATGGCTCAGTCAAATTATTAAAAGCGGTAAAACACAAGCATCGTGCTTCTATAAAAACAGGACATTCTATTAAAATATGACGGATGGTTAAAATAATGTTACACATCTCACACATAGGTGGGTCATCCGCTCTCAGCAAGTAGGAAAGGGTTAGATGGCTATGACCTATGCAGAGCCGAGCAAGAACAACTTCCTCTCTTCGGATCCTGCATAGACTGGACTGCCATTGCGTAATTACAGGCTTAATGTGATGTAGTTTATTTGTGGCCTGTCTGTGCCAAGAATCTTGCCACTGGGAAAGTAATTTAGAACGTATTATTTGCCTGTAGTCTGTATAGGGGACTGATTATCCAGTGAAATGGCTGATTTGGCAGCGGCAGTAGCTGATTCATTTCCCCGGATCCCAATGTGGCTTGGGATCCAGCAAAAGCGAATATTGAATTCTAATTTCACGAGAGAAAAAAGAATCTGCCGGATCCTGGACAGGATCGGATGAGGGTTAAAACTCACCGATACCAGAGCCTGTAACACGCTAGATTTAGTATTAGTATTAGTAACGGCCGCATGGTGCAAGAAAGCCTATGGCTTATGCTGCACCAGCCAAAACAAAAAAAAAAAAAAAAAAATCCGAACAAAACAATGATAAAAACAAAAAAAAAATAAATAAATAAATAAATAACTAAATAATAATAATTAATAAATAAAAAAAAATAAAATAAAAAGGAAATTAAACCTATCAACCTATGTGCTTCCCTTACCCGAAAGTACTATCCAGATGACCTTTGAATTTCCCCAAACTGTCGGCCTCTACCACCCATGAAGGCAACTTATTCCAGTAATTTATAACTCGCTGGCTAAAATAGAACTTCCTGCAATCCAATCTAAACATTTCCCCCCGTAACTTGAATTTATGTCCCCTAGTTCTAGCATCATTTATAATCTTGAAAATTTTGTCCTCATTCATTTTACTGATGCCTCTCAGAGCCTTAAATACCTCAATCAAATCTCCTCTAAGGTGTCTAGTTTCCAAACTCTGCAACCCACATATTCGAAGTCTTTCTTCATAAGGACGCCTTTTTGCCGATCTCACCAGGCGAGTTACCCTTCTTTGCACCCTTTCAAGAAGCTCGATGTCTTTCTTCAGGTGCGGTCTCCATACTTGAACACAGTATTCAAAGTGTGGTCTAACATAAGCCTTATATAATGGGATTATCACGTCCATATCTCTACTTGCAAAAGTTCGATAGATCATCGATAGGACACCATGGGCCTTCCTTGCAACCTGTTTACAATGCTCAGAGAATTTCATGTCTGACCGTATCGTAACACCCAAGTCCCTTTCCTCCAGTACTGGGTTTAGTTGAACTCCACCAAGTGAATAAGTTTTTTTGGGATTACTGTTTCCCAGGTGTAATACCTTACACTTTGTTGGATTAAAGCACAGCTGCCATTTTTCTGACCATTCCTGAAGTCTATCTAGGTCTCTCTGAAGAAGCTCAGCTTGACAGTGATCATTAACTACTCTCCCAATTTTAACATCATCTGCAAATTTAGACATCACGCCCTCTATCCCTTCATCAATGTCGTTTATGAAAATTAAAAACAACAGTGGTCCTAATACTGATCCTTTCAGAACCCCACTTCTTACATCAACCCAATCTGAGGAATAGCCATTTATCACAACCCTCTGCCTCCTGCCCTGAAGCCATCCTTCTATCCATCTAAGGATTTTCCCAGTGATTCCAACCTGTTCCAGCTTATAAAGCAACCGCTCATGTGGGACTGAGTCAAAAGCTTTGCTGAAATCTAAATAAACAATGTCGAAATTATTCCCTAAATCCAGCTCGTGAGTGACCCTTTCGAAATAGCGAACCAGATTTGTTAAACATGATTTTCCCTTTATGAAACCATGCTGAGTATCCTTGAGAATTTCAATTCGATCCAAATGATCCTGAATTCCACCCTTGATCATTGCCTCCATGATTTTCCCTACTACTGAAGTCAGACTGACAGGTCGATAATTTCCAACTTCACTTTTAGAGCCACCCTTATGTATGGGAGATACATTTGCACTTTTCCAATCCAAGGGAATCTCCCCAGAGTCTAATGATGCTCGCATAATTAGCCTCAATGGTTCAATGCACTCGCTTGCCGCCTCTCTTAAGATTATAGGGTATATTCCATCAACTCCAGGAGCCTTACTGGTCTGTAGGCTCGAAAGTTTTTTCATTAAATAATCTTGCGAAATTTCAATATCATTAATTACATATTTTTTAACTTCGCTCCCACAATTTCCCTTTGCCACAAAAGGCTTTTCATTTGTAAATATCGATGCAAAATAACTGTTGAGTTCATCTGCAACGGCAGCTGGTGTATTTATTACTATCCCCTTTCCCTTACATAAAGGTCCGATCTGGTTTGTCCTGCTCTTCTTGATTGCAGATGAATCGCAATAAATCATATACCTCTAGTAGTTGCGATTTTTAATGTGATCTAGGGCTGTTTGTATTGCATGCAACTCTGCAGTATAAATTCTAGTTTCTTGTGGGATCTTAGAGGATAATATTTTTTGAGGGAACACAACAGCAGATCCCACATAACATTCTAACTTTGAGCCATCTGTGTGTAGTCTGGCAGAAAGTCAGAATACTGCTGTCTATGTGATGGAAAGAGTTGCTGGTAGACAGATGGCGGTGTAGTAGCCTTCTCCCAGATCTTAAGGGAGAAGTCGCAAGTTGGAAAATAAGCATGCCAGGGTGGAAAGAATTGCCTTGGTGACTGGGCAACGTTGTATACCGTCAAGTTTAGCTCATTCAGCAGCCCTTGAATGCAAATACCAAAAGGTTTGTTGGCAGTCCGACGGGTGTTGTAGAGGTTTTCCCAGCGCGGCTCAAAAACGGATGGCCACGTGGGATGATCGGGCAGGGATTTTAATTTGAAGGCATACTGTAAGGACAACTGCTTATGTCGAAGAGACAGAGATGGTTCATTTGCTTCAACGTAAAGGCTCTGGACAGGAGATGTGCGAAATGCTCCAGTGGCTGTCCGAATGGCTTGATGGTGAATTGGATCTAACCACCGAAGTGAACTATCTCTAGCAGAACCGTAAACCTGAAACCCATAGTCAAGTTTGGAACGGACAAGTGCTTGGTAGAGATGAAGAAGGGTAGAACGATCTGCGCCCCATGAAGTTGAAGAAAGGGCATGAAGGATGTTAAGCCCTTTGACACCTCTTGTCCTCAGCTGACGAATATGTTGTAAAAATGTCAGCTTTTTGTCGAAAATAAGTCCAAGGAATTTGAATTCTGCTACAACTGGAATGTTATTTTGGTTAAGCCTTAATTCTGGGTCAGGATGAGGATTACGTTTGCCACAGAAGTGTACACAAACAGTCTTCTGTGATGAAAATCTGAACCCATTAGCCAAAGACCAAGCTGTAAGATGATCAACGGTTTTCTGCAGTTGCCTTTCAATGACCCTCATATTGCATGAATGACAAAATATAGCAAAGTCGTCAACATAGAGGGCATTGTTTACAGTGGGTGGAAGTTGTTCTGTGATAGAGTTTATTTTGATTTGCGAAAAGTGTGACCCTTAGAACGGATCCTTGTGGGACTCCCTCTTCCTGAGAGAAAACTCGAGAGAGGGTGGATCCTAAACGGACTTGAAATTGGCGATTCAAAAGAAAGTTTTTAATAAAAACAGGAAGGTTACCTCTAAGACCAAAGTTATAGAGGTCTTTTAAAATTCCAAATCGCCAGGCTGTGTCGTACGCTTTTTCAATATCAAAGAAAACTGCTACCAAATGCTCGGATTTAATAAAAGCATCACGAATGGACGTTTCCAATCGGATTAAATGATCCAGAGTGGATCTATTTCTTCGGAAGGAGCACTATGTCCTGGAAAGCAGACCATTTGTTTCTAAATACGATACGAGGCGTGCATTAACCATTCTTTCCAGGACTTTGCACAAACAGCTTGTCAGAGCAATAGGACGATAGTTACTTGGATTGCTAGGATCTTTTCCTGGTTTTGGGAAAGCAAGGACGATAGCCCTTTGCCAGGAATCCGGAAATTGTTTGTGAATAAAAATTCTGTTAAACAAAACTAAAAGGTGATCCTTAGATTGTGGTAAGAGGTGTTTTAACATTTCGTAGTGGATGTCATCGGGCCCCACAGCACTTGCATGCGTGAGAAAGAGTGCTGCATTTAACTCTTCCTGTAAAAAGGGCTTGTTATACGATTCAAGCCCTTTTGAAGAGAAGTTCTGTGGGTTTTTCTCAATTTTCTTTTTCAGGGCCAAAAGCTCTGCGGGAACAGATGTTATTACAGAGATTTTGCAAATGTTTCCCCTAGGCTATTTACAACTGCAGTTCGATCTGCAATTGGACATCCGTTGTTCTTGAGGATCACTGAAGGGCATGGTGAATATTTTCCCTTCATTTTCCGGATCTTATCCCAGACTACTTTCGAGCTAGCAGCCTGAGTTATGGAAGATGTAAAACGAATCCAAGATTTCCTTTGGCTCTGACGTCGTACATAACGCGCTTTCGCACGTGCATGTTTGAATGATATTAAATTTTCAGTCGTGGGATATCGGCGGAATATCCCCCAGGCTTTGTTTTGTGCTTTTTTTTGCTGCCGTACATTCTGAATTCCACCAAGGTTTAGGAAATAGTGGGAACCGGCTGGATGATTTTGGGATTGCAATTGCAGATGCTTGGACAATCGTTTCTGTGACATACATGGCTGCTTCATTGTTTGGCTCCTGACTGACTGTAGCAATGTCAAGGTTTGCCAGATATTGAAAGGCATTCCAGTCAGCCTGATCAATCTTCCACTGCGGTAAACTAAATGGCAAACATGGTCTACCACTAGTTAGGATGGTTATCACGGGGAAGTGATCGCTTCCATATGGATTTTCTTCTACCTCCCAAGTAAGTGAAGGAAGGAGAGAAGGGGAGCAGATAGAAAGATCAATGGCAGAGAATGTATGGGTAGGCATATGGAAGAAGGTTTTTGTTCCCACATTTAAGAGGGAGAGGTCATTGTCAGTGAGCATATGCTCTATGACTCATCCCCTTCGATTGATGTTAGCACCACCCCACAGAGTATTATGTCCATTGAAATTCCCAAGAATTAAACAAGGGGAAGGCAATTGCATGATAAGATCATCAAGGTCTTTCTAGGGGATGTCAATCCCAGGTGGCAAATAAACAGAGCAGACAGTTAATAAGAACCCCACTGTAAGGCGAATTGCTACAGCCTCAATGCTAGTTGTAAGCTGCAAAGGCTGAAATGGGACCTGATTGCCGATGAGGATTGCGACTCCTCCGTGAAGAGGACCATCTACAATTCTATCCTTACAAATGATGGTAATGTTATGCATGGTGGGGTCATCATTTGCCTTTAAATAAGTCTCCTGTATGCAAAAGCAAGCTGGTTTGTGCTTTTGCAGGAGTGCCTTGATGTCATCAGTATTTTGCCGGAATCCACGACAGTTCCACTGTAGGAATTTAGCCATTATTTTGGCTTGGTGGGTCCATCAGGCGGCTTCCGAGGTGCTGAGGGCTTACCTTTTTCAGTCTTGGCTTTATCCTTCCTGGGGAAGTATGGACACTGTCCAGTGTCCATTTCCTCCTCAGCAAAGAGCTCCAAAACTGAGTCTTCTTGTACCTCCTTCTGCTCGACATCCATGTTTTCTTGGGTATTAAGGGATGCTTCACCTTTCTTATTCTTTTCTTTCAAAATTGCTTTTTTTTACTTGTGGAGCATTAGGAGGTACCGATATAGGAGTGGCAGCTGATTGGTCCTTCTGTGCAGGTTTTTGAGAACTTAAGAGATAACGTGCGATGGGAGTAAATGATTCATTTGGAGGGATGGTCATGTCCGTCTGAGTTCCAATGGAACATCTCCCTGCTACCTTCTGGGCGTAGGTAGGTTTGTTGATGTTGAGAGGTTTCACCGCTTTCCTTGCCTCCTGGTATGATATGTTTAGTTTCTTTAGAAGAAACTAAACATATCAACGAATTTCTTTTTCTTCTTTCCACCTCTGGCATGCTCGTGAATAGGCTGGATGTTCTCCCTCACAGTTAATGTAGGTGGGTTTTGTTGCTGAACATGCTGTTGTTTTGTGGTCCTTTGCAGCACATCAAGCACATGCAAGGACTCCACGGCAGGCCATTTTAGAATGTCCATACTTCTGGCATTTAAAACACCGTAAAGGGTTCGGAACATATGGACGCACTGAACAGTTGATGTAGCCAGCTTTAATCTCATCAGGAGGTTTGGGCGAGTCAGGATAATGCTCCTGGTTTTAACAAGTTTCCCATCCCTATGTGCACTAATTCTCTTGACGGCAATAACTCCCTGTGGTTTCAATTCCAAGCAGATTTCCTCCTCGGTTACGTTGAGAAGGTCCCATTCTGAAATGACACCTCTTGATGAATTGTGTGTTCTATGTGGTGTCACTTTTATGTGTACTCCTCCAATTGATGTTGCTCGGAGTAGCTGCTCAGACTGCCTGTCAGTTTTAGTTTCAATTAAAAGGTCTCCAGAACGGAGTCTCTTAACTGATTTGGGTGAACATGCTAACCCATCTAACGTATAAAAAAGGGTGACATTTTACCAATCGGTTTTTCACTGGTGGAGTGTATAATTAGGAACCTTGGGAGGCCCTGATGGTATTTCAGTTCGCTGCCTCTTTGTACTAATAATACTACTTGTGTCTTCGTCTCTGTTTGCAGATAGGGACCGGGTTGGGGGCCCTGAAGAAGTAAGTTTATCAGGATTCATGTAAATTTTAAGTGGTTCAGTGCCCCTGGGCTCCCCACCCACCACGGAGCCCAAAGGGACGCCCACTACCAGGCGTGCAATAAATGCGCTCGGGAGTGGGACGCCAGGGCTACCCAGACACCATACCTGCACCGCTGCCAGCCTGAATCCTGTCCCTCGGACCATGCGGGTAGGGGCATGGCATTGACACAGTTGACCTCGCAGGCGAGCCTACTAGCCGAATGATCCTAGCCGGGCCTTCCAGGACCACCCGTCTTGTCGAAGCAGGGGCCAAAGTGGTGTATTGAAGCTGGGCCCCTCAACCACCAGGATCACCCTTTCCAAATTTCCACGGGTCGCAGCGCACGGCAAACGCGCCGGATTCCACTGATGTCAGCCTGGAACCTGGGCTGTGGGCGTTGGATCCCAGTGATGCTAGTCTGGAAGTCCAGCAGCATCACTGGGAGGTCCCCTCACCACGTACAGGTGCCCACGTCGAGGGGCCTCTCTTGGTAAGAGGATCCCTTCATTCCCCTCACCAATGTTGTTGCCCTTCTCTGTACACGCTCAAGCAAATCTACATCCTTCCTAAAAAGAGGCCTCCAGACCTGTACGCAATACTCAAGGCGTGGCCTGACCAAGCAAGTCGCTTCTTCCTTGTTTGTTGTGTGAACAAAGGCTTCTTCTTGGGCAATAGGCATGCAGACCACATAACGAAAGTTGTCTTTGGATAGTTCATGCACTTGTTTCAACACTAGAGGCCATCTCAAAGTCCAGTTTTAGATCAGGAGCATTAGCATGGCGATTATGAAAGCATAGCCATTTCAAATATTGATCTCCTTGAAGGCGTAGTCACTCTCTTATGGCCTGATCCAGATCTTCTCTTCACATCCCCAGTTTCACGCTTTAATTTCAACATCCAGGATATTGTTGACTGGTGGCAGCCTATTTTATCAGCGATAGCATGTATAGAAAGCCCTTCCTGGGACAGAGCAACATCTACACTTTTTTTTCTTGGTGTCAACTGAATATATGGAGCCATGCTTACACCTCTGCAAAACAGGATACTAATGAGGCATGTATACCCTTCCAACACCGTATTTATAGAAGTGGCTGATGCAATGCCTTGCAATTACTGTTTGATGCAATAGAAGGGTTATCTGATGCAATACCTTTGCTTTGCGACAAAGATAATGACTGTCATCAAACAATATCTTATACATTTCACTACAAACATTACTTTTTTTAAGGTGATGCAGTTTTTTTGTCCACCACTGTAACTAATAGTAAACATAGAAAGCAATCTAACCTATATTAAGAAATATTATAGTTCTTCAATCTTACCATTGCAAGTAGAAAAATCTTTAAGCGTAACAGTATGTTAGTTTTATGATGCTATTCACAGCAGTTTCCTAAATGATAGTGCCTTTGTAAAAAGGTGCGTTTTAAAACCACCTTATTTCCAGCTACAATATAACTGAATGGCTAGCACCATCCATTCATATATTTTTTTTTTCAATGTGATTAAATATCTAACTTCCATCTGTACTGCCTTCCTGTTTATATTTATTTTGTATCTTTTCATTCTAACTAAATGCTGCTGCTATGCTAAATGCTTTTTTGGAACTTTTGGCATAGACTACTTAATGAACTAAGAATGACAGAATTAAGTTTTATAGAAAGAAAATAATGGGATGCCATGTTTATTAATTAAAATGGAGGACAAAAGAATATAATATTACATAAAAAAAAGGTATTATTACATAAAAAAGATATTTAATAGACATACTTGCAGAAGCTATAAATGCTCCGTGTAACCTGAATGTAAGTAATGGTTCGGGTAAATTTCTGGAAGGGAAAGAGAAAATATGAATCACATACACACAATATACTGAAATAATATTATTTTGGTACACTATATTTATACTTCAATGACTGTCTTTAATGAAAATTAACACAAAGTACTAAAAACAATTAATAAAACAATATTTCTAAAAAGGGTTTAGGTCTGAAAGCCTCATGTAAAATTTACTAGATGTGCAAGTTGGTGAAGGCATTCTTAATATGAGATATAACAAAAACAACACCATTTCCCATACTTTTTTTTGGTGATATATTACAAACTAAAATGATAATTTGCACTAAACTTGTGTGTCTAAAACAATATTTCTTAAAATATGATGTTCAGTATTTTTCAGATATAATTTTCCCAATAGGACTTACTGTTATAATTGCAGATTTGTTTCAATACATGAAACAAATAGTACTTCAATCTTATCACCGCAAGTAGAAAAATCTTTAAGCCTAACAGTATAAGCAGAAAGGGTTTTCATTAGTTAAAATAACTTAATACTGCAGCTAAATTAAATGCAAAGTAATGCATTTAGGTTTAATGCATTATTCACATGTCAGCATAAGTTTGAGCAGAAACTACATGTTGCCTGACAGAAGACCACTTATCAGGATGATTTGAACAGACTAAAAATGTGGTCAGAGGAGTGGCAGCTATGTTTTAATGCTGCTAAATGCAAAATCTTACACTTGGGGAATAGCAACCCACAAATAAATCACACTTGGTGGGGTTGAGTTAAAAACAGGGGAGGAGAAGAGGGATCTGGGAGTGACAGTATGGGCAGATAAGAAGTTTTCTGAACAGTGTAAAGAGGCAGCCAGGAGAGCCTATTGATGATTTATCGAACATTATCCTGTAGAGATAGGAGGTCAAAATCCCACTGTATAAGGCAATTGTAAGACTGCACTTGGAATACTGTGTTCAGGTATGGGCACTTCATCTGAAAAAATATATTGAGCTTCTTAAGTGGGTCCACCAAAGAAGGCTAACTTAAATGGTGAGATTGGCAGAAGGATGACAGTATGAGGAAAGACTTTGATTATATGGGCAACAGAGTTTGGCAACCAGACACTTCAGAGGTGACCTGACTGAGGTTTACAAGGCTCTGAGAGAGATTGGTAAAATGAATAAAGGTGGAATTTTCACTGTTATAAAGAATTCTAGAACTAGGGGTCATAAATTCAAATTACAGGGCTTGAAATTTAGATTAGATTATATGAAGGGTCCCCCCCCCCGGCCAGCAAGTCGTTCATTGTTGGAACAAGTTGCCCTCGCAAGTATTTGAGGCTGACAGTTAAAGGTCAATGGATAGTTACCTGTGTGACAAAGGGAGCACATAATTTGTATTTTCTTATCTAAGTGTGTGTTTCTAAACCAATGCAGCAAAAGCCTGTGGCTTCCTTGCACTATATGGCAAATACTATTACTAAATTATCTAAACGACTATTATGACATTGCTCTAGGTTTCAGACAAATAACGGAGTCACTGCTTTGGTAATGCTCTTTGTTATTTTTTTGGTTTTTACGAGAATTAGCAACTAAGGCCATATTGCTCCGGGAATATGCTGTCATTCCCTTGACCTTTGCGCATCCTCCGTATTTGGTAGTGACGGGCTCGAACCCCGGTCTAATCAAGAAGCGTGTGCTCCTTCCCACCTGGCTACGGAGGCGCCTAATGCTATTTGTAAAAAACATTATTTGCAGTTTCTCAGTTGTATGCGTTTTGGTATTCATTTTCTGTTTTGGGTTTGCTTTGTCTACCGTGAGCATAAGCCAATGCCCTTGACGGCCAAGAGTTTGACTAAAGGGCCCAAAGCAAACCCAAAACAGAAAATGAATACCAAAACGCATACAACTGAGGAACTGCAGTTAAATTAAGGCTTGCTAATAACAGATTATTAAAGCATGTCATTATTCAGTTTAAAACATTAAAATCATAAAGAAAATGCCCATTCAGTTTGGTCCAATCCTTTTCAGATCCATTACAAAGTGATGTGAATAATAAAAGAAATTAAAATGTAGCAACTAACAGAGCATCTAGCAGATCAGCAATTTTCAAAGACCATATACGCTGAGTGATCACTAAATTATGACATCCCCTATGAAAACTGAATGTGACCTGTTGACCACGTGAGATATGAGAGTGCGCAGTAAGTCGAGCTAGTCAGCAGTTCAGTAAGTAGTGAAATTCTGAGCGTGATGGGTAAAAGGAAGGATTTATCAGACTTTGATAAAGGACAGATTGTGGGTACTCGACGAGCTGGTGCCTCGATTTCCCAAATGGTTGAACTGGTGGGATGTTCAAGAGCCGCCGTAGTTAAAGAGTACCAGGACTGGCATCAAAATGGTCAAACAACGACCCAATGGTAAAACTGCAAAGGCCAGCAAAAGGTTGAAGTTTGAGGTGAGTGCCGGGTCCGACGTCTCATACAGGCGAACAGGCGCGTACCCAATACAACATGGGACAACCCAGAACAATATCTGACATGACCATGCGTCACACACTTGCACATATGGGCTATACCAGCAGACGACCCCTACAGCATCCTCTCCTAACCAAGGTTCATCGAAGTTAAAGACTCACCTGGTGCAAAGAGTGTGCAAGTTGGACGTTAGAAGACTGGAAGAAGGTGTGCTGGTAGAATGAGTCACATTATTTACTCCACACCGTGGATTGTTGTGTAAGAATTTGGCATCAACAACTTGAGGCTCCTGATTCATCTTTTTTTTTTTTTTAAATGTGAACGCCAAACACAAGAGGTATTAGAACCTATAGTACTTAGTACTGTGCTTGGGTTGGAGGTTGAGAAGATGAAAGAAGATATTTGTTGACATTGGACTTGAACTTCTGTAGATTGTGATTTTCAGGAAATATGTATGAAGGAAGGTTGTTCCAGAAAACGGCAGTTGAATGAATAAATGAGGAAGATGAAAAGTTGGTTCTGTGGGTTTGAAGTTGAACAGTAAATGGATGTTGGCTGGTGGCGGCATGTGTTCAGACTGTTTTGAAAGAGAGAAAACGGGAATTACAGAAGCCAATTGAGAAGAACAGTACCTCTATGAGAAAGCGAGTGGAGAGACTCTGTTAGAGATGAATCATTAATTAACCTAACTACCCTCTTCTGAATAGAATCAAGAAGCCTGAGAGAGGTTTTGGGGGCACCACCCCAGATGGGGGAACAATATTACTTGCCTGGGCGGATTTGCGATTTATACAGAGTGAGTAGCTGTTTGGAAGAAAAGTAATGCCAAGAGCGAAAGACAAAACCAACTTTTTTAGATGCAGAGGAAGCAATATTGTAATGTGCTTGTGCCAAGAGAGATTAGAATCTTTAGAAGTCAGGGTATTCCCCAAAAGAGATATATCATTTTGCATAGAAATCGGAGTGTCACTAAAGATAAGCATAGGAGCAGAAGAATCCTTTTTGCGAGATATAAGACAAGACTGAGTTTTAGAAGGGTTGAAATCAACTAAGTTGTCTTTGCCCCACTGGAGAATTACCTGAAGATAATTTTTCGAGATTTGAGAAGTTGAAGTTGATTGAGGAGGACAAGGTTTCTCAAAATGGAAAGTGGAATGCAATGTGCTATTATTGGCAAAACTATGGATAGGATTTCCAGTCAATGGAAGAAGGTCGTTAATATACAAGAGGAAAAGAGTGGGGGGAAGAACTGAACCTTGAGGGACACCGGCATTAGTGGAGAAGTTAGAAGACAGAGAGCCATCTACCATCACCCTCAGTGAGCGATCAGAGAGAAAACTGGATAACCAATTACTAAAAACAGTTGGCAAACCATAAGATGGAAGCTTGTTTAGAAGACCTTTATGCCAAACACGATCAAAAGCCTTTGAGATGTCAAGAGCAACTACTTGTGTTTCACCGAACCTTTCCATTGAATTAGTCCATAAATTGGTAACATAAGCCAGAATAACACCAGTGGATCGACACTGACCTTATCCATACTGGCAATCATTGATCAAACGGAAGGTTTCTAGGTAGTTTAAGAGTTGGCGGTTAATTGATTTCTCCATTACTTTAGAAAAAGTAGAAGTAATTGCAATGGCACGATGGGAGGGATTTCTCACCCTTTTTTTAGGAAATGGCTGGATATGAGCAAATTTCCAAGCAGAAGGAAAAACACCTTTGGAATAAGAAAGTGAAAAAAGCTGGCAAAGAGTAAGTTCAGGAGCATAGGTTTTGAGAATAAGTGGAGAAATACCATCAGAACCTGGCGCTTTCTTAGCATCAAGATTCATTAAAATCCTTCTGACATCCTTTTGACGGAAGACCACAGGAGGCACTGAATGGAGAGTGCTGGGAATGGTGGGAGGTGTTTTACCAAGATCATTAATACATGAGTTGGAAGAAAAATGGGATGCTAGCGGGTCAGCTTTATCCTTGGCTGAAGTGACAACAGAACCATCTGGTTTGGACAGAGGTGGGAGCAGAGATGGGCAAAAGTTGCAGCCAATAGCTTTGGCAAGAGACCAGAATGCTCGGCTACCATTAGGGCAAGAAGCAAGTTTTCTACTCTTAGCCTGTTCAAACTCTAGTTTGGGCTGATTAATAACTGCTTTACAATTGTTGTGAGGTTTCGTGTAGGCAGAAAATGAAACTGAAGAATTAGAAACAAGCCAATTACGATATGCAACATTCTTCTCTTGAAGAGCCTTAGCACATTTATTGGAAAACCAAGATTTAGATAAAGGACGAGATTTTAAAGTGGAGTGTGGGATAAAGGAATCCATTCCTGCAAGAATAATTTCACTGACACGATCTGATCAAACGTTGACATCAGAAGTTTTGAAACAGTAATCTGACCAAGGAAAAGAAGTCTCGCAGGTCATCCCATTTTTCATTCTTGTAATGCCAAACAACACGAGGTTGGGAATAGCCATGAGATAAAGGTTCCATTGGAGAAGAGACAATCACCAAGTTGTGATCTGAAGTGCCTAAAGGACCTCTTACTTCGACTGTGTACTTAGAATGGTTGTTTGTGAGAAAAAGATCAAGAGTATTGGCTGTATGATTAGGATTGTCCGGTATTCCTGTAGGTAAATGAACAATCTGTGCTATGTCATTAGTAATTGCAAAAGCCTCAGCATCTCGACCTGCTGGATCGGCGTGACTAGAAAACGGAAGCCAGCTGGAGTTGTGAACATTAAAATCACCAAGGAAAATTACCTCACTGTTAGGAAAGTTGGACTGGAGAAAGTCAAGTTGCAAAGAGAGGAAGTCAAAGAGCTCAAAGTGATTAGTGGAGTTGGTTGAATGGTAGAGACAACAGATGAATTTGACACAATGAGGTAGAGAGATTTTAAACCAGGGAAGATTGAAAAGAAGAGATTACAAATTACCAAGTCTCTGACATGGAATATCAGAATGGACATATGCACAAGTACCACCTTTGAGGCGAAAGGAATTGTACAGCGAACAATTTGGGCATCTGAGATGAGCAGTAGTTGAATCAACTGATAACTGAGATTCTGTCATAAAAAGTACATGGGGTTTGGCAGACTGCAAGTGGAAATGGACATCGTTGAGATTAGAAGTTGAAGAAGTTGAGATTAGAAGATTAGTTGAGATCATCATGCATGGTATCAAAAGTGCAGACCGGTGGAGGCGGTTGTATGGTGTGGGGCATGTTTTCACTGGCAGGAACTTGGACCCTGATATGTTACATTTTTTCCAAAATAGCAATGGTGTCTTCGAAGATGACACTGCATCGAGCCATCGGGCATTTGTTGTGCAGCAATGGTTTGAAAAACACAGTTCTGACTTCCAGCATATCGATTGGTCTCTGAACTTCCCCGGTATCAATGTGGGACACTATGGAAAGTCATATCAGGTGTCTGGATACACCAATCATCTCCATACCTGCATTGATGATACCATTACACACAGCTTGGTTGGCCATACCTCCCAAACGATTCTGACACCTTGTTGAATCAATGCCATGTCAAATAGCTGCTATACTGACGGCAAAAGGAGGACCTACCAAGTATTAAGTAGATGGTCATAATTCAATGATTGCTCAATGTATTATATATTTTTGAGATCCACAAATTTTCTAAGTCCAAAACAATTGCAAGAATGGCAAAGAGACCACAGCTTTAATTTTTAAACACAAAACAATATTAGCTATTCTGTTGAAAATATTGGAGGTGACCATCCAGAAGTTGTGGAGTGAGCCGCAAAGAGATCCCAATCCGCTCACTTTAAAGCATACCTGTTGATGTTGTTCACAATGGGAGGTGCTGAATCCAATAGGCAAACCATGAAGGAGATGGCCCTTTGGTCCAAGGTGGTTGAGGCCTCGTTGACTTCCAGTAGGCAAATTTTTTTAGCAATTGATCTAGTGACCATAGTTATGTCAATATTGGTTTTGTGCTGTGTACCGGAGAAGGCTATCAAGTCGTCAGATCAATTCAGGACAACAAACATCAATGAGGTGATGTGGTCTTCTGAGTGTATACCATCAGCACCAGTGATGGTGCTGCGCCAAAGTTGAGAGTGGCAGTTGGAGTTGGTTGATATCAGAATCTTCTGGCTAGTTAGGATATTTCAGACATTTTGGAGACGGGCATAATGTCACCTCCGGGTCTGGTGTAGATAGATATCAAATAGAAGGTGCCCAACCTGCAGATGATGTGGACACAAGCTGTAAGCATAGAACAAAGGGAATTTATTTTTGTCATTGTAATGTGCTGGTTTCTGATAACTACTTCTGCCATGGCTTTTCCCCTTGTTGGAGGTGAAGTCATGTATAAGGCTCTTGACAGACACATGCCAATGTTTTCATCTTTTAGTTTTTTCTTGCATCGATCAGCCACAAGTTGGGCTAGCTGATCATTGAGTTTCACAAACTCGATTTCCTTGGTAAGCCTGCAGTTAGTTCATGCTGTCTTCTGTCAGTAATAATTCTTTGCCTTCAGGTAGATGAGGCATTCTGAGTGGCATATGGAGTAGGAGTTTGCAAAAATAGGAGACTCCTGTTTCTTTTGGTACCTGTTTCAGAAGTGGCCATGTTGCATTCAGCACAGCGGCCACAGGTGGAGGAAATTTGCAAGCAAGCATGTGTTGTGTGCCCAAACTTGAGACAGCAAAAGCACTTGGGAACCAAGAAATGTTCCCCTTTATCTGTGGGATGACGATCCTATACAGAGCCTGGTTTGGGTTGTGATATGATTCCAGATTGTGGGGGGGGGGGAGTTCAACAATCCAGTTTATGTTTTGATTGGATGCAGTTCTCATGATATACTTAGGCAGAAATCCTGTATACTTGCCTTCAATGACAATATGTTCACTGAAGTTCCAGTCATAGACTTCTTCAATCAGCTCCTCTCTAGTGGTTTCCTTAGGAAGGTAAAGGTAAGTATGGACAGGCCTTTGGCTTTGAGGATTTCAGTTCCAAGGCCAAGTTTCATGAAAGCAGAGTTTTGGAGTAAGGCCTGTGTCAGATTTTGTGGCTATCTCAACAACAATACCATTTCTGGGTTTTCTTATATAATTCACCTCAAGGTTTCTCATTTTTCATTTGATGTGCTTTGTAATGGTTTGGAAAGATCCCTCTGTTGGTCTAAGTAGAATTATGTTTGGCTTTATGTACCAGTTTCCATGAGTCTGTTTATTTGGAGAACTAGGACTTCTTCAAGTTGTAGCCTCTGGGCAACAGTCATCTGCAGAGGGTATGAGTCATGCTGGTCTTCTACAACAATAAGGTCTTCATGAATCGAAGGTTCTTGTTTAGTTGGAGCAGACATTTAGTCCATGAAGATTTGCTATAGTTATTTTCTTCCATCAATGATAGCTAAGGGAGCCAATTGGAAGTCTAAAACATTGATGGAGCTGATATTCAGGTCCAGAGTCAAGTACAGCAAAATTTGATGTACTTGACTCCTGGGACCATCAAATTTTGCTGGTTGTTCTGGGAGTAGCTATCAGAAAATCAAGGTTAGTTGTTCAACAACAGCCAAATCCACTGTGTGTACCTTCAGCCTGATGAAACTGTTAGCAACTCTGGGTATATCCCTTGCACCATATAAAAAAATACAGGGATGCCCACCACAAAGGTGTGCAGCAATCCCATTATACAAAGGAATGAACAAAGCCTATATGACAATAGGCAACACCAGGTGGTAGATGACCTCATTAAAAAGTGCAATACCACTACTTCGTAATAGAGACTTGTAGTAGTGAAAATCATGGTTGATCTCTAAAACTTCACCTTCCCCATCTCATATATTATGCAGTATCACTCACATATTTTCAGATCATGATATGAAAGATTCAATATTCCTTACACTTTAAGGGTACATCTTGTAAATGGTTAAGATTGTCCGGTATTGTAGGTCATTAGTAATTGTGAAAGCCTCAGCATCTCAACCAGCTGGGTAGGTGTGAGTAGAAAATGGAAGCCAGCTGGAGTTGTGAAAATTAAAATCACAAAGGAAAATTACCTCACTGAACTCCAGTCCAACCTCATTGGACTGGAGAAAGTCAAGTTGCAAAGAGAGAAAGTCAAAGAGCTCCAAGTGATTAGTGGAGTTGGGAGAACGGTAGAGACAACAGATGAATTTGACAGATTGAGGTAGAGAGATTTTAAGCCAGAGAACATCGAAAAGAGGAGATTCCAAATTACCAAGTCTGTGACAGGGAATATCGGAAATGACATATGCACAAGTACCACCTTTGAGGCGAAAGGAATCATACAGCGAACAATTTCAGAAACTGAAATGAGCAGTGGTTGAATCAACCAATAACTGAGATTCTGTCATAAAAAGTACATGGGGTTTGGCAGATTGCAAGTAGAAATGGACATCGTTGAGATTAGAATTGAGACCATGTATATTTGTGAAATGAACTAAGTTTCTTCCAGTAATCAAGCTGGCTAAAGGCAAATTTCGACACATCTATTCTGCAACTGTCTTTCCTCAATTTAAATTTATGTCCCCTCAAGTGTGTAATCTTAGCAAGAGGAAGAATCCCATCAGCACTGAGGTTGCTGAAATCATTCAAAGCCTTATACACCTTGATCAGATCACTTTGCAGGTGCCTAGTCTCCAGATGCTGTAATTCACAGAATTTAAGCCATACTTCTTTGTTCCCCTCACCAAAGTCATTGCCCTTCTCTGTACTTCCTCCTAAAATGAGGCCTCCAGACCTGTATGCAGTAATCAAGGTGTGGCATGACAACTGCCTTGTAAAAAATTATAATCATCTCCTTATCCCTGCTGATAAAGACCTGTATATCATTGACAAGACCCAATGAGTCTCTGGCAGCCTATCTGCACTGCACCGAAAACTTCGTATCTGACTGCACAATTATCCACAGGTCTTTTTCATTCTGCACAATCCTGAATGTAGTACCACCACACAGTTCATGTCGGTATTTTAAAAAAAGTTTCTGTTGCAGCAGTATACCGTCGCTACTGTGATTAACAACCCTGCTGATCTATGTATCATCTGCAAACTTGGACATTAAGAGTGATATACATTTTTCATTCGTACTGGAGACAGACAGAATTATGATCATAATTATAATTATGGTAATATGAACCAGAGCTATAATGCTCAATACGTTCTATGTTGATAAAATATTTGATAAATATATGTAAAAGAATAAGAGAAGTTTACCTCAATATGATACGTAGAACTCTTCTGTATGATACTCTCCAGAAATTAAAATGAAATCAATTTAAAAAAAATCAAAAATCTTACATTACAGTAAGAAATAATTAAAAATCAAATGAACAACAATTAAAAATCAATTTAACCCAATTAAAAATTAGGTAAAAAATTAATTTTACGAAAAAAAAAAAAGAAGCAAAACGATTTTCCTTCTTGAAGCTGACAATGCTTTTCAACCATATGTCATGATCACAGGAATGAAAATACTTTTTGACATATGGTCGAAAAGCACTGTCAGCTTCAGGAAGGAATTTTTTTTTTTTTTTTTGTTAAATTAATTTTTTACTTAATTTTGAATTGCGTCAAATTGATTTTTAATTGTGTTCATTTGATTTTTAATTTTTGTTAATTATTTGTTACTGCAATGTAAGATTTTCGATTTTTTTAATTGTTTTTGTTTTAATTTCTGGAGATCATACGGAAGTGTTCTACATATCATATTGAGGTAAAAGTTTTCTTATTCTTTTTTTCTCATTCTTTATTTCTCATTCCACCCTAAACTATCATACTTTATTTAAACCAGCAGTTGGCAACCATCTGGCACTAGCAAGCCACAATCAAATTCCACCTTCATAAGATAGGATACATGACTTATAGACACAAAAAAAAAAAAAAAAAAAAATGCAAGGTTACATTGCACAGACACAATTGTTACATTTTACTTGACTTCATAATATCAGTTTTATGATTATTTTCTGGTCACAGAATTTTAACACCAATAACATCCATAGAAGCAAAAAATTCATATATATGCACACCTAGTTGACTGTATTCAAAATGTTATACAAAATGAAAACTGGAGAGGTGGATATATATACAAAAGTAAAACTAGAAAGCATGCATCAAATTTGAGTCACTGAAAAAATGGGCACTTGCCCTAGGGAATGTAACTGGGAGCTCATCAGGGCCTCAAGACTAATAACCTAGCAAGTGATGCACTTCCGATTCAGGCCCCCCAGAACTGAATAACCAAGTGAAAACTGCTCTGGTTCAAAAGGCCTTAGTTCTATTAGGAGACTCCATTGTCGGGTAAACAAAAAATATTTTGTTGTAAAAAGAATAGGTGGACTAGAACCAGAGTATATCTGCCGAGAGCAACAATTAATGATGTCACCAACAGATTGTCAGATTTTAAGGGGGATAAAAAGAATATTATTCATGTGGGGACTAGATATTACGCACACACAATCTGATGATTTCTTAGACAAATATAGGACCATGCTGAAGAAATACCACGAATTAGATAAGAATGTCTATGTGTTTGCAATTCTTCTCAGGCACAATAGAAGGGATTATATGCTGAAAGCCTTGTGGATTAACTCAAGACTTGGACTCAGCAAGGCTTTTTTTTTTGGGGGGGGGGAGGTCAGATTTTTATCAGCTTGGTCCACACTTGTAGGGAGAAGGAATCTGTTTTCTAGAAACAGGATACATTTAAACAAATGTGTTGCAAGATTTATTGTCAGTATCACTGAGGATAGCCTTAAAGGTTCAGGGAAACTGCTAGTTTGGGGTGGGAGGCAAGGGTAATATAGATACGTGTTCATCTGATAATATTGGTCAAAGTAACGCTTGCATATACCTCACGAGTTCTTGTTTGTTACCTCCACAGATCACATTAGCATGATGTTCTGAGGGCAGAAACGTTTCAAATGAGTGGACAGCTAATACCAGGGAAGCATGCTTATATAACTTCAAGGGGTGTGTCAGAGTAGTTAACTACACAAGAACACTAAATCTTAATTTTTTATACAGTAAGGTCAGAAGTGATGTCAATAAAATGAGTGAATTTGAACTGCTGGTTAGGTCAAATAATGCTGACACAATAGGACTTATGGAAATGCAGTGCCACCTGGAAATAGGGGATGATGAGTTTTGATACGGTATGGACAATGTATTTAGGAAGGTTAAGGCAGATAGGAGTGATGGGGTTATGCTTCTTATCAAAAGCAACTTGAGCGCAATGAGAGTTTTCCCAGATTCAGAAGTTTTCCATGCTAGCATAGAAAATGTATGGTGTGAGATTATTATTAGCCATGTGGTGTAAGGAAGTCTGATGCTTTTGCTGCACCAGTCAAAAAAAAAAAAAAAAAAAAAATTCTGCGTTACCCTGTGTGAGAGAGAGAGAGAGAACGAAAGTCAGAAGTAGAAGGGAATCACCAAGAAAGAGAAGGATGATGACATCCAGCTCAGGCCCCTGGGTATTCCAAGCCCATACTTACCAGATGTGACCCAGATAGTAAGAGCAATACAGGACAGGTGATTGTGAAGATAATGATGAGAGCCTCTACATGCAAATGGATAGGCAAGTAAGCATCAATGTCTTATTATGGGTGATTTTAATTTGCCTCTAATTGATTGGAGCAAATGGGAAGGAAACCCGACATAGTGTACAAAATTTTTAAATCAACTGGACAATTGTTATTCGTGTCAACCTGTCAGACAAAATACCAGGGAAAAGAATATTCTAGACCTGATTGTTCACCCATGAACCAGATGACATAATAGGGCTGACAGTACAGGAACCAGTAAGAGAAAGTGATCATGGAGTTCTATGGTGGACGATGAAAATAGAGTTTTGTTTGTTTTGTTTTGTTATTTGGTTTTTAGGAGCATTAGCAACTAAGGCCATATTGCTCCGGGATATGTGGTGGTCATTCCATGACCTTTCCGCATCCTCCGTATTTGGTGGTGATGGGATCGAACCCTGGTCTAATCAAGAAGTGTGTGCTATGCACTGCTGCTCCTTCCCACCTGGCTACGGAGGTGCCATGAAAATAGAGAGGTAGCAGTAGTTAAAGGCAAAGGAATGGGTTATAATTTCAGGAAAGGAAATTAAGATAGATTAAGGTGCTATATGGCCTTTATTAACTGGGTAGACATCTCACAGAGAAGGAATACAACTGAATTATGATATACCTTTAAAACATTAATCACAGAAGTCTTATCTTTAAAAAAAACTTCATTATTCATTCAAAGTTGAATGAATGATGAAGTGCCACAGAAAAGGTTAGGCTGGCAAAGGCAGATTATGAGAAATCACTGGCAAAGAGTGGGAATAAGGAATTCTTCCCATATATAAATGCAAAGAAGAGAAGGACAAACCAGATCGGATCCTTATGCAATGGAAATGGGATAGTATTAGATGCCCCAGCTGATGTTGCATATGAATTCAACAGTTACTTTCATCGATATTTAAAGATGAAAAACCATTTATGTCAATGAGAAATTATGGGAGTGAAGTAAAAAAAAATGTAATTAATGATATTGAAATTTCATGTTATATAATCAAAAAAGTTTCGAGCCTACGGGTGAGTAAGGTTCATAGGGATGATGGCATATACCCTATAATTTTAAGGGAGAGGGCAAGTGAGTGCATTGAACCATTAAAGCTAATTATGAGAGCATCACCAGACTTAGAAGAGATTCTGTTAGATTGGAAAAGTGCCAATGTATCGCCAGTACATAAGAGGTTCTAAGGGTGTAGTGGGAAATTACCGACCGGTCAGTCTAATTTCAAGAGTATAGAAAATCAGGGAAGCAATGATCAAGGGTGGAATTCAGGATCATTTAGATAGAAATGGAATTCTGAAAGATACACAGCATGGTTTTGTAAAGGGGAAAATCGTGTTTAACAAATCTGGTTAGCTATTTTCACAGGGTCACTCATGAACTGGATTCAGGGAATAATTTCGACATTGTTTATTTAGATTTCTCAAAGCATTTGACTTATCCCACATTAACGGTTACTTTATAAGCTGGAACACGTTGGAATCACAGGGAAAATGCTTAGATGGATAGCAGGATGGCTTCAAGGAAGGAGACAGAAGGTTGTGATAAATGGTTATTTCTCAGATTATGTTAATATAAGAAGTGGGGTTCCCCAAGGATCAGTGGTTCTTGGGGTTCACCAAAGACAACTGTTGTTTTTGATTTTCTTAAATGAGATTGATGAAGGGATAGAGGGTATGATGTCTAAATTTGCAGATGATGTAAAGATCAGTAGAGTAGCTAATGATCACTGCCAAGCAGAGCTTCTTCAGAGTAACCTAGATAGACTTCAGGGATGGTCAGAAAGGTGGCACTTTCATTCAGAAAGTCTTACACCTGGGGAACAGTAACCCCAAATAACTTATACAATTACTGGAGTTGAACTGAAGTCAGTAGTGGAAGAAAGGGACTTGGGAGTTAAAGATACGGTCAGACACAAAGTTGTCCAAGTATCGTAGACCCATGTCGATGGGTCTACAATAAATCATCGACATTTGATAAATGTTTGATAAATTTATCAAACATTTGCTAGTAGAGATAAGGATGTCATAATCTCATTATATAAGACTAATCTTGGAATACTGTGTTCAAGTATGGAAACTACACTTAAAAAAAGACATTGAGCTTCTTGAAACGGTCCAAAGATGGTAACTTGGTGAGAATGGCAAAAGAGCTTCCATATGAAGAAAGAATTCGAATCTGTTGGTTGCACAGCTTGGAAACTAGGCACTTTAGAGAAGACTTATTGAGCTGTTTAAGGCTCTGAGACGTGAGGCAAAAGTAAAATGAACGAGGAGGAAATTTTCACAGTTATAAATGATTCTAGAACTAGGGGCCATATATTCAAGTTATGGGGGAGAAGTTTAGACTGGATGGCAGGAAGTTTTATTTTAGCCAGCGAGTTAAAAATTACTGGAATAAATTTCCTACATGGGTGGTTGAGGCTGACAGTTTGAGGAAATTCAAAAGTCAGTGGATAGTTGCCTATAGGAGGAGGGAAATGTTGTCTATTTCCTTTTCTTTCTTTTTTTTTGGCTGGTGCAGCATAAGTCTTAGGCTTCCTTTCACCATATGGCCATTAACAATACTATTACTAAAGCTAAATGGAATTCCATTTACGTTATACAGGTAGCAATAAAATTATAAATTTATTACTAATTTGATATATATAGCCACTGCAAATCAATATTCATGATATAAGGAAGGCTAATTTACATTGGATCAACCAGGAAAAGTGATCTAAAAAGCTATAAGGTAGAATCATTGGTTTCTTTAATATCCCTACATAATAAGATAAATTAAATTTAAAGTTATAATTTAGAAAGTAAAAATAATTTTCAACATAACAAAAGATTATGAACAAGCCTAAAAGGTTAACCCAAAACTTAATGAAAAAAGAATTTAGAGTTGAAAATAAAATATATTATATAGAGATACTGTTGATCTGATTGAAGGTGAAAGAATTAAAATACAGTTGATTCCAGTTATTTGGGACACATCGGGACTAGCAGATGCCCCAATTACCCGAAGTTTCACGTAAATAGTTAAAAATACAATGAATAGCAGTCTTTACTATTGGTTCACTGTACAATCAAATCACATTACGATGGACTCACCATAGTAAAGTACCGTTCACTATACGATGTGTAGTAAGTGGCAGTCATTGCGATCACGTTTGTGAATTGAATTTTAATTCAATTAAACAGTGATTCTAATTAGCGAAAATAGGAGGAATATTATCCACAGGCTATAAAAGTAAGTATATTAAGCAAAATAAATTATATGTGAAAATCGGAAGAATATATGGGTAATCAGAATAATTAATACGTACTGTAATATGTACATACTAACTAGTTGACATTTCTGTGCACTGACATTTGTGGGTGGAAGTTAAAATTTAAAACAGTAAAAAAGATAAGCAATCAAGAACAAAGAACACGGCGCACACAAATTGCAAGTAACATGATATGCGCAAGTGAGAACAGAGTAACAAGTTACGAAGCTTTAAAAATAGGAATGAAAAGATTCTGAAAATTAATTTTTTTATATGATTGAAGATTTCATGGAAGTGTAAACAGATTTCACCATAATAACCCACAGAATTCCAGCTGTCAGTATTTTCACAAATTCAATAAAATCGAGTTTACTATCCATTTATGATAGATTGCACTAACAGAAAAGCCCAATAAACAGGTGAATGCTAATTGGTTTTATTGTTTTATGGTTGTGACCTCCAGAAATCCGACCGAACCACGTGGTACGGTCAGAGACAATCGTAGGGTAATCTCCAGTGCTGTGGTCTCCTGCGTTAAAGCATGTTGTCCCAATTAAGCGAAGTAAACCCTGGCTATTTTCTCGATTGGGTTCTGTTTTTTTAAGATTTGCCCCAGATAAACGGCGGCCCTGATTAACCAGTGGTCCAAATAACCAGAATCCACTGTGTATAATAAAAAAAATAATAATAAAAAAAATTTAAGTTGAAATACCAATAAATATAAAGATATAATAATGAAAGAAGTTCCACTGACAGCAGCAGCTGGTAAATTTGGCATTGGGCAGAAGTAAAAACAGAAATAGCACAAGATGTTAACATGTTTGTTCCTGGAATGCAAATTTGCATTAAAATGAACTGCAATTTTTGTGCCTTAATGCCGCTGATATGCATCCATCTGATTGCAGTCAATAAATGAGTGCTGTAAATGGAAAAGCATATGAAATGAAAAACTGGGTGACAGCGGCACACTGATTGAACCCAGTAGTAGCATAATGGCTGGGATTTTGCTTATGTGTCAATCACAGCTAGAGAGTGCTATAAAAGTCGTATAACTTTTATAGTTATAACATATAGTTAGAACATATGAAACTGTGAAAGTTCACAGTTTCATATGTTCTTTGCTTGTGTTGGGATTATTTTATCTAGTTTAGTAATGTCAAAATGAAGAAAAGGTAAAAATTTTTGAAGATTAACTTGCTTTGCAAAAAACCAAACATCATCCTTAGTGTGTGTTCACTGATAAAATTTTGTATAAAAAGTGTTTTCCTATAATTTTTTTTTAATCTAAAGGATTGTTATCACGGATTTACAGCCTGGGACATTGCCTGAAAAGGAACAGGAATGGACGGCATCAGCTCTTTATAATATGTCATCTGATACCAAAATATAATTCTATTCAAGTGAAGCGGATTCTGAATCTCATTCAAATGCATCTGTCCATGTTATAATGCTACAATCAACAGATGCCAATGTTACTTGGAATAATAATTCTTAACAGCTGAAATCCATTTACTAAAATGCAGACGTGCCTACTTGTTCCAGTGCCCCAATACATCTAGAAAGGTCCTTCACAAATAAAAGCAGCAGCAAACAAGTTAAACAAGATATAGGGCAGAATGGGGGTAAAGCCAGAAATTCTGAGACTTATTTAAAAAACAATATGATAATTAGCAAAATTAAGTTGGATAAGGATTTAAATATTGAGAAAAAGATTTTTACTAACATAGTGAAACAAACCAACCATAGTAGGATGATAACGATGGTCAGATAGAAAAATTAAAAAATAACACATACATATCTAAAATAGCACAACGACACAAAATGTGATTAACTGGTGGGTATCAGTGTTCTAAGATGTGAAAGACACAAAAATAAGTTGTATTACCAAATATTACATAAGTGTTCATCTCCAAAAGAAGCTATTACAAAAATCACAATCCAACTTATTAATAAAATAGTGTTTAAGATTACTGAAGAGTAAAGAGAAGATAATTTGAAATGAAGTACTATTATCAAAGACTATTTTAATACAACTTGCTTAATCATTTAATCCTCTGAAATCAAAATTGTCCTTTAGTATCTTTAAAATGAATATTTGCTTAGATTCTGTACCTGAAATAACTCTTTAAAGCACTAGTTACGGTTTTAAGCTCCCACTCTTCTTCATTCATATCAATCTGACTTGGTTTTCTCCTATCTGAAATGAACATATGAGTTAATATGAAATGCTGGGTTTGGGAACTGTTAGATGGGTCAGAAGTACTAGGAAAAGTACTCATTATCTCAAGAAGGAGATAATAAGAATGGTTTTATTGCATCAAAAAATCTATAATTAATATATATGTGTGTGTGTGTGCGTGTGTGTGTGTGTGTAATAAGGATAAAAATGAGGTAAAAAGTTGTGTGATAACAGAGAGATATAAATATGACAGCTGCACCTGAGCATGCAGAGCAGTAGCAAAGGATACAAAAGTTTAGATATATAAACTCCTCTGATCATTTGGTCGTCTCTGAGTATAAACAGAAAATTTATTTATTTATTTATATATAAATATGAGGTAAAAGTAATAAATCTACTGAGGAGTCCGAAGATGTAGGTGTAAATTAGACAGAATGCCAAAACTAATAAGAGAAGGATAGCAGAAATTAGAGATATTGAAGGCATGAGAAAGAGAGAAAGAATGTGAATATCCTATTCTTTCTCATGCCTTCGATATCTCTAATTTCTGCTGTCCTTCTCTTATTAGTTCTGGCTTTTGTGTAATTTACGCCTCCATCTTCGCACTTTTCAATAAATTTATTACTTTTACCTCGTGTAGGGGTGTGGGTGTGTGGGTGTGTGTGTGTGTGTGCGTGGAGGGAGAGAGAGAGAGAGAGACAGAGAAGAAATCATTGAAATTCCTATATTCTCAGTGCATAATATTTACACTATGATATCAAAAGTATTCTTATAACAGTGTATAGTAACAAGTAAATTTTATGCAAGCTACTAGCTATATAAATATTGCAGTGGATGGTGAAACAAGGATATACAAGGTTTGTTCAAAAGGTTCTATGAAAGTTGAAAAAAATTAATTTTATTAAATGATAAACGTTCACATTGTTAATATTCATATATATATTCTCCTGCAACCACACCCTTGCTCCACAGTGTCTAAAGAAAACCTTTTTTTTTCTTTAGGCACGATGGAAAACACTTCTGAAGTCTTCAATTGTGGATGGCTTTTGGTGGTCCATCATGTTTTATTGGATTTCTTGGATTGACTCAAATTGTTTTCCTTTCATGTCCTGTTTCAATTTTGGGACTAGCTAAAATTTGCTTACTCTGATTAGAGTAAGATGGATGCTACAGGGCACTTTCGGTTGAGAGGAAGATCCAGTGTCGGGATGTTTAGCAGCATCATCCACACGTTCATTACTCGAAATGCCGACATGATCAGGGATCCCACAGAAGGTAACCTTCTGGTTGGCTATTTGATGGTAACATAATTTAGATCAGATCTCTTTAAGAATATGATGGGAGGGGGGGAAAGGTAGATTGGATGGCAGTAATTGCAATTAGAGTGTATATATCAGAGATTGCTTTGTGGTTGTTTATGTTATCTAGAGATGGTTTTACTGCAACCATTCTGCAGTACAGATACTGCATTCATCAGGAAGAGTCACAGCTACTGAGAAGATGGAAGAAGCTGCTGCAGCACTTGCAGCTGAATCTGTTTTGGAGCCATAAGTATAGATATGTACTATCTCTGAGTTTGCCAAGGACTTTAAGTACTTTAAGTAGCTGCTGAAAGCTGGTGTTTGCTATGGAAGATTTTTCCCATCTTATAAAGAAATTGTCACAAAGAGATGAGAAATGAGTCCAAGGATGTTCAGAAGTAGCACCATCTTGGAAGATATTCTGAAAGTTAATGTCCCAACTGAGCACGAGCTCTTGCAATTGAAGCCCTGTGGAGTAGTTTTCATTAAATTTACTGTGGTATAGCATGGCATATTAAAGGTCAAACAGATACTGCCAGTTGGGGTGGGATGGCATACTCTTAATCTTCGCTGCATAGTTCAACAATAAGGTTTTCTCCTGATATATAGCGGTTAATTTTCCTCAATATACAGGCTGTGGACCACAGATGTTCTGAAGGCCACAGTTATCCTAAGGGTACGATGCTGAATGGTGTTCAGATGTAGTAAACGTTTCCTAGTGGAGCCATTGACAGGTGATCAATAATCCAAGCATGATCTTATTAAAGCTCTATTGAGATGTAGGAGAAATAGCTTCTATCAGCACCCCAGGAGATCGCTGAGACAGCTCTTAGGATGTTCAGTTTTTTAATGCACGTAGTCTGAGGATAAGCTACATGAGTAGCAAAATTAAGTTTATTGTCTAAGTATAACCCCAATAGACAAATTGTTGGTAACAGGAATCAGGCTGTTTTTTAAATATATTTCTGGATCCAGATATAGTTTGCATTTTTTACAGAAATGAATTGCAATGGATTTCTTTTCTTCTAGGGAATAACCATTCCATAATGCTCATGATTCTAATTTAGCTATGGGAATTTCAAGTTGCCCTTCAACTGCATTCACAGTTTGGGACTGACAACAGATAATGAGGTCATCAGCAAACAAGACTAATTCTACTGTATTTGGTACATCCCGTGTCGTGTTTGTAATTCTTATTGCAAATAATGTTGCACTGAGAATGGAACCCTGCAGTATCCCCTCTTCTTGTTCAAATGATTTGGATAAGTTTTTCATGTATCTAACCTGAAAAATTCGGTAACATAAGAAATTTTGCATAAATTGAGGTAACTGACTTCCAAAGCCAAAAGCATGAAGACCTCGAAGTACACCATATCGCCAGGCATCAAAAGCTCTCTCGACATCAAGATTAATCATGACCACATATTGTCCCCTTATGAAGATATTATGTATGTTTGCTTCTCCTTTTATCACCACATCTAACCTGAACCAATTCCTTTCAAACCTGTACTGATTACTATTTATCAAGTTGTTAGTTTGCCGTAAAAACGTTAGCTGCCAGTGAACCGTTCCTTTCCTGGTTTCGGGAAGGCTAGTACAAATGAGTGATGCCAGGAGTTTGGATAAGTATTTTCTAAAAATATTCTTATATTTTATATTTCTAAAAATATAAAATATTGTAATATTTTAACAGTTATTTTTGATCTGTTGTTTAGTTGTTTTAACATTATGTAGTAGATCCCATAAAACATCCAAAACTAATGGATGTTTTATTGAGAGACTTTAAAAGTTCTGTTAATGTGAATAGCCAGTTGTATTGGTGTGAAACAATCGTACAAAAATTTATCTTATGCTGTTCTGAAGATTCTTTAATTTGCTAAAAGATTAGGTTGTAAGTGTATAGGGCTGATATACTAGCAAATGATTCAACTAAGGCATTTGCTATTTCTCCCAGAGAGGACAATTCCTGTCCTTCCCAGTTTAATACTGAAGCCAAGGAATGCACATATTTGCCATTAAGCATTTGTATTTTCCTCGAGATGAGCCTGGTATCCGTGTCCCTGTTTATACTTGAGGAAAAGCTAATCCAGGCATCTTTCTTTGCTTTTCATCTTATTTGGTGGAACTTCGCTTTCGGTCTTTTAAAGATTTTTAGAAATCCCCACGTCAAATGATGTGCATTGAAGTCTCCGAGCAAGCAGAACAGAGATGGTAGCTGGTCTGTTATATTTTCTAGGTAATCTGAAGAGAATGAGAAATCAGGAAGGATATATATATAGATACTATTGTAAGAGTGACACCAATTACAGCACAAACTGCAACTACTTCAAAAGGAGTCTGAAGGGCAACATGTTTGGATGGAACATTTTTTCTAACAAAAACTGCAACCCCTCCACAGGCTGGCGAGTCAATACTCCTTTCATATCTGAAGAAATTGTAATTTTTATTGGCAGGACACACTTATGAATATAAATAAGTTTCCTGAAAGTATATGCCTGCTGGTTCATAGTGGTCAATGAGATTGTGTAAATTGTCTTTTGTATTGTGAAAGGCTCTACAATTCCACTGAAGGAGTCTTTCCACTAAGCAGCTTTGTTAGTTAGCATTAGCAATAGTAGAGGCATATGATGCAAGAAAGCAAGCTTATGCAACATCAGCCAAAAAAAAAAAAAAATGCTCCCATTTCACCCTCTGTTCGTTCCAAATACCTGTCCAGCTCAGCCTTAAATTTATTTAGGCTATCAACTTCCACAACAAAAGATGGAAGTCTCTTCCATCCATCAACTACCTGCTGGCTAAAGGAAAATTTCCGCCCATCTATCCTACAACTGTCTATTCTCAATTTGAATTTATGCTTCTCAGGTGATTATTCTGCATTGAGCATTCTCAAACCATTCAAGGCTTTATACACCTCACTCAGATCACCTCGCAGGTGCCTAGTCTCCAGACACAGTAATCTGCAAAACTTAAGCCTTTCTTTGTAAGAGCAACCCTTCGTTCCATTCTGTAATCTTGCTGTCCTTCTTTGTACTCGTTCCAACAGCTCTACATCCTTCTTAAAACGAGGCCTCCAGACCTATACAGTACCCAAGGCTTGGTTTCACCATTGCCTTATACAAGGGCATAATCACCTCCTTATCCCTGCTAGAAAAATTCCTGTATATCATTGACAAGACAGGATGAGCTACTCTTGCAGACCGTCCATCTGCACTGCTCAGAAAACTTCATATCTGTCTGCACAATTACCCCCAAGTCCTTTTCATTCTCTACCACTGTCAAGGTAGTACCATAGAGTTGACACATTACTCTGGGGTTACTGCTTCCCATATTTACTTTACACTTGCCAATGTTAAACTTCATTTGAGCCTCTCAACGCATCTGTTCAACTTTGCTAGATGCTGTTGCAGTAGTGGACTGTAATTAATGTCCTTAACAACCCTGCCAAACTTTGTATCGTCTGTAAACTTGGACATTAAGCCTGATATACCATCATCAATATCATTTATAAATACAGCAAACAACAATGGACCCAACGCTGAACCCTGTGGGACTCCACTAATAACATTAGTCCACGAACAGCAGTGTCCATTGATTACCGCTCTCTGTCTTCTCCCACTCAACTATACCTTTATCCATAGCAGCAATTTGCCAAACTGCTCCAATTTGTGCAGCAGTCTTCCATGTGCAACAGCATTAGCATTAGTAGAGGCATTTGATGCAAGAAACCAAGCTTATGCAGAATCAGCCAAAAAAAAAAAAAAAAAACCACTTCCACTTCACCCCTCTGTTTGTTCGAAATAGCTGTCCAGCTGAGCCTTAAACTTATTTAGGCTATCAACTTCCATGACAAGGGATGGAAGTCTGTTCCACCAATCAACCACCCGCTGGCTAAAGGCAAATTTCCGCATGTTATCCTACATCTATCTTTCCTCAATTTGAATTTATGCCCTCTCAGGTAATTATTCTGGCAAAAGGAAGAATCCCATCAGCATTGAGCATGCTCAAACCATTCAAGGCTTCATACACCTCTATCAGATCACCTCGCTGGTGCCTAGTCTCCAGACACTGTAATTTGCAAAACTCAAGCCTTTCTTCCTAAGAGCACCTCTTTGTTCACTAATCTTGTTGCCCTTCTCTGTACTCATTCCAGCAGCTCTACATCCCTCTTGAAATGAGGCCTCCAGACCTGTATACAGTACTCTAGGTGTGGCCTGACCATTGCCTTATACAAGGGAATATTCACCTCCTTAACCCTGCTAGAAAAATTCCTATAAATCATTGACAATACACCATGAGCTACTCTTGCATCCCATCTGCACTGCTCAGAGAACTTCATATCTGCCTGCACAACCACCCCCCAAATCCCTTTCATTCTCTACCACTGTCAGTGTAGTACCACGGAGTTGATACGTTGCTCTGGGGTTGCTGTTTCCCATATGTAGTACTTTTCATTTGTCAATGTTAAACTTCATTTGCCACCTCTCAGCCCATTTGCTCAACCTTTCCAGATCCTGTTGCAGCAGCATAGTGTCAGTAGTGTCCTTGACAACCCTGCCAACCTTTGTATCGTCTACAAACTTGGACATTAAGCTTGATATACCATCATCAATATCATTTATAAATACAGAAAACAATAATGGACCCAACACTGAGCCCTGAGGGACTCCACTAATAACATTAGTCCACGATGAGCAGTGTCCATTGATTACCACTCTCTGTCTTCTCCCCCTCAACCACCCCTTTATCCATAGCAGCAATTTGCCTCCAATGTCACACTGCTCCAATTTGTGTAGCAGTCTTCCATGTGCAACAGTATCAAAAGCCTTTCTAAGATCCAAGTATATAATATCAAAGCTATTCCCTGCATCCAGTTCTTTTGTGACTGCATCATAGTATCCAATCAAACTGGTCAGGCAAGACTTCCCCTTAACAAAACTATGCTGTGTCCGAGCTATAACTGAAGTCTTGTCTAAATGATCCTGCAGTGCTTCTTTAACCAGTGCCTCCATTAATTTTCCTGGAACAGAAGTTAAGTTCACAGGTCTATAATTACTTGTGTCAGCCTTTGATCCTCCTTTGTGAATTGGGGTCACATTTGCACATTTCCAGTCTATGGGTACCTCCCCTGAGTCCAAGGAAGCTCTCATAATTATGGCTAAGGGTTTGCTTACTTCCTTTGCTGCCTCCTTTAATATAACTGGATAGATCCCATCCACCCCGGGTGCCTTTCTTGTGTTTATCTTCAACAGTTTCTCCTCCACTTTACTCCCAGTTATTTCAAGATTCTGTAGCTTACTGCTAGAGTTGAATACACCTCTGGCATTCCCCTTGCTGAATACCTCCTCATGTGTGAATGTCGATGCAAAATATTCATTTAGTTTGTTAGCTACCTGAGCAGGATCATCAACAGTTGACCCATCAATATCAAGTGGACCAATCTGATTCATCCCCTTCCTTCTAGAGTTTACATAAGTAAAGAACTCTTTGCTGTTTTTCTTTGCATCCCTTGCCAAGGATTTCTCGTAATCTGCCTTCGCCTGCCTGGCCTCCTTTGTAACTTGGTTGCATATCAACTTGTATCTATCATAGGCTTCTGTGTCATGTGTTAATTTGTAAGTATCCCATGCATTTTTCTTCTCTGCCATATGCCTCATTTGTTCATCTGACATCCATTTTGGCCTAAACCTTGAACAATATTTCTTAGTTGGTATGTAAAGCCTAGTAGCTTCCAAGATAAGTTCTTTGAATGCTTCCAATTTTGAATTTGCTGTTGGTAACATTATCAGTTGGTCCCACTGTATAGAATTTAAATACTGTCTCAGTCCATCATAGTCGCCTTTACGGAAGCAATAACTCTTCCCTTTACCCCTAATGGTAGTTACCTCTTTGAGTAAATCGCACTTCAGCACACTGTGATCACTACCACCTAGTGGTTCATTTATCTGCAGATTCTTAATGCATGAAGAATCACTGCTGATAATCAAATCAAGAGTATTACTCCCTCTAGAGTAATACTCTTGAGGGAGTAATAACTCCTCATGTGTGTAATTCTAGAGTAATCAGAGTCATTAGGCCTATAGCACACTCCTACTCTCAATTTTGATCTCCCAATGCTTATGTCACACCAAACTGACTCAACACTGCACTGTCCAGCGATGTCGACTGGCTTCACTTCCTTGGTTTTTATGTGTTTCTTAACTAATAGCATAACCCCTCCCCCTTTCCTATCCTGTCTATCCTTTCTGTAGACGTTGTACTCCCCAAATTTCAGTTCTGCATCCCTTATATCTGTGTGACACCACGTCTCTGATATCCCAACAATATCTGCCTTTGATGTTTTGAGCAATACCTCAAATTCATCAAATTTGTTTACTAAACTCCTAGCATTGGTGTACACGCAAGTATACCTGCACCTGTTTCTATTCTTAGCTACCCTAAGACAACCCATGTGTTTACTTGTACCGCAATGGCTCCCAGCAGTCTCTGAAATATCATGCATCTTGTTTTTCAGGCTTCTGCTCATTCTAATAGAAGCAGTGCAAGGATCTTTTTCACCTCTGCCAGTGGCTACTGCCAATCTATTGGTCTTTGTCTCCCCCCAAGTTAGCAGTTTTCCGACCCACCTAACACTGCCTCGATAGCATCAGCAAATATTCTTGCACCCTTTCTATTTAAGTGTATCCCATCCCTGTAGAAGCAATCTCTCCTGTTAACAAGTACAGTCCAGGCTGAAAAAAATTCTACCCCTTGAGCGATACCTCAAATTCATCAAATTTATTTACTAAACTCCTAGCATTGGTGTACACGCAAGTATACATGCACCTGTTCCTATTCTTACCTACCCTAACACAACCCATGTGTTTACTTGTACCGTAATGACTGCCAGCAGTTTCTGAAATATCCTGCATCTTGTTTTCCAGGCTGTTGCTCATTCCAATAGAAGAAGTGCAAGAATCACTTTCTCCTCTGCCAGTGGTTGCTGTTAATCTATTAGTCCTTGTATCCCTCCACCCAAAGCTAGCAGTTTTCCGACCCACCTAAAACTGCCTCGATAGCATCAGCAAATATTCTTGCACCCTTTCTATTTAAGTGTATCCCATCTCTGTGAAGTAGTCTCTCCTGTTAACAAGTACAGTCCAGGCTGAAAAAAATTTTATCCCTTGAGCCTTGCACAATCTTTCCGGGGCCGAATTGATAGACAAAGCTCTCATCATATACTCCCTCCTATTGTGTCTGGGAAGAATTGTAGACACTTTCAAATTCAACCCTAATTCATGGCTTTTTTTTCAACAGTGACCTGTACTTGTTAAGTAATTCTGCCAGTCTCCTACTCTTATTATTTCGATATTATTTTATTTATTATTATTATTATTTTGACACTCCTATTATTTTGATATGATATCAAAATAATTTTTTTTGCATCCAGTTGCTTTGTCACTGCATCATAGTATCCAATGAAATTAGTCAGACAAGATCTCTCCTTAACAAACCCATGCTGTGAATGAGGTATAACTGCACTCCTGTCTAGATGGTCCTGCATTACTTCTTTAACCAGTGACTCTATTATTTTCCCTGGAACAAATTACATACCTGTTAGTTAAGCTAACAGGTATGTAATTACCCATGTGACCCTTTGATTCTCCTTTCTGAATTTGGGATACATTTGCCAAAAATCTCCAGTCCATAGGGACCTCTGTTGAATCCCAAGATGCTATCATAATTATGGCTAACTCTTTGCTTACCTTCTCTACTGCCTCCCTTAATATGATTGGATAGATCTCATCCACTCCAGGTGTTTTTTATCTTTAACTTCAACAATTTATCTCATCACAAAATCATTCAGCTCTGTTAGAGTTTGATAAACTTCTGGGATCCCCTACCTAAAGAATTCCTCATGTGTGAATGTAGATGCAAAATACATATTCAGCCTGTCAGCAACCTGAGCAGGATCATCAACAGTAAACCATCAACATCAAGTGGACCAATGTGATTCAGCCCTTTCCTTCTACTGTTAATATAAGCAAAAAAATCTTTGCTGCTTTTCTTGCTATTCTTTGCCAGAGACTTCTAGTAATCTGCCTTGGCAGACTTGATTACATACTAGTTTATATCTACCATAACTAGTCTGTAATGAAGCTCACAAAACCCCATGAGCTGTACTGGCGTACCATGTGTACCCTGACAATTTATATGCATCCGATGCATTTTTACTCTGCCACGTGTATTAACAGTTCATCTGAAATATATTTAGGTCTAAACATTATTTTCATTAATGTTCAAGGCCTAATTAATCTATTTAGGCCTTGAACATTATTTCTTAGTTGGTATGAAAAGCCTAGTAGCTTCTATGATTATTTCTCTAAATGCTTCCTATTTAGAATTTGTTGTTGGTAATGACAATAGTTCATCCCACTGTTTAAAGAACTCTTTGAGACTAATGTAGTCTCCTTTATGGAAGCAAAAACCCTTCCCTTTACCTTAGATGGTGGTAGTTGCTTAAGTGTGTACTTCACAATATATTAAAAGCTTTTTTTTTTTTTTTTTTTTTTTTTTAATATTAGTATGCAGCAAACTCTGGATTAGCAAAAATGGCATCGTTTTAGTTAAATCTGATATTGTGAATACTTTGACAATGAGTTGCCATGATATTGCACTACTTTGAATAAGTAATGCTTCACCAAAGGAGAAGACTACTGTTACTTATTCTCAGCGGATACCACCACCCAGATGGCACCTTTTCGGGGCTATTTGGCCCTAGTTCAGTAGGTACCCTGGCAATGCAGTGATGACAAAACAATTGTGAAATATAACTCCACAATATGAGAGATGCCTGATGGTGAATAAAGTGAATTTAGACTGAAACACTTTAAGGGCTTAAGTCTCAGGCTGCAAGAGAATTAGACAACTTTATATATCATCAGGCATCTCTCATATTGTGGAGTTATACTTCACAATTGCATTGCCAGGGTACCTATCCACCCACTGAAGAAGGGTCAAATAGTCCTGAAACAGTTCTGTCTGGGTGGTGGTGGTATCCGCTGAGAATAAGTAACAATAGTCTTCTCCTTTTGTGAAGTGTTACTTATTCAAAGTAGTGCAATATCATGGCAACTCGTTGTGAAGGTATTCGCAATATGAGATTTAACTAAAACGATGCAGTTTATGCTAATTCAGAGTTTGCTGCATACTAATATGATGCATTTACACTACTTATACATTGTCTAATTCTCTTGCAGCCTGAGGCTTAGGCCCTTAAAGTGTTTCAAGCTTTTTTTTTTTTTTTTTTTATTCCAACATGGTTTTCTTTAAATTGATATAGGTCTAGAAATTGTGAAATAACTAAATTCACATTTAAAGGAACATTATTTAAAAATGTTATAACCTCAATAAAATTATAGCTGTTAATAATGCACAAATATTCTAAACACAGACTTAAATCTAACAGACTTTGTAGCCAAACACCAATGTCACTGATCAGGAAAATGCTTCTACTGAACTATGTTTGAAACCTACTCCAATCTCAGTTTCATTCCACCATTTGTGTGTACATGAAATTCGTTTCATGCTTTCATTTACACTTACATGTGCTTAGAGTCTCTCAAAACTTTGGAAGCCTCATGTTACTCAGGAACAAAGGGAATGGAGTTTACTTACAATCAATGACTATATAATATATCTCCTGCACTTAAATTTCAGAGCATCATGCATCGGAATATTCCAAAAGCCCATATAACTCTTCACCAGTCAGCCCTATTGGACTATTAAAATACATATTTAAATGGTGTGTTCTAACTTTTGTTTTTAGCAACATTTCTGTCTCTTAGGGGAATCAGCAATAAAAGTCCAATGCTGTAGCAAAATAAATACTTTATACCACTACAGCTATGTAACAGAAAGACTAATTAAGAATTGAAATTTTTCAATATTAGTTTGTAAGGTGTAATTAATAATGCTTGCAAATGTCAACAAAATAGAGTGCAATTGTAGTAATACAAACTATTAATGCAAGAGAGTATTTAAATTACTGTAATGTTTAGAATAGCAGAATTATAACAGGAAAACATTTTATGTTACAATCCAACAGTTTCTACATTTTTTAAATCATCTGATTTAAGCCATAATTTTTTTTCCCTAAGGTCTCAATAAGTTTAGGGAATACAGAATCAAGACAGAAATGACAGACCATTTGGAGTTTTTTTTTTTTTTTTTAATGCTGTTGTGACATTTTCATTTGTGCTATTAAGTGCACAAGATTTTTCACTGTCTGTAGGGAAAAAAATTATGAATTAAAATCTGAATTAAATTTTTTATACTGGCTGCATTAGAGAGAGGCAATTAGGAGGAAGAAACACTGTCACAATGGTACCATCATTATCTGGTGCAATATCAAATTATTTAATTAATTAATACAATAAATTATTGATTTACACATGTATTTATTATTCTGAATAATGCAGTATTCACTTTTAATAAAGAATCACAGATTTCTGTCTGTTTTAAATATGTCTTAAAACATAAGAGAGAGAGAGAGAGAGAGAGAGAGAGAGAGAGAGAGAGAGAGAGAGAGATCATTACATAACAAACCTAATGCCATCTGTGTTAGTCTTGCTACTTTGGAATTTACTCCTACAATTCTGTATAGTCCTACATCATCTATTCCCATGGATTCTACTTGACTAATACACCACATCACAAAAGCAAATCCAACCTCATCCAGAAGAACTTAAAAAAAAAAAAGGCAAACCAGACATATAGCAAAAAATGTGTATATTTATATTTAACTGTTTATGTGTATTTTGTATGCCGAATCAAAATTCAGAGAATTTTCTCTAGTGTCAATATTTTGGCTAAAATTAAAATTAGAAATTTTATGTTTTCGTAATATTCATATTTGTAAAAGAATAAGAGAAATTTACCTCTTAAATATTGAGTTCTTTACTTATCACATTGAGGAACACTTCCATATGACTCTCCACAAATTAACACGAATAAAACATTAACACATCAATTGAACACAATTAAAAATAAATTTTAAAAAACGAGTTTCCTTCCTTATTCTCCTATTTTTTATTTATACAGTAATGGACTAGAGAGGAGAAGGGTGTTCATTAATGCTGAAAGTACGTTAAATCGAATGTAACGCGGGGGAAGGGCATTTTTTATTATTCTTAATGTGTTAAAAAAAAAAAAAAATGCTTTAATACAATATACAGTACTGCACAATATAAAATTATGTTGCAATTTGGCCTTTGATTTATGGATATCAGAAAGTTTTTTTTTTTTTTTTTTTTATGGTGTAAATTTCACAAACACTTGCTACTCAGACACCTTGTTCTAATTTCTCAAATAGCTCTAATTTCTGTGCCACCTTTAAGTTCACACACTTTCTTTTAACTCCTCTATCACTTGATGCCATTTTAAATTGTAAGGATTGCAAAATTATTTAATAAATAAAGTCACAATTCTGAAATCACAGAAACACTCTATACAACCTGACCACATGATAGCTTGGGGCAGACTGAGATCGAAACAAAGCAAGTCAATAGACCTGCAGTTTAGTGTCCCGAGTCACTGTCAGCTTGCAAGTCACTGCCAGCGGTTATCTGGAATCTGGGAAAACAGCTATTTGAACACTTTTTCAGAAAGAATAAAAAACAATTTCCTGAATTTGATTATAAAAATAAAAGTAGCTAATTATCAAAACAATAATGGAAATAGGTAATTATTATTAATTTTAATTAATAATAACACAAGTTCTGTATAACCTAAAATAATATGGTCGAGATTAATATGTACATTACTGTATTATTATTTGTCCGGTCCATTAAATCCGAAATCTGTTATATCGGGGTCCGTTTACTCGGGGTACGTCGAAGGTTTACTGTATATGTATATTTTTTTTGGAATTTGCTATGGCTACTAAACAAGGGTGTAAATTATCTCTAGACTCATTCTGCTGTGTTTGTGGATATTATGTAGGTCTGAAGCAGGCAAAGCATAACACTGTTTGAAGCCTATTTTTAAATGCCTATGGGCAATCCTGAAAACCCGAAGGCACCTCCTTTCTGCTATGGTAGTTGTAGGTCAACTATAACAGCGAAATGAGAAAATTCTAACTCCACTAATCACTAGAGAGATGGTTTTATTGTAGTTGTAAGTGCATGCCCTCTGCTGTCCTCAAATACAGAGAAAACAACAAGCAATCATAATAGCTTTTTTTATGGCGAATAAGTTTATAAAGTCTGAAAAATGAAAAGCTGTAATGTTATCCCAACATACCAATCTCTACTGCTGTGATGCTCACAATGAACACCTGTCAATTCCCAATTAACCTTCCAGAGAAGTTCAGAATAGCTAAGGTTGATAAATTGAGCGGTCTCAGAATGTTCAAGATTTACAGTTTCGACCAGTAAATCACTAGATCTGAGTATTTTCACCATTTTGGGTGAACTCACTACATTTTCTAAGCATTCTGTGTAAGAAATGGAGATGGAGAGCTCATAGGTTTGTCTGATAGTTAATATAGGATAAGAAATGAGGGGCATTCCTGTTGCTGTGTCTGTATGCAGTCTATGACATGACATGACTATGATATGACATCGTCAGTTCTGTTAACAATGCAGTACCAGGGCTGCTCAAATAGAGCAGGGCTGTCATGTTCCATGGTTTTGCTCTTTTTAGCACTGGGAGTGGGATGGGATGGAATTAACTTTACCCTTCAAGTTTCTGGTTGTGCTACAAAAAAGTGCCAAGTGTAGGAGGGGGCCAAGCAATTTAAAGAGTAATTTATTTAGTAAGATAAATAATATGCAATAAGAAAGGAAAGGTGAATTTCCTTTCTGTGTTCTAACTTGTGACATTTCAAGTATAGAACTGCTTTAAATAAAACTCTTCAAGAAAAGCACAGCATAAACTTAAGAAAAACATTAATCACCTTTCTACAGCACTATATAAATTGCACTGGGATAGAGTAACATCTGGGGCTATTGTCTGAGTGACCGGGGGCATTGTTGATGATCAGCAATGCTTTCTCAGACAAGCTGTTTTCACTAAAGTAAATCTTGACTGTAAAGTAAAAATGACTGCAGCCTATTTACTGAATAAGGTACTGATAATTCATGCTTCCTTGTTGGATTTCCCAATTGGGTGTAGCTTAACTTTCACAAAGATTTTGGAAGCTCTTAGGTCTCTTATTGATAATCAAGTTTATCAATAAACTTGTTTATCAATAAGAGTTTCAATATGTTGAAACTTTCAACATATTGAAACTCTTATCAGTTTCAATATGAAAGTGGTATTTCATATGAAATCAGTTTCAATATGAAATCCTAGCTATTCCCTTCTAGTAGGCAAATTTTTCTGCAACAGCTGTTTCATCAACATCGAAGACCTATTTAGTAATAGGTAATACTAATTTGGGAATATTCTAAATAAATCTTAATTTGTGCAAACTCACTGATGTAACTTCTGCCAGTTGGATATTAATGCTCAGATTAATGATATTATAATTCTTAAGACTACATATGTAATTGTAGTACACTTAAAACTTCTCTATTTGTTTTATAGTTTAATAATAATACAGGCCTAGTGAAATAGTAATAAAAAGAACTGGAAGGGAAAAAAAAAAAAAAAAGGAAAGAAATATTTTAAATTAAAACCATTTGAATATTTAAAACTAATGATTATACTTACATTCCTCTTGTTTTGTTGCTTTTCCTAATAGATTATTAATCTGCAAATAAAACAAATAATCGCTAAAGCAAGAATGATTTATAATCAGTATTTGTCATCATATTATGAAATGTTATTTGCTATTCCAATAAACTGCAATGTTTCTTTCTGATATATATATGTCAGAAAGAAATATTGCAATTGTTCATTTTGGAATTCTGCTATATATATATACATATATAAAAAAATACATATATATATATATATATATATATATAATATACTGGGTGTATCAAAAGTGATGGTCAATAATTTAAAGGTGAACTGTACAGACTACAATATGCAAAAAAAAAAAGCCTAGAAAACATGGGTCCTTAAGTAAATCATTTTCGAGATATTGCACATTTCTAGCTGGGATTCACCACTGACTTGTTTATTTAGGTTAGGTTATGCTCATTCTTTCCCTTTCCCCTTTCTCAATGCCCTGAGACTTAAAAGCCTAAATAAGTTTAAGGCTCAGCTGGACAGGTATTTTGAACGAACAGAGGGGTGAAGTGGAAGTGGTTCTTTTTTTTTTTGGCTGATGCTACATAAGCTTGCTTTCTTGCATCAAATGCCTCTACTAATGCTAATGCTAACAGGCATACTAGGTCTCAGGGCATTGAGTATTTGTCAAAGGATAGTCAACATGGAAAGAGGTTACAGCAATGAAGAGTATGCGAATATGCATTTCATGTATGGTAAAGCCAATGGCAATGCACTCGAGGCTGCACGTTTGTACCAAAAAGAATTTCCCTGCCGAAGGCAGCCCAACAGACGCCTTAGAAAACATGGGCGCTTTGCTCATGGAGTACGACCAGATAGGTCCAGAAGCATAACACCTGATGTTGAAGAAAGGGGGTGTTAGAAAGAATAGAACAATATTCAGGAATTTCAACAAGGAGGGTTGCACTGCAAGACCGTGTACTGATTCATAGCAGTGTGTGGCAAATTTTACATTATCAATTACTGTACCGCTACCATATCCAGTGTGTATGAGGTCTCAGCAATACAGACTACTTTCCCAGAGTGCTCCCATAGTCAGTGATTGATCTTAACAGAAAAATGTGCATTATCTCGAAAACAATTCATTTGCGACCCGATGTTCAATGGGACTTTTTTGCTTATTTTAGTTTGTACTTTTAACCTTTAAATTTTAGCATTTTTGAAACACCATGTATATATATATATATATATATACAGGGTGTTTCAGTTAAACGTTTCAGAACTTCTAAGAGGGGTAGGGTACATCCTGACAACTCGAAATCATATAGCAATGTGGGGTCGGAAATGCTTTCCTGAAGCGGTGTTGTACACAGAAGCACCATAAAAAGAAAAGAGACCGTAAGTGAGAAATCGTTTTAATAATACATGAAAAGAAGCAAAAGGTACATGGATTAAAGTAAGTGTTCGAAGTTTCTTCCACGGGCTACATACAATGCACGCCTCACATCTCCGACGCATGGACATCCGAACATTCTGAAATACTCCAGGCGAATTTCGAATTTCTTCGGCAGCTACTGCGATTCTTGCAACCAGCTCCTCAGCATTGTCAACAGGGGTGTCATAAACTAGCGATTTCATATGACCCCAGAAATAAAAATCAAGACATGATAGGTCGGGTGACCGAGCAGGCCAACACACGGGACCACCACGTCCGATCCACTGTTGACCAAATGTGACATCCAGGTAGTTATGAACATCTCCGCTATAATGGGCAGGGGCTCCATCGTGTTGGAACCACATTGTCTGTTGCGTCGATGCAGAAATCTGTTCATCTCTCAAAAGTTGTGGCAATACTTGCTGCAGAAAGATCAAGTAGATAGGTCCGGTTGGACGACACGGTAACAGGTAAGGTCCGATGAGGTGATCTCCCATAATACCGGCCCATACATTGACCGAAAATCGAATCTGTGCTGCACGACGTCGTATTGCATGCGGGTTCTCGACAGCCCAGATATGGTCGTTATGCGTGTTGAAAATTCCTTCCCTTGTGAAGGATGCCTCATCGGAAAACAACACTTCAGCAGGAAAAAGGGGATTTGTAGCACATTTTCCAAGGTACCACTGTGCGAAAGCAATACGAGGTTGAAGAAACTTCGAACACTTACTTTAATCCATGTACCTTTTGCTTCTTTTCGTGTATTATTAAAACGATTTCTCACTTACGGTCTCTTTTCTTTCTTTGGTGCTTCTGTGTACAACACCGCTTCAGGAAAGCATTTCCGACCCCACATTGCTATATGATTTCGAGTTGTCAGGATGTACCCTACCCCTCTTAGAAGTTCTGAAACGTTTAACTGAAACACCCTGTATATATATATATATATATACACACACACACACACACACACACACACACACACATATATATATATATATATATAAATATTATTTTTTATTTTTATATTTCAAGCATCATGTAGAGGAATAGCTTTTTGCCACCTCTGATGTTTGCTTTACCTTTTTATTTTATTTTTATTAAGAAAGATTCAGTTTCCAACTATTTCAAATGTTATTCAAATATATGTATAATTATGGATATCATCATTCTTCTCTTTCTTGGTGATTCCCTTCTACTTCTCTCTCTTGGTAATTCTGGGATATATATATATATACATGCATACATACATATATATACATATCTTCTTCTTCCAGTCACATAGCTCCCTCTCTCTCTCTGGGTAATTCAGAAATTTTTTTTTTTTTTTGCCAGATGCAGCATAAGCCTCAGGCTTCCTTGCACCATACGGCTAATAATAATAATAATAATTATGTTTTATTTTATTTTATTTTGAAATATTGGATACACACACACACACACACATATATATATACACATATACATATCTTCTTCCAGTCACTAGCTCCCTGAGGAGCTGTTGTGGCCACCAATGGCATCGATCGTGTGCTATACGAGCAGCATCGCAAAGTGTCATGCCCAGAAGTCCACTGATCAACCCTTCCACCAAGGGAAGAGGTGTAGAGGAAGACCTCTACACCTCTTCTTTTGGTTTTTCTTTCCCTTATATTCTTCAATGGAAAGTTTTCCCTTCTTACTGGGGCTTACAGTACTGGTCAAAATCGTAATACCGATATTTCGGTATTTTTAATTAATGAAACCGCAATACAGATATTCCAAAAACAAACGTTTTTCTCAATAAATTCTGATAACAATTAGGTGCGATAAATTAAAGTAAAAACCAAGTACTGTAATTACTTGAATTAATGTTTTAAATAAACCTTTATTGCAATAATATTCTGAAAAAAATCATTAAAATACAGTTATTCTGAGAAAAAAAATCATTTAAATACAGTTATTCTAAAAATAAAAAAATACATATTGTTACTGCAAAGTTTAGTTATGTTTAAGCATCCACACTACCTGTCCGAATAAAGCGAGCTCTTACAAAACATAAGCAATCAATGGTATGATCATTTAAAATGGATCTAATTTTGGTACATATTTGATTAGCGGCAGGAAACACCCTTTCGGATTCTATTCTGGTACTATTGTACTGAGATCATAGACGATCTCAGTCCATATTTTCTAGGCTTTGAACTTTTTTAGCAAAAATAGTTTAAAGTATTTCATTAATTTCCGACTCAATTTCTTATTTTGGAAAGAATTTGCAGAACACTGATGTTCTGTTCCATGTTGGTCTTCCATGGTTGGATTATGTTCATCACTTTCTGAAGGAGAAAGACATTTTATTAAGTGCAGTATAATTTTAACTATAGTATCTTTACTGAGTCTGGGAGAGCAAAGAGTAGGGATAAGGAATAAAGAAGAGAGCAAAGAATGCAGTTAAGGAATTCTTCACATATATAAATGTAAAGAACAGAAGGATAAATCAGATTGAACCCTTATGTAATGTACGTGGGATAGTATTAAATAACATAGCTGAAGTTGGCGATGAACTCAACAGTTACTTTCCATCGATATTTACATAAAAAAAACCCTTTGTGTCAATGAGATATCATGGAAGTGAAGTTGAAAAAAAATGTAATTAATGATCTTGAAATTTCAAATGATTATTTAATGAGAACTTTCACGCCTACAGGCGAGTAAGGCTCCTGTGGTTGATGGAATATACCCTATAATCTTTAAAGGAGGCAGCAAGTAAGTGCATTACACCGTTAAAGCTAGTTATGAGAACATCACTGGACTCAGGAGAGATTCCGTTGGATTGGTGAAAATTGGAACATAAAAACGGTTCTAGGAATGTAATGGGAAATTACTGACTGGCCAGTCTAACTTCAGTAGTAGGAAAAGATCAAGGGTGGAATTCAGGATCATTTAGATGCAAATGGAATTCTGTAGAATACCCAGCATGGTTTTGTAAAGGGAAAAATCATGTTTAACAAATCTGGTTAGCCATTTTGACACATCACTCGTGAGCTGGATTTAGGGAATAATTTCAACATTGTTTATTTGGATTTCAGCAAAGCATTTGACTCAGTCCCACATGAGTGGTTACTTTATAAGGTGGAGCAGGCTGGAATCATAGGGAAAATCCATAGATGGACAGCACGATAGCCTGAAGGCACCAGGCAGAGGGTTGATAAATGGTTATTCCTCAGATTGGGGTAATGTAAGTAGTGGGGTTCCTCAAGGATCAGTACTGGGACCACTGTTGGTTTTGATTATCTTAAATGACATCTATGAAGGGATCTAGGGTGTGAGGTCTAAACTTCCAGATGATGAAAGATCAGTAGAATAGTTAATGATCGACGCCAAGCAGAGCTTCTTCAGAGTGACCTAGATAGACTTCTGGAATGGTCAGAAAAGTGACAGCTATGCTTTAATTCAGCAAAATGCAAGGTCTTACACCTGGGGAAAAGCAACCCCAAAATAACTTATACATTTTCTGGAACTGAAATAAAGTCAGTAGTGGAGGAATGGGACTTGTGAGTTATGATACGGTCAGACACGAAGTTGTCCGAGAATTGTGGACAGGTTGCAATGTTGCATGGTATGCTATCGATGATTTATCAAACATTTGCTAGTAGAGATAACGATTTCATAATCACATAAAGGTGATTTTATAATCTTCATGTGATAAAATTATAAACAATTATTTTTTTTTAAATTAATACCGAAAAACTAGTATTTTTTTATCAATACCGGAAAAAAATGACCGGGATCTCAGTATTTGAGATCCCGGTATTGTAAGCCCTACTTCTTACTATATGACCAAAAAACTTGAGTTTTCTTTTGTTGATGCTATGAAGAAGAATTTTAGGACTGCCAATTTTATTCAATACCCACTCATATGCTCTTCGATCCAAGTAAGTTATATATACACAGTATTCTCCTGTAACACCACATTTCAAATGCCTCAATTTTCTTCCTGTCAACTCTTTTCAGATTCCATCCTTCACATCCATAAGTGGAAATTGGAAAAATTAATGAATCAATGGTTCTCAGTTTCGTCTTTAGGGGCAGATCATGATCTCTCCATAATTTTATCAGATCAGCGACCAACGTTTTAGCAATTGCCTGTCGTCTCTTTACATCATTCGAGCAGTCACTATTTTTATCTAAAAAAAATATATATATATTTTTTTTATCTAAAAAAATTTTTCATTCCTCAGATAATGTCGTAGGCATACCACGACATTATCTGAGGCCACAGAGACCACAAACACAACTGCAAAAACTGCTGTTAACCAGATCCTGGATGCCAGAGTGTGCCCTTCAAAATTAAATTTAAGAAAGAAGAGGGTAAACGTGGCCATGTGGAATGTAAAAAGTTTAAAAGATGGTGTTCCAATGTAATCGCAGCAAAAACACTTCCTGGAGAAGATTGTGGCAGTGAACATCAGCTACTCCACATCGTTCACAAGCAAAAGCTGAAAAAAATTCATGAATAAGGTTTCCCTAGACGATTAGATGTAGAAAATATTCCAAACGATTATATGCTTGAAACAGGCAATCATTTTCAAACTCCATTAGAACTAGATGATGATATGCTGCCTGAGGAAATGTGGGAAAATACATAAAAGCATTATTAAGGATTCGGCAAATAAACACATTAGAGAAAGGTCAAAGATCAAGAAGCCTTGGATTACAGAAACCACTTTTAAACTTAGAGAACTGCAAAAGCCCAGGGTGTAGAAGGAAATGAAGAGTATCAGGAACTAAGCAAAATCATCAAGCACTGTTTAAGCCAGGACAAACAGGATTATATCAATCGAAAGTGTAAAGAAATCGAATACCACAACAAATGAAACGACATTAAAAAGATGTATGACATAATTAATCCTTAAGACAAAAGTTCCGACCAAAACTTAATGTAATTAAGGACTCCAAAGGGGAAATTTTAACAGAGGAGAACACAATCAAAGGAAGGTGGAAAGAATACTGTGAGCAGCTCTTCCAAGCACCTGTTTGTACTAATGATGTGCCACCTCCTTTTCAAGAGTGTGATCATGAACCAGTTGCACTGAAGGAAAAAGTTGAAAAAGCCATCAAAGAACTAGCATGTGGCAAGTCACCTGGAATTGATTAAAGCTACAGGGTGGCGAGTTTTTTCACAAAATGATTGTAAAAATTTGGGAAACAGGATGGTGGCCATCAGATTGGAAGAAATCAATTTCCATCCCTTTACCAAAAAAGGAGATCTGAAAATTTGCTCAAATTACAGGACTATTAGCCTAATTTCTCAAGCTAGCAAGATTCTTCTTAAAATCATTTTAGCATTAGCATTAGTAGAGGCATTTGATGCAAGAAAGCAAGCTTATGTAGCATCAGCCAAAAAAAAAAAAAAAAAAAAGAACCACTTCCACTTCACCCCTCTGTTCGTTCAAAATACCTGTCCAGCTGAGCCTTAAACTTATTTAGGCTATCAACCTCCACCACAAGGGATGGAAGTCTGTTCCACCAACCAACCACCCGCTGGCTAAAGGCAAATTTCCGCACGTCTATCCTACATCTGTCTTTCCTCAATTTGAATTTGTGCCCTCTCAGGTGATTTTTCTGAGCTAGAGGAAGAATCCCATCAGCATTGAGCATGCTTAAACCATTCAAGGCTTTATACACCTCTATCAGATCACCTCGCTGGTGCCTAGTCTCCAGACACTAATTTGCAAAACTTAAGCCTTTCTTCGTAAGAGCACCCCTTTGTTCCATTCACTAATCTTGTTGCCCTTCTCTGTACTCGTTCCAGCAGCTCTACATCCTTCTTGAAATGAGGCCTCCAGACCTGTATACAGTACTCTAGGTGTGGCCTGACCATCGCCTTATACAATGGAATAATCACCTCCTTATCCCTGCTGGAAAAATTCCTGTATATCATTGACAATACTCCATGAGCTACTCTTGCAGCCCGTCTGCACTGCTCAGAGAACTTCATATCTGCCTGCACAACCACCCCCAAGTCCCTTTCATTCTCTACCACTGTCAGTGTTGTACCACAGAGTTGATACGTTGCTCTGGGGTTGCTGTTTCCCATGTGTAGTACTTTACATTTGTCAATGTTAAACTTCATTTGCCACCTCTCAGCCCATCTGCTCAACCTTTCCAGATCCTGTTGCAGCAGCATAGTGTCAGTAGTGTGCTTGACAACCCTGCCAACCTTTGTATCGTCTGCAAACTTGGACATTAAGCCCGATATACGATCATCAATATCTTTTATAAATACAGAAAACAATAATGGACCCAACACTGAGCCCTGAGGGACTCCACTAATAACATCAGTCCACGATGAGCAGTGTCCATTGATTACCACTCTGTCTTCTCCCCCTCAACCACCCCTTTATCCATAGCAGCAATTTGCCTCCAATGTCACACTGCTCCAATTTGTGTAGCAGTCTTCCATGTGCAACAGTATCAAAAGCCTTTCTAAGATCCAAGTATATAATATCAAAGTTCTATTAGAATGAGCAGAAGCCTGAAAAACAAGATGCATGGTATTTCAGAGACTGCTGGGAGCCATTGCGGCACAAGTAAACACATGGGTTGTATTAGGGTAGCTAAGAATAGAAACAGGTGCAGGTATACTTGCGTGCACACCAATGCTAGGAGTTTAGTAAATAAATTTGATGAATTTGAGGTATTGCTCAAAACATCGAAGGCAGATATTGTTGGGATATCAGAGACGTGGTGTCACACAGATATAAGGGATGCGGAACTGCAATTTGGGGAGTACAACGTCTACAGAAAGGATAGACAGGATAGGAAGGGGGGGATGTGTTATGCTATTAGTTAAGAAACACATAAAAACCAAGGAAGTGAAGCCAGTCGACATCACTGGACAGTGCAGTGTGGAGTCAGTTTGGTGTGACATAAACATTGGGAGATCAAAATTGAGAGTAGGAGTGTGCTATAGGCCTAATGACTCTGATGAGTATAATAAGGAACTGTACAGGGAAATAGAGTGGGCCAGTAAATCAGAGTGTCTTATAATGGGAGATTTTAATTTCCCAGATATTGACTGGATTTTGGGGGCTGGTTACTCACACACTAGCAGGGCTTTTGTGGATTTATTGGATGATTGTTTTCTACATCAGCATGTTCGGGAGGCAACTAGAGGGAGTAATACTCTTGATTTGATTATCAGCAGTGATTCTTCATGCATTAAGAATCTGCAGATAAATGAACCACTAGGTGGCAGTGATCACAGTGTGCTGAAGTGGGATTTACTCAAAGAGGTAACTACCATTAGGGGGAAAGGGAAGGGTTATTGCTTCCGTAAAGGCGACTACGATGGACTGAGACAGTATTTAAATTCTATACAGTGGGACCAACTGATGATGTTACCAACAGCAAATTCAAAATGGGAAGCATTCAAAGAACTTATCTTGGAAGCTACTAGGCTTTACATACCAACTAAGAAATATTGTTCAAGGTTTAGGCCAAAATGGATGTCAGATGAACTAATGAGGCATATGGCAGAGAAGAAAAATGCATGGGATACATACAAATTAACACATGACACAGAAGCCTATGATAGATACAAGTTGATATGCAAACAAGTTACAAAGGAGGTTAGGCAGGCGAAGGCAGATTACGAGAAATCCTTGGCAAGGGATGCAAAGAAAAACAGCAAAGAGTTCTTTACTTATGTAAACTCTAGAAGGAAGGGGATGAATCAGATTGGTCCACTTGATATTGATGGGTCAAGTGTTGATGATCCTGCTCAGGTAGCTAACAAACTAAATGAATATTTTGCATCGACATTCACACATGAGGAGTTATTCAGCGAGGGGAATGCCAGAGGTGTATTCAACTCTAGCAGTAAGCTACAGAATCTTGAAATAACTGGGAGTAAAGTGGAGGAGAAACTGTTGAAGATAGACACAAGAAAGGCACCCGGGGTGGATGGGATCTATCCAGTTATATTAAAGGAGGCAGCAAAGGAAGTAAGCAAACCCTTAGCCATAATTATGAGAGCTTCCTTGGACTCAGGGGAGGTACCCATAGACTGGAAATGTGCAAATGTGACCCCAATTCACAAAGGAGGATCAAAGGCTGACACAAGTAATTATAGACCTGTGAGCTTAACTTCTGTTCCAGGAAAATTAATGGAGGCACTGGTTAAAGAAGCACTGCAGGATCATTTAGACAAGACTTCAGTTATAGCTCAGACACAGCATGGTTTTGTTAAGGGGAAGTCTTGCCTGACCAACTTGATTGGATACTATGATGCAGTCACAAAAGAACTGGATGCAGGGAATAACTTTGATATTATATACTTGGATCTTAGAAAGGCTTTTGATACTGTTGCACATGGAAGACTGCTACACAAATTGGAGCAGTGTGACATTGGAGGCAAATTGCTGCTATGGATAAAGGGGTGGTTGAGGGGGAGAAGACAGAGAGTGGTAATCAATGGACACTGCTCATCGTGGACTGATGTTATTAGTGGAGTCCCTCAGGGTTCAGTGTTGGGTCCATTATTGTTTTCTGTATTTATAAATGATATTGATGATGGTATATCGGGCTTAATGTCCAAGTTTGCAGACGATACAAAGGTTGGCAGGGTTGTCAAGGACACTACTGACACTATGCTGCTGCTGCAACAGGATCTGGAAAGGTTGAGCAGATGGGCTGAGAGGTGGCAAATGAAGTTTAACATTGACAAATGTAAAGTACTACACATGGGAAACAGCAACCCCAGAGCAACGTATCAACTCTGTGGTACAACACTGACAGTGGTAGAGAATGAAAGAGACTTGGGGGTGGTTGTGCAGGCAGATATGAAGTTCTCTGAGCAGTGCAGACGGGCTGCAAGAGTAGCTCATGGAGTATTGTCAATGATATACAGGAATTTTTCCAGCAGGGATAAGGAGGTGATTATTCCATTGTATAAGGCGATGGTCAGGCCACACCTAGAGTACTGTATACAGGTCTGGAGGCCTCATTTCAAGAAGGATGTAGAGCTGCTGGAACGAGTACAGAGAAGGGCAACAAGATTAGTGAATGGAACAAAGGGGTGCTCTTACGAAGAAAGGCTTAAGTTTTGCAAATTACAGTGTCTGGAGACTAGGCACCAGCGAGGTGATCTGATAGAGGTGTATAAAGCCTTGAATGGTTTAAGCATGCTCAATGCTGATGGGATTCTTCCTCTAGCTCAGAAAAATCACCTGAGAGGGCATAAATTCAAATTGAAGAAAGACAGATGTAGGATAGACGTGCGGAAATTTGCCTTTAGCCAGCGCATGGTTGGTTGGTGGAACAGACTTCCATCCCTTGTGGTGGAGGTTGATAGCCTAAATAAGTTTAAGGCTCAGCTGGACAGGTATTTTGAACGAACAGAGGGGTGAAGTGGAAGTGGTTTTTTTTTTTTTTTTTTTTTTGGCTGATGCTGCATAAGCTTGCTTTCTTGCATCAAATGCCTCTACTAATGCTAATGCTAAGTTATTCCCTGCATCCAGTTCTTTTGTGACTGCATCATAGTATCCAATCAAGTTGGTCAGGCAAGACTTCCCCTTAACAAAACCATGCTGTGTCTGAGCTATAACTGAAGTCTTGTCTAAATGATCCTGCAGTGTTTCTTTAACCAGTGCCTCCATTAATTTTCCTGGAACAGAAGTTAAACTAACAGGTCTATAATTACTTGTGTCAGCCTTTGATCCTCCTTTGTGAATTGGGGTCACATTTGCACATTTCCAGTCTATGGGTACGTCCCCTGAGTCCAAGGAAGCTCTCATAATTATGGCTAAGGGTTTGCTTACTTCCTTTGCTGCCTCCTTTAATATAACTGGATAGATCCCATCCACCCCGGGTGCCTTTCTTGTGTTTATCTTCAACAGTTTCTCCTCCACTTTACTCCCAGTTATTTCAAGATTCTGTAGCTTACTGCTAGAGTTGAATACACCTCTGGCATTCCCCTTGCTGAATACCTCCTCATGTGTGAATGTCGATGCAAAATATTCATTTAGTTTGTTAGCTACCTGAGCAGGATCATCAACACTTGACCCATCAATATCAAGTGGACCAATCTGATTCATCCCCTTCCTTCTAGAGTTTACATAAGTAAAGAACTCTTTGCTGTTTTTCTTTGCATCCCTTGCCATGGATTTCTCGTAATCTGCCTTCGCCTGCCTAACCTCCTTTGTAACTTGGTTGCATATCAACTTGTATCTATCATAGGCTTCTGTGTCATGTGTTAATTTGTATGTATCCCATGCATTTTTCTTCTCTGCCATATGCCTCATTAGTTCATCTGACATCCATTTTGGCCTAAACCTTGAACAATATTTCTTAGTTGGTATGTAAAGCCTAGTAGATTCCAAGATAAGTTCTTTGAATGCTTCCCATTTTGAATTTGCTGTTGGTAACATCATCAGTTGGTCCCACTGTATAGAATTTAAATACTGTCTCAGTCCATCGTAGTCGCCTTTACGGAAGCAATAACCCTTCCCTTTACCCCTAATGGTAGTTACCTCTTTGAGTAAATCCCACTTCAACACACTGTGATCACTGCCACCTAGTGGTTCATTTATCTGCAGATTCTTAATGCATGAAGAATCACTGCTGATAATCAAATCAAGAGTATTACTCCCTCTAGTTGCCTCCCGAACATGCTGATGTAGAAAACAATCATCCAATAAATCCGCAAAAGCCCTGCTAGTGTGTGAGTAACCAGCCCCCAAAATCCAGTCAATATCTGGGAAATTAAAATCTCCCATTATAAGACACTCTGATTTACTGGCCCACTCTATTTCCCTGTACAGTTCCTTATTATACTCATCAGAGTCATTAGGCCTATAGCACACTCCTACTCTCAATTTTGATCTCCCAATGTTTATGTCACACCAAACTGACTCCACACTGCACTGTCCAGCGATGTCGACTGGCTTCACTTCCTTGGTTTTTATGTGTTTCTTAACTAATAGCATAACACCTCCCCCCTTCCTATCCCGTCTATCCTTTCTGTAGACGTTGTACTCCCCAAATTGCAGTTCCGCATCCCTTATATCTGTGTGACACCACGTCTCTGATATCCCAACAATATCTGCCTTCGATGTTTTGAGCAATACCTCAAATTCATCAAATTTATTTACTAAACTCCTAGCATTGGTGTACACGCAAGTATACCTGCACCTGTTTCTATTCTTAGCTACCCTAACACAACCCATGTGTTTACTTGTACCGCAATGGCTCCCAGCAGTCTCTGAAATACCATGCATCTTGTTTTTCAGGCTTCTGCTCATTCTAATAGAAGCAGTGCAAGAATCTCTTTCACCTCTGCCAGTGGCTACTGTCAATCTATTGGTCTTTGTCTCCCCCCAAGCTAGCAGTTTTCCGACCCACCTAACACTGCCTCGATAGCATCAGCAAATATTCTTGCACCCTTTCTATTTAAGTGTATCCCATCCCTGTAGAAGCAATCTCTCCTGTTAACAAGTACAGTCCAGGCTGAAAAAATTTCTACCCCTTGAGCCTTGCACAATCTTTCCAGGGCCGAATTGATCGACAAGGCTCTCATCATATACTCCCTCCTATCGTGTCTGGGCAGAATTGCAGACACTTTCAAATTCAACCCTAATTCTCGGCTTTTGTTCAACAGTGACCTGTACTTGTTAAGTAATTCTGCCGGTCTCCTACTCTTAATATTATTAGTGCCAACGTGTACAACTATATCACCTTTTGTGCCCTTAAAAGATGATATTCGCTCTACAACGTCATCAACCTTTGCCCCTGGCAGACATACCCTGGTCCTGTTCCACCTATCTTTTTTACAAAGCATGTTTCCCGTTTCCCTGACAATAGTCACCAACAACTACTAGTTCCTTCGGGACCAGCGCATTCTGCCTTGGGGGTTGTCTCTGTGTCACGCGATGCCCAAGTGCAAGCTCTGGCGTTGATGTGGGCAGCTGAGAGCTTGATGGGCCCCTCAATTTAGTTTCTTCGAGGGCATCCACCCTCTCCTTCAAGCTCTCATATAGGCCCATAAGAACGCCGAGTTGTTGCCTGATATCGATACACTCCTTGCATCGCGCACACACAAAGACATCTCCCTTGGCAGTATCATGTCCCGTACCCGATTGCTCTGCAAACATCAAGCAAACAGTGCATTTTATAAGGCTGTGAGTCAGAGGACAACTGCCCCCCCCCTCAGTTCTGCTCTGAGCCACAGCACTTCCATTAGCTTGAGCCTTTTGCTTTGCTGCTCTGGTCTGAGTCATGATTCTATTAATTTATTAATTAATTATGTTATGTTATTAATTATATTACGTTTGTAATCTAAGTCGTTATATGTATTTATTTAAACGTACAATTTAACTGCTAACGAAGTTCAACTAACGCTATCTAGTACGGTATATAACCTACGGTATCACAATGGCGGGAAAGTTACTAACGGTAGCGGTAGTTACGAATACGTGGAAACCCTTACCGATACTTTAACAAGGCCGAGTAAAGAATAAATACACCAAATTAATCAAAAAATCACAAAATAATGTTATACTACTAAATTTAAATCAAAAGTTTTAGAAAAACAATAATTTCAAATCAATAAATAAGAAAAATCCACTTAGCGGCTTGGAACACGACCGTCACTAGTAGCCTCGTCAGCAGACTCTGATATTAAACAAAATCTCAAGAAAACTTGGAGAAATGCCAGAAGAGCAAGCAGGTTTCAGAAGGGGTAGAGAAACCAGAGATCAGATCTTAAGTCTACGACTGATTAATGAAAAAGTGAAAAGAATTCAATATTCCAGTTGTTTTATGTTTTATAGATTATGCAAAAGCATCTTTTTTTTTTTTTTTTTTTTGGTAGTTGTTGGCGCATCGGCTTCTGTGGCCATATTGCACCTCCCAAGGTTTTATGCAGCACTTTGATCCAAGCCCGAGGCGGGAATCGAACCCGCAACCTTTGGGTTGCCGGGCAGGTACTTTACCCACTCGGCTAGCCCGGTCGGCCGCAAAAGCATCTGATTGTGTTCAACATGAGGAACTTTGGGAAACGATGACTATTATGGGTTTCCCAATCCACATAGTTCAGCTGATTAAGCTACTGTACCAAGAACAGGATGTTTGTTTGTTTGTTAATTGGTTTTTAGGAGCATTAGCAACTAAGGCCATATTGCTCCAGGATATTGCAACGACAGATGGAACAAACTTCCATCTGTTGTTGTGGAAGTTGATAGGTTGAATAAATTTAAGGAGGAACTGGACAGGCATTTGGAGGGAATGGTGGGATTTTTTTTTTGGCTGATGCTGCATAAGCTCATACACATGCTTTCTTGCATCACATGCCACTACTATATATGCGGTGGTCATTCCCTGACCTTTCCGCATCCTCTGTATTTGGTGGTGACAGGCTTGAACCCCAGTCTAATCAAGAAGCGTGTGCTACGCACTGCTGCTCCTTCCCACCTGGCTACAGAGGCACCTCCAGGAACAGGAAGGAACTGTGAGAATGAATATGGGAAACTCGGACTTTTTCACAATAGATAATGATGTCAGGCAGGGCTATATTTTGTCACCTCATCTTTTTAATCTTTATACCGAAGCTATCATGTGCGAAGCTTTGGAAGATTTAGGGACTGGCATCAAAATTGAAGGACTGAAGATAAACAACCTTCGTTATGGAGATGTTACTGTGCTAATGTGTAATTCTAAGGATCATCTTAAAGAAATTCTGAGGAGAGTATGTGAAGCAAGTAAGAAAAAAAGGATTGTTTCTGAATGTGTGCAAAACTAAAATTATGGTGATTGGTGATAATCTCGGTTCCAGTAAAGTGAAGTTAATGGGAAAGATATGAAAGAAGTTGACAAATTTGATTACTTAGGGTAATAATAAATAAAAATAGTGACATATATATTTAAACATTAATATCTGTCTATATATATATATATATATATATATGTCTGTCTGTATATATGGTGTATCACGAGCTACAATGGTTCTACACTATACCGACCTACATATATACCTCACCTTCGAGGTACATTTTACTATCATATATATATATATATATATTATGTGAGGTAAAAGTTAGGCAAAAGTAATAAAAATAAATAAATATGGCTATGTAGCTATCATTAGAGGCAGCAAATGCACATCCTCCACATGATGCCTAATTATATCTGATAATTAAAATAAATATGATATTTAAAATAAAAACATCAGCCAGTAGCACGGCAATAATGCAGAGCGAAACGAAACGCAAAATAATAAAATAAACAAACAGGGAAGGGAAAATAGAGATAATAGGACAAAAAGGTAGTCGATAATCCCCTGTATAATTTAGTCAATTAAGTCATTAAACCCAATTAATAAAAAATGTAAATTTAAAATAATGCCAATTATAAATAATTTAGCGGTACCCCCCTCGAAGGTACCAGTTCCAAAAGACGTGAAATATCACCAAAAAAGGGTTAAAGAAACTACCAAAAAATTAAAATATCAAAATGATAGACTGCCCATCATGCCCCAATATCGACAGAGGACCACGAGGCCAATAATGGTCATGGAATCGCTGCATTTCAATCGTCATACAAATCATCGCAAAGGCAGAAATATCGAAGAACCAAACCACTCCTCCATTCTCCGATAGATAAACCAATGCAGAGGATTTGCATGGCGGTGGTCCTTATGCAGCAAAAAATAAATATCATATTTATTTTAATTATCAGATATATATATATATATATATATTTTTTTTTTAATTAAATAAAATAAAACATAAGCCAGTAGTATGGCAAAAACTGTACAGCGAAAATTAACATAAAAATAACCAAATAAACGAACGAACGGAAAAGAAGAATAAAAGTTAGACATAAATAATAGCCCAGAAACCCCTATATAATTTCGAACTTTAAATCCAATTAACATGACGTATATAAAATTTAGAATAATGCCAATTACATATTAATTTAGCGGTACCCCCCCCCAGAGGTACCAGTTCCAAAAGATGTGAAATATCACCAAAAAAGGGGGTTGAAGGAACTACTAAAAGATAACAAAATCAGAATAAATTAAAATAAAATAGACTGACCATCATGCCCCATATCGACAGAGGACCACGAGGCCAATAATGGTCATGGAATCGCTGCATTTCAATCGCTATACAAATCGTCGCAATGGTGAAAAGATCGAAGTACCAAATCACCCTTCCTCCTCCGATCGATCCCCCAATGCAGAGGATTTGCACAGTGGTGGTCCTTATGCAGCGAAAAATAAATTATAGAACAGACAGCACTTATTGTGAGTAAGGGAGCTGTTCCATACTGTAATCAAATTTGTGATTTTTTGTCACAGTAGTCATAGAATCGTATAGTTTATAGATTTTGCATACAGGGCCTCTTGATGAATAATACAATGTAAGGGAAGGTACTTTCCCTTAAAAGTCCAATAAAACCAGTCACAACCATGACTTTTGCACCATCAGTAAATTTGGAGTGGACAGTGTCTCTCCTACCTCCCTCCCTGGGTTGGCTGATGGGCAGGGAGCCATTTATGCCCCCCCTGCCTATTCAAGCAGACAACGTGCCATGGCTACTTAGCCATTGTGTAGGACAGAGCACCAAACAGGTACTCCAATATAGTGATCCCTTTCCCTACGAACTTTCACTCCTACAACCTGGGTTGGTTGTTCTCACACCCCTTCCTAGGTGGGGCCCTCCCCCCCTTCATCTGGTGGGCTACCCCTCTGCCAACTATCACCTTCCACTTCCACTGCAGGATGTCCCCCATTCAATCAAGTGGGCACTTTCACTACTGACCCCCCCTTCTCTCTACCACTTTAAACCCGTCCCACTTCTTATCTACCCACTATTCCCTTCTAAGGTGTTTTTTTTTTATTATTTAATTATTTAATTTGGAGGAGAAAGTGTTAGCAACAAATGACCAAGGATAAGTTATAGAAAGGAGGACTTCAAATAATAATGAACACAATCTATACATGCAACTGATAGAGAAAAAAAGGGTTTAGAAAACAATTAAAATAAATAAATAATAAAAGCTTTTATGAGGCCAGAAATAATATATATATATATATATATATATATATATATATATAATATTCAAGCAGTCACTGACTAAAAGGAGAATAGTGGGATGAAAATGTGAAAAGTTCCCTGTTTGTAGCATATTTGCATGGTACCCCTTTTAACTGTTATTTTTCATTACATTCAAAATTTTCACCATTTGTTCATTCTTTCAATATCATAATATTTCAGTTTATATTTTGGTTGTCGAAGATAATTTTTTATATTTAAGATTTAAAATAAAATTAAGAGAACCTGCCAGCGGTGCTCTCCATGGCTATTTACATCCATACTCATGTTTTAGTTCATTTTTATTTTACATTTCTGCTGGTCAGGAAAGTGTTTACTCATAGTGTGTCATAGCATGTTTGTTTGTTATTTGGTTTTTAGGAGCATTAGCAACTAAGGCCATATTCCTCTGGGATATGCGGTGGTCATTCTCTGACCTTTCCGCATCCTCCGTATTTGGTGGTGACGGGCTCGAACCCCGGTCTAATCAAGAAGTGTGTGCTATGCATTGCTGCTCCTTCCCACCTGGCTACGGAGGCGCCTGTGTGTCATAGCATAGGGGCTAAAGCTGCTCATAGTCAGACATTCCTGGGTTGAGGGTTTATTCAAAAACTACGTTCTTCCTTCAGTTTCTAAAGTGCCATGTAACTTTCCCTGAAGAGATGAGATGTTGGCAGCCAAATCTTCTACATTTTCTCACACACATATATATATATATATAAAATTTTATTTTAAAGCTTTCCTTATTTCTTCAACCACTTCATTCATTTTATATAACAGCAGACATTTATTTTCTTAAAATTTCATTATTAATTTCACATTTCCAAACCCCTCTCTCTGTTCAGTCGTTGGCTGCTAGAAAATTATATGTATCATATTCCCAATCTCAAAAAGGCATTTATTAACATATGCTTAGGTTTAAAAACTTCTGATACCATTCCACATGGTAAATAGAAGAACCTTGGACAGCATCCAGCGGTCAATAATTCTGACAATCACACGAGCTGTCTCCACAGTCAGCACGCACGCACTCCAGATTCTGGCCGGAGTCCTCCCACTGGACTTGGAAATCATCAGATGCGCCCTGACATATAATATGGCAAAAGAAATACCATGCACTATCCTGAACTTCACGTTGGATTTCGCCAACAACAGGAAACTTGAAAAAACCAGACTTCTCGACCACCTCCGACAGGAATGGCAGGATCGGTGGACAGAATCCACTAAAGGTGAAATCACCAAGAAGTTCCTCCCTAGCGTTAACAGAGTCTTTCCAAAACCCCCGAGTTGGTTTCAACCAGGGCTCGGGCCATTTAATGCAAAACTATCTAGCTTCCGAATCACTGAGGATCCCCGTTGCCTCTGTGGCCACGAGGAGACATGGCAACATCTCATGTATGACTGCGACCAGTATGAGGACCTGCGATGCAGGCTCACCACTGCTATCACCTACTTCCCGCAGAACATGGAACACCATCTTCTTGACTCGGAACAAGAATACAAAGCCCTTACCATTTTTGCACAGAAACTCTTTGCTAGAAGGCGAGCACTTATAGCAAACCACCATGCACAGCACCCAGAAGCTGATGATGAATCCCAAAACCAGGACTAGAGAAAACCAGAATACACAAGAAAACTGTACCAAATAACCCACGAACATGACCATCATTTAGCCTTGTTCACGAGGGAACTGACAACCAGGAAGACCTACGTCTGAACCAGAGACAACCTGACACAGGACTTCATTCATGTATGACCCTGCGACTGGGATCTGACTCCCACATTGAAAAAGAACACCAAAGAAGATCCGGTTCAGATTGCTTGGACCAGCACGTGCTCACAACTGTCAATGCCTGATGGCGATCAGTACCGGGCTCCCTTGCCTGGTACCTTTACTCCCTTTCCCCTGGTGGGGAGGAGGAGACAGTCTTGTCTCCTCCCACCTCTGCCAACCCTGATTCTTTCCTGGTGGGGCTTGGGCCTGCCTCACTGAAAATCCCGGGGTTGTCTTCTCTATCGTCCCCATACTTCTGTCTTTTCCCCCCAGCCTTCAGTCTCCCACCCTACTCTACCTAATACGCCAGCGTATAACCCCACACAAACTGCAAAAACTTAACTTCGTCCAAATTAAATCACATACACCTCAATTGGCTTTTCTAATTCCAGCGCTCACCCCTACCGAGTTTTTTTTTTTTTTTTTTTTTTTGGGCCCTAGCCACTGAAATCTCAGGAAACTAGGTGGCAGGGCCTGCCAGAGTAAAATTTCATTCTGTGTACCTGGTCTGCATCCACGAGGCCAAGTGTGGACAACGTTGGGCCTCAGTAGGGGTCCAGCGGCTAAACGGCCAGATGAACAACGATACACAACACTACACATATACAAAATCCACACACTTTTAAATCTCTGGCCTTCCCAGTGAACTGGTACACCTACAATTAAAGCAACGCGGAGATGGGAGAAATCCCTGGTGCCGTTAGACATCAATACACTTTACACTTACACTCCACATGAAAGACTACATAATTGGTGCAGCATTAGAGGCAAGAAACTGCTTTGGATAAAGGGATGGTTGGGTAAGAAACAACACAGGGTGGTTATCAATTGCACTGCTTTTTTTTTTTACACTAATATTATTAGTGAAACCTTCCTCCACTATTCAAGTACTGCCCATTGTTTTCAATATTTATTAATGATATCAGATTTAATGTCTAGGTTTGCATATGATAAAAAGATTGATAGGGTGGTTAATGTCTGTAATGAGGGTATGTTACTGCAACAAGATATAGAAAAAGTATGCAGCTGGACTATGAAGTGGCAATTAAAGCTTAAAATTGAGAAATGCAAGTTACTGCATATGGGTAACAGTGATCCCAGGATAACATACCAACTGTGAAGCACCACACTCAAAAGACTTGAGAACAAAAAGACTTGGAGACAATATTTTCTGAGGCAGCCCCAGGACACCTCAGAGGGTTCTTTTCAATGATATGTACAGGAATTTCGCCAACAGGGATAAGAAGGTAATTATATGCTGAATAAGGCAATGGTAAGACCACATCTTGAACAAGCACTCTATAAAGGTCTGGAAGCCTCATTTTAGAAAGAAGCAAAATTAGTGAGGTGAATTAAAAGGGTATTCTTACAAAGAAACTAGACACTTTCAAGGAGATCTAATGCAGTTGTTTAATGCTTTGAATGGATTGAGGATAAATGCTGTGGGTTCCTTACTCTGAGCTCAGACAACGCATATATAAGGGACAAAAATTTAAAATCAGGAAAGACAACTGCAGGATAGATGTACTTTAATTTGCTTTCAGCCTGAGGGTAGTTGATTATTGGAACTTCGAACTTGTGATTTGTAAGTTGCTATTTTAAACAAGTTTAAGGAGAAAATAGATAAATTATTAAAGGGGACAGACATGTGATGCGAGAAGTGATTTTTTTTTTTTTTTTTTTTATTGTTATTATTTTTTGGCAGATGTTGTATAAGCTTGCTTCCTTGAATCATTTGCCAATACTAATCACAAACAAAATTTATCAGAGGAGAAAAATAAAACTATGAACTACAATACTGAAAATGTACAAAGATTAAGCAAAGAAAATAAGGTGTATATATTTTAAATGACTGTCTCAGATTAAAATCCCGTTTACTTATGTTTTAATCCTTCTTGCACAATTTTGAATAGGGGCTAAATCTACCATGTTAAAAGCAGAAGCTTTTAATAAGGTAGAGTACATTGTTAAAATGTTAAACAATGTATACAATCGAGAAATTCAAGTGGAGTGCTTAACATACAGATGATCACACAGTTTTCTCTGGAAAAGTTAAATGGGGAAACAGAAGTATTATAAATTAGAAATACATTCTTACACACAATAAGTATTCAGATAATTATTAATGGCATACTATCATATCAATTAACAGATTTGTCTATTTGGATTTTTTTTTTTTTTTTTTTCATATTAAATAAAAAAATTATTATAGAAAATACAGTTTCAATATTAGAATGCCTTCAATTACTCACTAATTCTTTTCCATCCATTGCATCTACCCACAATTTTCTGTCTGCATCGGAGAGTGCCTGGAATGTGTATACACCTGGTCGATCTTCCATAATGATATCAAAACAAAATCTCCTTTCAATATTATCTGATGACCGCCTAAAGCAGAACAGAACAAACAATATATATCACAATAATTTAAATCAGGTCTATATTATGTATCCCACCCCAATGCTCAAAAAGCAGAATTATGAGAAACACAAAAAATAAACTTCATGATCAATCTAATTTTTAACTGTTAACCATAACAAAGCATCAAAAAAAGAAGTTCAGTTTCATATATTGGGGTAAATATATATTATGCCAAGTAGAATATATACATTTTGAAAAGGGAATATTGTGAAACAGAAAATATATAGTGTAAAAAGAATAGGTGGAATAGGACCACAGTATGTCAGCCAAGGGTAAAAGGTGAACACGTAGAAAAGATATTATGTTTTAAGAGCAAAAAAAGGTGATATTGCTGTACACATTCACACTAATGAATAGAAGATCTCATGACTTACTTGACAAGCACAGGGCGATGTTGAGAAAAGGTTGCAAGTTACGGTTAAATTTCAAAGTGTCTGCAATTCTGCCCACACAAGATACAAGGGAGTATGTGATGAGAGAGTGGAGAGTGGTAATCAATTCAGCCCTGGAGAAGACACTGAAAGGTTCACGAGGAAGAATTTTTCCCATTATGGTCTGTGCTTGTTAACAGGAGAGAGTGCTTCTACAGGAATGAGGGTACACTTAAACAGAAAGGCTAAGAATATTTGTTGATGCTATCGAGGCAAGGTGGGTCGAAAAACTGCTAACTTGAGGGGCAGACACAGACTAATAGATTAAAAATAGCCGCAGGCAGAAGTGAAAGTGATTCTTGTGCTGCATCTACTGAAATACATATAGCATCTCCAAAAGTATGGTACCTATGATTTCATGGCTGTCTGTGGATCACAATGAAACAAGGAAATACATCAGCTATTTCTGTAACTAAGAGCAAGAACAAGTGCATATACACTGGAACAGAATTCATGGAATACCTGGTTCCTGGACAATGCGACACTGTCACCCCTCTCGCTAGTGGAACAACCCATTGCTTGGCAGGTATATAGATACACTGCATTCACATATATGGTAATTCGATATCAGTATGGATAAACATTGTGGGTTAACGAACTTTGAAAGGGATGATAGTGGGTGCCCGACGCATGGGTCACTCTATCACTGATGTGGTACAGAACTTGCACTAACCACGATCGATCAACAGTATCAAGGATGTATCAGGAATACGCCATTTCGAGAATAATATCTCGTCATGGGCAGCACTGTGGGCAGAGGAAGTTGGTGGATGAACATGGCCATTGACGTCTCACATTGTTTCAGCCAACTGAAAAGCAACAGTGGCACAAATCACCGCAGATTTCAATGAGGGAGGTGCCAGAAACATCTTCACCAAGACCATCAGGCGATCGTTAGCCATACTAGGGTGGGAGCCACCAACCCACCAGAGTCCCATTGCTAACATCAAGACATAGGACTCCATGCCTCAACTGGGCAAAAGAACATCGGCACTGGACCTTGGACGACTGGAGATGGGTCTACTGGTCCAATGAGGCCTGTTTCCAGTTATTTTGAGCAGACTGAAAGGCGCATATCTGGCTGAAACTGCGAAGCTATGCACCCATCATGTCAACAAGGAACTGTTCAGGCAGGTAGACCGTCAGTAATGGACTGGGGCATGTTCACCTGCCACACGTTGGGACCTCTGGTATGTCTAGATGCATCTCTGAATGGTCCAGGTTTCATGTCCATCCTTGCAGACCATCTGCATCCCTTTATGGTCATCATGCACCAATAGGGCAATGAACTCTTCCAGCAAGACAATATAACTCCCCACACAGCCGTGGTGACTAGAACATGGTTCTAAGAGCATTCTGCAGATTTTATCACCATGGAATAGCCTTCCCCATTCACCAGACATGAAACCTGTGGAGCATCTTTGGGATGACGTGGAAAGGTCCGTTTGAGCTTTGAATCCTCCATCCAGGAATGCAACACAATTATGGACAGTGGTGCAGCAAGCATAGGTGAAAATACCTGTGGAACGCCTTCATGAACTAGTGGACTCAATGCCTCACCATGTGACTGCCCTTGTCCAGGCGAAAGGTGGGCCTACCCGTTACTAGGTAATGGGTAGGCCTACAAGTTCTGTGCACTCTGTGTATACTTGCACATACAGCAAGACCAGGAGCATAGTAAATAAAGGTTATCAAATACAGAAATTGTGGGGATAGCAGCAACAGTGGCAAATGATGCAAGAAAGGTAGCTTGTAAAGCATCAGCCCGGGGAAATGGGACCACTACACATTCTCCGTCCATACCCTCCTAGAATTTGTCTAGTTCTTCCTTAAATTTACTCAATTCATCCCCTTCCACAACAACAGATGGAAGCCTGTTCCAACAATTGACCACCCGCTGTCTCAAAGCAAACTTTCACACATCCTTCAAACAACCTTCCTCAACTAAAATCCAGACCTGACCTGTATGCAGTACTCAAGATGCAGCCTAACTGTGAACTAATACAAAGGGATAATCACCTCCTTATTCCTACTAGCAAAGTTTCTGTATATCATTAACAAAACCCCATGAGCTGTCCTGGCAGCATATCTGCACTGCTCAGAAAATTATGTCTGACTGCACAATTACATCAAAGTCTTTTTCATTCTCCACTATCCTGAATATAGTACCACACAGTTGATAAGTTACTCTGGAGTTACTGCTATCCAAGTGCAGTACCTTGCATTTGTTAATATTAAACTTCAACTGCCATTTCTCAATGGCGGTTGAAGTCGTCCCAATTTTCCTAATTTTGTTGCGGTAGTTCACTGCATTGTAGTAACCTATCAGATCGGTTAGACAAGACCACCCCTTGAAAACTCCATGCTATGATTGCAGTATAATTGAATGCTAACCAAAATGGTCCCGCAGCACTTCTTTAACCAGTGACACCATTGTTTTCCCCTGGAATAGCTAACCAGACTGTAATTACTCATATCACTTTTGAATTCCCCTTTAAGAACTGGGAATAAATTCACACATCTCCAGTCATAGGGACCTCCCCTAAATCCAAAGATGCTCTTGTAATTAGGGTTAAAAGCTTACTTACCTCCTTGCTGTGTTTTTTAAATATGACTGGATAGATCCCATTCACTTAAGGGGGATTTTTTTTTTAAGTTCAGTTTCAACAATTTCTCTTTCACTTACTATCAGTTATCAAAAAATGATTTAGCTCAGCATTGGAGTTTTGATAAACGTCTGACACCCCCCCCCACCCCCACACATTTAAAATTCCTCATGTGCAAATGTAGATGCAAAATATCTATTCAGTTTGTCAGCAACCCAAGCAGGATCATTAACAGTTAACTCATTGACATGAAGTAGCACAATGTGATTCAATCCCTGCCGTCTAGTCTTTACTTAAGTAAAGAAGTCTTTGCTGCTTTTCTTTGGATTCTTTACCAGAGACTTCTCATATTGCAAAACGAGAACGAGAATAGCCTGTACGGATGTACATTTTTGCCGGTCCTGGAACAGAGAAGTTTTTTCTGATTTATTTTCTGTTTTATTAACTTAAATTGGCATATTAACTTATTTTCTAGACTAGCTTTATATTCCTATTTACGATACTTAGTTTAAAGTAACTTAGATAGAGATTATGTAGGTATTACTTAGTATCGGAAAGGGTATCAAATCCACGTGTTTCCCGTTCGTAAATTGCCGCCATTATTACGCGACAATAGATAGCATAAGCTTAATATAGTATAGTATAGTACATAATATTGTCAATTAATCAGATAATTAATCTTGTTGAACTTCATTGTCAATTAAATTGTACTTTTAACTATACATATAACGACTTGGATTACGTAACATAAATAATTAGTACAAAATAAATAATTAATTAAAAACTTAACTTGATACGGAAGTTATATAAAGGAATTTCGTAGATAACACTCGATACTGAAACATAAATATAGCTTTATAACTGTGTTGAGATATAAGTTTAGGGTTTTAATTTTGTACTGAAATTGAAATTTTATTGAAATTAAATCGAAATCATGACTCTGACCAGAGCAGCAAAGCAAAAGGCTCAAGCTAATGGGAGTGCTGTGGCTCAGGGGAGAACTGAGAGGGGAGGGCAGTTGCCCTCTGAATCACAGCCTATTAAAATGCACTACTTGCTTGATGTTTGTGGAGCAGTCGAGTACGGAACATGATACTGCGATGGGGGATGTCTTTGTGTGTGCGCGATGCAAGGAGTGTAAGGAAATCAGGCAACAACTCAGCGTTGTTATGGGCCTATATGAGAGCTTGAAGGACAGGGTGGATGCCCTCGAAGGATTAAAAGTGAAGGGTCCATCAAGCTCTCAACTGGCCACACCAATGCCAGAGCTGGAACTTGGTCAACACACAACACAGCAGCAGCCCAAAAGGCAGAATGCGCTGGTCCCAAAGGAACTAGTAGTTGTTGGTGACTCTATTGTCAGGGAAATGGGAAACATGCTTTGTAAAAAGCATAGGTGGAACAGGACCAGGGTATGTCTGCCAGGGGCAAAGGTTGATGATGTTGTAGAGCGGATATCATCTTTTAAGGGCACAAAAGGTGATATAGTTGTACACGTTGGCACAAATGATATTAAGAGTAGGAGACCGGCGGAATTCCTTAACAAGTACAGGTCACTATTGAAAAAAAGCCGTGAACTAGGGTTGAATTTGAAAGTGTCTGCAATTCTGCCCAGACACGATAGGAGGGAGTATATGATGAGAGCCCTGTCGATCAATTCAGCCCTGGAAAGATTGTGCAAGGCTCAAGGGGTAGAATTTTTTTCAGCCTGGTCTGTACTTGTTAACAGGAGAGACTGCTTCTACAGGGATGGGATACACTTAAATAGAAAGGGTACAAGAATATTTACTGATGCTATTGAGGCAGTGTTAGGTGGGTCGGAAAACTGCTAGATTGGGGGGATACAAGGACTAATAGATTAACAGTAGCCACTGGCAGTGGTGAAAGTGATTTTTGCACTGCTTCTATTGGAATGAGCCACAGCCTGGAAAATAAGATGCAGGATATTTCAGAGACTGCTGAGAATCATTGGGGTACAAGTAAAAACATGGGTTGTGTTAGGGTAGCTAAGAAAAAGAATAGGTGCATGTATACTTGCATGTACACCAATGCTAGGAGTTTAGTAAATAAATTTGATGAATTTGAGGTATTGCTCAAAACATCAAAGGCAGATATTGTAGGGATTTCAGAGACATGGTGTCACACAGATATAAGTAATGCAGAACTGGAATTTGGGGAGTACAATGTCTACAGAAGGGATAGACAGGATAGGAAGGGAGGAGGGGTTATGCTATTAGTTAAGAAATACATAAAATCCAAGGAAGTGAAGCCAGTCGACATTGCTGGACAGAGCAGTGTCGAGTCAGTTTGGTGTTACATAAGCATTGGGAGATCAAAATTGAGAGTAGGAGTGTGCTATAGGCCTAATGAGTATAATAAGAAACTGTACAGAGAAATAGAGAGGGCCAGTAAATCAGAGAGTCTTATAATGGGGGATTTTAATTTCCCAGATATTGACTAGAATTTGGGGGCTGGTCACTCACACACTTAGCAAGGCTTTTGTGGATTTATTGGATGATTGTTTTCTACATCAGCATGTTCGGGAGACAACTAGAGGGAGTAATACTCTTGATTTGATTATCAGTAGTGATTCTTCATGCATTAAGAATCTGCAGTTAAATGAACCACTAGGTGGCAGTGATCACAGTGTGCTGAAGTGGGATTTACTCAAAGAGATAACTACCATTAGGGGTAAAGGGAAGGGTTATCGCTTTCGTAAAAGCAACTATGATGGACTGAGACAGTATTTAAATTCTATACAGTGGGACCAACTGATGATGGTATCAACAGCAAATTCAAAATGGGAAGCAATCAAAGAACTTATCTTGGAAGCTACTAGGCTTTACATACCAACTAAGAAATATTGTTCCAGGTTTAGGCCTAAGTGGATGTCAGATGAACTAATGAGACATATGGCAGAGAAGAAAAATGCATGGGATACATACAAATTAACAAGTGACACAGAAGCCTATGATAGATACAAGTTGATCTGTAACCAAGTTACAAAGAAGGTTAGGCAGGTGAAGGCAGACTACGAGAAATCTTTGGCAAGGAATGCAAAGAAAAACAGCAAAGAGTTCTTTACATATGTAAACTCTAGAAGGAAGGGGATGAATCAGATTGGTCCACTTGATATCAATGGGTCAACTGTTGATGATCCTGCTCCGGTAGCTAACAAACTAAATGAATATTTTGCATCGACATTCACACACGAGGAGTTATCCAGCGAGGGGAATGCCAGAGGTGTATTCAACTCTGGCAGTAAGCTAGAGAATCTTGTAATAACTGAGAGTAAAGTGGACAAGAAATTGTTGAAGATAAATACAAGAAAGGCACCCGGGGTGGATGGGATCTATCCAGTTATATTAAAGGAGGCAGCAAAGGAAGTAAGCAAACCCTTAGCCATAATTATGAGAGCTTCCTTGGACTCAGGGGAGGTACCCATAGACTGGAAATGTGCAAATGTGACCCCAATTCACAAAGGAGGATCAAAGGGCGACACAAGTAATTATAGACCTGTTAGTTTAACTTCTGTTCCCGGAAAATTAATGGAGGCACAGGTTAAAGAAGCACTGCAGGATCATCTAGACAACACTTCAGTCATAGCTCAGACACAGCATGGTTTTGTTAAGGGGAAGTCTTGCCTGACCAATTTGATTGGATACTATGATGCAGTCACAAAAGAACTGGACAAGGAATAACTTTGATATTATATACTTGGATCTTAGAAAGGCTTTTGATACTGTTGCACATGGAAGACTGCTGCACAAATTGGAGCAGTATGGCATTGGAGGCAAATTGCTGCTATGGATAAAGGGGTGGTGAGGGGGAGAAGACAGAGTGGTAATCAATGGACACTACTCATCGTGGACTAATGTTATTAGTGAAGTCCCTCAGGGTTTAGTATTGGGTCCATTATTGTTTTCTGTATTTATAAATGATATTGATGATGGTATATCAAGCTTAATGTCCAAGTTTGCAGACGATACGAAGGTTGGCAGGGTTGTCAAGGACACTACTGACACTATGCTACTGCAACAGGATCTGGAAAGGCTGAGCAGATGGGCTGAGAGGTGGCAAATGAAGTTTAACGTTGACAAATGTAAAGTACTACATATGGGAAACAGCAACCCCAGAGCAACGTATCAACTCTGCGGTACTACACTGACAGTGGTAGAGAATGAAAGGGACCTGGGGGTGGTTGTGCAGGCAGATATGAAGTTTTCTGAGCAGTGCAGACGGGCTGCAAGAGTAGCTCATGATGTATTGTCGATGATATATAGGAATTTTTCTAGCAGGGATAAGGAGGTGATTATTCCCTTGTATAAGGCAATGGTCAGGCCACATCTAGAGTACTGTGTACAGGTCTGAAGGCCTCATTTCAAGAAGGATGTGGAGATGCTGGAACGAGTACAGAGAATATTATGTTTGTGCAGTGTGTGTATGTTCTGTTGTTTCTGGCCACTTTGCCACTGGGAAGGTAATCAATCACCTGGAAAGCCTGTCCAGTGCTTGCCTACACCATGAGGAGGTGGGCAGCTAAAACTAAGCTTGGATTGTTGTAGATCCCACTTGCCTCATACTGAATGCCCAAAGTGACTTTTGGATCATTAAAAAATAATAATAAAATAAATACATCCTGGTATCCACTGGTGGAGTGCAGGACCAGTGGACACCTTTATCTCTACTAATATGTAAGAACAAATGATATTTGGGAACTTTACTGACGAAGTTCCTATATGTCATTGAGAAAACCCCATGAGCTGTCCAGCCTATCTGTGCTGCTACAATCTTAAGGTATATTGTACTCAAATGGTACATTACCCTTGGATTGGTGCTACTCAGATGAAAGACCTTTTACCAGATGCAAGACCATTTTCCATTATCAAACCTCAGCTGTAATTTTTCAGCTATCCAAATAGTTTATCTTAGTCTTGAAGTGGCATATCCTGATTACTTCATTAACTGCCCTAACTACCTTTGTATCATCAACAAACTTAGAAATTAAACTTTAAATGCATATATCAATAACATTAATGAATATTAGAAACAGTAAGTTGCCAAGAACCAGACTCTGTGGATCCCACTCATAATATTAATCCATGAGGTGCTGTGGTCATTTATAACTACTCCATAAGAGTAGTTATAGGGTAGCAACTTTCCCTTAATGACACATTGCTCTAATTTATATAATTGTGTGGGACTGTATTAAAAGCTTTACTAAAATCTAAGAAATGTCTTTACTGATGCCCTCATAGTAGCTAATTAGATTAATCAGGCATGATCTGTCCTTAAAGCTATACTATGGAATTCCTTAATTCCATACCCATCCAGATGATCTTGTATTGCATTCTTAACTAAGAACTCCATAATCTTCCCTAGTGTGTTGAATTCGAATAGGCAGGTCTATGGTTGCTAATTTCACCCTTGAGCTACCTTTGTGAATAGGACAGATGTTTATGCATCTCCAATCTGTTGCATATCTTCAGCCTTTTTCTGCTTTATTTAGTATAACTAGATAGATTCCATCAGTTTCTGGTGCCTTGTTCACTGTTAATTGTAATAACTTGGCTTCTAGTTCCTTCTCAACTCCCAATTGGTATTAGCTGGACCATTGGTACCCTCAATTTTTGCAGATGCAAAATATTATCTAGTTTATTGATAACCAGTTCAGGTTGATACTGTTTCCATATGTATCAGTTTGATCAGTATGGTTGATTCCTTTCCTCTTACTGCTGATATAAGTGAAGAAGTCCTTTTTACTGTTTTTCTTAGCTAAAGACTTATAATTTGCCTTAGCATGCTTAACTGTCTGCTGTGAGAGCTAAGCCTGTTATTATATATTTACAATAGTTAAATAAATATTAAATATAATAAATTTACTATTTATTGGTAAATATAAATACAATCAGGTGACTAATTTATATTTATTGTAGGATTCAGGGTCCACTGATAATTTATCAGTGGACCCTGAATAGATACTGAGGGATAATACATGGTTCTATAGTGCACTACATATACTGCTATCCCAATTTTTTTTACTTAAAGGTTAAGTAAAAGAAATTTCGTTAATAGCACACACAACAAAATTTCTTCAAAAGCTATCAGTAATTTTGGTGCACACTCTCAAAAAGGTTTGCTGGCCATGGTCTAGAGCAGGGGTTGGCAAATCTTTTTAAGGGTGCGTGCCAAAATTTACTAAATCCTTTTAAAAAACTACCCTTACATGCCCCTCAGAATTTTGCACAGTATATCATTATTTTTCACATAAATGTTTTCTTGACAAAAGCATAACAACAAAAAAAAAAATAAAAGAAATAAAAGACATTATTTCAAAGATGCTTTAATAAAGGTATTAAAATAAAATAATTTATAAAAGTAATTTTAGCTTACAGAACAAATTTAATATAAAATGATAAACTTCTCTTATATTATAAATATAAAACATCAAAAGGAAAGGAAAATAAGTATATTAAACATTAATGAGACTTCTGTTACTGCGTTATTGACTACAGATACTTTACATCAGGCTTATACTTTGTAATTTAGAGCTGTGCATGCAGCACTAGTTTCATCTGTAAGACTAAACTTAACAAAGTTCATCACTGAGAATGACTCAAAAGAATATGTCAATGAGAAAATTGTTAGTGATGCTGTTGCAAGATTTTTTTAAACAGACAAAAGTTTCAGGAATGGAATTCCAAACTTTTAATACCACATTTTCTGCAGTTTTCTTTGCTAATCCTGTGACTAATCATTTCCTTTCAATATTTTCTAAATCAGCTATGAAGTCGATAAATTTTTATCTCCAAATTGAGCTGCTCTGAAAGTCAATCAATTACATCTCAAAATCATCCAGGTCGATGCACTGAGACATTTTCAGGTTCAGTTCAGCTAGTCTTACACTGTCTGCAAACTTAATGAATTTTGCAGTTTATTCCAATTCTCTGAACTTAAACCCCAGGGGCTCACATCTGGTGAGTATGGGCTTGGCACACTCAGGGTCCTGAGCTGGATATCATCATTCTTCTCTTTCTTGGTGATTCCCTTCTACTTTCTACATCTCTCTCTCTCTCTCTCTCTCTCTCTCTCTCAGGGTAATTCAGAATTTTTTTTTTTTTTTTTTTGGCCGGTGCAGCATAAGCCTCAGGCTTCCTTGCACTATACAGCTAATAATAATAAAATAATAATAAATAAAGGGCAACAAGATTGGTGAATGGAACAAAGGGGTGCTCTTACGAAGAAAGGCTTAAGTTTTGCAAATTACAGTGTCTGGAGACTAGGCACCAGCGAGGTGATCTGATAGAGGTATATAAAGCCTTGAATGATTTGAGCATGCTCAATGCTGATGGGATTCTTCCTCTTGCTCAGAATAATCACCTGAGAGGGCATAAATTCAAATTGAGGAAAGACAGATGTAGGATAGACATGAGGAAATTTGCCTTTAGCCAGCGGGTGGTTGGTTGGTGGAACAGACCACCATTCCTTGTCGTGGAGGTTGATAGCCTGAATAAGTTTAAAGCTCAGCTGGACAGGTATTTCGAACGAACAGGGGGGTGAAGTGGAAGTGGTTATTTTTTATTTATTTTGGCTGATGCTGCATAAGCTTGCTTTCTTGCATCAAATGCCTCTACTAATGCTAATCTGCCTTAGCTTGCCTAACCTCCTTTGTGACTTGATTACAGACTAATTTATATCTATAGGCTTCTGAATCACCTGATAATTTATATGCATCCTATGCACTTTTCTTCTCTGTCACTTTTCTCAATAGTTTGTATGGCATTCATTTAGGTTTAAGCCTCGAACAGTATTTCTTCATTGGTATGAAACGCTTAGTAACTTCTATAATTACTTCCTTGACTGATTCCCATTTAGAATTTTCTGCTGGTAACATTGTCAGTTGATTCCAAATCAAAGAATTTAAATACTGTCTGAGATCACTGTAGTCAACCATATTAAAGTAAAAACCTTTACCTTTACAGTATTTATGTCTTTAATAAAATTCCACATTAGTACACTGTGATCACTGCCACTCAGTAGGTTTTTATTTGCAGAATTTTAATGCATGTAGAACCACTGCTGATATTCAAATGAAGAGTACTGATTCCTCTTTTTGCCTCTCTAACATGCTGGTAGAGAAAATAGTCATTCAAGAAATCTATGAAACTCTTGCTAGTGTATGAGTGAAAAAGGCATAAATTCCTACCAACATCTGGAAAGTTAAAATTCCTCATTATAAGACATTCTGATTTACTGGATCACTGTATTTCTCTGTATAGCTTCTTGATATACTCCTCACAATCATTAGGCCTATAACACACTCCTACTCTCAATTTTGTTTTTCCAGTGCTTATATCACACCAAACTGATTCAACATTGCACTGGTCGAATTTGATACATTGCTTTAGGTTTAATATGCTTCTTAACTAAGAGCATAACCTAAAGCAGTGTATCAAATCCGACCAGTGCAATGTTGAGTCAGTTTGGTAATGAGTACCTATAATGTCTCCATTTGAAGTACTTAATCAGTATAGTTTGGTTTTTTTTTTTAGGAGCATTAGCAACTAAGGCCATATTGCTCCAGGAATATGCAGTGGTCATTCCCTTGACCTTTCTGCATCCTCCGTATTTGGTGGTGACAGGCTCGAACCCCGGTCTAATCAAGAAGCGTGTGCTACGCACTGCTGCTCCTTCCCACCTGGCTACGGAGGCGCCAACCAGCATAGTCAGTCCTCGTATAACACGTGTTTACACTACACGAATTCGATCATACACGATTCTTAAATAGGGGAACGATATCTTATATAACACGAACCGAAGTCGCTTATGCACGATTCGCCTTTGTGTTTACAAGAAATGGCAGTCGAATGCAGAATCACCCCAACTGAACGCAACATGATAGGAATGAAGAAGAGATTCTGAAAATGTATTTGTTTTTTATATCAGTGAAGGGGAAACACATTTCACCATAATAACATAAAAACCAACACAATTCCAGTTATCCGTATAATCGCAAATGCAATTAGATCGAGTTTACTACAAGTTTATAACAGATTCCACTAGCAGAAACGCAACTGGAAATTGTTTTACTAGAAATGTGCTTTAATAAATTGTGAGGTGTTAATAGTGTATCTCTGCCTTTACGGTGTTGTTTATTCAGTTGCTACACGCATCTTTATGTGTATCAAGCGTGCCTTCTCGTTTTGTAATTGTGCTTTATTCCCTAAAAATGAGTAAAATACTTAAAAGGTGTGAAAAGGAAGTGTCCTGGTGAAGACAATGCAGATTCAGAGAGAAAAATAAAAGCAATATCGATAAACAGAGGTGGACTGGGTCAAAAATTCTTACCTGGGAAAATTTAGAGTGGCCTCATACTATGGTTTATGGCCAAAATCACACCGGCCTCCAGCCTACAGGGGTTTCCCCGGGAAGGCTTATGGCCAGTCCGCTTCTGTCGATAGAGAAAAAATATGAAATTGTGAAACGCTTTGAGCGAAATGAAAGACCGTGTGATACTGCACGTGCTACAGACCTAAATGACGCAACGCCGAGAATTACAAAAAATGAATGCAGAGAAAATAAAAACAACTTTCATAACAGGAACAACTCAAAGTGTAATTTTAATCCATTAGATTAAGACACAAAGAATTGGAAGAGATGGAACGGCCGTCATTTGTTTGGATAGAAAATCAAACAAAAAGTTTGCTTAGGATAGAAGTAAAAGCATTAGCAATATTTTATTACATTATAGTCGTAATAAAATACTTACGTATTACTTAAAATACTTAAGTAATTAAAATGCTTACGTATAATAATAAATAATCGTAATAAAATACTTACGTATTTTATTACGATTATTTATTGTGTTTGGTAATGTTTTGGTTACAAATGTGTGTTCAATCTTGGGTGATTGGCACCTAACCCTATTTTTCCCATAGGGCCTGTTGTTTATATTGCACGATTTTGCATTGCACGAGGGTTTCTAGGAACACAACTATCATGCTATACGAGGACTGACTGTACTTCAAATGCAGACGTACTTAATCTACTCATCAAGTTTATTTACAATGTTCTTGGCATTAGTGTACATGCAAATATACATGCACATGTTCTTACTGTTAGTTACCTCTACACAACCAATACATTCACTTGTTCCATGTTGCCCCCCACAAGGCCTGAAATCCTAGACACACCTTGCCTTCCAGGCTGTTGCATCTTCCAATAAAACCAGTGCAAGAGTTGCCTTCACCTCTGCTGCAGCTGTGGTTAATCTATTTGTCTGTATATCCTCAAACAGCAGTTCTCTGACCCACCTATCACTACCTCGATAGCATCATCAAATATTCTTGCACCTCTTCTATTTAAGTGTGTCCCATCCATGTAAAAAGAGTCTCTCCTGTTAATAAGCATAGACCATACTGAGAAATATTATACCCCATGAGCCTTGCACATTCACTCCATGGCTGAATTTATTGACAAGGCTCTCAAAATGTACTTCCTCCTATCGTGTCTGGGCAGAATTGCAGATACTTTAAAATTCAATCCTAACCCGTGCCTTTTTTCCCATTTCAAACACATGAAGTCACTCAGATGTACAGGATGAAAAATTTGAATATAAGGAGTACAATGTATATTGAAAGGAAAGATAAGACAGGAGGCATGCTGGGGTTATGCTCTTAGTTGAAAAGCACATAAAATCAAAGGCAGTGAATCCACTTGCATGGGTGGCCAGTGCAATGTTCAGTCAGTTGGGTGTGAAATAAACACTGAGTAAATAAAAATAAGAGTAGAAGTGTGTTATAGGCCAAATGACTGTCATGAGTAGAGCAAACATGTGTACAGAGAGTAGACAGGGTCATTAAATCAGAATGTCTTATAATGGATGATTTTAATTGTCCAGATATTGACTGAGAGTTAAGGGTTGGTCACTCTCACACTAGCAAGACGTTTGTGGATTTACTGGATGACTATTTTCCAAAACAGAATGAATGTTAGAGATGCAACAAGAGAGAGCAATATTCTTAATCTGATTATCAACAGTGATTCTTCATGAATTTAAAATCTGCAGATAAAAGAACTACTAGGTGGCAGTAATCACAGTTTCTGATGTGGGATTTCTTAAAGATATAATTACCATCAAAGATAAAGGGAAAGATTTTTGCTTTTGTAAAGGTGACTATAGTGGTCTCAGACTGTATTTAAATTTTATACAGTGGGACAAAATACAGTTGTTACCAACAAATTCTAAATCATTCAGGAAAATAATCACAGAGATGTTACTAGGCTTTTCATAACAACTAAGAAATACAGTTCAAGGAAAAGACCTAAATGGATGCCAGATGAACTAATGAGAAAGGTGGCAGAGAAGAAGAATGCATGTGATAGAGAAGCCTATGGCAGATATAAACTAGTCTGTAATTAAATCACAAAGGAGGGTAGGCAAGCCAAGGCAGATTACTACAAGTCTCTGGCAAAAAATGCCAAGAAAAGCAGCAAAGATTTCTTTGCTTATATTAAGAGTATAAGGAAAGGACTGAATCAGATTGGTCCACTTGATGTTGATGGTTTAACTGTTGATGATCCAGCTCAGGTTGTTGACAGGCAGAATAGGTATTTTCCATCTACAATTCATAGTTGAGGAATCCCAGAAGTTTATCACTCTCTGATAGGAAGATAAACAATTTTGTGATAACTGAGAGGAAAGTGGAAGGGAAATTGTTGAAGTCAAACATTAAAAAGGCACTTGGGGGGGGGGGATATAGGATCTATCTAATTATATTAACAGAGGCAGCAAAGGAAGTAAGCAAGCCGTTAGTCATAATTATGAGAGCATTTCTACATTCAGGGATGGTCCCTGTGGACTGGAGATGTGTGCGAACGTATTCCAAATTCACAATGGGAGATAAAAACAGTGACATGAGTACTTACAGATCTGTTAGCTTAACTTCTGACTGAAATAGTGACTACATTATTTTCAGGGAAAATAATGTAGTCACTATTTAAAGAAGTAATGCAGGACCATCTAGACAGGAGTGTAGATATACTTCATTCACAGCATGCATTTGTTGAGGAGTGATCTTGTCAGACCAATTATATTGGCTAATGTAATACAATGACAAAGGAACTGGATGAAAAAAATAATTTTGATATGTAATTAGATTTTAAGAAAGCTTTTGATACTGGTGCACATAAAACACTGCTGTACAAATTGAAGCATGGTGGCATAAATGGTATTTACCGTTATGGATAAAGGGATGGTTTTTGAGTGGGAGAAGGCAGAGAGTGGGATATCAATGGACACTGCTCTTTGTGGACTAATGTTATTAGCAGAATTGCACAGGGTTCGGTGTGGGACGATTGTTGTTTTCTGTATTTATTAACCCTGTAATATCAGGCTGAATGTCTTAGTTTCAAATGACACAAAGGTTGGCATGGTGGCTAGTGACAGTAATGAAAGTATGCTACTGCAATGAGACCTAGAAATATGCAGATGGGCTGAGAAAAGGCAACCGAAGTTTAACACTCACAAATGCATGGTACTGTAAGGGTAACAGTAATCCCAGAGTAATGTATAAATTTTGTGATAATACACTCAGGGTAGTGGAAAATGAAAAGGAATTGGGGGCAACTGTGTAGTCTGATAGATACTTCAAATAAAAAATAAAGTGTTTCAAAACATTCAAATTTTCTATATTTCTGGTTTCTAGTAATTTAAAAAACAGCTATGTATGTTCTTATAAATATTTTTTGTTTCTGGCTATGAGCACTATATGCATTGTAAAAATAAATTAAATTCATAGTGAAAATAGCTCTCTCTCTCTCTCTCTCTCTCTCTCTCTCTCCCCTCATATCCTCAATGGCGATTTTAATAATTACAGAACTCCATTAAAAAAAAAAAAAAAAAACACAGCAACAAATAGAAGTTTTTCAGTGAAAATTTCTATTCCATTCCAGTCATGGCTTCTCAATGTACTGTGGAAAGGGGGAGGGTCATTTTTTAAAACTTATTTCAACCTAAACGTTATTTTTTTGGTAATCACTTCATTTTTAAAAAATAAAGCAGTAGCAAATAACGCTTTTATCAAAACTTTTTCCTAGTCAAATTCACTCAAGGTACTTAAAAACAGAATATCTTATTATAGAAACTGTTATTATAGAAAAAAATAAATAAATGAATTTTATTTATTTATTTTTTATTATTGTTTTATTTATTTATTTTTATTTTTAATTTTTCAACCAAACTAGTAACTTTTGGAAATCACCACAGTGCCAACAGTGCTTTTTACAAAAATGTTATTTTTGTTTTAATTAAAGTTCCCCCCCCCCCCCCAACTCAACTAGATTACACTTTTAGAAACTGTAAAAAGTAGTAAATAAAGAGTATTTGTCAATTTTTTCTTTTCTTCAATTAAAATATAAAATTATTAAAAATAATTTTATTTTTGATAATTTTATGTGTGTGTGTGTGTGTGTGTGTGTGTGTGGTATGGGTGTTTAATGGCGCACAAGCTTCTGTGGCTATATTGCACCTATTCATAGGTATGTTGAAAAGATAAAATAAATAATTAATGTGAAGACGGTTCAATCTCATTTCATGCCAGAAACTAATCAGAGTCGCTTATACATTCCTATTTGTTTCAAATAACAGAAAAGTTCATTAATATTGGCATTTTCACCAATGATATCATTTAATGTTATCCGTTCACGGAAATTAGCCAGAGAATGAAATATTGAAGTTCGATGTTGTTGATAATGTGGACAGTCAATCAAAATATGTTTGACTGTTAGATGCTCAGAGCACTGTGAACAAAGAGGAGGATCATCGCCTGTGAGTAGATGGAGGTGAGTCAGATGAGTATGTCCTATTCTAATCCGCGCGAGTACCACTTCTTCTCGCCGAACTGTCTGAATGCATGAGTACCAAAATTTTGGGTCCTGTTTTAACTGGAACAGTTTGTTATTTGTTTGTTTATGCCATAGCTCTGTCCATTGTGCATGAAATGCTGTTTGAATTATAATATTATAATCAAAAACTGAAATAAAGGCAGAGGTTAAGTCTACTGTTGATGGATTTTTAGCCGAAATATCAGCCAACTCGTTCCCTTTGATGCCTGAATGTGCTGGAATCCAGCAAAAGTTCACTCGTTGCTGGCGATCTTCGATTTTCAACAGCAAATACTTGATTTGATTTAGTATAGGGTTATAAGAGAAATTCTGCATTGCTCTAATTGAGCTGAGAGAGTCGGTGTAAATTAAATATTTTGCAGATGGGTGAAGAGTCAAATTTTCTAGAGCTAATTGAATTGCATATAATTCCGCTGAAAAGCTGCTGCACTCAGGTGGAAGAGAGGCTGATATGATAGCAGAGGGAAACACTGCTGCTGCTCCAACAGTTGAATGAGATTTGGAACCATCAGTATATATCGGTAAGAAGTCAAAACAGTTTTGAATATGGCTAGCATGGAGTTGCTGCACATTCAGATTTGGTAGACGATTCTTTCCCCATTGGAGAAAATAATTATCACAGGCTGGTTGAGGAAATGGGGTCCATGGTGGGCAAGAATAATTCTTTCTGTGCTGCCTACTCTGGAGAGGAACATTCCAATTTTGTGCTATTTCAAGGAGCCGTAGGCCTGCTGGGCGTATTTTATTTGGTTTATTTCTATAGAGATTGGGAAATGATGGATTAAAGAGATATGGTTGTATGGGGTGCGGAGAACAGTTTCGTATTCTGACTGCATATTTAAGTAGTAACATTTTTCTGCGGAGGTAAAGAGGGGGCTCATGGGCTTCAATATATAGACTATAGGTTGGTGATGTCCTATAAGCACCAAGAGCAATCCTCAGTGCATTGTGTTGTACAGGATCGAGCCAGCATAATACACTCTTTCGAGCAGAATCATAAACTGGGGCACCGTAATCTAACCGAGATCTAATCAGTGCTCTATATAAGAGCAGCAAAGTTGTACGATCTGCTCCCCAAGACTGGGCAGATAGAGCTCTAAGTATGTTCAGCTTTTTCAGACAGGTAATACGTATTACTTTAATGTGCTCAAGGAAATTTAACTTGCTGTCTAATATTAATCCCAAGAATCTAATATTGTTGGTAATTGGGATGCTGGAATTTGATATCCGGAGTTCAGGGTCTATATGTGATTTGCGTTGGTTACAAAAGTGGATAGCAACTGTTTTCTGATGGGAAAGCCGATATCCATTGAACTCAGCCCATTTTTGAATTTTATTGAGGGACATTTGCAATTGCCGTTCTATAGATCTCATGTTCTGAGAGTGGCAAAAAATGGAGAGATCGTCAGCATAAAGATAGGCTTCTACAGTATTTGGAAGTTCTTTGGAAATGGAATCAATTCTAAGGGCAAATAGGGTTGTGCTCAAAACCGACCCCTGTGGTACTCCTTCTTCCTGCAAGAATGTAGAAGAAAGGGAGTTTTGGTATCGAACTTGGAAAGAGTGGATCTGGAGGAAGTTCCTAATGAATATAGGCAGGTTGCCTTGTAGACCAAGATTATGTAGGTCACTGAGAATGCCATACCGCCAGGTAGTATTGAATGCCTTTTCTATATCAATGGAGACCATGACAAGGTGTTCATTTTTCACAAAGGCATTGCGAATTTCAGATTCGGCCTTGATCATCAGATCTAGAGAGGACCTATTTTTTCGAAAGCCATGTTGAAAATTACTCAATAGTTGTTCAGTTTCAATGATCCAGCTGAGTCGACTGTGGATCATTTTTTCAAGAATTTTACCAAGGCAACTTGACAGAGAGATTGGCCTGTAACTATTAGGACTGGAAGGATCTTTTCCAGGTTTCAAAAAGGGCAAAACTGTAGCATGGCGCCAAGATGTTGGATAAATATTTTCCAGGAAGATCCGGTTAAAGAAAACTAGCAGCATTTGTAAGTTTTGCTCATCGAGATGCTTCAGCATTACATAATATATGCCATCTGGCCCAGCTGCACTGTTTCTCGTTGTTTTTATGGCTTGTAAAAGTTCACAATATTCAAGGGGCTGATTATACGGAAGTGATAGTGAGGTTCTAAAGTTAATGGGCCTCTGTTCGGTGGAGGTCTTAAATTTTTGGAATTTCGGAGTGTAATTTGATACAGCAGAGACTTCGGCAAAGGTTTTACCCAAGGCATTCGCTATATCTAGAGGACCAGAGAGTTCTTGTCCATTGTATGAAAGAATTGGGGAAGGGATGATTGGAAACTTCCCAGAAAGCTGTCTAATTTTCTTCCATATTAATCTGGAGTCGGTATTTCTGTTGATAGTACATGCAAACCGAGTCCAAGAATCTTTCTTGGCTTGCCTGTGAATGAACCACGCTTTTGCCCTTAGCTTCTTGTAGCTAATTAAATTAGCTGTTGTCGGAAATCGACGGAATAAATTGAATGCTTTATTTTTTTCCTTCTTTGCTTTCGTGCACTCTTCGTTCCACCAGTAGTTGAAGTGCCGTCGGGTTGGGGGGTTAGATAATGGAATTGAGTATTTTGCTGCAACTAAAAGACTGGATGTGATATAATCGGTTACTTTATCTATAGGTTGTAGCTGAATAGTTTCTTTGTCCAGAATGATTGCTGATTGAAATTTGGCCCATTTGGCTTTAGAAAATTTACATTTTCTGCAGGGTTGGTCTAATGGTAGTTGTGTAGTGAGCAGGTTACAGACAATTGGAAAATGGTCACTTCCCATTGGATCATCCATAGCGGACCACTGAATGACTGGAAACAGTATCGGAGAACAAATCGAGAGGTCAATTGCAGAGGTCTGTCCAGTAGGTAACTGTATATGGGTGTGTGTACCAGTATTAAGAATGGTAAGGTTTTGTTTATCTAGTAGAGTTTCAATCAGTCGGCCCTGTCTATCTAATTTAGAGGATCCACATAAAGGGTGGTGGCCATTGAAATCCCCTAGCAAGCAGACTGGTGAGGGTAGCTGTACTAAAAGTTCTTCAATATCTTTGAAAGAGTAGGTATTGTTTGGTGGGAGATAGACTGAGACTAGCGTAAATGCAATCTCAGCAATCAGACGCACAGCAACGGCTTCAATTTTGATTTGAAGAATGATTTGACTAGCAGGGATCTTTGAGTTAATCAAAATAGCTACACCACCACGAGCAGAGTCAGATTTATTCCGATCTCTTCGGTAGACTGAGTAGTTTTTTATAGAAACAGAAATTTTAGCAGTTAAATAGGTTTCCTGCAGACAGAAACCCACTGGAGAGTAGCGTCTAATTAAGTACTGAATGTCATCAATGTGGCCTCTAAAGCCTCTACAATTCCACTGTAAAATATAAGGCATTATTTGAGTTTAGAAGAAGCTGTACCTGACGTGGCTGTCTTGTGGCGTTCTGGCTTTGGTTTATTTCTTTTTGGAAAGGTGGGGCGACCTGTGTACATATCTTCTTCTTCTTCTTCTGCAAATATTTCAAGAATCGGATCTTCCTGTTTAGATGGGTATTCTTGATCCATTGATGTTTCCTGAATACTCTGTTTTGAAGTTGAACTGGGATTATTTGGTGTAGTAGCAATCATTGGCGAATGAGGAGATTTTGCTGGAATCGTAAGAGGCGTATTACTTGCTTGATCTGAGTGCTTCTGGATATTGGACTGTTGCTGAGAAAGAACAGCTCGAGCCCAGTCGGAGATTGATATGTTGGATGGAACAGTAACATCAGTTTGCGTGGCTATTGTTTGATATTTTTTTGCAATACTGGCATAGCTACGGTTAGATATACTGGGTGCAATTAATTTTCTTGCTTCCTGATAAGTAACTTTGTTTTCGACTTTATATTTTACAATTTTTTTCTCCATTTTCCACTTCTCACATGTTTTAGAGTAAGCAGGATGGTTACCCTTGCAATTAGGACAAGTCATTTCTTTTGCCGAACAGTCGTTTTGACTGTGAACAGAAGATCCACAGTTGGGACAAGCTGGGTTCCCTCTGCATGCCGTCTGAGAATGGCCATACTTTTGCCATTTGTAGCATCTCAACGGATTAGGAATATAAGGACGAATGCGACAGAGTAGATATCCTGCTTTTACTGTTGAGGGTAGATTTGGACTGCTAAAGGTGAGAATGATACTTCTGGTGGGTGTGAGTTTGGTTTGGTTTGGTTTTTAATGGCGCATTGGCAGCTAAGGCCATAATGTGCCAAGACAAATTTAAAATCTTATTAAACATTTTGGTGGCAAAGGCTACCACGTCAAACAATTAATTATTATGTTTAAAGAGGTATAAAAGTAAAAGCATAAAACTTAGATCTTTGTATAAACATTAATAAATTGTAAAAAGTTAAAAACGTCAGACATATTGTCTCTGTCACATATTATCTGACTGAGTGTAAATGGCTCAGTCAAATTATTAAAATCAGTAAAATACAAGCGTCGTGCTTCAATAAAAACAGGACATTCTACAAAAATGTGATTGACGGTTAAAATTATGTTACATATCTCGCACATAGGTGGGTCATCCGCCCTCAGCAAGTAGGAATGCGTTAGATGACTATGACCTATGCGGAGCCGAGCAAGAACAACTTCCTCTCTTCGGTCCCTGCGTAGACTGGACTGCCATTGCGCAATTACAGGCTTAATACGATGTAATTTATTTGTGGCCTGTCCGTGCCAAGAATCTTGCCATTGGGAGAGTAATTTAGAACGTATTATTTGCCTGTAGTGTATAGGGGACTGATTATCCAGTGAAATGGCTGATTTGGCAGCGGCATCAGCTGATTCATTTCCCCGGATCCCAATGTGGCTTGGGATCCAACAAAAGCGAATATCATAATCCAATTCTATGAGAGAAAAAAGAATCTGCCGGATCCTGGACAGGATCGGATGAGGGTTAAAACTCACCGATACCAGAGCCTGTAACGCGCTTGATGAATCACAATAAATCACATACCTCTGGTAGTCGCGATTTTTAATGTTTGTTGTTTGTTTGTTATTTGGTTTTTAGGAGCATTAGCAACTAAGGCCATATTGCTCCGGGAGATGCGGTGGTCATTTCCTGACCTTTCCGCATCTTCCGTATTTGGTGGTGACGGGCTCGAACCCCGGTCTAATCAAGAAGCGTGTGCTACGCACCGCTGCTCCTTCCCACCTGGCTACGGAGGCGCCCACGATTTTTAATGTGATCTAGGGCTGATTGTATTGCATGCAACTCAGCAGTATAGATGCTAGTTTCTTGTGGGATCTTATAGGATAATGTTTTGTGAGGGAGCACAACAGCAGATCCCACATGACATTCTAACTTTGAGCCATCTGTATAGATTGGCAGAAAGTCAGAATACTGCTGTCTATGTGATGCAAAGAGTTGCTGGTAGACAGATGGCGGTGTCGTAGCCTTCTCCCAGATCTTAAGGGAGAAGTCGCAGGTTGGAAAATAAGCATGCCAGGGTGGAAAGAATTGCCTTGGTGACTGGGCAACGTTGTCTACCGACAAGTTGAGCTCATTCAGCAGCCCTTGAATGCGAATACCAAAAGGTTTGTTGGCAGTCCGACGGGTGTTGTAGAGGTTTTCCCAGCGCGGCTCAAAAACGGATGGCCAAGTGGGATGATCTTGCAGGGATTTTAATTTGAAGGCGTACTGTAAGGACAACTGCTTACGTCGAAGAGACAGAGATGGTTCATTTGCTTCAACATAAAGGCTTTGTACAGGAGATGTGCGAAATGCTCCAGTGGCTGTCCGGATGGCTTGATGGTGGATTGGATCTAACCACCGAAGTGCACTATCTCTAGCAGAACCATAAACCTGAGACCCATAGTCGAGTTTGGAACGGACAAGTGCTCGGTAAAGGCGAAGAAGGGTAGAACGATCTGCGCCCCATGAAGTTGATGAAAGGGCACGAAGGATGTTAAGCCCTTTGACACATCTTGTCCTCAGCTGACGAATGTGTTGTAAAAATGTCAGCTTTTTGTCGAAAATAAGTCCAAGGAATTTGAATTCTGCTACAACTGGGATGTTATTTTGCCCAAGCCTTAATTCTGGGTCAGGATGAAGATTACGTTTGCGACAGAAGTGTACACAAACGGTCTTCTGTGATGAAAATCTGAACCCATTAGCCAAAGACCAAGCTGTGAGACGATCAATGGTTTTCTGCAGTTGCCTTTCAATGACCCTCATATTGCATGAATTGCAAAATATAGCAAAGTCGTCTACATAGAGGGCATTGTTTACAGTGGGTGGAAGTTGTTCTGTGATAGAGTTTATTTTGATTGCGAAAAGCGTAACACTTAGAACGGATCCTTGTGGGACTCCCTCTTCCTGAGAGAAAACTCGAGAGAGGGTGGATCCTAAACGGACTTGAAACTGGCGATTCGAAAGAAAGTTTTTAATAAAAACAGGAAGGTTACCTCTAAGACCAAAGTTATAGAGGTCTTTTAAAATTCCAAATCGCCAGGCTGTGTCGTACGCTTTTTCAATATCAAAGAAAACTGCTACCAAATGCTCGGATTTAATAAAAGCATCACGAATGGACGTTTCCAATCGGATTAAATGATCCAGAGTGGATCTATTTCTTCGGAAGCCGCACTGTGTCCTGGAAAGCAGACCATTTGTTTCTAAATACCATACGAGGCGTGCATTAACCATTCTTTCCAGGACTTTGCACAAACAGCTTGTCAGAGCAATAGGACAATAATTACTTGGATTGCTAGGATCCTTTCCTGGTTTTGGGAAGGCAAGAACGATTGCTTTCCGCCAGGAGTCCGGAAATTGTTTATTAAGAAAAATTCTGTTAAACAGAATTAAAAGGTGATCCTTACATTGTGGTGTGAGGTGTTTTATCATTTCGTAGTGGATGTCATCGGGCCCTACAGCACTTTCGTGCGTGAGAAAGAGTGCAGCATTTAACTCCTCCTGTGAAAAGGGCTTGTTATACGATTCAAGCCCTTTTGAATAGAAGTTCAGGGGGTTTTTCTCATTTTTCTCTTTCAGGGCCAAAAACTCTGCGGGAAAAGATGTTATTGCAGATATTTTTGCAAATGTTTCCCCTAGAGTATTTGCTACTGCAGTTCGATCTGCAATTGGACATCCATTATGCTCGAGGATCACAGAAGGGCATGGTGGATATTTTGTGGGTGTGAGTATATTGTCCCTTTTAGTCATGATTCTTTTGACAGCAATTACATTTTGTTCATTTAGCTCTTCTTTAATTTCTTCTTCTGTCACATTCAAAAGGTCCCAACTAGATATAACACCCTTAGATGTATTTAGGGTTGCATGGGCTTTACTGGAATTTTTGCAAAGTTTGTCACTTTCAGGAGTTTTTCAGAATGCCTGCAGTTGACAGTTTCTACTAGTAAGTCCCCCGATTGCAATCTCTTAACCATCTTGGGAGACCCTGCAATACTTTCCAAGTGTTTTTGGATAAGAAAGGGGGATAGCTTACTAAGAGGCTGTTCTGATAATGAATGCATTATTAAAAATGCAGGAAACTCGGTCGCAGAGGAAATGGTTTTTAACCTCTTTGCTTGTGAAGAGTCATGTTCCTGTTCTGTGTCTAGCCGACTGCTTGTCGGTTGTAAAGAAGGAAACATATTTTGTTCCATTTTGGCTCCTTTTAGCCCCTGGCAGATGAACTTTTCTGCCAAGGTTACCGGCCCCGCCACGGGGAGGCAGGAGCAGTGCCTGGAGTGACCAAGCGAAATTAGTAGGAGTTAGTCTATTAAATATGAAAAATAAAGAAAGGTTATTTTCCTTCCTTGCTCTCTACCAGTACTTTTGATTAAAGAGCTACTAAACAAAAGGATTTCTCAACGAGAGGAACATAAAAGAGAACGCAGAATTCACCAATGAAAAAGTTGCAGTGAAAGCACAAAGAGAAATCGCTCAGTCAATCGCTTGGCACCCGGGGCCTGATAATTTTATATCTAAAAATATACATATATGATTTTTGATAATTTTATATCTAAAAATATAAATATACATTAATATTAAGAGACTCCGAACAAGAACAAGCTTTCGCTGTTCTTTCATAGACAGACAGAACCGCTGCTAACACCGAGCAAGTTGCTTGGTGTTGGCAGAATTACTGTGGCAAAAGGGCTGGAGAAATAAAGCAATAAAGAAATACAAGCAGACAACTGAGGCTGCATAAGCATAACAAACAGCATGCAGATTGGATTATAATGTATGTAAAGTAAAATAGGAGGTAGGTAGAATAGAATAAACTGAGGGGGGAGAGAGAGAGAGAGAGAGAGAGAGAGAGAGAGAGAGAGAGAGAGAGAGAGAAGTACAACAGAAGGAAAATATATCTAAAATTTACATAAAAGGCAAATGTAGCCAAGATTACGAGCCAATAAATAAAAATTTTAGACTGTCGCCCACCATGAGGGCACTACAGCCAAAAATTGTGACATATCATGACAAAATAAAAAAGCCAACCACAAAAGTACAACAAATAAATGAAGAATGATGAATAAATAAAACAACTAAAAATAGAAAACTAGACTACTGTTGAGTCCAATCTCACCAGAGACTGGACAATACTGCATATTGTCCAGTCTCTGGTCTCCAGTCACTGCATATGGTGAAGTGGAAGTGGGTTTTTTTTTTTTGGCTGATGCTGCATAAGCTTGCTTTCTTGCATCAAATGCCTCTACTAATGCTAATGCTAATGCATATCAAAAAGCAATGCAAATTACTGCAACAGAAAATGACTGACAAACAAAGGTCAGTCCACCAAAGCAATAGACCCACACCATGGAGGCCCTAATGCAGTAAAGAAATAAAACCGAGAAAGCTTAATAAGCACTTACAAAATGTAAAACCAGACAGCCAATGAACAGAGCAAGGTATAGATATGAAACTGAATATAGATGGCAGCATGAGCAGTGCAGAGAAACGAACACTCACTACAGGCATGTAACATAAACATTAAAATTAGTAGACTTATGATCAAGAACAAAGGGTTTGTTAGTTTGTTATTTGGGTTTTTACGAGCATTAGCAACTAAGGCCATATTGCTCCGGGATATGCGGTGGTCATTCCCTGACCTTTCCGCATCCTTCGTATTTGGTGGTGACGGGCTCGAACCCCGGTCTAATCAAGAAGCGTGTGCTACGCACTGCTGCTCCTTCCCACCTGGCTACGGAGGCACTCAAGAACAAAGGGCTGGAGAAATAAAGCAATATCAGCAAACATCTGAGGCTGTGTAAGCATAAAAAACAGCACCTAGCCTGGATTATAATGTATGCAAAGTAAAATAGGAGGTGAGTAAAATGGAAAAGCAAAGAATCCAGAAGTTAAAAAAAAAAAATTGATTCTTTGCTTTTCCATTCTGCCTACTCCTATTTCACTATACACATGTTTTTATATAACCTTATTTTTTTAAATATAATACCAACTAGATAAATTGGAGAATTTAGAATATAAATATTAGGGTTGAAAACTATACCCATTAGGTCAAAATTAATTTTGATTAACTATTTGAACTGCTAATTTCGATTAACTATTTGAACTTCTATTTAAGTAAATGCGGATTTATTCTTATAATTTCCTAAGGAGCTTCTATATTTTTATCTTATCCATATAATTTCCATTATATCAGGTATTTTTCTATTCATTATTTTATTTTATATCTTATTCATAAAACTTCTATTCTTATTTTATTCATAAAACTTCTAATATATCAGGTAATTTTTCTAATCATTATTGGATTTATAAAGCAATGGGTATTCTAAAATTTCTTCTAATTTACATCAAATATCACTACATACTATAATACCAGGATCCTTACTAAAAGGTGAGGCAGTTACATTCCTGGTAAATACCAAGTATCTACATAATATGCTGTTTTCTGTGCTTTTGCTTTCTGCTTGCTAACTCTAAATTTTTATGCATCAAAACCTATTAGAGAAATTCGAGGTCTATTACTATCGTTATTCCTCTTCGCCTTAATTTTAGGCATAAGCCTTTCCTTTTCACTACAAAAATAAATAGTTGGTACTCACATTTATTATTCTTGATTCACTTCCATTATTTTTATTATTAATTTTCACTGCTATCTGTTGGGCTAGTGGTTATTCTGCCAGTTTTCTGCTAAATTTAATGTATATTAAAGTAATTAAACTAAATTGATAATAATAATATATTCACAGTAAATTCTCAGTATATTTGAACATAGAAAACCTGGCAAACAGAAACAGATAGCCTCAGCTAATTATTGGTTGGGCTAGCCCTAGTTAACGTTCCATTCAATGTAAACATATATCTATAATTAGCTATATCATCATTTTAATTTTACTATTTTATTTTATTTTATTATATTCTATGTTTTATTTATAGGGTACAACAAAGAAGTTAACTTAGGTTACCTAAATACTTGGCCCTTTGACCTAATGGATATAGTTTTCACCCCTAATACTTATATTCTAGATTCTCCAATTTATCCAGTTGGTATTATATTTAAAAAATTAAGGTTATATACAGATTTATGTAATGTTCAATCAATAATGTCATGGCATCATAGCATAAATTAACCTTTAAAAAGGTTGTTATATCTAGATTTATTAAAATACTGCATAAGATCTGCATACAAATATAACATACAGGTTGAGGCATGCCACATGTGGTTATTTACAATGCTTGATATCACATCTAACAAATATCATCAATTGAAATTCATACCGGATAATCTATATAATACAAAATTAATAAATAGGTAGCTCAAAGAAATACATGAACATTTTGTAATTACTCCCGTTGACAAAGCTGCTTGCAATTATGCAATTATATGTAAGTCATATTATATAGAAATTATTTTTTATTTATTTATTTTTTTATGAAAACCCCAAACATGAAAAGTATCAAAACCTATAGTACTTAGTACCATGCATGGGTTGAAGGAGAAGTATGGGGGGGGGATGCCGAAAACTTTGCTCTAGAGACTAAACATGGGTTTCAACACTTCAAGCCTCCAATAAGCCAAAGTGGTGGTATTTCACTGGTTGATGAAAGTCATCTACCACCTGTTAGTATTAAAAATGAACTGCAGTCTAGTAGTACATATAAATACATAGCATCTTCACCTAATATAATAATGAAAAAATTAATTGCGTTACATAAAAAATTAAAGTTAAAGTATAATAACCTAAAATACCCGTTTATATAGGGTATACCCAAATTTCAAAAATCACCTATTGCATTTAGATTCATAACATCATGTAGAGATAGTTATGCTTAAATTCCAGGAAAAAGGTTAGAAAAGTTACTTAAAATTATACTAAATAACGTAAATAAAACTATTATAATAAATAACAACTTTCCAATTATAAATGCAATAAAAAATAACAATATTCAGCAAATAAAAACATTCGATTTTAACAGTTTATTCACTAGTATTAATCTTGACAATTTAAAAGTTGTTCTCCAGAAACTATATTTGGAAAATAAAAATGCTATAAAGTTTGATTTAACCTACTGGGATACTCTAATAAATTTATGTATCTTTAATAATTATGTATATGACGGAACATCGATATACTTACAAGTGAATGGCACCCCTATGGGAAGTCCAGCATCAAGCATAATTGCAAACCTCTATCTATATTATACAGAAAGAGCATTCCAAGATAACCTACTTATATTTAGATACGTAGATGATCTATGTGTGTTTAATTGTCCACATTTCGTTCAGGATTACAGTAAATTATATCCAGAAGAACTTGTATTAGAAAAAACTAATAGTTCTGATACTATAGCAAATTACCTGGATCTTCATATAGAAATATTTCATAATAATATAAATATAAATGTATATAATAAAAGAAATGCATTTAATTTCAATATAGTCGGCCTTACAAACTGGAGATCTAATATATCAAAATCAGTGCATGCTAATATCATTTTATCCCAGTGTCTGAGGATTGTTTACATTTGCAATAATAATAAAAACTGTTCAGCAAACATAATAGCATTGTACAATAAGTTGATTAATAATAATTTCTCCATTTCTTACCTGAAATACCACTTCAGAAAAGCAATAAACATAATTAATTTCAAAAATTTGTTTTCTTCAATATAATTGCCATAATTACAGATTTAGGGCCATGTATATATGTACATAGGGTACACTTTGCTTTCTTGGTGTCTTACGGCGTAGAAAACTTGTACCCACCGGCTTGCAAATTATAGTGTATAATATATATATATATTTTTTTTCCCCCTACATAGTTAAATTCATTTAAGTTTACTTAAGTTCACACTGAGGTAACTTGCAAATTCAGCTCAGGGTCCTACTATAGGAATGGGTTTGCAATCCCGGGCATACCCAAGCCACAACTTATATCTTGTATTGTCTTTAAACTGTCCTACACTCTATTTTTATTTCTCCGAAATTATTAGGGTAATCCGAGGATGTAGGAGAAACTACTTCTTATCTATACTACTATTTTTCGCCTTTATGGAGTTCAGATTCTATTATTCCTACTCTTTTAGTTTTTCTTCTTACTATCTGCATGGTTCTCTTTGCGTTAACTTAAATCTGATTACTTAAATTTGATTTGTTAATTAATTAATTATTTTTATTTTATTTATTTATTATTACCATATCCATCACATAGGGGGCACCACATATTATTGTGATCTTGACGATTACTGTTGTTACTACGTTATGTCCTGGTAGATACGCATTATACTATATATTTAATCTTATTTTAATCATTAAATTGCATTCTCTGTCGGGTCAACGATGATTAACATATGCTTACATTTATAATTGCTTACTTATAATTTCTTACTTTTGATGCTAAATTTTCTTAACTACTTTTAATTATCTATATTTGGTTTAAATTCAAATTACTTAGCATATATTGATCATTACAGAAACAGAGAACTTCTTGTCGTTTTTTTGCATTCAGTCTGGGTAGTTGGCCCCATTTGAAGTCATTTGGATTGTGGGTAAACAACGATAACATTTTTTTTTTTTTTTTTTTAGTTTTTTAAATCCTTTGCATTTTCTTAAAATTCCTGAATGGTATTATTTGATTTACCTGTTCTATTATTATCTTCAATATTTTATACATATATATATATATATATATATATATATATATATATATATAGAAACAAAGTGCAACAGGTGGAATTGTAAAGAAAACAAGGTGCCAAAACTAGTAGGAAACAGAAAAATTAAGGTGGAAGATAGGAAAAGAATACGAAGAACTGAAATGATGCACTGAATTATCCGAAATTAAAGGCTGAATTAATAAGCCAATTAAAAGGAAAGAAGCTATATGGGAGAAAAAAATATAATAATGATTAATAAGTTGCAAAGAAATAGCAATCATCAAATTAAAGGTGGGAAAATAATTTGATGTTATGAAAACCTAATAATAAAAGAAGGAAAAATAAAGGTTAAAATATTAGAAATATTTGATGAAAGTTAAAAAGTTTGATACATAATGCAGGTACAGGCAGTTCCCACTTTAAGAGGTTTTTTTTTTTTTTTTTTGTTCCAAGTATCAACAAAATAGAATATATATAAACATTAATAAATGCTAAAAACATAAATACAGCATTTCCAGCCATAAATGCTACTGTGCATGTTTGTTCAGACAGACAACAGCATTTCACTGACTCACATAACATAAAGCTGTTAACCATACTGACGTTACAAAGAGTGGTTGGGTTGCTCTTCATTTTTGCTGTCTTTTGTCTTATTTCAAATTTATTTCTCTTATTAATACTGTATAAGTATGCCAAAACAAAGTAATATTACAGAGAGTGATGTTAATAAAAAGAAACAGCAAAGAGGAACTGGAAACAAAATATGAGATCATAAGCAAACATGATCTCATTATTCTTCTTCATCATCATCAAGTCGATCATAATGAAGGATAAACATTCTTTAGCATTTATATGACATAATTAATTTCTCTATTATAATTTGGTTAAATAAATAAACTTTGGATAAATAAATCATTGTTTAAGCATAAACTACTGTTTTGTTGACCTTTATTTAAAATTACTATGGTCAAATTTCATGGTTCAGAATGTAATCCCTGTTTTTAACATTATGTCTATGGGAAATAAATTCCCGTTTTACGAGTTTTCGCTTTACTACAAGCACATGCTACAAACAAATTAACTCAAAGTCGAGAACTACCTGTATTCCATCAGGGACCACCCGATTATGTATCAATAAATTGTGTTTCTATGCATACTTATACTAATAGAACTAAAATATCAAAAGGAAACTAAAAAAAAGTGCATGATTTTTTTTTTTTTTTTTTTTTGCTAAAGCAATAAATCTTCCACAAAATCACACAGTGCTCATAATTAAAATTAAGGCAATTGAATAAGAGCTAAGATAAAATAAAAATCAACAAATAAAAGTGCAATCTGGGTTAATGGTGAGTGGGTGACATAATTTCTGAGTAAAAAAAAAATATAAAATTATAGGGATAAATTATATAATTTAATTAATATTAATTAAATTATTATCAATAATTGATTATTTATTATTAACAATTAAATATTTCAATAAATTATTAATTTATTTAATTAATGATTACCTCAGTAATTAAATAATATATTATTTAATTAATTATTAATTGAATAATAAATTATTATTAAATTTTATAAAATTATAAAAGTATAGGGACAAGAAATAAGTCATGGTAAGGAAAGTGAAAAGTAGTGAAACAAAGGAGATGAAGATCACAGAAGGAGAGTAAGAGTGTCCATATTGCCTTCAAGTTGCACTAATACCTCTATGGACAGAAGAAAGAAGAGTAGACTGTGAAAAGATATTAAGTAAAGAGAAGAATTTAAAGGATACTCTGGCAAGATAGGGGTGTAAAGACCCAAACTCTTAGAGAGTGCCCTGGCTGAGAGAGTGTTAGAAGAAGAAAAAGCTAATACCAAATGCCTGTAATATCTAATATGTTTTGGAGAAAAAAAAAATAATAATAATTTTTTTTGGAAAATCAAAAATATAAAGCCAAAAATAAAAACGGAAGTCGTTTAAAATTAGAAAAGGCAGAATACAGAGAAATATTCAATTGTGAATAAGACAGCAGAGAAAAGTAAATATCCTGAATTCCTGAGAACTGCGGTGTGTTTCCTTAAGGGTGGGAAAACGTACAGTGGAACTATATAATACTAGTAGGCAAAATTTGACAAAGAACAGCAGCAGCAAAGCTGGCATATTTGTGAAGTAGTGAGAAGTTGGAATTAATATATATGAAGCAAAATGCAGATGTAAAAGAGAATTATGCAAATAGAAGGAAGAATGAGTGCCATCTATCAGTTTTAGTCTAGTATATATATATAAAGTTTCACAAGATAAGCATTCGAATGGAAATGAAAAGAACAGTGCAGTTTATGGCACCAAGGAAGAAAAAGTGATTAATCGACTGGAAAGAGAGTTGATTGAAACTAGAGCTTTCTTAAAAAAGGTTCCTGATAGAGAATTCTAAGAAAGTGAGATAAATTATAGTCCTGGAGATGAAAAACTATTAAATACAGTTAGCAAATTGTAGTAAAAAATTCCAGTAGTTGAATTCAAGGTGTCGTCATACACAAGACATCATAAAGTAACAGAATTAAAAAATTCTGAAATTAAACCTGAAATAAATTTGACAAATAGTTACATGAAAGATAGCTGCAAGTCAGGATGGTTAATTCACAGTAAATTCAAGATATCAAATATTTGGATTTCAGGAAAGCTTTTGACACGGTTGCGTATGGAAGACTACTGTACAAATTGGAGCAGAATGGTATTAAGGGTAAGTTGCTACAATGGGTAAAAGGGTAGCTGAGTGGGAAAAGACAGAGTGGTAATCAATGGATGCTGCTCTTTGTGGACTAATGTTATTAGTGGAGTCCCACAGGGTTCAGTGTTGGGCCCAATGTTGTTTTGTATATTTATCAATGATATTGATGAAGGAATATCAGACTAAGTGTCGAAGTTTGCAGATGATACAAAGGTTGGCAGGGTTGTTAATGACAGTAATGGTAGTGTGCTACTGCAACAGGAACTAAAAAATTTGGGTAGATGGGCTGAGAAATGGCAACTGAAGTTTAACATTGGCAAATGCAAAGTACTGCATATGGGTAGAATTATCCCCAGAGGAACGTACCAACCATGTGGTACTACAATTAGGGTGGTAGAAAATGAAAGACCTGGGAGTAATTGTGAAGTCATATGAAATTTCCTGAGAATGCAGACAGGTGGCAAGAGCAGGTCATGGGGTTTTGTCAATGATATACAGGAATTTTGAAAGCAGGGAAAAGGAGGTGATTATCCCTTTGTAAAAGGGCAATGGTCAGGCCATGCCTTGAGTACAGGTCTGGAGGCCTCATTTTAAGAAGGATGTAGATTTGCTTGAGCATGTACAGAGAAGGGCAACAAGATTGGTGAGGGGAACGAAGGGGTCCACTTACCAAGAGAGGCTTAAGTTCTGCAAATTTCAGAGGCTGGAGACTAGGCACCTGAGAGGTGATCTGAATGAGGTGTATAAGGCCTTGAATGTGTTGAGCACGCTAAATTCTGATAGGATTCTTCAGCTTGCCCAGATTACGAACCTAAGGCAGCATAAATTCAAATTGAGGAAAGACAGTTGTAGAATAGATATGTGGAAATTTGCCTTTAGCCAGCGGGTGGTTTTGCTGGAACAGACTTCCATCTGTCGTTGTGGAAGTTGATGGCTTAAATAAATTCAAGGAGGAACTGGACAAACATTTAGAGGGAATAGTTGTGTGATTTTTTTTTTTTTTTTTTTGGCTGATGCTAAATAAGCTCATATGCTTGCTTTCTTGCATCATGTGCCTCTATTACTATATACAGCAAGGGAGTGAAGTCCTGTAGATATAAAAGGCAACAGATCTATAAAAGCATTGGACTTTAAATGTTACACTCAACATTTAGTCTACGAGCATAGACTTATGCCTAGAACTATTGCAAGAAATGAAAAACATCAATTGGGTCATCATCACTTTATGTGAGATCTGGAGAGGTGAGGATCTGGTCAAACTAAAAGTAGGACATTGTCTGTACTACAAAGGAATAAACAACGGATGGTGCAGTGGAACTGGGTTCCTGATCAATAAAAATCTAACAGATTCAATCATAAAGGTGGAATGTTTTACCGAAAGAACTGCTTATTATGCTATTAAGGTAAATAATTGCTATTCTCTTCAAATTGTTCAAGTTTATGCTCTTACTAGTAGTCATAGATTTGATGAAGACATATTGCATTTTTGCAAACAGGGAAATTATCATTACAAAATTGTAAGGGAGATTTCAATGCAAGAAATGGCAAGATCCAGTATGGGGAAAGATCTGTCAGCCCATATGGAACTGGAAAAAGGGATGATAAAAGCAATATACTAATTGAATTTGCAGAGGAACAAAATTTGTACATTCTGAATTCATTCTTCAAGAAAAATGCCCAATGAAACTGGAAAAGGAGGAGCCCTCTCAAAAATATTAGTGAAATTAACTTCATACTGACAAACAATAAAATGTTCACTAACTGATTAGTCTGGAACCATTTTAATGTTGGATACGACCATTGGTTACTAAGATAAAAAATCAAAAAAAGACTAAAGATACGGTGGATTGATAAAATTGTGAAATTTGTGGTGTTCAATGGCAACAGAAAGCACAAGACCACCTTTCATGGAAGCTTGATGTGCGGGCCCTTCACTTGGTGGCTCACAATGGTTGAAGATGATGATATATATGAATGAAAGCCATTCATATTTTGAGCTACAACACAATTCTGTGCAAACAATACCCCTTAAAAACCACTTCCAAATGTGCAACTGCTATCCCTTTAAAATAACTACTGACTAAAACAGGCATGTCATGTTCATCCATGGTCCATTCCTGCACAGCATGAAACCTGCTATTTGGTTTTTAGGAGTATTAGCAACTAAGGCCATATTGCTCCGGGATATGCAGTGGTCATTCCCTGACCTTTCCGCATCTTCCGTATTTGGTGGTGACAGGCTCAAACCCCCGGTCCAATCAAGAAGCTTGTGCTATGCACTGCTGCTCCTTCCCACCTGGCTATGGATTGTTATTGGGTGTTTTTTTTTTTTTTTTGGGAGCATTAGCAACTAAGGCCATATTGCTTCGGGAATATGTGGTGGTCATTCCCTGACCTTTCCGCATCCTCCGTATTTGGTGGTGAAGGGGTTCAAACACCGGTCTAATCAAGAAGCGTGTGCTACGCACTGCTGCTCCTTCCCCACCTGGCTACAGAGGCGCCTCGTGAAACCTCTTACAATATAACACTTACAATTGCCTGCAAACATGTAGGCAATTGTAAGTGTTATATGCCCCCTTCTCCTTAAGTTTAAAAGTAATATGTCACAAAATATGTTACTTTAATAATAAAAAAAAATTAAAAAAAAAAAAAAATTCACTGGCCCACGATTTTTCAAAAATATTCATTTTTAGCAATATCTGATTTTCTGTATTGCTTTTTTATGCTTTATGTAACTTCCCCAATATTTAACATTATTACAACCACGTAATAAGAATGTTATTAATATCATATAATAAATATGCTGGAGTTTTGTATTTAATAATTAAATATAAAAAAAATTAAACAGTAAATATAAACATTCAAAAATAAATAATTAGTGGTAAGGAACTGTTTTTATCTAAGAAGCCTGCAACATTTACCTTTTATCCATTTTGGCAACTATCCAAAAAAAATTGTATACACCTATGACTGAAACCCTTTGGGAGTACTAGATCATGAAGCATGTTTAAAATGCACTACACGCTACTTAATTTTTGCTCATTTGAGACTGCTGCCTGTGAAATTGTCTTTACACTTGACGACTACCTTTCATAGTGGTTCCTTTTTCACAGAAGAAAACCCCTCACGTCAATGAGAAATTCTGGGAGTGAAGGTGAAAAAAATGCAATTAATGATGGTGAAATTTCACACATTTATTTAATGAAAAAAACTTTCAAGCCTACAGGCCAGTAAGGCTCCTGGGGCTGATAGCATTTACCCTATAATCTTGAAGGAGGTAGCAAGTGAGTGCATAGAACCATTGAGGCTAATTATGAGAGCATCACTGGACTCGGGAGTGATTCCGTTGGATTGGAAAAGTGTGAATGTATCTCCAATATATAAAGGTAGTTCTAAGAGTGAAGTGGGAAATTACCGGCCTGTTAATCTTCAGTAGTAGGGAAAATCATGGTGACAATAATCAAGGGTGGAATTCAGGATCACTTAGATAGAAATGAAATTCTGAAGATTACTCAGCATGGTTTTGTAAAGGGAAAATCATGTTTAACTAATCTGGTTAGCTATTTCGACAGGGTCACTCAAGAGCTGGACTTAGGGAATAATTTTGACGTTGTGGATAATCCAAATCCAAATAATTTATTTGGATTTCATCAAAGCATTTGACTCAGTCCCACATCAGTGGTTACTTTATAAGCTGGAACAGGTTGGAATCACAGGGAAAATCCTTAGATGGGTAGCAGAGTGGCTTCAGGGCAGGAGGCAGAGGGTTGTGATAAATGGTTGTTCCTCAGTTGGGTTGATGTAAGAAGTGGGGTTCCCCAAGGATCAGTATTAGGACCATTGTTGTTTTTGATTTTCATAAATGGCATTGATGAAGAGATAGAGGGTGTGATGTCTAAATTTGCAGATGATTTAAAGATTGGTATTGTAGTTAATGATTGCCACCAAGCAGAGCTTCTTCAGAATGACCTAGATAGACTTCAGAAATGGTCAGAAAAATGGCAGCTATGCTTTAATCCAGCAAAGTGTAAGTTGGCAGAGTTGAACTAAAACCAATAGTGGAGGAAAGGGATTTGGGTATTATGATATGGTCAGATATGAAGTTCTCCAAGCATTGTAGACTGGTTGCAAGGAGAGCCCATGGCGTCCTATTGATGATTTATCGAACAATCGCCCAATTAGTAGAGATAAGGACGTCATAATCCCATTATATAAGGCTATTGTTAGATCACACTTGGAATACTGTGTTCAAGTATGGAGACCACACCTAAAGAAAGACATTGTTCTTCTTGAAAGGGTCTAAAGATGGGTAACTCGCCTGGTGAAACCAGCAAAAGGGCATCCATATCAGGAAAGACTTCAAATATGTGGGTTGCAGAGCTTGGAAAGTAAGCACCTTAGAAGTGACTTGATTGAGGTGTTTAAGGCTCTGAGAGGAATAAGAAAAATGAATAACGATGAAATTTTCAAGGTTATAAATGATTCTAGAACAAGGGGCCATAATTTCAAGTCACGGGGGGAGTTGTTTAGACTGGATTGCAGGAAGTTTTATTTTAGCCAGCGAGTTAAAAATTACTGGAATAAGTTACCTACATGGGTGGTAGAGGCCGACAGTCGAGGAAATTCAAAGGTCAGCTGGACAATTACTTAAGGGAGGAGGGAAATGCATAGGGAAATGCATTTTCTCTTATTAATTTTTATTATTTTTTTTAAAATTTTCTTCTTATTATTTTATTTTATGTATTTTTGTTATTTTATTATTATTATTATTACTTTATTTTATGTATTTTTTTGTTATTTTATTTTATTTTTTTGGTTGGTGCAGCATAAGCCATAGGCTTCCTTGCATCATGTGGCATTACTAATACTAATTTTTTTTTTGTAGTTATTAGCGCATCGGCTTCTGTAGCCATAATGCACCTCCCAAAGTTTTTGCAGTACTTTGATCCAAGCCCGAGGCGGGATTCAAACCTGCGACTTTTGAGTTTCCAGGCAAGCACTTTACCCACCCGGCTAGCCCGACCGGCACTAATTCTAATACTTTTGATATTATAAATAGGTTTTGCAGTGAGCAACTATTATCAATTATAATTCATGGACATCCCAAAATGTGATCAACTGACAAACAAATAAATAGTAACTAAAGACACACAACAAAAGAAAACAAAGAATATAATACTGAACACATTAGCACATATTTCACGTACATTGTTTTATTAAAATATATATTGATATACTGAACTCATTAGCACATATTTTATGTACGTTATTTTATTAATATATAAATGATATTCATTTTTTATACACTGCACAAAGAAATAGCTAGGTCGAATCTCTTCTGCAGAGAGGTTGTTATTGTTATTTAGGTTTTTAGGAGCATTAGCAACTAAGGCCATATTGCTCCGGGATATGCAGTGGTCATTCCCTGACCTTTCGCATCCTCCGTATTTGGTGGTGACGGGATCAAACCCCGGTCTAATCAAGAAGCGTGTGCTACGCACTGTTGCTCCTTCCCACCTGGCTACAGAGGCAACTGCAGAGAGGTTAGAAAATTACATTTCATGATGTGTATATGCTGTAAGAAGAACAGAAAAAAAAAAAAAAAAGCAAAGAGTTGTCCATTTTGTACATTAATCAAATTATTTTTTTATTATTATTATTATTATTACAAAACTATTTTTTAACACAGCCTGGAAAAGGTCATTAGGATGTAATATGTTAATCCAGAGGTTCCCAAACTTTCTCAGTTCACGGCGCCCTTAGTGTCCCAGTAATTTTTTCACGGCACCCCTAGGCCAAAAGAAATACCTAGCACAGTGGTTTTCGACCTTTTAATATATACCTATACAAAAATTTTATTCTTTATATAGAGGTACTAAATAAAGATCAATTATAGATACCACAAAATTAAAGGTACGGTACAATGGATACTGGACACCTTTTTATAATGAAATAAATGTATAAATTTCAAAATAAATAAATAATAACTTTATGTAAGTTAAACCGAAATTACACTCCACCCCAAGAATGTTGTTGCAGCACCTAGGTTGAAAACCACTGTGTTAAGCAGTACACTAAGCACAAAATTGTTCTGAGATATACAGAGATGAAACAGCAAATCATGGAACTTTTCTGGGCATACCACACAGGGTTAAGGAAGATAATGGCTCACTTACCATAAAAAAAATAACAATAAAAAAATAATTTTTTTTATCCAAAGGGATTTTTTTCATGTACTTTTTTTTTTGACAATAGATTAAGAGTTTTGATCGCTTATGTTACTTTACCTATAATAATATAATACTACCACTAATAAATCTTGAAATTGCCTTCAACATACAAACCAAAAAAAAAAAAAAATTACCTTGTGCATTCTTTTATTTTCACTGTATCGGTTGTAGTCTATAAAAAATATAAAAAAAAAAAAAAAAAACATTACCACAAAATATTTTGACATATAAAATAAAAATCAATGAATAATATAATATGAATTACTCTTGTTCATAGACAGCTGCAATAACACTGAAAAATTCATTTACAGACAACACATATCCAAAACCAAATTAACTACTTTATAATATTAATGTGGCTATCTGAAGAGATCTGGTCATCTCTTTGCAAGTTCAAACATTTAAGATCAGTCAGTACCATAATTATTTGCATAATGTTTTAGCTATTTTACTCTGATAAGGTATAAAAATATAAAAATTATATAATAACATATGCATTATTTTGTTTCAGAATATTGATTCAGCAACAAATTGACTAGAATTAAAGTTTTACCGTGATGCACAAGAATTGAAAAAAGAAAGGAGAAAAAAAAGAAATAGAAAGCATTTGAATTTGGTAGGTATATCCAACAGGAACTGTGCAAAAATAATTTAGATCATGAAGCTATCATCACTGCAGTCATAGATGTACAGTACTTAATGGCATGTAAATTAAAGCGATATACCAGTATAAATTTAAAGCAAGTACTTTAAAGCAAACTGCTTTATAATTATTAGTGAATGATGCTGCGGAACAAAAAAAAACTGTGCCAAATACATTGTTCATCCTTTCAAGTGATGATGAAATTTGCGCCAGGAACAATAAAATGTTATATGCATTAACAGTTATCAGCTGAGCCAGAAGTCCTAACAAACAAATTCAGAGTATCTAGCAAGAGTTCCACAGAAGATTCAAAAGAAGACTTCACAGAAAAACTCAACTTTTCAAAGAAAGGGGCAGATTAAGGAAGACAGTTGCAGCAAGACACGTGACATGTTTGTGTCATAAAAACCAATGTTCCAACAAAGTAGATTTTGCTTCTAACATGTAATTAATTGACAACCTAAAAAAAAAAAAAAAGTATTTATTTACATCTGGGGATTTTTTCACAATTATTAATATCGCAAGTAATTTCAGAAACAATAATGCATTGTAAACAGTGCAGAAAAAGTAATGGATGACCCCTTATCACAGGTTGTTAAAGATTACACTTCCCATAATTTCTTGACAATTGAGATGTTCAGTGGCTCAGCAACAGGCAAGGCCACCAAAACCAATTATGTTTTTAAACAACAAAATGATTAATAAATAAACACTCTTGTCCCTAGAATTAAAGTGTACTCTTGAGAAGAGCAAGCTAGTATCTAAGGTTGTCAATATACGTGAACTGAAATCATTCTAAAAATTGAACAGCCTCCTAATATAACTTCTAATTATAAAAATTAGAAAATTATAACATTGAAAAATTATTACAAAAAATTAGAAAATTATTATAAAAATTATTAAAAATTTTATATGAGAAGGCTGAATAATTATAAAAATTGTTCAGAATCCTAATATATAAAATTAAATATATTGCGGAAAAACAATAGGGTGAAGAAGAGTGCGGTATGTCTGCCAGAGACTAAAGTTGATGACGTTAGAGAGTAGCTAACGACTTTTAAGGGTAAGAAAGGTGATCTTGTTGTACACTAATGATATTAAGAAAGAGTAGGAGATCTGAAGATGTAATTAACAAGTACAGAAAAATCTTGAGAAAGAGTGAAGAGTTAAGTTTCAAACTAAGTGTCTGGAATCCTTCAACCAAAGTACAAAGGTTCTGCACATTTTATAATACTGCAGATTTTCTTCCACTGAGTTTTTGTTGTAAAACTTCCGCACACATTCATAAACAGTTGAAGGGTGCATCCTTTGCTCTGCTTAAACAATTTTAAAATGGCAATGCCAAGTAAACACAGAGGAAACAAACAATATGCAATAGATACATAGACACAGTTGAGCATGTTACTACCCCAACATTACTGCCAACTATGAGCACATGCAAGCATTATTATTGTAGGTAATACAACAGATCAGTATGATATCTACTTCCCTAAACTGCAGCAAGATAAACATACATGAGTAAACAAAAAATCCTGTATACGTAGAAACTATAATGTGATGTGAAATTTTAAGAATGATTTCCTAAATCTACACAAAACAAAAATTGACTGCAAAAAATTTGACTATATTATCTGCAAACAGATAATAAACAAGTGGTGGTAAAAATCACGTTGACCAGTATTATTAAAAGGGGTTGTGATGAGAGAAGTGGTATTATTATTATTATTATTTTTCTTTTCTTCGCTGATGCTGTATATGCTTGTTTCCTTCCATCATTCATCACCACTAATGCACAAGAAACATGACATTTCTATTATTAGTTGATTCAAACTTCAAAATATTCATGTATAAACAGTCAAAAACCTTCTGAGAGATAACCGTGATTAAACTTCAAATTCTGCAATAAAACAATACACATTATGAAAACGCACACAGTAAACTGCTTCTTTTATAGAAAAGATAACTAGACATCAGATTATTCGCATTTGTGCATGTAAATGCATATTTTAGGCATATGAATTGTTAGAAGATATAAATAATAGCAACACCGCATATTTCAGTAAAACAATAAAACCTGGAAATATGATTTTATTTTAATTACTGTGAAGTTTCTCAAGCACAGCAGAAACTAAACACTTTCTTAAGTGTTTTGCATCGGTTATTAATGCAAAAATTATTAATATTACTACTGATTGCAATATATATATACACAGTGCAACCTTCATATTTAGCGTTACATTAGCATTAGCAGAGGCATATGATGCAATAAAGCAAGCTTATGCAGCATCAGCCAAAAAACTTCCACTTCACCCCTCTGTTCATTCGAAATACCTGTCCAGCTGAGCCTTCAATTTATTTAGGCTATCAACTTCCACAACAAGGGATGGAAGTCTGTTCCACCAACCAACTACCCGCTGGCTAAAGGCATATTTCCACACATCTATCCTACATCTGTCTTTCCTCGATTTGAATTTATGCCCTCTCAGGTGATTATTCTGAGCAAGAGGCAGAATCCCATCAGCACTGAGCATGCTCAAACCATTCAAACCTTTATACACCTCTATCAGATCACCACGCCGGTGCCTAGTCTCCAGACACTGTAATTTGCAAAACTTAAGCCTTCCTTCGTAAGAGCAATCCTTTGCTCAATTCATTGTAAGAGCAATCCGTAAGGTGTGGCCTGACCATTGCCAATGCCACACTGATAGAAAATTTCCTGTATACCATAAGACACCATGAGCTACTCTTGCAGCCCGTCTGCACTGCTCAGAGAACTTCATATCTGCCTGCACTATTACCCCCAGGTCCTTTTCATTCTCTACCAATGTCAGTGCAGTACCACAGAGTTCATACATTGCTCTGGGGTTGCTGTTTCCCATATGTAGTACTTTACATTTGTCAATATTAAACTTCATTTGCCACCTCTTAAGCCCATCTGCTCAACCTTTCCAGATCCTGTTGCAGCAGCATTGCATCAGTAGTGTCCTTAACAATCCTGCCAACCTTTGCATTGTCTCCAAACTTGGATATTAAACTGATATACCATTAGCAATATTATTTATAAATACAGAAAAGAATAATGGACCCAACATTGAACCCTGAGGGACTCCACTAACAACATTAGTCCACGATGAGTACTGTCCATTAATTACCACTCTCTCACTCTCTCTCTCTCTCTCTCTCTCTCTCAACCATCCCTTTAACCATAGCAGCAATTTGCCTCCAATGCCACACTGCTCAAACTTGTGCAGCAGTCTTCCATATGCAACAGTATCAAAAGAATTTCTAAGATCCAAGTATATAATATCAAAGTTATTCCCTGCATCCAGTTCTTTTGTGACTGCATCATAGTATCCAATCAAATTGGTCAGGCAAGACTTCCCCTTAACAAAATCATGCTGTGTGCGAGCTATAACTGAAGTCTTGTCTAGATGATCCTGCAGTGCTGCTTTAACCAGTGCCTCCATTAATTTTCCTGGAACAGAAGTTAAACTCACAGGTCTATAATTACTTGTCTCAGCCTTTGATCCTCCTTTGCGAATTGGGGTCACATTTGCACACCTCCTGCTATGGGTACCTCTCCTGGGTCCAAGGAAGCTCTCATAATTATGGCTAAGGGTTTCCTTACTTCCTTTGTTGCCTCGTTTAATGTAACTGGATAGATCCCATCCACCCCAGGTGCCTTTCTTGTGTTTATCTTCAACAATTTCTCCTCCACTTTACTCTCAGTTATTACAAGAATATCTAGCTTACTGCCAGAGTTGAATACACAACTGGCATTCCCATCGCTGAATAACTCCTCATGTGTGAATGTCGATGCAAAATATTCATTTAGTTTGTTAGCTACCTGAGCAGGATCATCAACAGTTGACTTGATATTGAATCAATGGTTCAATATCAAGTGGACCAATCTGATTCATCCCCTTCCTTCTAGAGTTTTCATAAGTAAAGAACTCTTTGCTGTTTTTCTTTGCATCCGTTGCCAAAGATTTCTCGTGATCTGCCTTCACCCACCTAACTTCCTTTATAACTTGGTTACAGATCAACTTATATCTATCATAGGCTTCTGTGTCACGTGTTAATTTATATGTATCCCATGCATTTTTCTTCTCTGCCATATGTCTCATTGGTTCATCTGACATCCATTTAGGCCTAAACCTTGAACAATATTTCTTAGTTGGTATGTACAGTCTAGTAGCTTCCAAGATAAGTTCTTTGAATGCTTTCCATTTTGAATTTGCTGTTGGTAACATCATCAGTTAGTCCCACTGTATAGAATTTAAATACAGTCTCAGACCATCGTAGTCGCCTTTACGAAAGCAATAACCCTTCCCTTTTCCCCTGATGGTAGTTATCTCTTTGAGTAAATCCCACTTCAGCACACTGTGATCACTGCCACCTAGTGGTTCCTGTATCTGCAGATTCTTAATGCATGAAGAATCAGTACTGATAATCAAATCAAGAGTATTACTCCCTCTAGTTACCTCCCAAACATGCTGATGTAGAAAACAATCATCCAATAAATCCCCAAAAGCCTTGCTGGTGGGTGAATGACCACCCCACAAATTCCAGTCAATATTTGGGAAATTAAAATCTCCCATTAGCATTAGCATTAGTAGAGGCATATGATGCAAGAAAGCAAGCTTATTCAGCATCAGCCAAAAAAAAAAGAAAAAAAAAAAAAACAACCACTACTCCCATTTCACCCCTCAATTCGTTCGAAATACCTGTCCAGCTGAGCCTTAAATTTGTTTAGGCTATCAACTTCAACAACAAGCGATGGAAGTCTATTCCACAAACCAACTGCCCGCTGGCTAAAGGCGAATTTCCGCACATCTATCCGACATCCGTCCTTCCTCAATTTGAATTTATGCCCTCTCAGGTGATTATTCTGAGCAAGAGGAAGAATTCCATCGGCATTGAGCATGCTCAAGCCATTCAAAGCCTTGTACACCTCTATCAGATCACCTCGGCGATGCCTAGTCTCCAGGCTCTGTAATTTGCAAAACTTAAGCCTTTCTTCGTAAGAGCAACCCTTTGTTCCATTCACTAATCTTGTTGCCCTTCTCTGTACTCGTTCCAGCAGCTCTACATCCTTCTTGAAATGAGGCCTCCAGACCTGTATACAGTACTCAAGGTGTGGCCTGACCAATGCCTTATACAAGGGAATAATCACATCCCTGTCCCTGCTAGAAAAATTCCTGTATATCATTGACAAGACACCATGAGCTACTCTTGCAGCCCGTCTGCACTGCTCAGAGAACTTCATATCTGCCTGCACAATTACCCCCAGGTCCTTTTCATTCTCTACCACTGTCAGCGTAGTACCACAGAGTTGATACGTTGATCTGGGGTTACTGTTTCCCATATGTAGTACTTTACATTTGTCAATGTTAAACTTCATTTGCCACCTCTCAGCCCATCTGCTCAACCTTTCCAGATCCTGTTGCAGCAGCATAGTATCAGTAGTGTCCTTAACAACCCTGCCAACCTTTGTATCGTCTGCAAACTTGGACATTAAGCCTGATACACCATCATCAATATCATTTATAAATACAGAAAACAACAATGGACCCAACACTGAACCCTGAGGAACTCCACTAATAACATTAGTCCACGTTGAGCAGTGTCCATTGATTACCACTCTCTGTCTTCTGCCACTCAACCATCCCTTTATCCATAGCAGCAATTTGCCTCGAATGCCACACTTCTCCAATTTGTGCAGCAGTCTTCCATGCGCAACAGTATCAAAAGCCTTTCTAAGATCCAAATATATAATATCAAAGTTATTCCCTGCATCCAGTTCTTTTGTGACTACATCATAGTATCCAATCAAATTGGTCAGACAAGACCTGCCCTTAACAAACCCATGCTGTGTCTGAGCTATAACTGAATTCTTGTCCAGATGATCCTGCAGTGCTTCTTTAAACAGTGCCTCCATTAATTTTCCTGGAACCGAAGTTAAACTAACAGGTCTATAATTACTTGTGTCAGCCTTTGATCCTCCTTTGTGAATTGGGGTTACATTTGCACATCTCCAGTCCATGGGTACCTCCCCTGAGTCCAAAGAAGCTCTCATAATTATGGCTAGGGGTTTGCTTACTTCCTTTGCTGCCACCTTTAATATAACTGGATAGATCCCATCCACCCCGGGTGCCTTTTTTATGTTTATCCTCAACAATTTCTCCTCCACTTTCCTCTCAGTTATTAGAAAATCATCTAGCTCACTGCCAATGTTTACTTCACCAACGACATTCCCCTTCCTGAATAACTCCTCATGTGTGAATGTAGATGCAAAATACTCGTTTAGATTGTTAGCCCCCTGAGCTGGATCCTCAACTGTTGAACCATCAACATCCAGTGGACCAATCTGATTCATCCCTTTCCTTCTTGAGTTTAAATAGGTAAAGAACTCTTTTCTGTTTTTCTTTGCATCCTTTGCCAAGGATTTCTCATAATCTGCCTTTGCCTGCCTAATCTCCTTTGTGACTTGGTTACAGACCAACTTATATCTATCATAGGCTTCCACGTCACCCATTAATTTGTATGTATCCCATGCATTTTTCTTCTCTGCCATATGTCTCATTAGTTCATCTGACAACCATTTAGGCCTGAACCTTGAACAATATTTCTTGGTTGGTATGTAAAGCCTGGTAGCTTCCAAGATTAGTTCCTTGAATGCTTCCCATTTTGAATTTGCTGTTGGTAACATCATCAGTTGGTCCCACTGTATAGAATTTAAATACTGTCTCAGTCCATCGTAGTCGCCTTTACGGAAGCAATAACCCTTCCCTTTACCCCTAATGGTAGTTACCTCTTTGAGTAAATCCCACTTCAGCACACTGTGATCACTGCCACCCAGTGGTTCATTTATCTGCAGATTCCTAATGCATGAAGAATCACTACTGATAATCAGATCAAGAGTATTACTCCCTCTAGTTGCCTCCCGAACATGCTGGTGTAGAAAACAATCATCCAATAAATCCACAAAAGCCTTGCTAGTGTGTGAGTGACCAACCCACAAATTCCAGTCAATATCTGGGAAATTAAAATCCCCCATTATAAGACTCTCTGATTTACTGGCCCACTCTATTTCCCTGTACAGTATCTTATTATACTCATCAGAGTCATTAGGCCTATAGCACACTCCTACTCTCAATTTTGATTTACCTATGCTTATGTCACACCAAACTGACTCAACACTGCACTGTCCAGCGATGTCAACTGGCTTCACTTCCTTGGATTTTATGTGTTTTTTAACTAATAGCATAACCCCTCCTCCCTTCCTATCCTGTCTATCCTTTCTGTAGACGTTGTACTCCCCAAATTCCAGTTCTGCATTCCTTATATCTGTGTGACACCACGTCTCTCATATATCCCAACAATATCTGCCTTTGATGTTTTGAGTAATACCTCAAATTCATCAAATTTATTTACTAAACTCCTAGCATTAGTGTACACGCAAGTATACATGCACCTGTTTCTATTCTTAGCTACCCTAACACAACCCATGTGTTTACTTGTACCGCAATGACTTCCAGCAGTCTCTGAAATATCCTGCATCTTGTTTTTCAGGCTTCTGCTCATTCCAATAGAAGCAGTGCAAGAATCTCTTTCACCTCTGCCCGTGGCTTCTGTTAATCCATTAGTCTTTGTCTCCCCCCAAGCTAGCAGTTTTCCGACCCACCTAACACTGCCTCGATAGCATCAGCAAATATTCTTGCACCCTTTCTATTTAAGTGTATCCCATCACTGTAGAAGCAATCTCTCCTGTTAACAAGTACAGTCCAGGCTGAAAAAAATTCTACCCCTTCAGCCTTGCACAATCTTTCCAGGGCCGAATTGATCGACAAGGCTCTCATCATATACTCCCTCCTATCGTGTCTGGGCAGAATTGCAGACACTTTCAAATTCAACCCTACTTCACGGCTTTTTTCAACAGTGACCTGTACTTGTTAAGTAATTCCGCTGGTCTCCTACTCTTAATATCATTAGTGCCAACGTGTACAACTATATCACCTTTTGTTTATAAGACTCTCTGATTTAATGGCCCACTCTGTTTCCCTGTGCAGATTCTTATTATACTCATCAGAGTCATTAGGCCTATAGCGCACTCCTACTCTCAATTTTGATCTCCCAATGCTTATGTCACACCAAACAGACTTGACACTGCACTGTCAAGCGGTGTCGACTGGCTTCACTTCCTTGGATTTCGTGTGTTTCTTAACTAATAGCATAACCCCTCCTCCCTTCCTATCCTGTCTATCCTTTCTGTACACATTGTACTCTCCAAATTCCAGTTCTGCATTCCTTATATCTGTGGGACACCATGTCTATGATATCACAACAATATCCGCCTTTGATGCTTTGAGCAATACCTCAAATTCATCAAATTTATTACCAAACTCCTAGCATTGGTGTACACACAAGTATACATGCACCTGTTCTTTTTCTTAGCTACCCTAACACAACCCATGTGTTTACTTGTACGGCAATGACTCCTTTTCTATTTAAGTCTATCCCATCCCTGTAGAAGCAGTCCCTTCTGTTAACAAGCACAGACCAGGCTGAGAAAAATTTTACCCCTTGAGCCTTGAACAATCTTTCCAGGGACGAACTGATCGACAAGGCTCTCATCATATACTCCCTCCTATCGTGTCTGGGCAGAATTGCAGACACTTTCAAATTCAACCCTAATTCAAAGCTTTTTTTCAAAGTGACCTGTAGTTGTTAAGAAATTCTGCTGGTCTCCTACTCTTAATATCATTAGTGCCAACGTGTTCAACTATATCACCTTTTGTGCCCATAAAAGATGATATCCGCTGTACAACGTCATCAACCTTTGCCCCTGGCAGACATACCCTGGTCCTGTTCCACCTATCCTTTTTACAAAGCATGTTCCCCGTTTCCCTGACAATAGAGTCACCAACACCTACTAGTTCCTGTTGGACCACAGCATTCTGCCTTGGGGGTTGCCGCTGTGTTACGTGATGACCAAGTGCAAGCTCTGGCATTGATGTGGGCAGCTCAGAGCTTGATGGGCCCTCACTTTAGATCCTTCAAGGGCATCCACCCTGTCCTTCAAGCTCTCATATAGGCCCATAACAACGCTGAGTTGTCGCCTGATTTCGTTAAACTCCTTGCATCGGGCACACACAAAGACATTCCCCATGGCAATATCATGTCCCATATCCCATTGCTCCAAAAACATCATGCAAGCTGTGCATTTTAAAAGGATGTGATTCAGAGGGCAACTACCTCCCTCAGTTCTCCTCTGAGCCACAGCACTTCCATTACGTTGATCCTTTTGCTTTCTGCTCTGGTCTGAGTCATGATTTCGATTTAATTTCAATAAAATTTCAATTTCAGTACAAAATTATAACCCTAAACTTGTATCCCAACACAGTTATAATGCTCTATATATTTTTCAGTATCAAATATTATCTACGAGTTCCGCTTATATAACTTCCGTATCACGTTATGTATTAATTAATTATGTTACATTTGTAATATGTATTTAAGCCATTATGTGATATGTATCTAAGCCGTTATATGTATTTAGTTAAAAGTACAATTTAATTGACAACGAAGTTTAACAAAATTAATAGATTTTGCTGATTACTACACTACACTACTGCTATCTAGTTCGGGATATAACGTTGTATCGTATAACAATGGCGCAAGTTACAAATGGTAAATCTAAGGACACTTAAGTATTAATTAACTTCCAAATCTCGCTGTCTCAATTCAGAATAAACTAATGATCCTGACTAGGTCTATAAGCTAATTATAGAAAATAATTTGATGTATCAATTGGTCAATAAAGTGGCTAAATATGGCTAAAAAACTTCTTGTTCAGCAGAGCTGCAACTTGTAACACGTGGATATGATTCCCTTGCAACACATGGATATGATACCCTTACTGACACTTTTATGCAATTCCAAGGTCGAGTAAAGAATAAATACACCATATTAATCAGAAAATCACAAAATAATGCTATACTACTAATTTAAATCAAAAGGTTTAGGAAGACAATACTTTTAAATCAATAAATAAGAAAATCCACTTATCAGCTTTGAACACGTCTAGCTCCCACTAGCCTCGTCAGCAGTTTCTGGCATATGATGCACAAAAGCAAGCTTATACAGCATCGAAAAACCCAAAAAAAAAAAAAAAAACCCTTTCCATTTCACCCATCCGGTCACACCAAATTTTGTCTAGTTCAGCATTAAATTTATTTAAGCTATCAACTTCCACAACAACAGATGGAAGTCTGTTATAAAGGCAAACTTATGTACATCTATTCTACAACTGCCTTTCCTCAATTTGAATCTATGTTCCCTCGGGTTCTTAGTCAGAGCAAGTGGAAATGTCTTGTCAGCATTGAGCCTGCTCAAACCATTCAAGGCCTTGTACACCTCAATCAGATCACCCCGCAAGTGCCTAGTCTCCAGATGGTGTAACTTTCAGAATTGAAGCCTTTCTTTGTAAGCGGACCCCTTTGTTCCTCTCACCAATCTTGTTGCCCTTCTCTGTGATCGTTCAGGCAACTCTACAATCTTTCCTAAAATGAGGCCTCCACACCAGTATGCAGTACTCCAGCTGTGGCCCGACCATTGCCATATACAAGGGGATAATCACCTCCTTGTCGCTGCTAGCAAAATTCCTATATTTCATGGACAAAACTCCATGATTGCTCTGGCAGCACATCTACACTACTCAGAGAACTTCATATCTGACTGCACAATTACCCCCAGGTCTTTTTCATTCTCCATCTCCCTGATTATAGTACCAGAGTTGGTATGTTTCTCTTGGGTTACTGCTACCGATATGCAGTACTTTGCACTTGTCAATGTTAAACTTCAGTTACCACTCCTCAGCCCATCTGCCTAACTTTTCTAGATCCTGTTCCAGTAGTATACTGTCTTTAGTGTTGTTAACAACCCTGCCAACCTCCGTATCATCTGAAATCCAAGTATATGACATCAAAATTATTTTTCACATCCGCAGTTCCTTTGTGACCACATCATAGTATCCAATCGAATTGGTGAGCAAGACTTTCCCTTGACAAACCCATGCTGTGTCTGGAGATGTGCAAATGTATCCCCAATTCACAAATAGGGTTCAAAGGGTGACACAAATAATTATAGACCTGTTAGTTTAACTTCTGTTCCTGGGAAAATAATGGAGTCACTTGTTAAAGATGTAATGCAGGATCACCTAGACAAGAATTAATAGTTCAGACACAGCATGGGTTTGTTTAAGGGAAGTCGTGTCTGACCAATTTTATTGGATACTACGATGTGGTCACAAGGAACTTGATGCAAAAAAATAATTCTGATATCATATACTTGGATTTCAAGAAAGCTTTTGATACTGTTGCACATGGAAGACTGCTGTACAAATTGGAGCAGTATGGCATTAAGGGCAAGTTGTTGCAATGGATAAAGGGATGGTTGAGTGGGAGACGGCAGAGAGTGATAATAAATGGACACTACTCTATGTGGACTAATGTTATTAGTGAAGTCCCTCAGGGTTCGGTGCTGGGCCCAATGTTGTTTTGTGTATTTATCAGTGATATCGATGAAGGTATATCAGGCTTAATGTCCAAGTTTGCAGATGATATGAAGGTTGGCAGGGTTGTTAAAGACAGTATACTAAAGGCAGTATACTACTGCAAAAGGATCTAGAAAAGTTAGGCAGATGGGCTGAGGAGCGGCAACTGAAGTTTAACGTTGACAAATGCGAAGTACTGCATATGGGTAGCAGTAACCCAAGAGAAACGTACCAACTCTGGTTCTATACTCAGGGAAGTGGAGAATGAAAAAAAAAACCTGGGGGTAATTGTGCAGTCAGATATGAAGTTCTCTGAGTAGTGTAGACGGGCTGCCATGGAGTTTTGTCTATGATATATAGGAATTTTGTTAGCAGCGACAAGGAGGTGATTATCCCCTTGCCTTAAATAATAATAATAAAATAAAATAACAAAAAATGCATAAAATAAAATAATAATAAAAACAAATGAATAATAATAAGAAGGAAATTTAAAAAATAAATAATAATAAGAAGAAAATAGCAAATGCTTAAAAAAGTGGTACTCACCTTGAATAAATCTGCATGGTTTAATTTAAAAGGGTTGGTTAATATTTAGGATGAATAGTTGAGTTGAAAAAGACTAAGGGAGGGACGAAAAAAAATAAAGTGTTATTTCGGAAATTAGAATAAGCGCAAGGAAGCAGGTGTGTACACATCTAATCCTTGGTTGTCATTAAAGTAGGGAAAAATAGTTGAAATTAAATAAATAATGTAGTGGGCCAATAGTCATTACGGGGACCTTCTTTGGATTACAACGTGTTCAGTTGGCAATTGAGTGGGCAGAGAACGTGCGCGATATTTAAGAAATTATTTATACTCTCGTGATGCACTTTTTGATATGCGGTAACCTCAACCGCGAGAAGTTCCAAATCGGTGAAAGGTTGAAGGGAAGTTTAGTGTTTAAGACTTTAAGATTGGAATGGTTTCGATACCACTCAATGGCTAGTGCTTCATATTGAAGAATCCTATAGCTGGATTTGAGTTTAATAATAGAAATGGCAGAATCGATGAGAGGATGTGGTTGTGGGTTTGAGCGTGATTTCAGTAACGGTTTGGTTAGTCTTAAGACTGTAGTGGTGGTAGTATGCACGGGTATTAGAGGTTTCGGATGAGCCATATTTTGTAGTAGTTCTTCCAATGTAACAGGTGTCACAGTTTGGCTGGCAATTGATAAGGTATATTATATTATTAAGATCATTGATAAGATATTTATGTGCGTCTTTGTAAGAGCTGAAGAAAGATCCGAGTTCATTGTAAGCAGAAAAGACAAGAGAGAGAGACAGATATCAGTATCATTGAATATATGCCGGAGCTGTCCTACTAGTTCACTGTGATAGGAGAGGACTATGGGATGTTTGTATTATTGTCATGCGTGATCAGGTTATTAATTTTATTTTTGGTGATGGCAATTGTATGTAAGATAACTTGATGGGGTAACCTCTGGCTATGAATTTATCAGTGAGATATTGGATTTCGTTGTATAGGTCATTTTGTGAAGAGCTAAATTTTAGAGCGTTGTAGGTTTGGTTGTATAAGACAGCTTTTTTAGTGTTAAGGGGGTATTTGCCGGTATGTGTGTTTTTCCTGAAAATTTTTGTACTTAGTTTTGTGCCTGTTATGCAGATGGTGAGGTTGAGAAAATTGATCTGGTTGTTTAGTCCAATTCCAAGGGTAAATTTAAGCCTGTCGTGTACAGAATTAAGTTTGGAAAAGAGATTGTCGATACTAGGTCTATTGCCTATTACAAGGATGTCGTCAGTATAGCGGATGTATAATTTTAATTAAGAGGGAAAGGGTTGTAGAATTTGGTTCTCGATGGTTGGCAGGTAAATTTCGGACAAGGGGGCCGAGATACCTAAGCCCATCGGCAAGCCAAATATTTGTTGAAAAATTTTTGTTATTAAATCTGAAGTATCTGGCATCTAATAAAAGTGTAGTGATTTCAAGGATGTGGTCTGTGGAGAGAGAGATAGGTGCATTCTGTTAAGGTGTCATCGGCTGCTAGAAACTCACGTAGGGCTTGTAAGGTAAATGGTATACTGACATTGGTATAGAGGGATGTGACGTCGAAGGACGCTAATATGTCACTGTCGGATATTACGATATTGTTGATTTTTTTGGAAGGCTTGATTGGTGTTGTTAATTTTAAAAGTAGAAAATCTAGTAAGAGGGGATATGATTTTGACTAGGAAGGTAGATAAATTAGCGAAAGCTGATTTGCTATATGAAACTATTGGTCTTAATTTATGTTAAGACCAAACAAACATAAAACTGGTCAGTTTTATGTTTGTTTGTTTGTTTGTTATTTGGTTTTTAGGAGCATTAGCAACTAAGACCATATTGCTCCGGGATATGCGGTGGTCATTCCCTGACCTTTCCGCATCCTCCGTATTTGGTGGTGACGGGCTCGAACCCCGATCTAATCAAGAAGCATGTGCTACGCACTGCTGCTCCTTCCCACCTGGCTATTGAGGCGCCATCAGTTTTATGTAACTTAATCATCCCAAACATATGGGGAAGGATATTGTTGCGGATTCCTATTTGTTGTAATGTGAAGAGGTTAATTTCTTTATTTTGTCTGAGTTTCCTAAGAATTGTGTCTAATCTGTTTTTAAGTTTTGTAATGTTGTGGTTGTTGTCACTTATATATATGATCTGCTAGGATAGATTATATTTTTTCAGCGTATCTTTGTCTACTATGACAATTGTATCTCCCTTATCTGCTTTTTGAATGACGACATTAGCAGTTTTGCTCGGTTTGTGTATATCCAGGAGTTGTTGCTTCTTCATGTTAGAGTGGGTTGTGAGTTATGACTGATCCATTGTTATTTGTTATTGTTATTTTGATTTTTAGAAGCATTAGCAACTAAGGGCATATTGCTCCGGGGATATGCGGTGGTCATTCCCTGATCTTTCCGCATCCTCCGTATTTGGTGGTCAGGGGCTCGAACCCCGGTCTAATCAAGAAGCATGTGTTATGCACTGCTGCTCCTGCCCACCCAGCTACGGAGGCTCCCTGACTGATCCATGCAGTTGTGGTTGTTGGTATTATGTTTAATGACACAAGGGCTACCGAGGACAAATTTTGTCAGTTCATAATGTATTTCATATATCTTATAACAACTGAATCATATACATGCATATAGGCCAGTACGCTTTAAGCATGTTAAGAATTCCTCTATGTTGGCATGATATCCAAAAATATGGGATAAAATCTGGACTTTCTTCAATTTGCTGAATAATCAAAAGGTTTTAGAATGGATGAATAAGTAAAGAGGACAGTCTATAAGAAAGTGGTGGACCATTAAATTGCGTGTGACAAGATGTGCACTGGGGCGGACCATCTCCCAATAATAAAAACAAGTGTGTAAGATGAGTATGCCTAATTCTCAGTCTTGCCAATACAACTACTTCTTGTCTGTTTCGTCTGAATCCAGAGAGCCACAAATCTGGATCTTGTTTTATCTGGTAAAGTTTGTAGTTGATATTACATTTCCAGATCTGTAACCAGTTTTAAAAACAGGCCTTATAAATTACAGGCTTGTGATCCATATAACGAACTTGAAGGTGCTGTGAGAATGTGATAAGAAGTTGTTTAGATGTGAGATCAGCAGTCTCTTTTCCAGGAATTCAACAATGTCCCGATAATGAACTGATAATGAATAGTTTTCAGTGTAGGATGACATGAAGAGAAATTCTCCCTTATGGCAAAGGCTGCACTGAGAGAGTCAATAAAGATTAGGATAGGTGAAATGACATGTTCAAAAATCTGGTCAAGTGCGGTTTGAGCTGTATGCTTTGTAGCATACAGCTCAAAAGTGAAGATAATGCATGTGGCTGGTATGCCGAAAATGCAGAAACCCACAATGCAGAAACCATCAGCTGGAGAAACCTATTTCTCTGCCCACTTACAACTTTCTAGTTTAAGTACTATTTTATTATGCACCAGCATTCCTACTTTCATTTTATTTAAACCATAATAACAATATGAACAGAAAATTATTATTAACAAAAATTAAAATAAAATAACAATTTGATCATAAAGTGATAGTTTTTTGTCCAAGCTTAACGCCTTCATGGTTAGGCACGTATATGAGCTTATTTTTTACAAGCTGAAATTGAAGATTTCAGTGGAATTTATCCAAAAGTTGATCAAAATGAATGGAATAATAGATATATAACTGTATTGGATAGTACTGTAGGTGTGGGGGGGGGAGATTTACAGGAACTCCCTAACTTACGTAATAATTAACTTATGCAAATTCGACTTTACATAAGTTTTTGCCAGCCGGTGCAAACTGAAAAAAATATGGAAATGCATTTTGCATCTGAAGGTATCGTGAAAATAAGATAATGTTAACCCAATAATATATTGTGAGTGTGGGGGTTTTTTTTTTTTTTGTAATTTGTTCCAAGTCCTTGGAAGTTGAAAATTTCCGTATATTACTAAGCTATTATCTCTCTGAAAGGTCATATTTATAATGGAAATTGCATTACCCTTTCACTGTTATCATATGTTGCCGTTATAAGAATCAATTTTGAACACTTTTTGATATTTTTCTAAAACACATTTCTGGAGGTCACTACCATGAAACAAAAACAATTTGCACTTTTCGGTTTATTGGGTTTTTCTGTTAGCGCAATTTATTATAAACGGGTAGTAAACTCGATCTTATTGCATTTGTAATAATCCCGATCACTGTAATTCTGTGAGTTTTTACGTTACAGTATTACAGTGAAATGTGTTCCCCTTCACCGAAATCTTTAATCATATAATAAACAAATTTTCAGAAACTTCTCTTCATTCCTATTTATGTATTACAATGATGAACGGAAAGGGACCAACAGAAAGTGCAAGTGCTGGCAGTGCCAGGAAACGAAACAAAATTGATTTAGAAATGAAGATGGAAGATATGAAGCAAGAAAAAGTTTGTCATCTATTGCGTGGAATTAGGTCTCACTGCTTCAACAGTGAATACTATTTTAAGGGACAGTGCACGTATAAAAGAACATGTTAAAGGATCAACGCATTTAAGATCAACAGCGTTCAGGTGCTATATCGAAGATGGAAAAGCTATTAATAATATGGATGGAAAATCAGATTCAGAAGCAAGTGTCACTGAGTCCAATAGCCATTCAAGCAAAAGCACGAAATGTTTATGAAGATATTAAGGATAAGTATGGCAAACCCCAACCCAAGTTCAGCGCAAGCAATGGGTTTAATAGGTTCAAGCATCACGCTGGCTTACAAAACATTAAAGTATTCGGTGAAGTTGGCAATGCCGATTCCGCAGCTGCAGAGAAATTTTGTAATGTGTTGGAAAAGAATATTGAATAAGGCAGCTATTCAACGAAGCAAATTTTAATGTTGACGAGACTGCTCTGTATTGGAAAAAAATGCCAAATTGAACATACATTGCCAAAGAGGAAAAGACAATTCCAGGTTTCAAGGCTTCAAAAGCCACTATCCAGTCATCCATTAATATGTTCTTTCGTAAGGTTGAGCTGCCGACCCCTTCTAAATCTCCACAGCCCTCAACCTCTGCAATGGCATACTTATCAGCTGAAGACGTCAATTCTGTCAGCAATGCTCGAGAGGTAAAACTTACTGACATTATGCCTGTCTCCTCTCTTTTTTTTTTGTAATTTTATAATTTTGAAATTTTTTTTAAATTGCACACTTTTGTAATTTTTCCTGCGCATGAGATAAAAAATTGAATAAATAAAATAAATAATTCTATTCACATGTTCGTCGAACATTTCTTTTTTGATTCAATCAATTTGGCGAGCACAGTTGCAAGTGCTGCACAAGCATAGGAGAAATTCAGACTTATAAAATTCCATGGAACACAACCCTTATTTTTTTTAATGAAATTTTTATTTTGATTTTATTTTGGGCAATAATCCTTCTCTAATTTTAGCTATAAAATTAAAATTGAAAACAAATTTATTTTTAAGAAATTTATGTATATAGATTTCAATTTTTAAAAACTTCCAAATTCCTTGAAAATATTCCCTCTGGGTTGTGTGCATAAAGTCAAAAAACCCACTTGTGAAATGGTAAAAAACAACTTAAAACTATATTTCACATAAATTTTAAAACTAAGCAAATTATAAATACTCACAATTTTCCCAACTGTTTGTGAATAAGGAATCATAATCATTTTTTTCCCATGCTTTTGGTAAAGGCAGAAATGTTTACTCCATGTTGTTCCCAAAGCCTCTAAAAAAATTCAAAGAAAACTTTTTTAAAAAAATTACAGGAAAGGATAATGATTTCGAAATCAAAATACAGACAAACCAAAATAATAAAATAACCAATGATTAACTAAAACGTACAGAACAACATTCCATGAAATGGAATGTTGTCCATGTCATGCAGAATCATATTAATAATCAGTTTGTCCATTTAATATTTAGTAACTTGTGACTTCATAAACACCACGCATTCTTGAGAATTAGTTTGTAAATTTTGAACAATGTTTCCATACATATAATGGGATTATGCCTGCCAACATTTTTTTTATGATCAGTATCAGGATGGATAACTGATGCAAGAAAGCTAAAGACTAATATGTTCCATATTTATTGCACACACCATTCTATTAGTAATGAAGTATAGTAATAAAATTAATTCCATTACTCAAAAAACTAATTGCTAAGCCAACAAGGCTTTCACTTATGAGGACAAGTTATTCATTTATTTTTTGTCATGCTTTTTGCATATACTTTAGTTTGTCAGCAGAGCAGAATGTCAATGTACCACATGCGATTCATGTTCTAGAAAAGACCTTAGACTAATGGCCCAAGCCTAAATCATGAAAACCAACTCCTGACAGCAGTACTTCTGCCAATTATCACAGGAGGGACATCACACTCTGGTAAATTATGTTCTATAGAAATCCATCAAATCTGAACATAGCCATCAGATCACGAAACTACATACTGGGATTCATTACTCCATAATATGGCCTTCCACAACATTCCAGGGAAAGATTATGAGGGAGTGAACACCATGTAAGTCAAAGTTGTGAACTGCATGCTGTGATATTCATTTTGTGTGCTACAGCTGCTCCATAAATTCCAACGATAGGCAGTTCCTCATGTATCACACTTGTACTATTAAGATATGTGAGGGAGAAGAAAAGTACATGGGATGCATACAAATTATTAGGTGATACAGAAGCCTATGGTAGATATAAATTAGTCTGTAATCAAGTCACAAAGGATGTCAGACAAGCTCCAACAGATTATGAGAAGTCTCTGGCAAAGAATACAAAGAAAAACAGCAAACATTTTCTGTGATTATATTAACAGTAAAAGGAAGGGGTTGAATCACATTGGGCCACTTGATGTCTGTGGGTTAACCATTGATGAACCTGTTCAGGTTATGGATAACTGAAATGATATTTTGCATCTACATTCACATGTGAGGAATTCTTTAGGGAAGGGAATGCCAGAAGTTTATCAAACTCTAACGAGGAGCTAAATGACTTTGTGATAACTGAAAGGAAAGTGGAGGATAAATTGTTGAAAAAAGGTACCTGAGGTGGTTTGAATCTATCCAATTATATTAAGGGAGGCAGTAAAATGAGGTAAGCAAACCTTTAGCCATAATTATGAGAGCATCCTTGGATTCAGGGGAGGTCCCTATGCACTGGAGAAGTGCAAATATATCCCCGATTCATAAAGGGGGATCAAAAAGGTGACATTGGCAATTATAGACCTGTTAGCTTAACGTCTATTCTATGGAAACAATGGAATCACTGGTTATAGAAGTAATGCAGGACCTTTTGCACACAGGCATATAATTATACTGCAATCATAACATGGATTTGTCAAGGGGGCAGCCTTGTCTAACCAATCTAGGTTACTATGATGCAGTGACCAAGGAACTCGATGCAAAAAATAATTTTGACATCATATACTTGGATTTCAAATAGGCTTTTGATATTGTTGCACTTAAAAGACTGCTATACAAACTGAAACAATGTAGCATTAAGTGCAAGTTACTGCTATGGATAAAGGGATGGGTAAGTGGAAAAAGACAGAAGGTGATTATCAATGGGTACTGCTCTTCGTGGACTAATGTTATTAGTGGAGTTCCCCAGGGTTCAGTGCTGGATCCACTGTTGTCTTTAATATTTATCACTAATATTGATGAAGGTACATCAGGATAAATGCCTAAGTTTGCAGATGACAAAGCAAAGCTAGCAGAGTGATTAACAACAGTTATAAGGTGAGCTACTGCCACAAGATCTAGGAAAATTGGGTCGAGGGGGTGAGAAATGCCAGTTGAAGTTTAACATTAACAAATGCAAGGTACTCCACATGAGTAACAGTAACCCCAGAGTAACTTATCAACTTTTTGGTACTGCACTCAGGGTAGTGAAGAATGAAAAAAACTGGGATAATTGTGCAGTCAGGCATGAAATTCTCTGAGCAGTACAGACATGCTGCCAGAACAGCTTGTTGTTGTTGTTTGGTTTTTAGGAGCATTAGCAACTAAGGCCATATTGCTCCAAGGATATGCGGTGGTCATTCTCTGACCTTTCCACATCCTCCGTATTTGGTGGTCACAGGCTCGAACCCCAGCCTAATCAAGAAGCGTGTGCTATGCACTTCCGCTCCTGCCCACCTGGCTACGGAGGCACCTAGAACAGCTTGTGGGGGTTTCGCAATGATATATAGAAACTTTGCTGAAAGAGCTAAGGAGGTGATTATCCCTTTGTATAAGGCCATGGTTACGCCACATCTTCAGTACTGTATACAGGTCTGCAAGCCTCACTTTAGGAAGGAGGTAGGTATGCTGTGCAGGACTGCAATTGGGGCAACCAGATCAGACTGGTGAAAGGAATAAAAGGGTGCTCATACCTAGAAAGGCTTCAGTTCTGGAAACTGCAGCACCTTGAGAAGACCAGGCATCTATTGGGAGATCTGATTGAGGTGTTTAAAGCCTTGAATGGATTGAGTAAGCTGAATGTCAACGGTTTTCTTCCACTTCACTTGCTGAGACTATATACACGAGCGGGCATAAATTCAAAGTGAGGAAGGATGGTTGCAGAATATATGTGCAAAAGTTTGCTTTCAGCCAAATTCCTGGTGGGTAAGGATGGATGAACTCTTTTTTTTTTTTTTTTTTTTTTTTTGCTGATGCTATATAAGCTTGCTTTCTTGCATCATTTCCCTTTGCCATTACTACTACTAATATCAGTCCCTAATGTCCTGCCTGAAATTCTAGTTTACAATATTAGAAGAACTCTTTATTCCATATGAAAGACACATGCCATACAAAATACCCTTCATGGCTACAAGCCAGGGGTTTACAGTAAAGGCTAACACAACATAATAAACAAGGATGAGATAAGAGAAAAAAAAACAATATATTACTAATTATACAAGTGTAGAATTTGGAGAAAAAGATTACAAATTGGAGAAACAAAATTACAAATTTACATATGAAAATATATACACAATGGCATGTTATTAAGTTAGATTCAAGAACTGATGAGATATAACCAATTTTCCAAATGCCATCCAGTCTCTATCAATTCCTGCAATCTACCTGAATGCTTCCCAGCTGTAGTAGCACCATGAAATTTCCATTTAGGTATTATGTTACCCATTGGTGACCTAGGATGTTATGGTTTTGTTGCAATGGAATCTTATGATGTATTACAAAGTACTGCAATGGCATCTTATGATGATTTCCTCACTGGAATGTCACTAAGCTCAACACTGCAATTAATCTACTGTATTTCATTCATCTGTCCTTGTTCACTTCTTGTGTGAAGGCAACTGCTTTTATACCTATATTCATGACAACTGGATGGAGGGTATTTTTTTTTTTTCTAGTCTCAACAGAGTCCAGATACTTTTGGCAAAATAATTGGCATTGTATACCTATACAGTAAACCCCCGCTATTCGCGGTATCTGTATTTGCGGTTTCGCGTATTCGCGGTCGCCGATTTAATATAAAATGAAACCTAAAAAATATATGAATTTTAAAGAGTCGTGAAATTTTTCGCCATAAAAAAACATGGGAGTGGCTAAAATTATCTTTCCCGGTCAAAACAGCGCTCAGTGGGTGGAGGAAGAGGGGTGACAAAATCGCGAGCATAGATGTTTCTCGCTAATCCTTGTTCAGTATGTGTTATGCGCTTTTCATGAAAGGTTTCGTCGTTTGCTTTTAATTTATATGCTTATAAATTGAATAAAAATTTATCAATTTATAAGTTTATATGCTTACAAAAGTACCGTTTTGCAGTGTAAAACAGACTTTTTCGAGTGTGTTAACGGAAGAAAGTGACTTTATTGTGGACAAGTTCTTTCTAACGCGTACAAAAATATGGCTAGAATAACAAGGGAAATGTGAAAATATCAAAGAAGGTGATGACATTAGCGAATAAAATTGAGTTATTAGATAAAATTTCTAATGGTGAAAGTGTCTCCTAAGTGGCAAAACATTATAAAATCAATGAGTCAACGGTACGATCAATCAAAAAATCGGAAGAAAAACTCGGCCGTAGTGTCCGTGAAAACATGATAACTGCTTCAAAAATTTGCTCTGTAACTCGTGATGTTAAATTTAAAAAAAATGGAAAAAGCTTTAAATCTGTGGATAGAAGACCGAACTCAAAATAAAATTCCGTTAAGTTCACCCATCATTCGTGAAAAGGCCTTTATCAACACTTGAGCGAAACTGGTGATAGCACTGGCGGGATAAGTTTTTTTAGCTAGCAAAGGCGCTGGTTTGAAAGATTTGTTTGCAATTCCTAATAAATATTACATTTAATATTAAATTGTTTCTTATTTTCATTTGGATGCCATATGCTTGCAATTCACTATGTACTGTCTATGTACATAGTCATATTATGAAGGTACATACAATACATACATAGACAAAATTTTAGACTAGTTTTTCTTATATATTTCATACTTTGGAACGGAACCCCTTTATTACTATGGGAGCAATAACTCAGTATTCGCGTTTTCGGTATTCGCGGCATTTCTCAGGAACGTAACATACGCGAATAGCGGGGGTTTACTGTATTTGGCAATATAGGTATGCATGTATCTGCTAATGGGGAAATATATGGAAAAATATTTTTTTCCTAAAGAAACCCACCTACCCCCCCTACATTAACATGGGCAGACATTTTTGAACAAGTCCATTTTTTAATTGATGAACTGGACAACATGGACTAATGTAACACCCTCGCCACATTTCTGAAGGTCTAGTACAAAGGGTACTAGGAAAGTTTTGCAATACAGCTTTGTTTATTTAATTTTTTCAAAGTAAATAATAAATAAATAAATTTTCTGTTTATACTCCGGGACGACCAAACGGTCAGAGGAGTTCACAAGATAGACAGAATACAAGAAACAGCACCGTATTCAGTAGTCACGGGCTTGAACCCCGGTCACTCAAGGCACGTGTACTTATGCACCCGCGCGCCTGACCACTAGGCTGCTTAATTTCCTCTACATTCAATACACCTCTCCATCCTCCGAAACGAATCTTTAAACCAGTTCTGCCAAGTTTCACTAGGGAGTAAAGCACACTCATTGTCCCTAGCCCGTAGAAGGGCCACATCACTGGAAAACCGCCTCCTTTTAGCTTCATTTTCACATGCGGAAACAGTGCAAAGTCGCAGGGAGCAAGGTCTGGACTGTAGGGAGGGTGCTCGAGAATTTTCAGTCCTGTCGTGGTCAAATACTCGGTGCAGGCTTTGGCGCGGTGAGCTGGAGCATTTTAGTGATGGAGGTACCAGGTGTCCATTCTTGACTTTAGCCGCAGGTTCTTCATAGATCCAATGACTTTAGGCAGGCATTGTTCAGTATACCACTTAGCTGTGACTGTCTTCTGCGCGTCCAAAACGACACGTTCCACAATTCCACTCGATTTGAAAAATACAGCTATCATTTTCTTCTTTAGAGATCGGGATTTTCTGACAATTACGGGTGTGTCGTCATCATCAAAGACCCAAACTTTGTTTTGAGCCTTGGTCGGCAGATCGTAATAGTACAGCCAAGTCTCGTCACCTGTCACGATGTTGTTCACATACCGAGATTGTCCCTTATCAAACTTTTTTAACATCTCCCGGCACCAAGTCACACGTCGTGTCATCTGCTCTTCAGTCAGTTGATGCGGCACCCAGAGAGAACAAAGTTTCTTCACGTGCAAATGATCTTGCAGAATCGAACGAATTGCTGGTGCACTTAGGCCCAAAATATCCTCTATCTGTTGGTAGGTCACTCGCCTGTTTTCGTCAAGCATTTTCCTCACAGCAATAACGTTTTCCTCTGTAACTGACGTTCGTAACTGACCTTCCCAGCCTCTCAGAATCCTCCAGAGTGAAATTTCCCCTTTGGAATTCTCTGTGCCACCTGAATATCGTTGTACGATGTGGACAATTATCATCTAGTGCAAGAGTCATTTCTTCTAAGCACTGGTCTATGGTTAAACCACGCACGAAATTATACCGCAAAACTGTCCTTATCTCATTTCGTGACCACGATGCCATCGCAAGCACTTTACACTCTCACTACTAATGAATAACTGAGCCCATCGACTTGGCGCGGCGGCTACTATGCACGTATGAACATGTCTCAACATGCAGCAACAAGCAGCTTCCTGTGATTCATTGTTGTGTCATATTGCAAAACTTTCCTAGTACCCTTTGTATCTTTAGATTTATTCTTTTGAGGCATAATACAGGATGAAGAGTATGCCATAAAATTTACAACTGAAGAATTCAAAAGAATGCAAACAACACCTTTTTCCATATGGGCATGTCTTTGGACATCATTTCAGTTTGTGATGAGGGTAGCAGTTAATTTGGTCACCACTTGTTGCATTATCACAAATACAAGTTCCAACACAATGATGCTAAATTTTGGAAATACATGATAAACTTAAAAAAAATAAACCTTTACTTTATGCATTTAATGCTAGTTTTAAAACTTACAATATTATTATAAAAACTTACTTTTTTCCATTAAAAATAAATAGCCTTGTCTTGTATACATTTTATTCAGTGATCCTGGATCTTGTGTTTTCTAAAACATGTTTTAGAAAAGCAGATATAATAATTATCATTGCAAAATTAAAATTATAATTATAAATGAACTTAACTAAAGAATCTTGCACAAAATATAAACTGAAAGAAAATATCATTTTAATTATCAGAAATTTCTTTATGCCCTTTTACCACACTTCTGATAAATAAGAATGGCATTACCCATTCAGATATACAAATAACAGGACTTATGCCCATATGCTATAAAAGGGACTTAAAAGACTAGAAAAGACTGTTTACAATTTAAACAAGTTAGGGTAATCCTTTGGAATGTAACACAGTGCATTATATCTCAGGTGCATTTGATTTCTTAAATTAATTGAATTTTTTATTTTCTGTTATTAATAAAAGTTAAAAATAAATACCAAATTGGTAACTACTAGTTGATTAATAATAATGTATAAAATTAACTTCTTATTTCATTGCCCATGCCTCATTGTATAAAATTAATTGTTCTTATTTCATTGCCCACTTTGTAATTACAAAGTATTACAGTAACCCCAGAGTAACGTATCAACTGTGTGGTACTACACTGACAGTGGTAGGGAGTGAAAAGGACATGGGGTAATTGTGCAGGCAGATATGAAGTTTTCTGAGCACTGCAGACAGTCTGCAAGAGTAGCTCATGGTGTCTACTCTTGCAGATAATACAGGGATAAGGCAATATATATTGCCTTATCCTTATGGTCGGGATACACCTTGAGTACTGTATACAGGTCTGGAGGCCTCATTTTAAGAAGGATATAGAGTTGTTGGAATGAGTACAGAGAAAGGCAACAAGATTAGTGAATGGAACAAAGGATTGCTCTTATGAAGGAAGGCTTAAATTTTTGCAAATTGCAGTGTCTAAAGACTAGGCACCTGCGAGGTTGTTGTTGTTGCTTGGGTTTTATTGGCGCATTAACGACTAAGGCTATAATGCACCAAAACCTGGTCATAAAAAGTAAAATTTTCAGTGGCCTAATGATTTAGGTCACTAAGTCAAGTATGAAACAAGTATATACTAAAAGATAAATATCAGTAAACGAGTAACTATAATAATAAGATTTTTTAAATGTGACTAAAAAGGTTTACTGAAGTCAAAAAAGCTAAAAACAGCAGACACATTGTCACTGTCAGATAAAATCTGACTGAGTGTATACGGCTCAGTCAGATGGTTAAAAGTGGTAAAACGGATATTGCTAAAATCTGGACAATCAATTAAAATGTGTCTAATTGATAAAATTGTGCCACAGGACTCACACATAGGAGAGTCATCAGCCCTCAGCAAAAAAGAATCTGTCAAATGACTATGTCCTATGCGTGTCCGGGCAAGAACAACTTCCTCCTTACGATTCCTGCGCAGACTAGACTGCCACGGTTCAATTACAGGCTTTATACGATATAATTTATTCGCAGTCTGTCTATTCCACGAATTCTGCCATTGGGAGTGTATTTTCTCGTGTATTATTTGCCTGTAGTCTGTATAGGGGACTGACAGGCACCGATCATTATTGGGAATTGCTGATTTGGCTGCGGTGTCAGCCAAATCATTTCCCCTAATCCCAATGTGGCTGGGAATCCAGCAGAAGCGGATATCATATTCACGTTCACGAAGGAAGTGAATCTTCTGCTGAATGCTAGACAGAACTGGATGAGAATTACATCTCACGGTTATTAAAGCCTGTAAAACGCTGAGAGAGTTGGAATATAAAATGAACTGTTGGTATTGGCATTCACTAATGTGATCCAAGGCTAACTCTATTACGTGCAGCTCTGCAGTATATATGCTCCATTCAGAGGGAATCTGCTCCGATGTAGTGCTGTACCTGCGAGGTGATCTGATTGAGGTGTATAAAGCCTTGAATGGTTTGAGCATACTCAATGCTGATGGGATTCTTCCTCTTGCTCAGAATAATCACCTGAGAGGGCATAAATTCAAATTGAGGAAAGAGTTGTAGGATAGATATGCAAAAGTTTGCCTTTAGCCAGCGGGTGGTTGATTGCTGGAACAAACTTCCATCTGTCGTTGTAGAAGTTGATAACTTAAACAGAACTAGACAAACACTTGGAGCGAGTGGATGGGTAAAATGAGTGTGTGTGTGTGTGTGTGTGTGTGTGTGTGTGTGTGTGTGTGTGTGTGTGTGTGTGTGTGTGTGTGTGTGTGTGTGTGTGTGTGTGTGTGTGTGTTTTGGCTGATGCTATATAAGCTTGCTTTATGCTAATTACAAAACACTGACTTTATATTAGGTTGTGACAACCTAATATTCAATCAGTGTTTTCAATACTTTGTAATCACAGCACATAAAATGCAACATGTATTTCATGCTCTGCATAATAAATTAAACAAAAAGGAACTGTATTTCAGACATAGTATATTTATATGATTTTATAACGCACTTTACTTCTTCCTGGATTTTAATAACATTTGAAATATAACATATATATTTCATATTTCTGCAGTGATTAACATAGCAAGCATACAGTAATAATTCATGATGAATACACATTGCATTTAATAAACTGGTAACAAAATAATGAGCTTCTCAAAGAGCAACATTTTATTTGCAAACAAAGAATATTTTATTTCGCTTTTGTTTCTGTGCATCAGAAATAGTGCCCATTCATTAACCATATTTCTAAGTGTCCGAATTTAATTAAATCTGGGGTGACTTTGAATCTTTCTTAAAAGGGCAAAATAAAATTTCATGAAAATTTTTCCAGTGCTTCAGCTACAAAAAACAACATATGGGTAGCTAATGTAATATGTATTAGCAATATGCAATATGCAAAATAAAAAAAATAAATAAATAAATACATAAATAAAAATAAAAACATAAGTTAAACTAACAGAAATATGACACAGATATAAATAATAATTCCCAGATTTCTGTTTGCCTGATTTTAATGAAATTTGGGAATGCTCGACAAATTTATCTATAAAACCCAAATATAAAATTTCATCAAAATCCATTCACTGACTGGTCGTCAACTTATTATATTTTGAACAAATGGAACAATTATTATTTGTATAATAATAAAACTATACAAATATTTACAAAAAACTGAAATATTTACAAAATACTAAACTATTTACAATCATACCTCTACTACATCAGGACAATGGATCCCTTCATTATCTGACATTAATATACAAAAAAAAGTTACAATGGAACATCAAATGATGCCAGACCGGGGTCATTTATTAGACAGTGAAGCATGTACAAAATACTAAACTATTTACAATCATACCTCTACTACATCAGGACAATGGATCCCTTCATTATCTTACATCAATATACAAAAAAAAGTTACAATGGAACATCAAATGATTCCAGTCCATGGTCATTTATTAGACAGTGAAGCACGTGCATGAGGTTGGTGAATCGGACACTTGCTGTTGACAATGCAGAGGCATACATGGGATGCATGCCAACGTTTGTCGCATTGCAAGACAACTACGTCCATAACGCATTTAGTATTTTGTAAATATTTTAAATTTTTGTATAGTTTGTAAATATTTTAGTTAAACATTTTAGTCCTGCACTTTTGGATGCAACAATATTCCTCGTGCATTATACAACCCAAAGCAAAAGGACTTTTCTTAAGTGACCTATGTAAATGCAGGTAAATAATTCCATAGTAATATTTACTTGACCTTCAGAATGCAGCATGGTTGGGGTGTGATAGCCAATGGAAGAAGTGGATGCGGGTCACATACAAGTAGGTGGGGCAATTGCGTCACTATAAATACACAGGTAAATAATTACATAGCTCATTATCTGGTTAGATATCAATCAGTGCACTTCGACAGGAGTGTCTTTTATATAGAAAAGACATTTTCTATGTAAAATGTTTTACATAGAAATGTGTGAACAGGGGCGAAGCCCCCTAGTTATTATTATTAGCCATATAGTGCAAGGAAGCCTGAGGCTTTTGCTGCACCAGCCAAAAAAATAAATTATAAATAACACTTCTGAGAGAGAGAGAGTTGAAGTAGAAGGAAATCACCAATAAAGGGAAGAATGATGATATCCAGCTCAGGACCCTGGGTGTGCTAAGCCCATACTTGCCAGTATGAGCCTGTGGTTAATATGCAAAGGCACATAAAGAAATAGATCTTTTTAATGAATTAATCCTTTATCCTGTGGTGAAAGGAACCCAAGACTTGCTAGGCTAGGGATCTACAGAAATATGACATAGCATTCCACATAAATGACAATTGTTACAACCTGCCTAATTAAAAATATTCAACATAAAAGAAGACTTTGAAGCATTTCACATATCAGGTAACTCTTCACAAGGGGTCAACAGGAAGGACAGAATTCTAATTCTTGCCTCACCTGGACAAATTTAGGGTCCAGAGAACCTCTAAGTGACTGCCTAGGATACCTAAAAATGAAATTCAATTTTCCAAAGACAAAGTAGCTCACACAGCTTTTCTAATAGACAAATCCATTCTCTACAAGTAAAGATATGCAAATTATGATCTGCTAGCCAAGCCTGACCTGTCAAGTTCTGTCGTGCCACATAAAATTGTGATTTTACCAATATAATAAGTCACACCTGCAGTTCATCCACCATGCTTTGGATGAGTTCGGATTCCTTTTCCTATGGAGCAGCAGGGAGTCTTATTAGTCAGATTTTATCAGTTAACTACTCAGATTCTGAAAATTTTGTTCCACACACCAAACAAGGAAAAAAAGTTTAATAATAAAAAATAATAGACTAAAATCAAATAAAGAAATTAGCCTTGATAAAACAATAAACCAACATTGTCAGCACATCAGTGTGTCTAATATAGTAGAATCCGGTCTATCGTAAAAAATCAACTTTCATTTCAGATAGTTGATTTTTTTTTTTCCCCCTCCAGATAAATTTATAGAATATACGATGGCATCGCATTCCACATCATATAAGTACCCTATCCAGAAATAAAACGGAAACAGGAAAAGATAATAATGACAACAGTACATTAATTTGCATTTATTATTTATGAATTATACAGGGTGATTCACTACCAGTGCGACAAACTTGCAGGAGGTGTAGGGGGCACAAAGACGAATCGGAATCACATAGCATTGCAGGGTCTGAATTGCCTTCATCATGCGGTAGAGGACGTTGAACGGGAAGTCGCGTGAACAGCAATCCCACTGGAAGTCAGCATTTACGAACCGGTACCCGAGGAAGTAGGATGGACGAGTATTCAAACGTTGAACTGGCTGACGTGCACCTCGCATATGGAGCTGCGGACTGTAACGGACACGCCGCTCTGCGCTTGTACCAGGAACGTTTCCCACACAGGCGTGCTCCTCATCATACGATTTTCGCACATGTGCACAGAAGGTTACGTGAGACTGGTTGTTTCACGAGAGGTACCATGAATCGAAAGCGAACAACAAGGATGCCAGACAATGAGGAGAATGTCCTACGTCTTGCAGAAGGCAATCCGAGTACGAGTACTCGAGCGATAGGCCAACGATTGGGCATTTCCCAATCCACTGTATGGAGGATACTGTCAACAAACCAAATGAGTTCATCATACCATCTGCAACGCGTCCAATCATTGGAGCTTGGGGATTATCAACTCCGGAGGACTTTTGCCACTTGGTTTCTTTAACAGAAACGGTTCGCAAATGCTCACTTCCAGCGGGATCGCTGTTCACGCGACCTCCCATTCAACATCCTCTATCGCATGATGAAGGCATTTCAGACCCTGCAATGCTATGTGATTCCGATTCGTCTTTGTGCCCCCCTACACCTCCTGAAAGTTTGTCGCACTGGTAGTGAATCACCGAGTATACAGTAAATTTTTAGAGCATAAAATGCAGTAAATTTTTAGAGCATAAACTGGATAGATCCCATCCACCTGGGGTGGATGGGATCTTTCCAGTTATATTAAAGGAGGTGGCAAAGCAACTAAGCAAGCCCTTAGCCATAATTATGAGAGCATCCTTGGTTTCAGGGGAGGTCCCCACGGACTGGAGATGTGCAAATGTATCCCCAATTCACAAAGGGGGATCGAAGGGTGACACAAGTAATTACAGACCAGTTAGTTTAACTTCTGTTCCGGGTAAAATAATGCAGTCACTAGTTAAAGATGCATTGCAGGATCATCTAGACAAGACTGCAGCAATAATTCAGACACAGCATGGGTTTGTTAAAGGGAAAGTCTTGTCTGACAAATTTGATAGGATATTATGATGTGGTTACAAAGGAACTGGATGCAAAAAATAATTTTGATATCATATATTTGGATTTCAGGAAAGCTTTTGACACTGCTGCACATGGAAGACTATTGTACAAATTGGAGCAGAATGGTATTAAGGGTAAGTTGCTACAATGGATAAAAGGATGGTTAAGTGGGAGAAGACAGAGGGTGGTAATCAATGGGTGCTGCTCTTCATGGACTAATGTTATTAGTGGAGTCCCACAGGGTTCGGTGTTAGGTCCACTGTTGTTTTGTATATTTATCAATGATATTGATGAAGGTATATCAGGCTTAATGTCGAAGTTTGCAGATGATACAAAGGTCGACAGGGTTGTTAATGACAGTAATGGCAGTGTGCTACTGCAACAGGATCTAGATAATTTGGGCAGATGGGCTAAGAAGTGGCAACTGAAGTTTAACCTCGACAAATGCAAAGTACTGCATATGGGTAGAAGTAACCCCAGAGACACTGGACATCCTAGTAAATGGATGTCCAGTGCTCAAAACAGAAGCAACTGGAAAGTTGCTGGAGAGGCCTTCATCCTGCAGTGGATTGAAAATGGCTGATGATGATGATGATGATGAACCCCAGAGAAACGTACCAACTGTGCGGTACTACACTTGAGGTGGTAGAAAATGAAAAAGACCTGGGAGTAATTGTGCAGTCAGATATGAAGTCAATGATATATAGGAATTTTGCTAGCAGGGAGAAGGAGGTGATTGTCCTTCTGTATAAGGCAATGGTCAGGCCACGCCTTGAGTACTGCGTACAGGTCTGGAGGCCTCATTTTAGGAAGGATGTAGATTTACTTGGGCGTGTACAGAGAAGGGCAACAAGATTGGTGAGGGGAATGAAGGGATCCTCTTACCAAGACAGGCTTGAGTTCTGCAAATTGCAGTGGCTGGAGACTAGGCACCTGCGCAGTGATCTGATTGAGGTATATAAGGCCTTGAATGGGTTGAGCACGCTGAATTCTGATGGGATCCTTCCACTTGTTCAGATTACAAACCTAAGGGGGCATAAATTCAAATTAAGAAAAGACAGATGTAGAATAGATGTGCGGAAATTTTCCTTTAGCCAGCGGGTGGTTAATTGCTGGAACAAACTTCCATCTGTCGTGGAAGTTGACAGGTTAAATAAATTTAAGAAGGCACTGGACAGGCATTTGGAGGGAATGGTGTGATATTTTTTTTTTTTTTTTTTTTTGGCTGATGCTGCATAAATTCATACACTTGCTTTCTTGTATCACATACTACTACTACTTTCATCAAACACAAACTGGTCCTCATTCAATTCTTGTAATTTCATTTACCTAGTAGAAAACTGATGGGCATCAAACATTTCACTGAATGTCTGTTTCCATGGTGTACATTCAAGGTGGTCCCTCTTTATTCTCAATTTGTTGATTGGACTGGTAGTTAATTGTAACATTATTTCTTCCTCTTGTAAAAAGATGATAACCAGGATCGTTACAAAAACAAGCAATAGCTACATAGTTCATGGTTTGCCACTAATTTCATGTAATGCTGTTACAATATCAGAAGAATTTATTGAAGTTCATTGAATGCACAAATAAAATTCCTGCCTATGGAAAGTTTATTTATTTATTTTTAAGTTGATTGCAATTTAAAATCGCCCCTTGTATGTCCTGCAAGCCAGAGGGGTAAAAGCACTATAGTCAGTCCTCGTATAACACGACAGTTGTGTTCCTAGAAACCCTCGTGCAATACAAAATCGTGCAATATAAACAACGGGCCCTATGAGAAAAATAGGATTAGGTGCCGACCACCCAAGATTGGACACACACTTGTAACCAAAACATTACCAAACACAATAAATAATCATAATAAAACACTTACACAGTTTAAAAATGTAATATTAACAATTTAATCATTTAAATTTAGATTCTTACCATAAAAATAAATGAAGACAGCTTAAGGGAAAGGTCTTGAGAAAGGGTTGAAGCAATGGAATTATGGGGAAAGTGGCGGCAGGTTGTCATCATTATCGGAACTGGAAGGTGGAGGAGAGAGATGCCGATGAGGACTTTGGACAAAATGTGGTCACGCCAAAACTACAGGATTGTGGCTCATTTTCTGTCCCTTTCTTGGGAGTTTTCATAAAAAAGACATCTAGTTTGTTGTTTTGCAATCTTCTTTCTTTCACAAAGCAGCTGCTTATATGGCTCCAAAGCAGATCGAATTGCATGATTTGATCTTCTGCTTCTTTCTGCATTATAATCGTTATCTTCTAGCCATTGCATACTTTTCTCAAATGAATTTAAAACTGAAGATAATGCTGAAGTAGAAAGCTGTTTTATGGTGGTGTTCAGGCATTCAACTTCATCATCTCCCTCATCTTCCACCTGCTCTCCAGCAACAAGTTGTTGCAGTTCTTCAGTTGAAAGTTCTTTATGAGACTGAAGCAACTCTTCTAAATCTTCTCCTCCAATTCCTCAAAGCCAACCCGCTTTGTGAGGGCAACACAATGTGCTTTTAATTTAGGAAGCTCGTTTACAGGATCAAAGACTTTAAAACTGTGAATAAAATCTGGTAAAAGAGGCCGCCAAACACCATGTAAGCATTCTTTTGTCACTTCATTCAAAGCCTCCACAATTATGTAAATTGCATTCTTTATGTTGAATCATTTCCAGAAGTCTTTAACTGTTAGTGCATTTTCGCCCTCTGTTTCTGCTGTCAGCACCTAAAATGTGCGTCTTGTGTAATAGTGCTTAAAAGAAGCAATACTCCTTGGTCAAGTGGCTGGATAAGAGATGTTGTGTTTGGTGGTAAAAACAGGATTTTAATGTTTGGTGACAGTTCAGCAAGGGTTGGAGGGTGACTTGGTGCATTGTCCAAAATAATTAAAATCTTAAAATCCAAATTTTTCTTTTTTCCAGTAGCTTAGAAAGACATCCTCAAACACATGTAGTAGAAGGTCAGTGAAGATCTGCCCTGTCATCCACCCTCTTCTGCTCTTCCTAAAGTAAACATCCAGGGTAGTCCTTACGATCCCGTTTAGCGCTCGTGGATTGGCTGCATGATAACCAACAACAGGCTTCCGTTTCAAGTCGCCACTTACATTTGCTCCTAACATAACGGTCAGTCTATCCTTGGCAGCCTTGAAGCCTGGAGCTCGTGCTTCCTCTCTTGAGATATATATGCGTGATGACATTTTTTTCCAATACAGTTCGATTTCATCAAAGCTGAAAATTTGGTCTAGTGTATAGCCCTCTTCCTCAATTAGGTTTTTCAGTTTCGGTGGAAATACCTTTGCTGCTGCTTCACCTGATAATTTCACATTATGGAAAGTGTGACGTTTCCTGAAATTATTGAACCAGCCACTACTGGCAGTAAAGGGAGGCACTTCTTGAGAGTTTCAGCTTTATTCTGAAACTCTGTTATTATGTGGTACATACATTCATACAATAATGCCCAGGATGCTGGAAATACTAAAATACTAAATTGTTACTTTGATCACTCATCACCAGATCGTGCACGCTGTCAAAAATTCTGGAGTGATGGACGTTGCAGTCTTCCACAGCATACGTCATCTTCCAGGTACTCCCTTCCTCATTTAAATTCTGCTGTCAACTTCTTAACCATGAAATAGGAAGGAGCATCCTTCCCCAGTGCTGTAACCATATCCTCACAAATTGCCTTTGGCATTAGTCCCTTTTTTCCCAAATAATGGATTACAGCACAGTGAGTGATTTTGTCCATCTTTCCTCATTTACACAACTTTGTTGACATCAGCTACTGTAATTAAAAAATACATTATTGAAACTGCATGTAATTTCTATTAAAAAATTAAGACTGAAAGCCGCAGACTATGGAAAACCTACCAAACATTCAAGTTAGCACATTGCATCAAGTTTGGACTATTATGTAAACCGAAGTTGATTACATCGTATTGTTTTCTTTACATCTCACATTGTGAATGCCTCCATGAGTTTCCTGTTCATTACTTAGAATAAGTAATGCTTCCCCAATAGGAAAGCCACTGTCACTTATTCTGGTATAACACCATGTACTTACCCACCCACCGATGAAGGGCCAAATATCTCTGAAAGTTGTTGTTGTTTGGTTTTTTAGGAGCATTAGTAAATAAGGCCATATTGCTCCGGAAATATGCGGTGGTCATTCCATGACCTTTCTGCATCCTCCGTATTTGGTGGTGACAGGCTCGAACCCCGGTATAATCAAGAAGCGTGTGCTATTGACTGCTGCTCCTTCCCACCTGGCTACGGAGGCGCCTATCTCTGAAAGAGCTGTCTGGGTGGTGGTATCCATGAAAATAAGTAACAATAGAGTTCACCATTCTAAATCGTTACTTCTTCGAAGAATAAAGAACAGGCAACTCATGAAGGCATTCACAGTATGAGATTTAAATAAAACGATGCCATGAAATCAACTTCAGTTAACTTACTATGTACAGACTTGATGAAATGCACTAACTTGTTATGTCTCGTAACTTTCATTATTTATTATGATGAAATTATTTTGATCTCATTAAAATAAATTATAATGGACTTCTTTTTTTGTTGTAAATCCCTCACCTACTGCCCATGAAGGACTTCCGCAACACCACTCAATCTGTCTAAATTTACAACTGAATAGAGATATTCTCTCTCTCAAATCAATAATTTTTTATTTGCTTTATAATTCTTATAAGTACATGAAACAGCACTCTTGTCATGTACATAAAACATCATTCTTCACTAAAGCAAAACTTTCTCGTAAAAATAGGGTATTAATTTGAGATAACATTAATAATGGCATATGATGCAAGAAAGCAAGTTTATACGCCAGAAGCCAAAATAAAAATTAGAAAACTTCCCTTTCAGCTATCCATTCCCTCAAAAAGTTTTTATAGTTCTTCCTTGAATATTTACTTAAGCTAATACAATGACAGATTGTATTAGCTTAAGTAAAAGCTTAAGCTAAAAACTTTTACAATGACAGATGGATGTTTGTTCCAGCAATCAACCACTCACTGGCGAAAGAGAAATTTCCACACACCTATTCTGCAACCGTCTTTCCTCAATTTGAACTTATGCCCCAATCAAGTGCATAAACTGAGCAAGAGGAAGAATCTGATCAGCATTGAGCTTGCTCAAACCATTCAAAGCCTCATACACCTTTCTTGGTAAGAACGCCCCTTGGCTACCCTAACCAATCTCACTGCACTTCTATGTACAGTCAGTTCTGCTATAATGCGGTACATGTGTTCCTAAAAATCTCTGCGTTATGGCATTTTGCACATTAAAAACAAGAGGGCTTATGGGAAAAATAGGAATGGGGGCATAGCATGCAAAAACATTTTCAGTGTGGTAAGTAAAACATTAAAAAAAAAGTTAGACACAATAAAATTGCTAACACAGGTTTAAACATCTTAAATTCCTAATAAATAAATAAATATTATAGTAAATATAGCACTGTAATATATATATATATATATACATATACTAATTAACATTTCTGTTTACTGACTTTTTTCTTTTTTTCTTTTTGGATTGTAAAACAGTAAAAAAGATAAACAATCAATAACAATGAATACGGCATGCACAAATTGCACAAGTGAGAAATGCAGTAACAATTTCACATTTTAAAAATAAAAAGCTTAAAAAATAGGATTGAAGATTTCATCGAAAGGGAAACACATTTCACCATAAAAGTAAAAACCCACAGAATTCCAACTATCAGTATTATCACAAATGCAATAAGATCAAGTTTACTACTCGTTTATAATAGATTACACTAATAGAAAAGCCAATAAACTGGGAACTGCAAATTGTTTTTATTGTTTTGTGGTAGTGACCTCCAGAAATGACCTCTGCTCATGCTATCATGCCTCACGAAATTTCTGTTCAAAATGAAAAATGTGAACTACTGAAAACATGAGTCAGCATACAATATCTTGTGAATATAGCAAATGACAATATGTCTACAACCAATACAACTGAAGTAAATGAGAAACAGCTCTTACACATTTGACATTTTTTAAGCTTCGTAAACTTGTATGCATTTCTTTGCAGGTCGCTATGTGCGGCTTGGTGCCAGGTTTTGCATTCACTTGATGTTAGTCGTAGACGAAATCGCGAATGAGCCGATGCAAAAATCGCATTATTCCCTAATATATGAGTTGCTTTGGAGCAAATTCGCATTGCTAAAATGCACATTATAGCAGAACTGACTGTACTCATTTCAGCAACACCACATAGGCCTTCAGACCTGTATGTAGGGGGCACTCTTACCAAAAAAAGAGAGATCCAGTTCTCCAAGTTGCCGTGTCTGCCTTATATAAAGGAATAACCACCTTATCCCTGTTAGCAAAATTCTTGTATATCATTGACAAGACCTCCATGAGCTGCTCTGGCAGACTGTCTGCACTCTCAATAAACTTCATAACTGACTGCACAATTACCCCCAGGTCTTTTTCATTCTCCCCTACCCTGAGTATAGTACCATACAGTCAGTACATTACTCTGGGGTCACTGCTACCCACATGCAGTATTTTTCCTTTATTGTTAAACTTCAATTGCAATTTCTCAGCCCATCTGCTTAACTTTTCTAGATCTTACTGCAGTAGCATACTGTCACTAACAATCCTACCAACCTTTCTAGCATATGCAAACTAGGATATTAAGCCTGATATACCTTCATCAATATCATTAATAAATATAGAAAACAACAATGGGTGCAACACAAAACCCTGGAGGCCTCTACTAAAAACATTAGTCCACGAAGAGCAGTGTCCATTGATCACCACTCTCTGTCTTCTCCCACTCAACCATCCCTTCATCCATAGCAACAACTTGCCCTTAATGGCACGTTGCTCCAATTTGTACAGCAGTCTTTTATGTGCAATAGTATCAAAAGCTTTCCTAAAATACAAGTATATGATATCAAAATTATTTTTTGCATCCAGTTCTTTTGTGATCGTAGTATCCAATCAAATTGACCAGACAAGATTTCCCCTTAACAAATCCATGTTGTCTGAACTATAACTGCAGCATTGTCTATATGATACTGCATTACTTCAACCAATGACTCCATTATTTTCTCTGGAACAGAAGTTAAACTAACAGGTCTGTAATTACTCATCACCCTTTGATCCCACTTTGTGAATTGGAAATATATTCACATATCTCCAGTCTGTGAGGCCTCCCCTGAATCCAAGGACACTCTCATAATTATGGCTAAGGGTTTGATTACTTCATTTGCTGCCTCCCGTAATATAATTGAATAGATTTCATCTACCCTAGGTGTCTTCTTCTTATTATTTTTTTTCTTATTATTACTAGCCACGTAGTGCAAGGAAGCCTGAGGCTTATGCTGCACCAGCTAAAATAAATTTCCAAGTTACCCTGAGAGAGGGGGGGGGGGAGGTAGAGGAGAAATCACCAAGAAAAAGAAGAATGGTGATATCCAGCTCAGGGCCCTGGGTGTGCCAAGCCCATACTCACCAGATGTGAGCCTCTGGGGATAATTTTCTTATGTTTAACCTCAACAATTTCTTTCACTTTCCTCTCAGTTATTACAATAATTTAGATCACTATTAGAGTTTGATAAATTTCTGGCCTCCACTTTCCTAGAGAATTCCTCATGTGTGAATATAGAGGCAAAAAATACTCACTCAGTTTGTCAGCTACCTGATCAGGATCACCAACAGTCAATTCATCAATATTAATGGGACCAATCTGATTCATCCTCTTCCTTCTAGCTATCAACTTAAGTAAAGACATCTTTGCTGTTTTTCTTTGCATTCTAAGCCAAAGATTTCTAATAATCTGCCTTCTTGCTTAACCTCCAGGTAAATTATATCTACATAGATTTCTGTGTCATCTGATGATTTATATGCATCCCATGCATATTTCTTCTCTGCCACAAGTCTCATTAGTTCATCTGACATCCATTTAGGCCTAAAACTTGAACAGTATTTCTTAAGTTGGTATGAAAAGCCTAGTAGCTTTCAAGATTAATTCCTTGAATGCTTCCCATTTAGAATTTTCTGTTGGAACATCATCAGTTGGTCCCACTGAATAGAATTTAAAAATTGAGACCACTGTAGTCACCTTTACAAAAGCAAAAACTTTTCCCTTGATCCCTGATGGTAGTTACATATTTAAGTAAATCTCACATCAATACACTGGGATCACAGCCACCTAGTGGTTCCTCTGCAGATTATTAATGCATAAATAACCACTGCTGAAAATCAGGTTAGGAGATTTACTCCCTCAGATTGCCCTTTGAACATGCTTCTGTACAAAAAACAGTCATCCAACAAATCTACAAAAGTCTTGCTAGTGTGCAAGCGATCAACCCAGAAGTTCCAGTCACTATCTGGAATGTTACAATCCCTCGTTACAAGAGAGTCAGATTTACTGGCCCAGTTGTTCATTGTACTCATCAGAGTCATTAGGCCTATAATACACTCCTACTTTCATTTCTGCTTTCCCAGTGCTTATGTCAAACTAATTCAACATTGCACTTCCCATGTGAACAGGATACACTGCCTTAGATTTTGTGTTTCTTAAATAACAGCATAACCCTGCCTCCTTTCCTATCCTATGTCCTTTCTGTACTCCTTGTTCTAACCCCAGATATCCTGAACTACTTAAGTCTGAATCAGCATATCAAATATATATAACAAGAGCCACCCAAAACGCATGCAATGCATCAATGAAAAAGAGAATACTTAAAAGGAAAGATGTGCCTTGCTGGTGCCAGGACTTGAGGAAATGGGTCTATAGGGCCCAAAAAACCTTTCAGGGTGATTGTACTTCCTGGCCCCGGGCAGAAACTGATACCTTCAAAGAGGCTTATAAAGCCCTTAGAAATGAATATACCAAGTTAATAAGAGAAAAGAAAGCTCTTTCATGGAGAAATTTGGTATCCACTGCAGAAAATTTGATATCCACTGCAGATCTGAATAAACTTCCCAGAGAAGACATTAAACATACTACCATTACCCCTGTTCGTAATCAAACTTGGGAAGCATCTATAAATAATATCCTAGATGCACTATCAGTGGGTCCCAATGCAAAGTTTAGTATGGGCCGCCTGAAAATATTTGTTTTGGTAAAATTAAAAATACAACGGTAAAACGTAATAGTCAAAAAAATTATAGGTGCAATAGTAATACTACACTCAATAATAATGACCCCCAATAAGTGGGCCCCTATTTGACTTTGGCCCCTGTAGTCACAAATCCTTAAATGCTGACCTGGAAGCAGCAGCTATGCTAATACCATTTCGCCTCTATTCACTGCAGTTTTTCTTGTGCTGTGCAGCTAGCTAACAATAAACATGCTTCGTATGAAAAAAATTATTGTTCATAGACATAGTAAATTTTATCATAAACATAACTAAAAACTTACATTTTTGCTCAATTAAATTTTTTTCTGTTTTGGGCAGGAGGGCAGTGGGCCATCTTTTAGTCATGGGCCCAATGCACCACATTGGCATAATTACTCCACATGCACTATTCCTAACTAACAACCAGCCTGTCTGAGAATCTCAACAACAGATCCTAACTGAAAACACTTCATACAGCATACACAAGATAGAACCACTTTTCACACAGGAGGAACTGCAAATGGCTTTGTAAAGGAACAGAAACAATGTCCAGGGACAGTTCACTGATTACATACTTGCACTTTTGAACAAATATTTAAGCAAGGGACAGTTTCCAAATACCTGGACGCTAGCAAGCCTAAAACTGCTACTAGAGTCCTGAAAACCCCCCAATGGAACCAAGGTCATATAGACCCATTGCCCTCCTCCCAGTCATGGGAAAACTATTAGAGAGACTTTTACTAGTAAGATTTGCTAACTATTACAGTCAAGCATCTGACGGGCAATTTGGATTTAAAGCAGGGTCTTGCACTGAAGATGCAATGAAATACCTAACTAAAGCTGTACATTCTGCTCAGCCAAGTCGTGCTGGTCATATCCATGTATTTCACAGGGGCATTTGCTACACCATGGTGACCAAGGCATCATAGGGTGCCTGCGCACACCAATCTCTCTCAAAACATGTGCCAAAGGCTATCTAAATAATAGTGTCATTATGGTAAGGACCAGGTAGCAAGAAATCTCCCAGTATGTGGCTAAGGTATGTCCTCATAAAGTATGATTCGTTTTTGGACACTTCTTCTGGTCTATTGTGCTTGACAAATTCCTATCAATGGAAATACGACTAGTAGACAGTACGGCCTATGCAGATGATGTCGTCCTAATTGTAAAACCAGATAGCAGGGCTTGACTGAAACACAAGCAAACTATGACCTAGGTAAGCTTCAATGTTGGAAGTGCACCCACAACCTCTGTATTTAGAGAAAAAATACTAAGTCAATGCTTTTGAAAGATTCCTTACAAAGACACCCTGGCATAAAGATTAGCATTAGTAGAGGCATTTGATGCAAGAAAGCAAGCTTATGCAGCATCAGCCAAAAAAAAAAAAAAAAAAACCACTTCACCCCTCTGTTCGTTCAAAATACCTGTCCAGCTGAGCCTTAAACTTATTTAGGCTATCAACCTCCACGACAAGGGATGGAAGTCTGTTCCACCAACAAACCACCCGCTGGCTAAAGGCAAATTTCCGCACGTCTATCCTACATCTGTCTTTCCTCAATTTGAATTTATGCCCTCTCGGGTGATTATTCTGAGCTAGAGGAAGAATCCCATCAGCATTGAGCATGCTCAAACCATTCAAGGCTTTATACACCTCTATCAGATCACCTCGCTGGTGCCTAGTCTCCAGACACTGTAATTTGCAAAACTTAAGCCTTTCTTCGTAAGAGCACCCCTTTGTTCCATTCACTAACCTTGTTGCCCTTCTCTGTACTCGTTCCAGCAGCTCTACATCCTTCTTGAAATGAGGCCTCCAGACCTGTATACAGTACTCTAGGTGTGGCCTGACCATTGCCTTATACAAGGGAATAATCACCTCCTTATCCCTGCTGGAAAAATTCCTGTACATCACTGACAATACTCCATGAGCTACTCTTGCAGCCAGTCTGCACTGCTCAGAGAACTTCATATCTGCCTGCACAACCACCCCCAAGTCCCTTTCATTCTCTACCACTGTCAGTGTAGTACCACAGAGTTGATACGTTGCTCTGGGGTTGCTGTTTCCCATGTGTAGTACTTTACATTTGTCAATGTTAAACTTCATTTGCCATCTCTCAGCCCATCTGCTCAACCTTTCCAGATCCTGTTGCAGAAGCATAGTGTCAGTAGTGTCCGTGACAACTCTGCCAACCTTTGTATCGTCTGCAAACTTGGACATTAAGCTTGATATACCATCATCAATATCATTTATAAATACAGAAAACAATAATGGACCCAACACTGAGCCCTGAGGGACTCCACTAATAACATTAGTCCACGATGAGCAGTGTCCATTGATTACCACTCTCTGTCTTCTCCCCCTCAACCACCCCTTTATCCATAGCAGCAATTTCCCTCCAATGTCACACAGCTCCAATCAATGTCACACAGCTCCAATTTGTGTAGCAGTCTTCCATGTGCAACAGTATCAAAAGCCTTTCTAAGATCCAAATATATAATATCAAAGTTATTCCCTGCATCCAGTTCTTTTGTGACTGCATCATAGTATCCAATCGAATTGGTCAGGCAAGACTTCCCCTTAACAAAGCCATGCTGTGTCCGAGCTATAACTGAAGTCTTGTCTAAATGATCCTGCAGTGCTTCTTTAACCAGTGCCTCCATTAATTTTCCTGGAACAGAAGTTAAGCTCACAGGTCTATAATTACTTGTGTCAGCCTTTGATCCTCCTTTGTGAACTGGGGTCACATTTGCACATTTCCAGTCTATGGGTACCTCCCCTGAGTCCAAGGAAGCTCTCATAATTATGGCTAAGGGTTTGTTTACTTCCTTTGCTGCCTCCTTTAATATAACTGGATAGATCCCATCCACTCCGGGTGCCTTTCTTGTGTTTATCTTCAACAGTTTCTCCTCCACTTTACTCACAGTTATTTCAAGATTCTGTAGCTTACTGCTAGAGCTGAATACACCTCTGGCATTCCCCTCGCTGAATAACTCCTCATGTGTGAATGTCGATGCAAAATATTCATTTAGTTTGTTAGCTACCTGAGCAGGATCATCAACACTTGACCCATCAATATCAAGTGGACCAATCTGATTCATCCCCTTCCTTCTAGAGTTTACATAAGTAAAGAACTCTTTGCTGTTTTTCTTTGCATCCCTTGCCAAGGATTTCTCGTAATCTGCCTTCGCCTGTCTAATCTCCTTTGTAACTTGGTTGCATATCAACTTGTATCTATTATAGGCTTCTGTGTCATGTGTTAATTTGTAAGTATCCCATGCATTTTTCTTCTCTGCCATATGCCTCATTAGTTCATCTGACATCCATTTTGGCCTAAACCTTGAACAATATTTCTTAGTTGGTAGCTTCCAATATTTCTAGCTTCCAAGATAAGTTCTTTGAATGCTTCCCATTTTGAATTTGCTGTTGGTAACATCATCAGTTGGTCCCACTGTATAGAATTTAAATACTGTCTCAGTCCATCGTGGTCGCCTTTACGGAAGCAATAACCCTTCCCTTTACCCCTAATGGTAGTTACCTCTTTGAGTAAATCCCACTTCAGCACACTGTGATCACTGCCACCTAGTGGTTCATTTATCTGCAGATTCTTAATGCATGAAGAATCACTGCTGTTAATCAAATCAAGAGTATTACTCCCTCTAGTTGCCTCCCGAACATGCTGATGTAGAAAACAATCATCCAATAAATCCACAAAAGCCCTGCTAGTGTGTGAGTGACCAGCCCCCAAATTCCAGTCAATATCTGGGAAATTAAAATCTCCCATTATAAGACTCTCTGATTTACTGGCCCACTCTATTTCCCTGTACAGTTTCTTATTATACTCATCAGAGTCATTAGGCCTATAGCACACTCCTCCTCTCAATTTTGATCTCCCAATGCTTATGTCACACCAAACTGACTCAACACTGCACTGTCCAGCGATGTCAACTGGCTTCACTTCCTTGGTTTTTATGTGTTTCTTAACTAATAGCATAACCCCTCCCCTCTTCCTATCCTGTCTATCCTTTCTGTAGACGTTGTACTCCCCAAATTCCAGTTCTGCATCCCTTATATCTGTGTGACACCACGTCTCTGATATCTGGTACAATCATTGCACTGGTTACTGAACTACAATTTTGGGTGTCATCTTTGACACTAAACTAACTTTCTACCTACACTTAGTGCATCTGGCAAAAAAAGGTCAGAAACTATGCACACAGCCCAGAATAACCAGAAGACTGAGGACTGAAAAAGAGAACGCTAGCAATGATTTACAAAGCAATCTTTCTCCCAGTGATATGTTATGGCATGTTTGGTGCCAAAGAGCCACAATTCTAAGAAACAGAAGTAAACTGGATTCAATACCACCTGGGCATGCTGTGCTGTAAGTACTTGTGCCTTAAAAGTTCTGACAGGCATCCTGCCACTGAATCATGAAGTGATTGATACCAACAGAGATATCTGTTGGTATCAAGACTGATGTTTATGCTACTGAGATATTTATACTACATTCTTTCTTATGGGGTATGGATCCTTCAAGGATAAACTGACTTCCCTAGGAATTACTGATGATCCTATTAGTAACTGTGGCGAAAGTGAAACGTGAGAGCATGTTATTTGTCACTGCCCGGACTATGAAGATAACAGGTGTAGGCTAATTTCTAAAATCCACAACTTGCCAAATAGTCAAGAGCATCTCTCTGTTACACAGGAGCACTGACTGAGTATGCACAGGTGTTCATGACTTGTGGACTGAATATAAATGGGACCCAAAGAGTCTGAGACTATGTGGGAGCCCCAACTTAAACACTCCTGTCTGAACATACAAATTTGACCACCGAATCCGATGCTACCTGAATTGACTGAAACTACCTAATGGTGTAGTATGCTGATGCTGCTGCAGCATTGATAATCTGGATGGTGCCTCAGTGCACCAACAATGCTGACAACAAGCACAGTGTGGGATGAATTCAGGGCAACTCATCTGCCAGAGAAACCCTGACTAAACAAAGGACTTCAACTCAAAACGTATCAATTGCTGACACCATTAGGTGTGGAATGCTGATGCTGTCACAATGTGGGATAACTGCCTGGGCTCTCAGGCACCCTGCTGACTGCTGTCACCTCAGCAGCACAGGGTTACAGGGATATTCAGATTTAGAGGAACCCTGTATAAATAAATGACTAATCAAAGCCATCTATTTCAGGTTACTGTGCCCCCACCTGACTGGTGCAAATAGCGAGTACCACTGGTTATATGGGGAAGGAGTAATGGAGAGCAGCTGCTTGCATCAACCTGGAGTGAATCTTATAGTAGCCCGCAGAGCTATGCTGGCACATCACCATTCTGAGGTATACATCTATGATGATAGGGATCCAGCAGTATATTCTGCAACTCATGGCCAGGAGTTTCACTTCCCTGTTGGCAGTGCATTCCCATTAGTTTAGTATTCCCTGTGTCTGGAATGCTGCAGACATCTTCCATCTTGAGGCAGGATCTTGGCATCCATGTGGCGACCTCATGGGTTTTACCCATGACCTTTATTTCTCTTCCCCTGGGGGAGGAGATGGCCTCACCCAGTACAACCCTACTAACTTTACCCTTATTTCTCTCTGGGTGGATGTTTCCACTTGCAGCACCTCCTATTATTCCCTCCTCCTGCCCTCCCCTTCACTACTCTAGGGATCCCTTTCTCTATAACTTTTCCTCCCCTCCTCTCCCTAGGTGGAGTCCTTTCCCTTCCCACCTGGTGACAAATCTATTCCCTCTTTTAATACCTAGCCCTGAGCAGGATGGGCATCCAGTTTCAAGAGATCCCGTCACCTTTTTTCCATTTCCATTTACCCCCCCCCCACACACACACACTTCTTTCCCCTCTTCTGGGCCCTCTCTTGGAGGCTCAGGCAACCTCAATGTTTGCCCCGCCAGAGTCTATTTCTTCCTACTGACCCGGCCCACCTCACCGTGGCGAAGGACGGTGACTATGGGTTTGTTGCCTCCACAGATTCCTAGGATAAGTGGCTGGATGAACAACATAACACAATCCTATGCTAACACTTCAGAAACATTCATTAACTCACACCATCTGGCCTCTACACAGTTCTGTACATATCACAGAATACCAATCGTGGAGTTGGGGAAAAACCCCGGTGCCACTAGGCAAATTACACTATATCCTTTCTGTACACATTGTACTTCTCATATTCAAATTCTGCATGCCTTATATCTGCGTGACACCACATCTTTGATATCTCAAATATGTCTTGACCAGCCCCAAAAATTCATCAAATGTATTTACTATGCTCCTAGCATTGGTGTATATGCAAGTATGCATGCACCTGTTCTTACTCTTAAGTTACCCTGACACAACTCATGTAAATTACTTACTCTATGATGACTTCCAGCAATTCTTGAAATCCCCAACACATTGCTTTAAAGGCTGCTGCTGCTCACTCCAACAGAAACAGCACAAGAACCACTTTCACCTCTGGCTATTGTTAAATCTATTAGTACGCACCTTCCCCTCTCCCAAACTAGCAGTTTTCCAACCCACTTAACACTGCCTTGATAGCATCAGCAAATATTCTTGTACTCTTTGTATTTAAGCATATCCCATCCCTGTAGAAGCAGCCTCTCCTGTTAACAAGCACAGACCAAGCTGAGAAAAATTCTACCCACGAGTCTTGCACAATCTCTCTCCAGGGTTGAATTGATTGACAAGACTTTCATCATATACTCCTTCATTGACTGCTGTCTGGGCAGAAGTGCAGGCATTTTAAAATTTAACTCTAACTCGTGACTTGTTTTCAACATTGACATGTACTTGTTAAGTAAGTCTGCTGATCTTCTACTCTTAATGTCATTAGTGCCAAAGTATACAACAATATCGCCTTATGTGCCCTTAAAAGATGATATTTGCTCTACAATGTCATCACTTTTGCCCCTGGCAGACATACACTGGTCCTATTCCACCAATCCTTTTTGTACAGTATATTTCCCATTTTCCTGACAAATACAGTAACTGATAACAACTAGCTCCTGTGGGTCCAGTGCATCCTGCCTTGGAGTTTGCCACTGCATTGCCTGATAATCAAGTGCAAGCTCTGGCATTGATGGTGGGCAGCTGAGAACTTGATGGGCCCCCAATTTAAATCCTTCGAGGGAATCCACCCTGTTCTTCAAGCCCTCAATTAAGGCCCATAATGCTGAGTTGGAGATCTCAAAAAAGATCAGTAATCAAAATGATAGTAAAATATGGATCAAATACACAATACCACAAAAAACTAAAATTAAAACCAAAAATATGCTAATTTATACAAATTAATAAACTTCTATGATCACTAATACTACAAGTATTTAAAGCAATGTACTCACTGTAATGTTTCCAGACTGCATGCAGGCCACAATAAAATGGGCATGTCATGAATTATGCACAAAATAATTTGCAAGAAAAACATTGTTTCTTAAACAATGTAAGAAAAAAAATTGCATATTCAAATAAATATATATATATATATATATATATACAGTAAACTCTCGATTTAATGGACAAAAAATTTCTTTCCTAAAGTAAAAATTTAGAACATTTTTTTTTTTTTTTTTTAAATTCGCAAATAGCATGGGCCTAAAATTTCAGGGAAGGGTTTGAATGGCTGTGGCATTTTCGAAGGCGCCACAGCATTGTTAATAAAAGTACTTTTCGGTGAATCTTTAGATGCAGAACAAGTTGAGGCTTTCAGAAAATATCTAAATGACCTCATTAAAAATGAGGGCCTCATTTTATCACAGCTTTATAATGCCGACGAGACTGGGCTTTTTTATCGTGCTGTTCCTGAAAATACCCAGGCATACAAGCATGAAACAGGCACCCCTGGCGGCCATAAGCTAAGTAAGGAGCGAATTTCAGTTTTATTTGTGTAAATGCTGATGACCTGCATCAGCTTAAGCCTATGGTAGCTGGTAATGCAAAAAAACCTCATGCTTTAAAGGATTTAATGAACCAGTTACCAGTGATACATTACCACTCAAAAAATTCCTGGTTTACAATGGATATTTTCAGTGACTGGTTCTTTAACCATTTTATTCCTGATGTGTGACGCTATAAGACAGATGTGCTGAAAATTCCTTCTCATGAAATAAAAGCTGTTTTACTGCTAGATAATGCACCTGCTCACCCTAATACTTAGAGGTTAGTTAGCAGGTATGGGAGAATTAAATGTGTTTTTCTGCCTCCTAACACTACTTCACTGATACAGCCGATGGATCAGGGTGCAATTGTTGCAAGAGGTTGTGTAAGAAGAAGTTTCTGGAAGAGGTGATGGTTGTTTTGGAAGAAACAGAAGATATAAAAGGCAACAGGACACTGCAAAATTTACATGTATGGAACATCAGATCTGCTATCTTCAACTTAGCAGCTGCATGGAAAGATATGAAGATTACTACCTTGGCCAATGCTTGGAAGAAGTTGTTGTACGACGTAGACCCTGAAATGGACTTTGAGGGTGTTGGTTGAGGCATCTAATTTTCAGGACACTCTTCAGAGAGCCAGTAACCAAAATGCAACTGAGAATGATGTGGAACAGTGGCTGAAAAATGATGGTGATCTAGGCTATCAAATTTTTTCTGAGGGAGAGATTGCGGAAAATGTTCTTCGTGGAGAACAACAGGACAATGATGATGACAAAGACGAAGAATCAGTTGTACTTCATCTTAAATTGTCTGTTATGAGACAACATATGGATGACATCATACATTATATTGAATCATCGTCAGACCCTGATGTGCTTCCTTATTATGAACATTTTAGAGAATTTCGATACAGTAATAAGGAAGCAGCACTAAGGTGTAAGGCAACTGAAGCTTGATGATTTCTTCAAGACCATTTCATCAACTGGACCTGTTTCATCAAAACCCTCTACCATCAAGGAATTAACATCTCTCACTGCATGACAGTTGTTTCTGACTGTGAAAATTGTGATTCTTTTAATTAAGTTAATATTAATATTGAATATTATGTATCTTTTTAAATGCATTTTTTTTTTTTTTTTTTGTTTTTTATTCAATTGAGTTTAACAATTTTAAAGTATTTTTTTCCCTCTAAAATGGATTTAAATGAAAAAACTAATGTTCACATTGAAAACAACTTTGTGTGAGCTTTAAGGAAAAAAAATTTTAAAAAGTAGTGGAAACACTTCATTAGTTACATTGTATAGTTTTTGGCGTGTTTAGTTAAAATAAAGTTTGGTTCCTGTCGTAAATTTTTTATATTTTTAACAGATGTTTTAGTGGCATGTATAAATTACTCAATGTACATTATAATAATATTTTATTTATACTTATAGATTATAATAACATTTTAATACATCCTGTACATTGTAAGTTCTTTATTAATGTATGTTTCTAAACAACATTCGATTTAATGGACTTTTGGCAATAGCAGACGCCCCTTCCCCCAATTAGTCCATTAAATTGAGGGTCTACTGTATAGGTATTTATGTAGTAGACAGGCATTTTTTTTTTATTTATTATTTTGTATGTAGCCAAAAGCATACAGATTCCAGGTTTTGCCTTCCTTTAATTCAATTCAAGTGAGATTATACAATTTATTAAATTCAGAAAGAGTAACACATAAGAGCTATTTGTTAAAGTTATTTTAAATTAAATAATATAATTTTTCAAATTATGAATTCAGGAATACAATTCAAATAAAAGGTACATGCATGTATTATACACTTAAAGGATATTGAAATAAGACCACATACCCTGGTGGGAGCAAGTGCCACAATAATAAAAGCTCAGCCAAATAAACTTAGTTAGCATATTTTCTGCTGCTTATATTTGCAAGGGTCCTTTTGATGATCCTTTAGCATAACTTATATATATTTTTATAAATTTTGATTCACTATCATTCTGCAACTGGATTATTTCTCTAGGGTGCTGGAACAAGTAGGCACTGCTTTTTAGCAAATGGAAGAGATTTCATCTGTGAAGATCATCACTCCAAGTAACACCAGCATCTGTTGTTTGTAGCATTCTAACATCAATGGATGATTTAGAACGATATTCAGAATCCACATCACTTAAACAGAATTCTATTTCAGTATCAGATGATTTATCATGAAAGGCTGATTCAGTGTCATCAGCTTCAACATACTGTCCATTCCTGTTCAGTCTTGATATCCCAGGCTGTGTATCCATTATAACAACCCTTTAGGGTAAAACTTTATAGGAAAACACTTTTTGCACAAAATTTTATCACAAGCCACACACTAAGGTTGATCTTTTGTTTTTCACAAACTAAATAATTAAATTTCAGCAAGCATAATTTCAAAAACTTTCACCTTTTCTTCTTGTGGAATAAACTAAACTAGATAAAATAACTTCAGTGTAGACAAAAAAAAAAAAAAAAAAAAAAAAAATGAAACTGTAAACCAAGTAAAAAAAAAAAAAAAAAAAAAAGAGGAAAATTCCAGCCATTATCAACCCACTGCCGGGATGGAAGCCTCCTCAACAATTCACGCTGAGGAAAATGGACCACAATCTGCCACGCTGGTCCGGTGTGGGTTGGCAAATCGACCGTATTCAACAGTCAAGGGCTTAAACCGCGGTTTACTCAAAGAGCGTGTGCTACTGCACTCCCTTGGAGATCATGAGAAGGACCAGGACAATGATGACAGTGATCCAACAGCACCACCCCACGGCTGCTTCAGAAATTACAGAATTAAAATTCAACAAGCATAATCTTCAAATTTTTTTTCCCTTTTTCTTGTGTAAGATACTAAAGTAGATTTTTTTTTTTTTTTTTTTTTTAATGTAAACCCCAAACACAAGAGGTATTAGAACCTATAGCACTTAGTACCATGCATGGGTTGGAGGTTGAGAAGAAGAAAGCGGATATTTGTTGACATCAGACTTGAACTACTGTAGACTAATTTTCTGGAAATATGTATGAAGGAAGGTTATTCCAGTTGAATGAATAAATGGGGGAAGATGAAATGTTGGTTCTGTGAGTTTGAAGTTGTTCAGTAAATCGGCATTGGCTGGTGGCAGCACGTGTTTGGACTGTTTTGAAAGAGAGAGAGAGAGAGAGCGGGAATTATACAAGCCAATTCAGAAGAACAGTGCCCATGGAAATATCTGTAGAAGAGGCATGCAGCAAAAACAGTATGTCTATGAGACAGTGAATGGAGAGAAGCTGTTAGAGATGTATCATTAATTAACCCAACTGCCCTCTTCTGAATGGAATCAAGAAGCCCGAGAGAGGTTTTGGTGGCACTGCCACAGATGTGGGAACAATATTCCTTGGTAGGACAGATTTGCGATTTGTAAAGAGTGAACAGGTGTTTGGAAGAAAGGTGACGATGAGAGCGAAACAGAAAACCAAGTTTTTTAGATGCAAAGGAAGCAATATTTGAACTGTGCTTGTGCCAAGAGAGATTAGAAGTCAGGGTAATCCCCAAAAGAAATATATCATTTTGCCTAGAAATCGGAGTGTCACCAAAGATAAGCACAGGAGCAGAAGAATCCTTTTTGTGAGATATAAAACAAGACTGAGTTTTAGAAGGGTTGAAATCAACTAAGTTGTCTTTGCCCCACTGGAGAATTACCTGGAGATCGGCATTTAAGGAATTGGTAGCAGATTTACAAGAAGTTGAAACTGAGTGAGCAGGACAAGGTTTCTCAAAATGGAAAGTGCAATGCAATGTGCTATCATCGGCAAAACTATGGATAGTATTTTCAGTCAATGGAAGAAGGTCATTAATATACAAGAGGAAAAGTCTGCGGGAAAGAACTGAACCTTGGGGATACACCAGCATTAGTGGAGAAGTTAGAAGACAGAAAGCCATCTACCATCACCCTCAGTGAGTGATCGGAGAGAAAACCAGATAACCAATTACAAAAAACAGTTGGCAAACCATAAGATGGAAGCTTGTTTAGAAGACCTTTATGCCAAACGTGATCGAAAGCCTTTGAGATGTCAAGAGCAACTACTTGTGTTTCACCGAACCTTTCCATTGAATTAGTCCATAAATGGGTAACATAAGCCAGAATATCACCAGTGGATCGGAATGACGGAATCCATACTGGCGATCGTTGATCAGACGGAAGGTTTCTAGGAAGTTTAAGAGTTGGCGGATAATCGATTTCCCAATTACTTTAGAAAGGGTAGAATTAATTGCAATGGGACAATAATTGAATGGGAGGGATTTGTCACCCTTTTTAGGAACTGGCTGGATATGAGTAAATTTCCAAGCAGAAGGAAAAACACCTTTGGAATAAGAAAGTGAAAAAAGGTGGCAAAGAACAGGAGTTAGTTCAGGAGCACAGGTTTGGAGAACAAGTGGAGAAATACCATTGCGACCTGAAGCTTTCTTAGCATCAAGTTTCCTCAAAATCCTTCTGACATCCTTTTGACGGAAGACCACAGGAGACATTTTATGTGGCATGTTAGGAATGGTGGGAGGTGTTTTACCAAGATCATTAATACAGGAGTTGGAAGAAAAATGGGATGCTAACAAGTTAGCTTTATCCATGGCTGAAATGACAACAGAACCAACTGGTTTGGACAGATGTGGGAGTAGAGATGAGCAAAAGTTGCAGCCAATAGCGTTGGCAAGAGACCAGAATGCTCAGCTAACGTTAGGGCAAGAAGCAAGTTTTCTACTCTAAGCTTGTTCAGAAATCTAGTTTGGACTGATTAATAACTGCTTTACAATTGTTGTGAGCTTTGGTGTAGGTACAAAATGAAACTGAAGAATTAGAAACAAGCCAATTACGATATGCAATATTCTTCTCTTGAACAGCCTTAGCACAATTATTGGAAAACCAAGGTTTAGATAAAGGACGAGAAGTGTAACGTGGTATAAAGAATTCCATTCCTACAACAATAATTTCACTGACACGATCTGAGCAAACGTTGACATCAGAAGTTTTGAAACAGTAATCCGATCAAGGAAAAGAAGAAAAAGAAATCTTGCAGGTCATCCCATTTTGCATTCTTGTAATGCCAAACAATACGAGATTGGGAATAGCCATGAGATAAAGGCTCCATTGGAGAAGAGACAATCACCAAGTTGTGATCTGAGGTGCCTAAAGGACCTCTCACTTAGACCGTGTACTTAGAACGGTTGTTTGTTGTAAGAAAAAGATCAAGCATGTTGGCTGTGTGGTTAGGATTGTCTGGTATTCTTGTAGGTAAATGAATAATCTGTGCAAGGTCATTGGTAATTGCAAAAGCCTCAGCATCTTGACCAGCTGGGTCAGTGTGACTAGAAAACGGAAGCCAGCTGGAGTTATGAACATTAAAATCACCAAGGAAAATCACCTCACTGTTAGGAAAGTTGGACTGGAGAAAGTTAAGTTGCAGAGATGAAGTCAAAGAGCTCCAAGTGATTAGTGGAGTTCGGAGAACGGTAGAGACAACAGATGAATTTGATACATTGAGGTAGAGAGATTTTAAGCCAGAGAAGATCGAAAAGAGGAGATTCTAAATTACCAAGTCTCTGACAGGGAATATAAAATAACTTCAACATAAGCAAGGAACATATGAAACTGTGAATCAAGTATACAGCCTTTATAGTGCTCTCTGGACAGTACGATTGATGCTAAGCAAAATCCCAGCTGCAATGCAAATAGCCCATGGATCAATCAGTGTGCCAATATCGAGCAATTGTTCATTTCATGTGTTTTCCTTTTACTGTATTCATTTATTGACCATAATTGAATGTATGCATATTTGCATTTTGACACAAGTTTGCATTCCGGCTGTTAACGTGTTAATAATCAATTTGATAGTATGAACCAGAACTGTAATGCTCAATATGCTATACATTGATAACAACATTTGCAAAATAATAAAGAAAAGTTTCTTATTATTTTACAAATATTATTATATTTGTAAAATATAATAATAACATTTGTTCTACATATTATATTCTTTACTAGAACATTTCTGTATGATACTATCCAGCAATTAAAACGAAAAAATCGAAAATCTTACATTACAGTAAAAAATAATTAAAAATCAATTGAACGCAATTAAAAATAATTAAAATCAAATGAACACAATTAAAAATCAATCTAACACAATTAAAAATTAAATAAATTAATTAAAAGAAATTTAACGAAAAAATTGCAAAACGATTTTCCTGAAGCTGACAACACTTTGACCATATGTCGCGATCACAGGAACAAAAATTACCGAATAGAGATGAGCATCAAGCTTAAATAGGGATTATTTCGACAGTTTTGCAATTAATAGTCTGGTATAATTACGTTGGACACTAAGTAATTTGGCCTCGTTAATTAAAAAAAGTATGTTTTTCGTTAACGGCATGAAAGACTAATTCTGACGCTGCTGAACGAGAAACACGAACTGAGGACATGTTGATTAACACAAAAATTCAGCGGAAAATGCATAGAACCTTGGTACAACGAGTTGCAATCACCACAAGAAATGTTGTATACCAGATAATTTATTTGTGTTGCGAACGAGGAAAGGACTGAGCAATTTTTCAGTATAGTGTGTAGTTTCCGTATTGGCCTGGCCACAATTTTAAATTCGGTATCTTTAAAGAATCTGTTAAGCTGTTTGTGCCACTGTTCAACATATGGGACAGAAATAAAGTTCTTTTTAATATTACGATTGTTGGTTGATGTAGTATTTTGTATCTTATCTCTAGCTTGTACCCTACTTCAGTTTATTGTAGCAAGGGTATAACCCCTGTTTAGGAATCTGTTGGTTAATATTTGTATTTCTGAGCCCAAAGCGGATTCCGTTGTTCAATATTTATAGGCATTTAGAAATTGATTAAAGATAATAGATCTCTTTTAGGAAAATGGGTGATAGCTGTTATAATGTAGAAGCACGCTGGTGTTTGTAGGTTTACGATAGATGTTAAATTGGATTTTATTCGAGTCCTGAGTAAGCGTGAAATTAAGAAAATTTTATGACTTTGTATCCGTACCCTCCCTTTTCGATGTAAATTTGAGTCTAGAGTGAATATTATTAAATGAATATAAAATGTCTTGGATAGTACTACTATCAGTAATAACTAGAACATTGTCTAAATACGTCCCATAGTATGTGATATGAGTAGAAAAGGCATCAAATGTATCGTTCAATCATTGAGAGATATACCTCTGACATTAAGCCATTCAAGCTCATTCCCATTGGCAAACCAAAAATTTGTTTGTATACTTTGTCTCAAAAGGTGATATAGTTGGCCTAAACTAAGAGTTTAATTAAGTGAAAATTTTCTTTAATAGGAAGCTTCATATAATTAACCAGTATAGAATTATTATTTAACATATCCCAAATAATATCAAATGTGTATTCAAAGTTTACATTCATATATAACAAGGTAACATCTAGTGAGAATAAATTATCATTATCGCCAAGTCTACAGTCCTTAAGATTATTAAATAACGTATCGTAGTTCTTAATCCCAAATTGTATTGCTGTCTAAAGGGTTTTATAATGCTATACACAAATAAAATTTAATTTATTTATTTAATTTATAATTGAGTTAGATTGATTTAATTATTTTTAATTGTGTTCAATTGATTTTTAATTATTTTTTACTGTAATGTAAGATTTTTGATTTTTTTCATTTTAATTGCTGGAGAGTATCATATGGAAGTGTTCTACATATTATATTGAGATAAACTTCTCTTATTATTTTATAAATGTTAATAATCAATGCATGATACCAGGTAATGTTAATTGGTATAAGCATGAGAAGAAGCCATATGGTGGACTTCTTCTCATGCTTATCCCAATGAGGCATGATTGTAAGGTGGGGAGGTGTTTTTATCTCTAAGGCACCTAATAGGCTGTTCATAACCTACTGTGCAAATTGACCAGGAGTGTATTTGTGTACTCACTGTGTTCTTGTAAAATTGGCTCCTGAAGCTTTCTTCTACTTAACATGATATCTCTTGTAATGATATATACTCTGTAAAACCAGTCAATGTGTATGGTAGTTTGGATGTATTTTAGTATGCTAGTATATTATGTTATGTCACTGACATATCTGGGCTGCCAGGGAGCTGCAATCACTTGAAAGGACACGTGGAGTCCGGCCTCTGTTTAGCACTTCCTAGGGCAGTTCTCCCTCTTGTTCAGAGGAGTAAAGGTGTAGTCCTTAAGAATTGTGAAAATAAGAATAAAAGTGAAAGTTGAAGAGTTGGGGGTATAAGTAAGAAGACAGGAGGATGGGAGTGGTAGTATTTCCTCCAAGAAGAAATCTAAAGAAGATTGAAGGCTGTGGGAAGCTCCAGATGGATCACCCTGGAAAGGGGGAAGCTAAGACAAGGTTGGAGGATGATCAAGCACCTTGCAATCAGGTAGGATAACTTGGCATTTATCCCACCCCTGAGGTCAGGGGGGTTAGCATGATTCCATGCCAGGTGAAGAGTATCCCCCCTCCCACAGAAGTCTTTCAAAAGGAAAGCAATAATCCCACAATGTAGAAAGGCTCCAGTGTCAGCCACTCCTATTCCTGGAGAGTCCAGAAGTCAGCAAGTAGGTTTCACATGCTGTACTAAGGGAGGTTCCACAAAGGAATGCAAAGAGTCTCCAATGTCTATATGAATCCTACTCCTGGTATTAAAGAGTCTACAAGAGTGGAAGAGGGATTCTGCACTAAGGCAAGAAAGCCTCCAGGGTTTTCTTGCCTAATAAGGCAAGAAAGCAGGCCTCTCCCAGGGAGTCTAGCAGTAAAGAGAGGGATCCATATTTGTGCAGCAAGCCCCAAAATGTTAAAAGTTTATCCCATACAAATATAGTATGTTTGTGACAACAGCATCCCACACTAGTGGGGGGATCAACACTAGTGGGAAGTGCTTAAGGAAACACATTAAAGATGCAAGCATGGTGTGAGTATGAGTGTGGTAGATAACCAGTCAAGAGAATAAAATGGCTGGTAGAGGGAGTCGAGGTAACTGGCCTGACCTGGATTGCTGGTTGGGCTGAATGGTTGCATGCTGGATAGAGAATACTACCTGCACATAATCAAAGCACTTGTAGATCTAATATGAAAAGGAAATCGAAGAAGTGCTTGGTTGGATCTAATACGAAAAGGTGCACCTGATTTCTAAAGAGACTGCCAATGTTCATAACTAGAACACTCCTGGGTTGCTGGTAATGGCTCACCAGTGAGATCAACAGAATGTAACTCAGCACTGAAAGAACCACGTCTTGTTATAAAGATTGCAGCAAGAGTCCAGGAGAGGGAAAGAAAGTGCTAGGGGTTTTTCTTTACATTCTGCAGCTGCTGAAGATTGCCTTGACTTCACTCTTTTCCCTTACTGGCATCATTAGTTAGTTAATGGAGATAACAAAGGATTCTACAAGGATGCTCTTCCAGAATTAGTGAGGAAGCCCATGGAATATAACCTCTGGGCTTAAGGGCAGCAGTTGAGACCATCCTGCAAGCTCTAATGATAACATGAGGTAAAGTTTCAACAAATAATCTTCTCAGATCATTTAAACCAAACATCTGTAACATAAGTAATAACTGGTGTAAAAATACATGTGTACAGGGCAGAAAGTCTTTACATTCTGCAGCTGCTGAAGATTGCCTTGACTTCACTCTTTTCCCTTACTGGCATCATTAGTTAGTTAATGGAGATAACAAAGGATTCTACAAGGATGCTCTTCCAGAATTAGTGAGGAAGCCCATGGAATATAACCTCTGGGATTAAGGGCAGCAGTTGAGACCATCCTGCAGGCTCTAATGATAACATGAGGTAAAGTTTCAACAAATAATCTTCTCAGATCATTTAAACCAAACATCTGTAACATAAGTAATAACTGATGTAAAAATACATGTGTACAGGGCAGAAAGGGGTTTCTCTTTTAAGTCCAAGTCAGTTCTAAATTTTATCCTTGATGTAGGTAATATGAGGCAAGAAGGAAAGCTTGCTGTCTACTAAGACTCCCAGATACTTTCACTGAGTCACAGCCTTAAGTGATTTCCTGCCTATCCTAATGGTGGGTGTTCCTGTGGGGCTCAGATTTCTCGTGAAGAAAACAACTTCATTTTGGCCAGTAAGATCTACAGTTTATGAAAGTGAACATCCAAGAGTCAGCAACACTTTGGATGCCTTTCGACCGTTGAGTATCAGCATCTAAAATGTTGCTAACTCTTTGCCTCCGTTCTGTTCTAGTATCCCCCACCCCTTGGGAAGGGGGGGTTCCAGAAAGTAAGCCACTCATGTAGGACAATACTCCAACAAAATGGTCCTAAAATCATTAGGTCAGAGTCTTGTGGTTAGGCCATGGTAATATCCTATGTAATGGTTCTGTCGAAGAATTAACGCTTGATTAAACAGTAAAGACTGGTAGAAGAATCCATTTGGCAAAACTGCCTGAGCATGCTTTTCCACCAGAAGGTATCAAAAGCCTCAAACAGAGATTGATGTTCAGTTGTAGCTTCCATGGTTGTTATCTTGTAGATGTTGGATCTTTTTCGCTGAAGTTCTTTTCTTTCAAAGTTTATTTGGTTCCTGAGAATTGTGAATTCACATGACTATCACAGGAAGATTTGGGGTAGTCTTCTCTTTTTTTCATACACCTGGAACAAGCCTTTAAGAGAACTTGTTTAATAGTATTTAGCTGACCTATCATGTTCTATGAGAGCTTGTGGAGTTTTTAATCTGCAACTTCCAAATGCAGTGACCAAGTAAAGACATCCCTCTTGGAATATTTTGCAAAGGGTACTACGAAAGTTTTGCAATATGACGCAACAATGAATCACAGGAAGCTGCTTGTTGCTGCATGTTGAGACAAGTTCATACGTGCATAGTAGCCGCCGCGCCAAGTCGATGGGCTCAGTTATTTATTAGTAGTGAGAGTGTAAAGTGCTTGCGATGGCATCGTGGTCACGAAATGAGATAAGGACAGTTTTGCGGTATAATTTCGTGCGTGGTTTAACTATAGACCAGTGCTTAGAAGAAATGACTCTTGCACTAGATGATGATTGTCCACATCGTACAACGATATTCAGGTGGTATAGAGAATTCCAAAGGGGAAATTTCACTCTGGAGGATTCTGAGAGGCCGGAAGGCCACGAACGTCAGTTACGGAGGAAAACATTACTGCTGTGAGGAAAATGCTTGACGAAAACAGGCGAGTGACCTACCAACAGATAGAGGATATTTTAAGCCTAAATGCACCAGCAATTTGTTCGATTCTGCAAGATCATTTGCACGTGAAGAAACTTTGTTCTCTCTGGGTGCCGCATCAACTGACTGAAGAGCAGATGACACGACGTGTGACTTGGTGCCGGGAGATGTTAAAAAAGTTTGATAAGGGACAATCTCGGTATGTGAACAACATCGTGACAGGTGACGAGACTTGGCTCCACTATTACGATCTGCCGACCAAGGCTCAAAACAAAGTTTGGGTCTTTGATGATGACGACACACCCGTAATTGTCAGAAAATCCCGATCTGTAAAGAAGAAAATGATAGCTGTATTTTTCAAATCGAGTGGAATTGTGGAACGTGTCGTTTTGGACGCGCAGAAGACAGTCACAGCTAAGTGGTATACTGAACAATGCCTGCCTAAAGTCATTGGATCTATGAAGAACCTGCGGCCAAAGTCAAGAATGGACACCTGGTACCTCCATCACGATAATGCTGCAGCTCACCGCGCCAAAGCCTGCACCGAATATTTGACCACGACAGGACTGAAACTTCGAGCACCCTCCCTACAGTCCAGACCTTGCTCCCTGCGACTTTGCACTGTTCCCACATGTGAAAATGAAGCTAAAAGGAGGCAGTTTTCCAGTGATGAGGACCTTCTACGGGCTTGGGACAACGAGTGTGCTTTACTCCCTAGTGAAACTTGGCAGAACTGGTTTAAAGACTGGTTTCGGAGGATGGAGAGGTGTATTGAATGTAGAGGAAATTACTTTGAAAAAATTAAATAAACAAAGCTGTATTGCAAAACTTTCCTAGTACCCTTTGTATAGTGTATCTGATAAGATCTGGAGGCATGAAATGGGCAGGGTCCCGGCAATGGGTTAAGGAATAAGATGGTTCTGCGATTACTGGTTAACCACACTTCCTCAACAGACCATTCTTTGTTGATTTTTTTCAGGAGAGAGACGTTGCATCTATATTACTTTTCCTGGTGTACTGCTGAATGTGGCAAGACTGTTGGGTTTGTTTACAACTATTAGGCACGAGGCTGTGAATAAATCTCTAACACCAGCCTTTGATGGACTGATGGATGTTTTGATGGTCACCGGTCTTTTGTGACTGATGGAGAACAGTAGCTGGCATCCACTCATTGTTAAGATAGTAAAATACCAAGTGTAGCATTGATATCTTGATTTTTCACTATCAAGAACAGCACTTGATAGAAAAATATCAAGTGCCATTTGTAGATATATTGGATGGATGGCAACATGTTCATACCCAGACAGCAATAGTAACAGTGTGCACAAATCACCAGTGATTTGTGCACACAATAATATGGACTTAAATACAGTTTTTTTTTTTTTTTTTTTTTTTGAGCATTATGCAGTTAAAAATCCCAGACCGTGGTCAACCAGATCTGAATAAAAATGAATGAGGACATAAACCTTCTGTGTCCAAGAGCCCTACTCCCTCACGGTATGGTCCTGGGACCTAATTCTTATTAGAGGTCCAAGTGAATGGTAGCACCTAGACCACTCATAAAATTAACTCTCTACCCCATTCATATTATATGCACAAATCACTGGTGGTTTTGGCTAATAATGGGTTTTTAATTAAGTTTACTTAAAGGCCTTGACGTACACTAAACAATGATGTATGCTAAACATGGCCTTTACAGGCACTCTTACAGTACTGACACACAGTGGGCCATGATAGGGCAATCCTCAAAAATTTGGCCTTTCTCTCAGCAATGACCACAAGTTGTTGATAAAAGACTGAGTCACAAGTGGACTCATTTTGAGTGCACATGCATGAGAGGAGTGGCCAAAGATGACACCTAAAACACTCAAGGACCAGGATGTACTCTGAATCTATGGCTTGACCAGGCAACAAAAAAAAAAAAAAAAAATTCCTTTCTTGTTTGAAGAGGATATTACAGAGTGTTTTGAAAAAACTCTGCAACCCTGTTGACCTTGGTGCTTAATCTGGACTGATGGAGAATATTAATTGGAATTCACCAGTTAATTCTTCAACAGATATGAATTCACTATGGGTTTTTTGTGTTAATTCTCTATTATTGTGTTCTGATATATTCTGTCAATATCAAATATTATGTACTAGGACCTTGACCCTTGGGGGTTCAGCTTTCAGTTCCATTTCTGTAACTGTAGTGGTGGACGGGATGGAAGGCAGTCTCAATTATAACTCCATTTTTAATCTTCCACAAGTTTTTGGCCTTGGCAGTTTTCAGGTTTAAGTCAATCACTTCCACCACCCTTAAGATAACTAAGTTGGCCTCTTAGGGTTGGGGTTTAGTAGGTGACAGTTTAAATAGCCGTGCTGATGTTGGGGTTCTTAGCATGTCAGCAAATATGTGGGTGTGCTGTGGAATGCTCGAGTTCTGGTCACGGAGTCTTTCGGTTATTTCTGTCTCAACAACTTCTGTTATCAGATTATAAGCTTATCCTAAAATTCTTCCAGCACCAGGTACAGAGCACATATAGTTGAACCACCATGAAAAGGAACTCAAGGTAACCCCCACCATACATAGTCTATTTAACAGGTGGAGGGATTAGTGAACTAGGAGAAAAAGAGAATGAATACAGATATTATACTTATATTATATACCAAGCTCGAAATGAGATCAGAATAAATTCTATACATTATTTCATTATACATTTGTAAGATTACTTTGGCTTAAAATTAAAATTAATCTAAAATTCAGAGTACCCTAATCACCCCTTTACTCATAAAACAGACTGAATCTGCAAATGACCTTGAGTTCATTCTTATGATGGTATGACTATACCTGGTCTGGAGAGGGAGGAGAGTCTCCAGGCATCACAGGAGCTATGTAAGTGATATTCACTTGTTCTTCTAACGAATGTTCATTCTTCATCAAATTCAGAATAACATTTCATTTTCCAACAACTGTTAAACAGAAATGATGGTTTCCTTGTTTGACTTTGATATATAATGAAGGGCAGTTCGCTGCAACAAAAAAAAAGAGAAGTGAATAGTGGAGACAGTGCAGGCTACTGGCAGTGGTGTTCTGGTATAGGGAACATTCTTCTGGAATAACCTAGGTCCTCTGATACATGCACAGATATTCAACAGTGAAGAGCATGGACATTCAACAGAGGAGAACATTGCACCATCACTGATGAGCAAATGCACATGTCTAAGTTCTTGCTATGCCGTGGCATTTATGGTGTCTTTAAAAGGGTTATGCAGCATGTTACTAGGTCACATGTGTGCAGGAATAGTTTGCTGAACCTCACCCTTAATTAATAGTCTCCCATAGTCCCTTAACATAAATCCCACTGGACATTTATAGGATGAGGTGAAACAGGCAGCCAGACATGCAGATCTACCAGTCTTTGATGTGGGACAGTTATGGGATGCTATACATATAACATGACAATCCATATCTCCAGATGTGTTCAAGAGCCCTGTAACATCCATGCCCTGTTGTGTGCAACAGTTCTGCAAACTCCAGGAAACATTGACTCAGTACTAGGTTGGGGGGTTATATTTCAATTAATTTTGGTTATTGTTACATACAATGGTGGAGTTATTGTTACATACAATAACTACTTACGCATAAACCCTTAACCCTATGATACTGATCTCGTTGATTGTAATACTATACTCAGCCCAAACCAATGACTCAAAGCTATTCATCACAATAACTGTTTGGCACAATTTTTGCCATCTTGGAGAAAGGGCAATTTGATACAGCAAATGAATGCACAACCAAACACAGCAACATTTAAAATCACAAGATGATGATAGCTTAGAGGATAATCAATCAACACATCCTTTTTTATAACTATTGGTTAGAAGACACCTAAGTTCACAGCAAAAAGACAGTTTTTTTCAGACTTGGCATTAGTAGTGACAAATGATGCAAGAAAGCAAGCTTATACAACATCGGCCAAAAAAAAAACCCTTTCACCTAATAATCTCCTCCAATAGTTTGTCAAGTTCTTTCTTCAATTTATAAAAAATATTCACTTTCGCAACAACAGATGGAAGCCTGTTCCAGTAATCAATTGCCTGCTGTCTGAAGGCAAAGTTCCACACATCTATTCTGCAAACACCCTTCCTCAATTTGAATCTATGCCCCCTTACGTGTGTAGTCTGAGCAAGAGAAGAATCCCATCAGCATTGAGTTTGCTCAAGCAATTCAAAGCCTTACACAACTCAATTAGTTCACTTACAGGTGCCTAATCAGACACTGCAATTTTCGCGACTTAAGCCTTTCTTGGTAAGAGCACCCATTTGTTCCCATCGCCAATTTCACTGCCCTTTTCTGTACTTGTTCAGCAACCTAAATCCTTACTAAAATGAGGCCTCCAAACCTGTATGCAGTACTCAAGACATGGCCTGACCATTGCCTTGTACAATGGAATAATCACCTCCTTATCCCTGCTAGCAAAATTCCTCTATATCACTGACAAAACCCCAGGTGCTGTCCTGACAGCCTGTACACACTGCTCAGAAAACTTCATAACAGACTGCACAATTTCCCCATGTCCTTTTTCACTACCCTGAGTGTAATACCACACAGTTGATATGTTACTCTGGGATTACTACTACCCATATGCAGTATCTTGCATTTGTCAATATTAAACAAATTGCCATTTCCCAGCCCATTTGCCTAATTTTTCTATATCTTGTTATCTTCATTACTGTCATTAACCACACTGTCAACCTTTGTATTCTGCAAACTTATACATTAAACCTGATATACCCTCAATACCATTAATAAATACAGAAAACAGCAATGGGCCCAGCACTGAACCCTGTGGAACTCTACTAATAACATTAGTCCACAAAGAGCAGTGTCCATTAATAACCACTTTGTCTTCTTCCATTCAACCATCACTTTATCCACAGCAGTAACTTCCCCTTAATGCCACACTGCTCCAATTTTTACAGCAGTCTTTTATGTGCAACAGTATCAAAAGCTTTCCTGGAATTCAAGTATATAATTATCAAAAATATTTTTTGCATCCAGTTCCTTTGTCACTGCAATATAGCGTCCAATCAAACTGATCAGACAAGATCTCCAGTTAACACACCAATACAGTGACTGAAGTAAAAAAAAACTCTTCTCTAGATGGTCCTACATTACTTCTTTAACCAGTGACTCCCATTATTTTCCCTGGAACAGAAGCTAAGCTAACAGGTGTATAATTACTCATCACAGAATGTGTTTCCTCTTTGTGAATTGGGGATACATTCACGCATTTACACTCCACAGGGACCTCCCTTAGATCCAAAGATGCTATCATAATTAATTGCTAATGATTTGCTTACCTCCTTTGCTGCCCCCTTAATATAATCGGACTTATTTCTCACGCTGAAACTTCACCAATTTAATGGGTTTCTCCTGTCCTGAATTAACTTCAAATAAATAACATTTTTCAAAACAAAAATATTTTGCTATTTATTCAAAAATTAATATTTAGTCTTACAACTAATTTCATGAAGCACTTTGGAAGGACATGGAAGGATGCCCCCACCAATGATGGAAGGACAACGTCAAACTTTGTCCTTCCATCATTGGTGGTGTGTCCTCTTGGTCTTTTACCTGCTGGTATATATTGGTAAGCCTGTTTGGCTGTACTGGGATCTTCCATCCTTTCAATATGTCCAAACCATCTAAGTCACATTGACTTCATTTTGTTAACAATCAGGTGATTTATAATTTTGGTACAGTTCTACACTATGTCTCCTCCATTCTTCCGTTAGATTGTCTTTAATTGGTCCAAATATCTTTAAGTATTTTGTTTTCAAATCGTTGTAAAATATTGTTATCATGGATGGTTGTGTTCCAGGTTTCTGCTCTGTATAGCACTATGGATCTAATGCAGGTTTTATATAATTCTATTTTAAGTCTAAGTGATAAAATTTTAGAGGCCAAAAGATGCTGAATTGAAAAATATGCTCTATTTCCTGCCTGGATTCTAGCCTTAATTTCCATACTGGTAATATTTTCATTATTTATCATTGTATCTAGATATATGAATGAAGTTACATTTTTAAAGTTCAAATTATTTTTAAAATTTATGTCTTGGTTATCATCACTTCTTGCAACCTTTAAATATTCAGTTTTTTCTTGGTTAATTTGAAGTTATATTTTTCCAACATATTTTTTTACATTTTCCGGATTGTCGCTAACTAGATCTATGTAATCTGTAAATCCAAGGATCGTTGTTCTATCTGTATCCTCTTCGTTTGTTTCTCTGATATCAGTGGTGATATCTGATTGCATTATCAGTGAGCATTACTGATAATGCAATATTTTAATGATACAGATTGGTAACATCATGTTATGTTTTTAACAAGACATTTTTAACAACACAAAGCAGACATAACAAAACCATTACAACTTGAGATTAGCAACTCGTGTAACGTTATTTACAATCTAGATGGGGTAAAAGTGCCACCAGTATTATCTTATTAACATAAAAGCCCAGCAACTGGCAGTAAAGAATAATTATTCCTTCTGCAATAATTATTCCTTACAGTAAAAACAACAATTATTCCATTACACAGGAAAAAAGGCAATTATTCCATTTTTTCTAATTTATTTACTTATTGATTATTTTGAACTATAATAAATTAACTGATTTTTATTACTGTATTTAGTTCCACAGAATATTCAGAATCCTATTTTCAGGTATTTATGAATTTATATCTTTAGAATATGCGGGCAAATTTTAAAGAACACCATTTTTCTAATGAGGCTCTTCTCCTCAGAGACACTTTGAAATCTTTTTTTTATTTCTCCCCCACTGGATAATTTGGCACTTAAAGTATGAGGTGTGTGTTTTATAAGCAACCAGATATTCAGGTCACATTAAGCACATTCCTTCTAATAACAAAAGACAGTCATGAGATAAGGAATATAATACATGAAATATATGAAAAACATCGATAAAAGCAATTTCAACATACAGTTATGTATAACTGCAGACAGAAATTGTAAGATTTGTTACTTAAGCATAGAGAATTACAACTGCTAATGCCTAAAGTGTCAACCTCTGCCTTTAAGAAAGCAAAATACTTTGTGGTTTTTACCAGATATATGCATATTTAAAAAAATAAAAAAAAATCCACTTTGGCCTTCAAATTATATTTCCCTAAAAGTACACACATTTTATATTAAAATAAGCCAGAAGATTGCTACCAGTTATTGCTATATGCTGAGTCTAGGTTCTGTTCATAACAATGAATGCACTGTGCCGACTTGGCAATCAAGAGCATTTGCAAAGTTTCTAATAACAAAAAGAGAAGATCTGAATGGAGTTTTTCTTTGCTTTTTTTTTCCTTCACCTGACTGAATATCTTCCAACACTTAGCACTGCTATGAGGAACTGTTAAAATGTTAAGCATGACTTGAAAGAATATGTTATATTTCAAGCTTCCTTCTGCATTTGTCAGTTCTTCAACCAAGAATCACTGTAAATCATTATATTTTTCTTTCATAATGGATTCTGTAAGTTTCCACAATAAAACATATAGAAAGGATAATGCAAAACATTATTTCATCTTCAATGATATTCAATACTAGGTTAACGAAAATCATTGAAGATAAACAAAAAAAAAAATTGGATGCAAATTTTCAAATACAAAATGACACTGAAATTTGTGTTACCTCAGCACTGTGTAGTCAGATGTAGCAATAAAGTACTTCCTTTCTGAACGAAAAGAACAGAAAATTATTTTCATTCTCTTGTTTAACATTTTCCAAACCCTTGATAGTAGAGCTGTCTAAAACCAAACCAACTCATCCTTCTAATTCAGTCTGTTATGGAAATCAACTTCCAAATAGGTTGTTTGCTGTTTTTTGGGTTTAGCATCACATAATCTGCGAAGGCTACAGCATGCCGAGCACAAGGTTATTGAGTTTTGTTTTGATATATATAAATTTATTTTGCTTTTCCCATGTTAAGTGACTTTTTTTTTTATCTGTCTTTACTTTTGGCATTAGTCTGTTTTTATTTAGTTTCTTTCTTTAATTAATTGACTTCTGTATTTCTTAAATTTAGACTATATAATAAATAAACAAAATAAATCTGCAGCCATTGTTATCAACCCACTGCAGGATGGAGGCTTCCTCAACAGTCATGTTGACAGAAAGAACCATAATCTGCCATACTGGTCCAGTGCAGGTTGGCAGATTTAGCAGTCACGGGCTTGAACCTACTCAAAGAGTGTGTGCTATTGCTCTCCCAACCACTTGGCAATGGAGGCCTCAAATATATAAGGTGGTACAAATTTATCTGTATTAGAAACACTTCCATGGCATATTTATCTCCCATTATAGTGCTAACTGTGAATGGTTCATGTAATGCAGGTGAACTGTCATTTGCTTACATAGATTGGCACTAATGATATTAAGAGTAGGAGACCAGCGGAATTTCTTAACAACTACAGGTCACTTTGAAAAAAAGCTTTGAATTAGGGTTGAATTTGAAAGTGTTTGCAATTCTGCCCAGACACGATAGGAGGGAGTATATGATGAGAGCCTTGTCGATCAATTCGTCCCTGGAAAGATTGTTCAAGGCTCAAGGGGTAGAATTTTTTTCAGCCTGGTATGTACTTGTTAACAAGAGAGACTGCTTCTACAGGGATGGGATACACTAAAATAGAAAGGGTGCAAGAATGTTTGCTGATGCTATCGAGGGAATGTTAGGTGGGTCGGAAAACTGCTAGATTGGGGGGTTACAAGGACTAATAGATTAACAGTAGCCACTGGCAGAGGTGAAAGTGATTCTTGCACTGCTTCTATTGGAATGAGCCGCAGCCTGGAAAATAAGATGCAGGATAGTTCAGAGACTGGTGGGAATCATTGGGGTACAAATAAACACATAGGTTGTGTTAGGGTAGATAAGAAAAAAACAGGTGCATGTATACTTCCGTGTACACCAATGCTAGGAGTTTAGTAAATAAATTTGATAAATTTGAGGTATTGCTCAAAACATCAAAGGCAGATATTGTGGGGATTTCAGAGACGTCGTGTCACACAGATATAAAGAATGCAGAACTGGAATTTGGGGAGTACAATGTCTACAGAAAGGATAGACAGGGTAGGAAGGGAGGAGGGGTTATGCTATTAGTTAAGAAATACATAAAATCCAAGGAAGTGAAGCCAGTCGACATTGCTGGACAGTGCAGTGTTGAGTCAGTTTGGTGTGACATAAGCATTGGGAGATCAAAATTGAGAGTAAGAGTGTGCTATAGGCCTAATGACTCTGATGAGTATAATAAGAAACTGTACGGGGAAATAAGAGTGGGCCAGTAAATCAGAGTCTTATAATGGGGGATTTTAATTTCCCAGATATTGACTGGAATTTGGGGGCTGGTCACTCACACACTAGCAAGGCTTTTGTGGATTTATTGCATGATTGTTTTCTACATCAGCATGTTCGGGAGGCAACTAGAGGGAGTAATACTCTTGATTTGATTATCAGTAGTGATTCTTCATGCATTAAGAATCTGCAGGTAAATGAACCACTAGGTGGCAGTGATCACAGTGTGCTGAAGTGGGATTTACTCAAAGAGGTAACTACCATTAGGGGTAAAGGGAAGGGTTATTGCTTTCGTAAAGGCGACTATGATGGACTGAGACATTATTTAAATTCTATACAGTGGGACCAGCTGATGATGTTACCAACAGCAAATTCAAAATGGGAAGCATTCAAAGAACTTATCTTGGAAGCTACTAGGTTGTACATATCAACTAAGAAATATTGTTCAAGGTTTAGGCCTAAGTGGATGTCAGATGAACTAATGAGACATATGGCAGAGAAGAAAAATGCATGGGATACATACAAATTAACATGTGACACAGAAGCCTATGATAGACACAAGTTGATCCAAGATACAAGTTGAGCAAAGGAGGTTAGACAGGCGAAGGCAGATTACGAGAAAATCTTTTGCAAGGGATGCAAAGAAAAACAGCAAAGAGTTTTTTACTTATGTAAACTCTAGAAGGAAGGGGATGAATCAGATTGGTTCACTTGATATCGATGGGTCAACTGTTGATGATCCTGCTCCGGTAGCTAACAAACTAAATGAATATTTTGCATCGACATTCACACATGAGGAGTTATTCAGCGAGGGGAATGCCAGAGGTGTATTCAACTCTGGCAGTAAGCTAGAGAATCTTGTAATAACTGAGAGTAAAGTGGAGGAGAAATTGTTGAAGATAAATACAAGAAAGGCACCTGGGGTGGATGGGACCTATCCAGTTATATTAAAGGAGGCAGCAAAGGAAGTAAGCAAACCTTAGCCATAATTATGAGAGCTTCCTTGGACTCAAGGGAAGTACCCATGGACTGGAGATGTGCAAATGTGATGCCAATTCACAAAGGAGGATCAAAGGGCAACACAAATAATTATAGACCTGTTAGTTTAACTTCTGTTCCTGGAAAATTAATGGAGGCACTGGTTAAAGAAGCACTGCAGGATCATTTAGACAAGACTTCAGTTATAGCTCGGACACAGCATGGCTTTGTTAAGGGGAAGTCTTGCCTGACCAATTTGATTGGATACTATGATGCAATCACAAAAGAACTGGATGCGGGGAATAACTTTGATATTATATACTTGGATCTTAGAAAGGCTTTTGATACTGTTGCACATGGAAGACTGCTGCACAAATTGGAGCAGTGTGGCATTGGAGGCAAATTGCTGCTATGGATAAAGGGGTGGTTGAGGGGGAGAAGACAGAGTGGTAATCAATGGACACTGCTCATCTTGGACTAATGTTATTAGTGGAGTCCCTCATGGTTCAGTTTTGGGTCCATTATTGTTTCTGTATTTATAAATGATATTGATGATGGTATATCAAGCTTATTGTCCAAGTTTGCAGATGATACGAAGATTGGCAGGGTTGTCAAGGACACTACTGACACTATGCTACTGCAACAGGATCAGGAAAGGTTGAGCAGATGGGCTGAGAGGTGACAAATGAAGTTTAACATTGAATGTAAAGTACTACATATGGGAAACAGCAACCCCAGAGCAACGTATCAACTCTGTGGTACTACACTGACAGTGGTAGAGAATGAAAGCGACCTGGGGGTGGTTGTGCAGGCAGATATGAAGTTTTCTGAGAAGTGCAGATGGGCTACAAGAGTAACTCATGGTGTATATCATGGTCGATGATATATAGGAATTTTTCTAGCAGGGATAAGGAGGTGATTATTCCCTTGTATAAGGCAATGGTCAGACCACACCTAGAGTACTGTATACAGGTCTGGAAGCCTCATTTCAAGAAGGATGTAGAGAGATGCTGGAGCGAGTACAGAGAAGAGCAACAAGATTAGTGAATGGAACAAAGGGGTGCTCTTACGAAGAAAGGCTTAAGTTTTGCAAATTACAGTGTCTAGAGACTAGGCACCGGCAAGGTGATCTGATAGAGGTGTATAAAGCCTTGACTGGTTTGAACATGCTCAATGCTGATGGGATTCTTCCTCTTCCTCAGAATAATCACCTGAGAGGGCATAAATCCAAATTGAGAAAAGACAGATGTAGGATAGACGTGAGGAAATTTACCTTTAGCCAGCGGGTGGTTGGTTGGTGGAATAGACTTCCATCCCTTGTCATGGAAGTTGATAGCCTAAATAAGTTTAAGGCTCAGCTGGACAGGTATTTTGAATGAACAGAGGGGTGAAGTGGAAGTGGTTATTTTTTATTATTTATTATTTATTTATTTTTTTTTGGCTGATGCTGCATAAGCTTGCTTTCTTGCATCAAATGCCTCTACTAATGCTAATTCTATTAGAATGTCCTCAATCATTAGGGTACCATTACACCTAGTGCACTGCAGGGGATCTTCTGAACTAATGAGACAATGAAGTACAGGAACTCCCCGACTTAGGTAATACTCGACTTAAGGAAATTTGATTTTTACATGTTTTTGTCAGCCAGTGCAAACTTATAAAAAAACGTGGAAACTTATTTTGCATCACATAGGAATAAACGAAGGTATCATGAAAATATCGCAATCTGAACCCAACAACACATTGTTTTTTTTTTTTTTTGGTACTTCATTCCAAGACCTCAGAAATTGAATTTTTTGCTATATAACTAAGGTATTTATCTCTCAAAATGTCATTTTTATAATGGAAATTGCACTACACTTTCATCATTATCATATGTTCCATTATAAGAATTAATTTTGAATGCCTTTGTGATATTTTTATAAAACACATTTCTGGAGGTCACTACCATAAAATGAAAACAATTTGCATTTTCTGGTTTATTGGGCTTTTCTGTTAGTGCATCTAATTATAAACAGGTAGTAAACTCAATCTTATTGCATTTACAATAATCCCGATAACTGGAATTGTGTAAGTTTTAACTTATTATGATGAAATGTGTTCCCCCCTTCACTGAAATCTTCAATCATAAAAAAAACAAATTTTCAGAATCTTCTCTTCATTCCTATTTAATTATTACAATGATGAAAGGAAAGCGACCAATGGAAAGTGCAAGTGAGACAAAATGAGACAAGTGAGACAAAATGAGACAAAATTGATTTAAAAATGAAGATGATTAATTCAGAAGTATAAAGCAGGACAAAGTTTGTCACCTATTGCACGGAATTAGGTCTTGCTGCTTCAACAGTGAATACTATTTTAAGGGACAGTGCATGTAAAAAAGAACATGTTAAAGGATTCAAGTATTTCACACAGGGGCCAGTCCACCCCAACAGTAATCACAAAACAGCATTCAGAAGCAAGTACCCCTAAATCTAACAGTCATTCAAACAAGAAGTAGGGGGTCACAACTGGTGAGTATGGGCTTGGCAAACCCAGGGTCCTCAGCTGAATATCACCACATTCTTCTCTTTCTTGGTGATTCCTTTCTACGTCTGACTCTCTCTCTCTCTCTCTCTCTCTCTCTCTCTCTCTCTCTCTCTCTCTCTCTCTCTCTCTCTCTCTCTCTCTCTCAGGGTAACTCAGGAATTTTTTTTGGCTGGTGCAGCATAAGCCTCAGGCTTTCTTACACCATATGGCTAATAATAATAATAATAATAATAATAATTAAAAAGTATTTATGAAGATAACGATAAATAAGTACAGCAAACCCCAAGCCACGTTCGTGACAAGAAATGGGAGGTTTTATAGGTTCAAGCATCGCGCTGGTTTCCAAAACATTAAAGTATGCGGTGACGTCACCAGTGCCAATTCTGAAGCTGCAGAGAAATTTTGTGATGTGCTGGAAAAAAACTCCTTCTAAATCTCCACAGCAGCGTGCTTATCAGCTGGAGATTTAATTTTGGCTACAATGCTCGAAAGGTAAAACTTGCTGACATTATGCCTGTCTCCTCTCTCTTATTGTAATTTATCCTGCGCACGAAATAAAAAAAAATTGAACAATTCTATTTACATGTTCGTTGAACATTTCTTTTTTAGCTTTTATCAAATGCAGCGTGCATAGTTGCGAGTGTGGAATTTCCCTAAATGCTTATTTAGGGAAATTCTGACACACAAAATTCGACTTACGTAGCGTTCCACGGAACGCAACCCTTACGTTAATTGGGGAGTGGCTGTATAATGTTTGTGTATTCTATTCTAAATCCTGCTAGGATTACTGTTTCCTGTCCTTTTGATCTAAAGCTTCTGCTCCATGATTAGAGTATTGATTTAATCTGTAGTAGTTTGTTATGCTTGAGTTTGCTAGGGTCCAGTACCTATAAGAACTGGATATCTTTCCTTTCTTCAATAACTAACTTTAAGGTATTTTGAAGGTTCCATAAGATGAAGTGCGAGGCATCAACAGAGTTTTTGAGTGCCTGCAATGCACTCAGTGAGTAATTGTATATAATACTTTGTCAATATCTGTTTCTCTTATGTTCCAAGGGAATCTACGTTGCCTTCAGTTCCACCATATATAGTACATTTCCTTGGGAGTTGATGTGTTATCCTGACATCAAGGAAGACATCAGAAATTCCTGCCTAGGTATCAGGTTTGGAACCAACTAGGTATATGGATGGTTGTATAAGCTATGTATATGCAGGGTGGTTAATGACAGTATGCTACTGTAACAGGATCTAGAAAAGTTGGGCTGACAAATGGCAAATGAAGTTTAACCTTGATAAATGAAAATACTGCATATGGGTAGCAGTAACCTCAGAGTAGCATACCAACTGTGTGATACTATACTCAGGGTAGTGGAAAATGAGAAAGAACTGGGGGTAATTGTGCAGTCATGGGATTTTGTGAATGATATACAGAAATTTTTCTAGTAGGGATAAACAGGTTTTTTTTTTTTTTTTTTGGTAGTTGTTGGCGCATAGGCTTCTGTGGCCATAATGCACCTCCCAAGGTTTTTGCAGTACTTTAATCCAAGCCCGAGGCGGGAATCGAACCCGCAACCTTTGGGTTGCTAGGTAGGCACTTTACCCACCCGGCTAGCCCAGTCGGCAGATAAGCAGGTGATTATCCAATTGTATGAAGCAATGGTCAGGCCACATCATGAGTACTGCATACAGGTCTGGAAGCCTCATTTTAGAAAGGATATGGAGCTGCTAGAATGAGTACAGAGAATAGCAACAAGACTGGTGAGCGAAACAAAGGGTGCTCTTACCAAGAAAGATTTCAGTTCTGAAAATTGCAGCATACGGAGACCACCTGCAAGGTGATCTGACTGAGGTGTTTAAGGCTTTGAATGAATTGAGCAAGCTCAGTGCTGATGGGATTCTTTCACTTGTTCAGATCACACACACACACGAGGAGCACAAATTCAAATTGAAGAAGGATGGTTACAGAATAGATGTGCAGAAGTTTGCCTTTAGCCAACATGTGATTGATTGTTAGAACAAACCTCCATCTGTTGTCGGGGCCGGCTTCAGGGGTGATTGAGCAGTGCAGCCGCACAGGACACCAAAATTTAGGAGGCACAAAAGGCCCCACAAATTCACTGATTTGCTGTAAATCTCAAGTCGTGATATGAAGTCAATCTTATGTTCTGATTCAAACAATTCGGAAGAGTTCAGATTTCAGTTATCGTGCATTAGAATGAATAAATAATATATCTGATTCTATCCTTCAGGGGTTCTCATACATTGTTTCTTTTTTAAAATAAAGTAGTAAGTATTTTTCAGTTAATAGTAAAAATATAATGCATAAACTTAATAGGAAGTTGGCGAGGGTGCACCAAAAAAATCTCGCATCTGTTGTTGTGGAAGTTGATAGAGCTAGACAAACTATTGGAATGGAATGAATAAGTGAAACGGGAGGTGTTGTGCTTTTTTTTTTTTTTTTTTTTTTTTTGGCTGATGCCATATAAGTGTGCTTTCTTGCAGTATTTGCCACTGCTAATGCTATACAGAGATGAAATTTGGGTACAATGATGGCAGCTGTTCGAAATTCTCTTTGGAAATGGATATTTTATCCCGTGATTGATCTCCTTCTCAAAGGAGATTACATTTGGGTATACCCACTTCTCGTGGTGAAGGTGTAAATTCTGGTGGAATGCAACACTGTTAAATTTAAGGTCTATGTTTATGAGGATCTCTAAGATTTATACCTATAGGTCAATTGACATTTGGACGAGCTTGGTGTCATTCAACCACTGTGGTGTAAAAATTGTCAACCATTTTTTTGGGTGTTTTGGAATAGATTTTATTTTGCCTTTAATAAATATTAAAGGAAAAATAAATATTATAGTATTAATTATTGTCTTATAACTGATAGTAATGGTTTGTGAGCTTCAGCATACCAGCTGGATGTTGGTGATGTTCTGGATACCACTAAAGCAATGCAGATAGCCCTGTTATGTATAGAGTCCAGCTCAGCTGCTTTATACTGAATAAGATTATTTATAGTGGGGTGCCTAAAAAATACATTCCAAGCCTTATTTTGCTCTTCCTTGGCTAATTGATATTCTGTATATTACACCATATTTCTGTGCAGAGTAACAGTTTTATGGACATTTGGGGAATTTTCAATTGCATATAATAATTTTTCAGTTGCTCTTTGTTGCACCACTAGGAGTTTCTTGCTGGATCATTTACAAGTCTATAGTCTTGCTAATTCTTTGTATTTTACCCAAATCACTTTTCTGCTTCCGTCCCCCCCCTGAAAATTTTTGGCAGTTATGCTCTAGATTTTCATTTTTGACTTCTGCTTGGTATTTCAGATATTTTGCTTGTTAAGATAATGATTACTGGAAAATGATCGGTATTAAATGGATCATTGGTTCTCTTCTATGTAAGGATGGCATATAGTATGGGGGGGACATAAGGTAGGATCAATTGCAGTGCTAGTGCCTGTGGGGCAGTGGATATATTATGTAGGTAACCAACTGTTGAGTAAGATTAAACATGTTTTCAATACGTTTTTCTACTGTATGGCATTCCTCTTTGATCTTTATCTGGATCCCCCACCCCTTAAGGATGATGTTATGTACACTTCGATCCCCAAAATACAGTACAGGAGAGAGGAAGCTGTGTAACAACCTAGTTACACAGCTTAATAACTCTATAACTCTATATTAAAACTCTATAATTTGCTTTTGGGGATAGATACAGAGAGCATGTTGGATAGTTCCAACAATACAGTAAGCTCAATCTGTTGGGATGAAAGGTGCAGACTGGTTAAAACTGCTACTCCATCATATGCTAAACCTCTTATGCTTCCATCTTTCCAATGTACAGTATAATTGTGCATAGGCACTGTATCTTTAAGAATACAACATCTTCTCTTGGACACAGATGATCAATGTTGGTGTGAAAGCCTTTGCAGTTCCATTGCAGAAAGAAATCCATTATTTTATTTATTATTTTTTTTTGTTAATTCCTTCAGGTTGTTTTTGAAGAGCTGTGTTATTATGTTCTGCTTTCAATTTCTCTCTATCTTTCTTTCTTTTTCTTGGGAAGACAAGTCTTCCGGTAAACCATTTCTTTGTCTGTAAAAAGTTTGAGAACTGATTCATCTATATTCATTTGAGTTTAGTAGAGTTTGGCTGTATTGGTTGGTTGGTTACCTGGTGTTTCATGATGCACTGCCAGCCAAGTCAAGATGAAAAAAGAAACATCAATAAATATAATGGTAATCTCAAATAAATATAAATTTATCTAAGAAATATAAATTTATTTATTACATTTATCCAATCCAATAAATCCAATATATATAAATTGATTGTGGATAAATTTAGTAATAAGAATGAAGAGAAAGATTCTACAGAAAAAACAAAATCCTCAGGAAAGATGCAAAGATGAGTCAAGAACATGACAGACCAAGTGGCAAGTGTGGTCATGACCATTCACAACATCCATCTGAGCAAATCAGCTCCAGATAAGAAACAAACAAAATGATGACCTTACCAAAATGAACATTGAAATATAGCTTCTACTATTGTGGTGATGAGCAGATTCAAATCTCGATGTGTGAACAGAAACTTAACTGTATGAAACCTCTCTTGATGAGACATTTTAAAAGAAATTATTAGGACTTGAATGGTAAGTCCACAGCTAATTTCAAAGAGAAAAAGAAGTATTACATAAAAAAAAAAAAAGATAATTCGTAAAATCCATATTTGTGAGTCGTAAAATGGAATTATTAGAAGCCTTACTGAAAGTGAGCTATCACATTGCTTGCACGGGGAGGCCCACACTATAGGTGAAAATTTGATAAAGCCATGCATTATTAACCTCTCCGAGACAATATTCAGACCCAATGAATCAGCCAAACTAAAACAGGTTCCACTCTCCAATGAAAAAAGAAGAATTTCACTTTGTTCAGTCAATCTTCTCAACTGTAGACTTAAGTTATCACCTTATTTTACCTTGCAACTTGATAAGAGCACTGTCAGTAGCCTAGCTGTGCTGTTAGTATTTGTTCAATACCTATATAATGGTGAGCTGTGCAAAAACATTCTTATTCTTATCTGTGATGACTTGAAAAATCACAACCACAGGAGCTGATATTTTTGAAAAAATTGACTGCTTTTTTTGTGCTCATGAACTCGACTGGAAAAAGTATATTAATGTCTGTACTGATGGTACCAAGACTATATACAGGGTCTTATTTCAGGTGTTGTTGCAAGAACATAGGCAGTAGCACACCTCTCCTATTCAAGTAGTCACTACTCCACAGGGAAAGTTTAGCTGTGAAAAAAAAATTCCTGCAAAACTAAAAGATTTTTTTAAAACACTAATAGAAATTGAATACAAGGTTTTTCTATCAGATTTGAAACAGAATGGAAAGCGACTATGACTGCTTACTTTTTTTACACAGAAGCACTTGGCTGAGTCGAGGTAAAGTGCTGATGAGAGTCTTTGAATTATGCTTTGAAATGGTGTTTCTTACTAATCATAAAGCTGAAGCCAAAACACAAACAACAAGATTAACTGCAGAAGATTCATCAATTTTATGAGGAGTTACATACCTTGCCGATATATTTGACAGAATAAATGCACTGAATCTATCACTTCAAGGTAAAAACACAACACTTTTCATTGATAACGATAAAATCTCTGAATTCAAAGATAAAATTATAAATTGTTGATAAAAAATATGTCTGCAGACTCAGCCTTACAGAAACTAATAACTGACACAGTTATCCATCTCTTTTTAAGAACATTTTCCTGTCAATACAGACACTGAAAACTACAGGTGGAAAGCTAACCCTTTCTTGAAAAACCAAAACTCCTATGTCCTATCCACAAAAGGAGAACCGATTGATATCTCTTGTGAGGTATCATTCCAAGGGAAGTTTTTTAGTGTTATGGGCTAGTTTTTGGCTGTCTTCATTCTGGGCTAGTTTGTTAAACTCTTTCCCTAATATAGCAGACAAAGCAGTTGTAAACTTTTACCATTTGTAATTATGTATTTATGGGAACGTGAGTTTACCAAACATTGTGACACAAAATCAAAATGGAGACACAGACTTGATGCTTAAGCAGACATTCGCTGACAGTTATCAGCTCCGAATTTCAGCAAAATCACTGAAATCATACATGTCACAGCAAGTCTCTCATTAGATTCATTGAGTAAGTTATTTTTTATTTTTAAATTTTGCGTCAAACAAGTATAATTATTTTTCTTAATAATACCTGGGGGCTACGGCGTAGCCGAGTGGTCAGTGCACGAGTGCAGTGGTACTCACTCTTTGAGTGGACCAGGGTTCAAACCCATGACTACTAAATAAGATAAACATTTGCATTGATGTTGGGTGAAGGAAACACCAAAATAAAACCAAGAGTGTAAGGTCTGGCCAGCCAGCTTGTAAAAATTCAGGTGGGCATATCAACATGGAGGAACAACAAGCATTCCATCCATGTCGTGACCCCTAACCAGGGCAAATAGCACAGCTATTTCCCCCCCCCCCTTAATAATACTTTGCATAATTTTTTCGTTTAAAATTTTAAGAGTAGTGATTATTTTTTGGTTCTACTATAATACAGTGCATACATGCAAAAACAGAAAAAAAAAAATGCTCTTTTCTTAGCATTCTATGCCTACAATAATCTTAGGAGGATATCTGAGGACATGGCTGACCCTCCAGGGTACCTCAGCCAAAAAGGTTAAGAACCACTGTTCTAGAGTATTTGCAACTGCAGTCAGATATACAATTGCACATCCATTGTACGCTAGGATCACTGAAGGACACTGAATATTTTCCCTTCATTTTCTGGATCTTATCTCAGACTACTTGTGAGTTAGCAGAAGGGGTTATAGATGAAGTAAAAATGATTCAAGATTCCCTTTGACGCTGACATCAAATATAGTGGGCTTTGGCACATGCATGTTTAAAGGATGTTAAATTTTCTGTGGTGTGATTTTGACAGAATTTCCCCTTGTTTTGACTTTTCTTGTTGTTGTGCATTCTGAATTCAATATCTTCTATAACGTACGTAACTGCATCACTGACCTGGCTAAAGCTTGTGTTGTCAAACTGTGAGAGATGTTCAAAGGCATTCCAAGCAGCATTATGAAACTTCCACTGCTGGTTGTGGTGTAATAATTGTTAATGGCACAATGACTGCCAGGGCCAAATTATGCCTCATCATATTATTATAATTTGCCATATTACACATTCAAGGATTTTATTTATAATTTATCAAATATTCGTTTGATTCACTTGAGGAACTGAAATAATTCATAAGTTTACTTTGCTCTTAAGATGTGGGATAAAGTTAAGGGTTCTGAAGGTTAGAGAGAGATTTCATGGTCAAAGTGCTATCAGTCTGAAAGTGATTACATTTTAATAGACTATGCCTTACTGGGAGCATTGGGTGACAGTGCATACATTATGAAACTTCACTGATATATTCCTGATGGCCAACATGATCTTTTCAGGATCAGAGGGAAGTAATCACTCCCACAGGTATTTTCTTGAATCTCCCATGTAAACAGAGGGTGGAGAGGAGGGGAGCAGATGGAGAAATAAATGGCAGCAAACGTACGGGGAGGCATGTGATAAAAAGTATTCGTTGCCACATGTAGTGTGGGAGAGAATGTTATTGTCATGCATGCACACTATTTCATGTTCCCTTATATTAGTGTCTGCACTACTCAAAAGGTATTATGTCCATTAAGTCCATTAATAAAAGAGGAGCAAGCAATTGGATCATTAAGATCTGTGAGAGAGATGTTGATCCCAAGTGACAAATATACTCAACAAATGGTGAAATCCTATAAAGAGGCAAATGGCAAACCACCTCTATGGTAGTTATAAGAGGAATTACTTAGCAAAGGACATGGTTGCTTGCTACGATGGTGACTCCATCGTGAGTAGGTCCATCCCCCATTCTATCATTGCATACCATGCTGATATTATATAAAGTAGAGTTCTCATTTGCCTTTAGATATGTCTCCTACAAAGAGTACACTGGCTTGTGACTATAGAGGAAAGCCTTGATGTCTTCAACATTCCATTGGAATCCACAGCAATTCCTGTATGAAGTTGGCCATTATTTAAGCTTGGTGGATCTGTTGACAGCTTTTAAAGTACTGAGGACTTAATTTTTTCAACTTGGGATTTATCTTTTTTGGGGAAGTATGGGTGCTATCCTTGAATGGGTTGAGCACGCTGAATTCTGATGGGATCCTTCCACTTGTTCAGGTTACGAACCTCAGGGGGCATAAATTCAAATTAAGAAAAGACAGATGTAGAATAGATTTTCGGAAATTTGCCTTTAACCAGAAGGTGGTTAATTGCTGGAACATAGTTGATAGGTTAAATAAATTTAAGGAGGAACTGGACAAGCATTTGGAGGGAATGGTGTGATTTTATTTATTTATTTTTTTTTTTTTTGGCTGATGCTGCATAAGCTCATACACTTGCTTTCTTGCATCACATGCCACTACTACTACTACTACTATCCTATGTCCATTTTTGTACTGAACTCTAGTCTTTCCTTTACCTTGATATCTACGTTTTCATGTATTACAAGAGGTACTTCAGGATTTTGTCTTTTCTTTAATATTTTTTTGTTATTGGTGAAGCATTAGGAGGTACAGATATAGGAGTGACAGCTACTTAGTCCTTTTGTGCACGTCTTTTCAAACTTAGTAAGTAGTGTGCAATAACAGCACATGACTCTCTTGGTAGGATAGTCATTCAATTTGAGTTCTGATGGAATACCTACCTGCTACCATCTGAACATACTATGGTTTATTGGTATTTGGAGGTGTCACTGCTTTTCTTGCATGTTTAGTCCATAAGTGTCTGTATTTCCTTCTCTTCTTTTCAACTCTGAAAAGCTAGACAGTATGCAGGGTGCTCTCCCTGAGAGTTAAGGCATGTAGGTTTCGAGGCTGAACAGACTGCGATTTTGTGGTCATTTATGCACATCAAGCACATGCACGGGTGCCATGGCAGGCCATTTAGGCACCTGCAAATCACAAAATGGATTGGAAATGTCATTTTAAAAAGAATATGCATCTGTTTGAAACAGTGCAGAGAAGAGCAACAAGGTTGACAGAGACAGAAAAAGATATTCCTACCAAGAAAGACTGGGGTTCTGCAAACTACACTCTCTGGAGACTAAGCATCTTTGTGGTGACCTAACTGAAGTATACATGGCTCTACAAAGTTTAAGGAAACTAAATGCTGATGGCATATTTACTCTTATTCAGATGAAAGATACAAGGGAGAATAAACTGTAAAGAACAGCTACAGAATAGATATACAAAAATTTGATCAATTGTTGGAAAACCTTCTACCTACTGTTGTGAATGTGGGTAGTTTGGATAAATTTAAGGAAGGTTTTAACTTTTTTTTTTTTTTTTTTTGCTGGTGCTGTATAAGCTTCTTGCATCATATTGTCAATACTAATGAAAATAAGCATTCAACACATGCTATCATCTTTAATCTGAAATGCTAAATCAATTTGCACAATTTTATCCATGCATTGCACACTGCATTTATACTTATTTATTTGAAAATGTATGATTACACTAAATTTCCCACCATTTGAAAAAAAAAAAAAAAACCTACATTCAGTATACAAAACAAATGTCACACTTTTCCCAGATTTTATAATACACAGAATCTCGTGTATATGTCTTCTTATATACATCATATTTCTTTAACAGCTTATTGAAAACAACCATTAAATCAGATTTAGCTTCACACAACATGTAGAAAGAAAATATAGTTTAATATTACAGTATATCTAGCACTTCATCTTGTGTGTTACACATATATTATGCAATGTAGACAGAGAAAAATAAATAAAATTACAAGCACTAATTTGCAATTTCTTAAAAACTCATGAATTTAATAATGACATTACAGTTTCAGAGGTTTTTTCTCCCCCACCAGCAAAATTATAGAAAAAGCATAAGACAGCGAGCAAGAGAATTAATAAGGGTAAAAAATCTCTTCTGTAAATCTAGAACTGATAGCTATGCGCTAGTATACAGAAGTTGCATAAAGAGGCCAAGGAAATCATAAAATCAGAATTCTATTGCAGGAGGTATCTCAGGAAACACACACACACACACACACACACACACACACACACGATTAGTTTTATGCTTTCTGGCTGCTTCAGCCAATGCACGAGTTGCTGATATACTTATAGTTATTTGGTTTCAGAGCAAGCAATAACAAAAACAATGTATATGAAATGCTGCACTCGGAAATCAGTATCCAAGTGATCATTTTTGCAGATAGCAAGCTGTCATCTTAACAAGATATGCTGCTCCTGTAGTTGTTGTTGTTATTTTGTTTTTGGGAGCATTAGCAACTAAGGCAAAATTGCTCCTGGAATATGCGGTGGTCATTCCCTGACCTTTCCACATCCTCCGTATTTGGTGGTGACGGACTCGAGCCCCGGTCTAATCAAGAAGCGTGTGCTACGCACTGCTGCTCCTTCCCACCTGGCTACGGGGGCGCTGCTCCTATAGTATACAGTGTTGCTTGTCTTCTCACTATCTGTCACCAAAATTACTCAAAATGCTGCAGTTGACACTGAATACCATATGACACAGATGTCTCTGCACCTTGGTACATAGACATCTGTACATTACAGACCAGTTAGTTTCACTTCTGTTCCAGGTAAAATAATGGAGTCACTGGTTAAAGATACATTGCAGGATCATCTAGACAAGGCTGCAGCAATAATTCAGACACAGCACGGGTTTATTAAGGGAAATTCTTGTCTGATAAATTTGAATAGATACTATGATGTGGTTATGAAGGAACTGGATGGAAAAAATAATTTTGATATCATATATTTGGATTTCGGGAAAGCTTTTAACACTGTTGTGCATGGAAGACTACTGTACAAATTGGAGCAGAATGGTATTAAGGGTAAGTGGCTACAATGGATAAAAGGGTGGTTGAGTGGGAGAAAACAGAGGGTGGTAATCAATGGGTGCTGCTCTTCGTGGACTAATGTTATTAGTAGAGTTCCACAGGGTTCGGTGTTGGGCCAATTGTTTTGTATATTTATCAATGATATTGGTGAAGGTATATATCAGACTTAGTGTCAAAGTTTGCAGATGATACAAAGGTTGGCAGGGTTGTTAATGACAGCATTGGCAGTGTGCTACTGCAACTGGTTCTAGATAGGTTGGGCAAATGGGCTGAGAAGAGGCAAATGAAGTTTAACATTGACAAATGCAAAGTACTGCATATGGGTAGAAGTAACCCCAGAGGAATGTACCGACTGTGTGGTACTACACTTAGGATGGTAGAAAATGAAAAAGACCTGGGAGTAATTGTGCAATCAGATATGAAGTTTTCTGAGCAATGCAGACAGGCTGCAACAGCAGGTCATGGGCTTTTGTCAATGATATACAGGATTTTTGCTAGCAGGAAAAAGGAGGTGATTATCCTTTTGTATAAGGCAATGGTCAGGCAATGACTTGAGTATTGCGTACAGGTCTGGAGGCCTCATTTTAGGAAGGATGTAGATTTACTTGAGCGTGTACAGAGAAGGGCAACAAGATTGGTGAGGGGAATGAAGGGATCCTCTTATCAAGAGAGGATTAAGTTCTGCAAATTGCAGTGGCTGGAGACTAGGCTCCTGCGCAGTGATCTGCTTGAGGTGATCTGTTAATTTGTTCCAGTAATTAACCACCCACTTGCTCAGATTACAAACTAAGGGGACATAAATTCAAATTGAGGAAAGACAGTTGTAGAACAGATGTGCAGAAATTTGCCTTTAGCCAGTGGGTGGTTAATTACTGGAACAAACTTCCATCTGTTGTTGTGGAAGTTGAGAGCTTAAATAAATTCAAGGAGGAACTGGACAAACATTTAGAGGGACTGGTTGTGTGAATTTTTTTTATTTTTTTTTTGGCTGATGCTACCTAAGCTCATACACTTGCATCACTTGCCTCTATTACTATCAACATTGCTGTTGGAAAACAGTGCGATTACTTTGTTTTTGTGCATCAACTATTTTTTCAAAATATGGCAGTTTATATGGTCTAATGTATATTATGCCAAACAAGTATGTTCACAGACTTATCTGCATGCTATGCAGAGAGAAACCTCAGTGTATTCTGCAGAGGCACAACTACATTCATCTGAAATTAGAAAATGACAGCCTTAACTGAGGAGACCTGTAAGAATTCTTTCACTTTCTGATGGGGTCTGAATTTAAATAAGGTAGCAATTGGCAAACCCAGTATATCAGAACACAAAAGACAGAAACTGTGATGACAACCAAGACTCTGCAGGTGTTTTCCACAAAACATCACAGAAATCACAAGAATTATTTTGATAGTTGCTTTCAACTTCTTACCTATCTGTACTAGTCCACTGTGAAGGTTGTGTGAAAGCCATTCTTAATCTTGTTCCCAAATTCTGTAATAACAATTATTTGAAGGGACCTTTGTATATGTGGCTGCAAGTCGTACAAAAGATGACACCCAAACACAGATGGAAAACACTGGGTAACCCCAATTGTGATGCTTGTTTTGAAGTTTCATATGGGATAAACTCTCCAAAAGATCGCTTATGAAACATATCCACATCTTCTCACTGCCCAGTTATACAGGATGTTTCAATTAAAATACACCAGGATCTATCTCCCTTATTTTTTGATTTAAACTATTTGTCATCTGGAACTTTTTTGGCATATTCAAGTTGATATTTTTGGATTTGATGTTTAAACTAAACTAAATGGTAGCATTTGGATTTTACAATTTCAAAATTGAAATTTTGCCTAATGAGCTGCTTTTTTTCTCAATGGAAAAGTTGTTTCCCATCCTCAGTTTAGTTTAAAAACATTATCGGTGTACCTCTGAAATGAACATATGATTTCATCTGAATTTAAAAAAAAACAAATGCATGTACGTGATGGTCACATCTCCTCTTGAAAAGAATGACAAAAGAATTTTTTAAAAAATAATAATAAAATTCTGAGGTGGAAATCAGAAATTTCATGAAATAAAAGTTCAATGTAAAAACAAAAACAAGTGCACAATAATATATTCATTATCAGAAAAAAAGGGGAGGGGGGAAACAAGAAACAGGAATGAATATTTTGTTGCTTAAAATTTCAGATACTGCCCATTTGTTAACAAAGATCGATTATTGGTAATGTTGAAGAACATATGGCTATTATTTCCACAACTGAAAAGTAACAATGTAATTAATAACAACAATGGTCACATAATTTTAATCTTAATAATAAAACAGCAGATATATACCATGCAAATAACTTACAACATTCTAAGTTGTTTTACGAGGGAGTGTAGGTGGCATAGTTTTGAAAGATAGCTAATTGTGCTTTAAATGTTATTCATAAACTTGATATGGTTCCCCTGCCAGAATACAAGCTTATAACAGACATAATAAATTAGAGAAAATATTCTTTACAATAACACTATTAATTCCAGTGCAGGCATTACATATACTCCTGCTGAGATAGCCTGAATTGTCAATGGATGTCTCCCAAAGCTTTGCTTTAACAAAACCCAAAAAGAAAAAGTCTGAAGAGATGAATTTAGCAGAATATGGTGGCCAAGATATGCCATCCCCATATCCAATAACAATAACCTGTAATTTTGTGTGGTAGGGCACCATTGTGCCGGAACCAAACATATTGTTGGGCTGACATTCACAGAACTTTTTACCAAGTCAAAAACATTAAGTTGTTTGTTGTTTGTTATTTGGTTTTTAGGAGCATTAGCAACTACAGCCATATTGCTCCGCCAGTAAGTGTGCCATCAAGAAATACTGGAACAACTTCTCTCCTTATGCTACACCACATATTGACAAACCATCTCACCTGATGGCAAGTAGTTCTGCAACAGTATGGGATGTGATGGATGGGAGTCCAGTAATAGAATTGTGCCTGTTAGGGAAGCCATTCCAAGTGAAGATGGCCTTGTCAATCCACAGTACTGCTGACTGAGGAAACTGGGATTTTCTTCCACTTTGGTTGACAGAAAATTACAAAACTCCAATAGCATTTTGTGTCTTTATCTTCATGCAATCCTTATTTTAATGACAAATGACAGGGACAATTTGTTCTTTTTAAGGATCTTCCAAATCTGTATGCACTTAATTCCACATGCTTCTCAGACACTGATAACTGGATGTGACAGGAATGCCACATCTTTTTTGCATTAGTTCCATCTAGGATAAAGCAAATCACAATACTTTATGCTACACAGCAATTCATAGCCTCTGAAGATGTCTCTTGAAAAATAATCTTGCATTGATCTAGCATTTTGGCCACATTCTCCACATAGTAATACCTTCTTGCATAAATTGTTTTTGAAAAATATGCTTTCACATGATTTTACAAATGTGCATGCAAATAAACACCAAGAGGTTGTAGTTCTAATTAATTTTTCTGCACTCTTCACTCAACGATCACTATAATATGGAAATTTCACGCTTCCACCACATAGCAGTGTATATTCTAGATTTTTCTGCACCAACTGAAGGGTCAATTTGTGTCCATATGTGCATAAAATTCTGTATTGAAAGGTACTGTCATTCTCAGTGGTTGGGGGGAAGATGGCTATTTATGGAACGTTGAAACTGACAACCCCCCAAGCTTAAATCAACATTGACTCTTTATTTTGTACTGTGATTTACACTTGCTTTCAAAACTATGCTGCCTGTACCATTTAAATTACAGTAGAGCATCAGTTATCCGGAATAATTAATGTCAGACCTTTTTGGAATAGTAAAATTTTCCAGATAATCAAACGTAAGGTAAAAATAAATAAATTCTGTTATAATGTATTAAGGTAAAAGGAAAAGACTTTAAATAGCATGAAAAAAAAAATGACTTTATTTAATTAAAAATAATAACTTATACATAAAAATTCGCACATTTGCATATGTACGTATATTCGGATAGGTATTTTACCACAAATTTTATGTGGAAAAAAAAATTTAAAGAAATTTTTTAAAATAATGTTCGATCGTTTTTTGTTACGTTTGTCGGTGTTTTTTTTTTCCCCCCTGCTTCAAAATCTCTCAAGTTCCTTAATAACATCAATTTGATTATATTGCATTCTTCCAAATTTTCTATGCATTTCAGTGCTGTTTCTTTTCATTTACACTTTACCATAAAAAAAAATAAGAAAAATCGTACAGTTTCAGGCCGATATTATTCTTACCGAACCTAGAGCTAAACTAAACATAATATGAAATGAAGAGAAAAATATGTCATGGAAGCAAATGACTATCCCTCATGGTTCTCGAGAAAACCCATCAGTCTTAATCCAACATTTCACCAGATATAAGACAACCCCAGAGGCTCACATCTGGTGAGTATGGGCTTGGCACACCAAGGGTTCTGAGCTGGGTATCATCATTCTTCTCTTTCTTGTAAGAAGCAGATTCCCTGCTCTCTCTCTCTCTCTCTCTCTCTCTCTCTCTCTCTCTCTCTCTCTCTCTCTCTCTCTCTCTCTCTCTCTCTGTAACTCAGATTTTTTTTTTTTTTTTTTTGGGCTGGTGCAGCAAAAAGCCTCAGGCTTCCTTGCACCATATGGCTAATGATAATAATAAAAATAAAAAAGCAGACAGAAATACTCTCATAGCATAATAAACATTTGTCTGAAATACTACCATAAAAAAAAAAAAAAAAAAAAAATCAGCCTTTCAAATTATTCTGGATAACTAACATACCGGATAACTGATTTCCAGATAATTGACATTCTACTGTATTACACTGTACCATTCTTTCCTATAAAAATGTTGTAAATTATTTGAATCTGCTATTGCTGTTATTAGTTACCCTGTTAACATTCATTTATGGAAATAACAGCAACAGCCAAACAATGTTGTTGAATGTTACTGATGGCTGATCTTTGATATATATACGTTGGATAGAATAGTAAGAAAGGGAACAACAAGAAGGCAGAAAATGCAAAAAAGAGGAAATAGTCTAGTGCAGTCAAAGGCAGCAAATGCTAAACCTATGCAAGGCATGGACAATAGAGTAAATGAAAAAAAAAAAAAAAAAAAAGTGAGGGAGCTAGACAGTGATGAAGGTAACAAAAAAAAAAAAAAGTATAATAAGAGATAAATAATTAAAATAATTACAAAATTCACAAAATTTAAGGGTGTTGCCACACAACTTACAAAACCAGCCTCTCATCAGGTATCAATGGCCAGGACTGCAAGCAAAATAACGTATATTCATTTCTGATGTAAACCATAAGCCAAAGGATAAAAAGCATAAACATAAATTAATTTTCATTTCTATTCCACACGATGTTTACCCTTTTTACCTCGTAAGGTCATACCACACTAGACTTCACTTTATTGGTGGATGGTCTGACACTCATCTGTGTGTACTCAAAAACTGTCTTATCAAATGCTGTGTACAAATGAGTGTGACCTCCAACCAGTAAAGCCAAAATCAGAAAATAACTGCCTAGGTGATGGAACCACATCACAAATTATTAACACTACTTCTCTTTAGGGAAATGTTACTTGTTTGTAATACAAGAATGATGTAACTCGTGATAGCTTCAGAATGTGTTTTCAGTATGGTTTATACTGATGGGCATATATAATACAAAGAACAGATATAATACAACATGACCAAGACTAAACATATATAGTTATGAAAAATATGTATATCTTTTTTGTAAATATGGAAATGCTTCTTTTCTAACCTCCCTTACTTTTGAGATACATAAAAAAATAAATCAAATTTTACCTCCAGCATTTTCTGTTTCAACTGCTCAGCTTCATTCTGAGTGGCAATAAAATTTTCCCTAGTCTAGCAAAAAAAAAAAAAGTTTTGTACTTCAGAAACCTTCCACATGAATTTGTAGAACATTATACACAATATTTTGCATGAACACAGCCAAATATTCTATTATACACAACCAAATTTAAATTTTCAGAATAGTTAGAAAATAATTTCAACATAATCGATCTACCATACCATTAAAAAATAATAAATAAAAAATCATATTACTAAATAGATGGTGTTGTGGCATAGCAACAATAAAGTTGCATATCACAACAATGCTAGCAATCCTTCTATAATGCAACAATAAAGGCTTTGTTAGATAAGTGAAAAGTTCTAGTAACTGGTTTAGTTATATACTAGAACAGAGGCAGTAGTGGTCACTAATTACTGCAGTTTTCTTCCTGATCTACAGTAGAAAAAAAAAAGTAGTCTTAGTTGGATCTCTTTTGGTACAAAATTCCTTTTATTACAGAATGTGAAGAAAGATGCATTCAATATAATGTATAATTGATTTAATGTATAACTGGCAAAAACATAAAACCAAAATAATTACCTCATGACACTTGAAATATATATAAAAAAAAAAAAAAAAAAAAAAAAGAGTTCTGTATTATATTGTACTGCACAGTAATCTGCTTCCCCCCTTCGTTTTAATAAAATAAATTCTGATTGTTTCGACTGGAGAAGTTTAATTACAGTGGTATCAGGTGAATTTTAATAAATGAATCTTAATACTGTCATCCAAGCATTTGCTGTTTATACAGGTAACCCTTGTATAACACGGTTATTAGATTCCTGTAAAATGTCATGCTGTGCGAAAACCGTGTTATACGGGAGAAAAAGTACAAAAAGGGGGGTTATGTTCCAAAACCTAACAAAAATACACCATTCTAGATTTCGTGTATCTTCTGCTCTCTTTAAAAAATCAGTAATCTGGATTTTTTTGATAAATCTTTGTGAATTTCATCATATGGAACTAATTTTTGAAGCTCCCTTTTGAACTTTGGGCTCCTTTCATTCAAGAATCTGCATTCAAAAAATAAGATTCTAACTGCTCAGAAAACTTTATGGCTTCCTCTATGCGTTTTAGTGTAAAACGTTTTAGTGTACTTGGAAGTTTAGAATATTCATCTGTGATATCATCGTCTGAATTGATTTGATTTTACCTCCAATGCCATTTGCACCAAATCCACTAAGCCGGCTTCTTTTTCTACCAGTAATTCTTGAACGTCTTCAGTAATCATATCTTTTTTTTTTTTATTTTTTAGGAGCATCAGCAACTAAGGCCATGTTAATCTGTGTATACTGTCTATAAATTGAGTGCGTCCTGAGGTCGATTTTCTGTTTTGCCATACGAAAAACCCCCAGTTTACAGAAGAAAAAACCATGCTACCCTCGCCTGAGCAACTCAGCCATGTTGTGAAAAAGACCAATAAAAATTCCTCCCTTCATTGACAGGATTCAAACTCGGGTCTTTCCAAACCGGTGTGGGGACGAGGGCGATTCTATGAACTGTGCTACCCACGAGGGCTTCAGTAGTCGTATCATCAAAATCTTCCCCTCCTACTGACGTAGCAAGCAAGTTCTACTATCACACCAATTCTGTTTTCTGCCCGTTTGATCATATTTCTTGAATGAACTGACTCTGGCCATACATTTTTCCACATACATTTAACGTTGGCGGTTTTACTTCTTTCAGGAATAAAGCTATGATTCTGATACAGTCCACAATTGAGAAATGTTTCCATGCTTCCATTACTTCAATAGATTCAGAATCAATTTTTTTCCAAAATCCGTTGTAATGATTTTCTGATGGAATGAGGAATTTTAAAGGTGGATATAATGGCTTGATCGAACAGCTGAATGAAAGAAGTTGTATTAACCCAGTACAACTGTGGCAGTAGGAACATAACTTCAACGTCTGGATGGCCTGGTGTGCTATCTAATAGTAATAAAACTTTGTAGATTTTTTACACAAGTTCAACAAGTACAAGTTCAATAGCACAGAATGTAACATGGGAATTTCCCAACAAAATAAGATATGTGGATTTCTCAATAATTTTTTTCGACTAGCGAGTCAACAGTGGGATTCAAAAAGAGTGGAAACGTTGAAAAATTACATCCAACATAATAGCAGGGTTTTCCCCACACAAAAGCTTAAAAAATACCCTGTTATGCAAGGTTTACCGAATTTCTCTAACCATGTTATATAAGTACAGTGTTGTGCAAGTATTGCCGCAATTTATCAACTATGTTAGAGCGAAAGTGTGTTGTAGAAGTACCGTGTTATACAGGGGTTGCCTGTATATTGTCCATTCATCTGACTCAAATATCAAATATGTCCATTAGAATATTACATATGCATATAGCTGCCAATTACATATTGCATTTAGCTGACAACTTCTGACTTTCAGAAAGCTGGGGATCATGCAATTTCTAATACTGAATCATCAGATGTGCCTGTATTTTCCATATCCATCTGTTCAGTAATGTTGACTTACTTATTATTGTACTGGCTTTTTGTCTCGATGTGGATTCATAGCTAACTATTTGGATGGAACTGTAATTGGCATTTTTACCATCTGTTCCTACTTTTGAGGTAGCAATATCCTAAGCAGATACTTCACTTGTGGTGAAAAATATATTCATTCAAAAATATATGGAAATCTCAGTTTAATCCCTACTGTGTTATATTTGGTTACTATTTGAAAATAGGACAATTTGTTTAATGGGAGAGCGTGGGTCATTTTCCACTTCCTGGTAGGTTACATTGTTCAATCTTCTTGAACAACATAACCAAAAGGATTTAAAACTCAGTTTGCCACCTGATATATGATAAAGAATGACTGTAGTACCCTCTCACTTTTGGTTATTATACGATCAATTAAATATTTAATTAATTTAATAACTGAAAATGTGGAAAAATGAAATAATTAATTAAACTACCTACGATGTTAGAAAAAGGCAGAAAATAGTAAAAATTTAAATTGAAAAATCAAAATAAATAAATAATTGACCATAGCATATAATATTAGAAATTGTGCAAATATAAGAAAATGCAGCAAGATAAGACAAAGAAAGATAGCAGCATCCTCTTATTATTGGTTACTTTAAGACCAATTAAATAAATAATTGATTCAATGGAAGATAATGATAGAAAATTACTGTAATTGATATAAATTGCGTAAAATATGAAAATAGTTATAAATTGTATAAAAACTGAATAATAGTTATAGATTGTGTAAAAAAAAAAAAAAAAAAAAATTGAAGCTAATTAAGTAACGGAAAGTGTTGGAAAATTACTGAGAATAAGTAAATAAACAGCACCGAACTAATAGCAGAAAATAGTATACAACTGTTGAAGATAGTATTGCTAATTGTTGAAAGCAGAATTGTAGCAATTACAGAAAACAGCTGAAAATGGCTGTTATTTTAACTCACTTTGAAAGAAATCAGTTGGTACCCTAATATGAGTGAATAAGACTTAATAATTCAAAAATTAATTACTGCCCCTAAAACAAATATAGGTACAACCTTTACTTTTTCTCGTTGACCATTTACCACACATTCTTGAGCAGACTGGGTTTTCTGACCTACAGTTTGGACAAGCTGGTGTAGGAGCATTACAGTCATATTCTTTGGATGCACATTTTGTGAAAATGGGTGCACCTCTGCATGTCACCTGTGAGTGACCATATTTCTTCCACATTTGAGTGAATTAGGTATATGTACCCTGAATTGGCAATATCTTGGTGTACTGAAATATTAAATTAAGTTCACTGTATAATTTTACCTTCTCTCCATACTGAAATTCTATTAACATATGTCACTCCTTGGTCAATTATTTTTTCTTCTGATATATGCAGAAAACTCCACTCAGATATGAGTCCTCTTGAGCTGTTTGGCATATTGTAGGGTGTTACAACTACTGGTATTTATCTAAATCTGTAATAGCTACTCTCAGTGTTTCGAATTTGCAGTTTCTACTTAAGATGCATCCTGATTAGAGAAATTATACTGCTTTTGGTGTTCCTATTAGTTCTTCCAGGCATTTTTGGATCAGGAATGGAGAAAATTTTCCCACTACTTCAGGAGCAACCAATCATTTTGGATAGGGAATAAGAGATAAAATGCGGAGAGTCACATGCCATATGGATTATTGTGGCACAGGTTGCAGGCCACAAGACCAGTTCCTTACAACTAATTATGCATTTTTTAAATATAGAATATAATTTTTTATTATCTCCATTTCTATTTTAAAGGTTTTTTTTTTTTTTTGTATGGTTTACATTTAATAATTAAATAAGAAAATCTACCAATTATTACATAACACTAATACCATTTCTATGATGTGATTATAATATTACTGCTAAATTTTGAGGAAGGTACATAAAACATGAGAAATCAATATAGAAATATTGAATATTATTAAAAATGGATATTTTGTGATGTGCTTGTTTAAAACTTGGGGAACACATAGCACTTGAAGGTCTTCAAGTGCTATGTGTCCCCCAAGTTTACTATACTCCTTAACTACAGAATGTAAAACCAAGTAGGCTGATGCTGCCCGATGTTGATGACTGTTCCCTGCTCCTTTGTCACACTGCTTTCACAGTTATATAGTTTCTGATGCGGTGGAATCTTGTGTGACACACTCCAAGGGTATTGATACTTGTTAAGACTTTTGTGCTATCCATGTTTGCTCCTTTTAGCCCTTGGGCATATGGACTTTCATCCAAGGTTTTACTAGTCCCACACACACATGGAAGCCAGGGCAGTGTCACCAAATGACTAGAAATTAATAGGGTCAGTTCTGTTAATTTAAGAAACAGTAAAAAACAAAGGTGACTTTCCTTCCCTGAAAATTTTGCTGACTTTGTAGCAAAGAAAGATATTAATTGCAAAAATGAGAGGTAAGCACAATAAATGTATTGAAATTGATTGATTGATATTTCTGGTATTATGGGCTGTTATATATACTGTTATTTCTGGTATATGGGCTACTTAGGCAATATCAATGAGGTGGACTCACACATGGTGACTATATGAACAGTCAGAAAAGATCAAATAGATGTATCCATTTTAGGAAGCAGAAGAATTCCGGGAGATTTGCATCATTACTTATGATATGAAGAAGAGTCAAAGGTTCTTCAAAATTTCATAGAAAACTGAATGAGGCTTTTCAGGTATAAGAATATAACATACATTCAAAAAGAATGTGTTTCATTGCGAGCAGAGTATTGCAGTGTGTACACTGTAGATGATCATATCCTGTGGAAGAAAAAGATGGGTGAGTTGACTGTGACCAATGCCTGCTCCGGCTAGGATGACTTCCTTTCTGTTTACACAGAAACTGGAAGCCCATAACTGTGGTTCAGATTTTTTTTGAAGGAGCTTGTTATGCATTTGAGCTTGCCATAGAAGCATCCATTATTCCTTAATATATACTTCTCATATTGGATCTGTAGCCAATATATGGAACATAATAATGTGGGGATGCTCTGCTGCATGAATGTTTGACTGCATAATCCGCTCTTTCATTCCCTGCTATCCCAGTGTGGCCTGGAATCCAGCAAAAGATGACAATTTGCTGGTGTTCCTAGATTTGAATCAGCTAATTGTTTATGGTTTTTATTAGAGGATGCATTAGTGAGGAGGAATTTCCTAAGGCTAGAAGTTTGTTTGTTTTGTTATTTGGTTTTTAGGAGCATTAGCAACTAAGACCATATTGCTCCGGGGATATGTGGTGGTCATTCCCTGACCTTTCTACATCCTCCGTATTTGGTGGTCCCCAGCTCGAACCCCAGTCTAATCAAGAAGCATGTGCTATGCACTGCTGCTCCTGCCCACATGGCTATGGAGGCACTCCAGGCAAGAAGTGCACTCTGTGAGTCTGTATATATTTCACTTTTCTGAATGGACAGAGGCAAAATATTTTCTAGAGCAAGCTTGATGGTGCATAACACTGGTCAACATGTAAAATGTTACGAAAACGAAAATACTCAATCTTTACTAATTTTATGCTGCTGAACACGAAAATCACATTAAAATTTGTTGATTGGCTCTTTTTTTCGAATTACGGTTGGAGTCTCACATTAGCAAGTTACTCTACATTATCAACTACGACTCTAAGCAAAACGCAGAGTAACACCGCAATTTCAGTATCACCACACACTTATCACATGATTGGCAACTGTTACCTTGTTCTGCATCACGTGACACAAGTTGTTACTCCTCAAATGCGTCATCAACTCTGTTGCATTAATCCTTGAATACGGCTAGGTACTGGGCGATTTGTTCTCAGTTAGATTCCTACTTTTCGTGCAGCATGTAAGATGTCGTGTAAGATTAATATGCCACGTAACTGTGTGAATAGTCTGGATGACTTCTGTTACGTATGTGGAGAAGTCACGTTAGCTTTAAGAGAGCATCCCTAAACTCAAGCCATTAAAAAGGACTACTTCTTGTACTTTTGGTGTAAAGTAGGCAAGCAGGACAAGAACTGGGCTCCACACATACGCTGCAATACCTGTTCATCAAAACTCAACGTGAGGATTAAGTTTTGATGAACAGGTTCCCTCATTAGAGAAAAGAAAAAAGAATCCTGGTGGCACTTGGTGGGAACTTCTGAAAATATTGACCCTAGTTGTCTACAGAATAGTGAACAACAACAAGATACCAAGATGAGATGTAATAGAAACTACAGTTAAACCACATGGAGCCCCAACCCTATGTTGGGCAGAGTCTGTGAACAACATCTTAGATACTATTATCCAGACTGAAGCTGGGGATTATTCCCCTACTCATATTGACATTATAAAAGAAAATACTGAATATGAAAATGCCAACTTAAGCCTCCTTTAACAACAGAAGAATTAGAAATAGCTCTTACCAAACCAAAAACAACAAAAGCCCTGGTTCTGACCTCCTAGAGGTTGAAATCATCAAAAATTTAGCTGATATAGCACCAGATAAATTAATAGCCTTATATACAGAGGGAACATTTCCTAAAATCTGGAAAGGGGCAGTACTAAGATTAATCCTAAAGAATCCAGAAAAACCTCCCACTGATCCAAAATCATACAGACCAATAGCTTTACTCTTGGTACTAGGAAAAATATATGAGACTAATTTACAATAGGATATCTGTATATCAAACAGAAGCAGGATTTCACTCAAATATCCCTGTCAATTCCTGGAACCTTTTAAGCAGGGCAACTGTATAGAGGATGCCATGCACCACCTACTGACAAAAGTAAAAAATACAGAGGAAAGTACATGTTGGCAATTTCTATAGACTTTGCTGAGGTATCTGATTCACTCTGGCAGCACAGCATCCATAGGAGAAGACTCCACCAAACAAATGTCCTACAAAACTTCTATAAGGTAATAGACACTGCTTTAAAGACATAAGTGTCTCAGTTCGCACAAGGTTCCAGGAATTGACAGGGCCTATGAACAAAGATTGCCAGCAGGGAAAATCCCCAGAACTTTCTTCTGGACAATTGTTCTAGATGAATTTCTGGCCTTGGATATGGGCCCAGTGGAAAGCTTAGCCTTTGCAGATGATTTGAGCCTCCTTGTAAAAGGAAACACAAGAGTGGTTAAAGAGCAACGATCAAATGCCACCCTCATGCAACTGCAGGAGTGAGCATAAATGCACATGCTCAGCATATATAAGGCATGCGTGTATTTCATGGCTGAACCGACAGAGGCTGAAAGTAAATATTAAAAAGAATAAAAAGAAATATGGTTCTACACCGAGGAGCCAAAACATTATGACCAGTAAGTCATTATGCAAATCAAAGCAACTGCTGGTCGAGACACGGTACAAAAAACACCTGATACTGAGCGCCATTAATCAGTGTTACCCTTGTTCTTCAGATGGGAAAGGCAGCAGACTTAAGCCAGTTTGACAAAGGCCAAATTGTAATGGCCAGAGCATATCTGAAATGGAACACCTGGTGGAATGCTCTCGGTCAGCCATGGTTAGTACCTACCGAAAGTGGTCTAAGGAGGGGAAACCGACGAACCGCCGGTGAGGTGTTGGACAACCATGGCTCATCGATGCTTGAGATGAGAGAAGGCTCTCCCGAATGGTACATGGCGACAGAAGGGCGACTGTGGCACAATTCGCCGGTAACTGGAATGCTGGTGAAGAGAGTAATGTTTCATAACACACACAGCACAGTACATTGAACCCTGCTGAAAATGGCGCTGTGTAGCCGCAGGCCACTCTAAGTGCCCATCCTAACCAGGGTTCACTGGAGACAGCACCTACAATGGGCAAGTGGGCATCAAAACTGGACCTTGGGTGATTGGAAAAACGTCGCCTGCTCCGATGAATCGTGTTTCCTGTTGCACCATGTAGACGTCTGGGTACATGTGCATCATTTATCTGGGGAAGTGATTGCACCTGGATGCACCGTGGGACAAAAACAAGCCGGTGGTGGTGGTGTCATACTTTGGGCGATGTTCTGCTGGGATACCCTGGGTCCAGCCATCCATGTGTCGGCACTGACGTCTACCACCTACCTATAGGGTTGAACTAACATTTAGGTACCGCCATACATAAAACACAACACAACCTAAACATCACCACTGACCAGGTACACCCTTTCATGGCAATGGACTTCCCCTCTGGCAGTGCTGTCTTTCAGAGGATAATGAGCCATGCCACACTGCCCGGATTGTTCAAGACTGGTTCACAGGACATGAGGAAGACTTCCTGGTATTGCCCTGGCCTCCAAATTCATCCATCGAGCATCTGTGGTTTGTGTTCGAACAGCAACTCTGATCTGCGGCATCTCAACCGTGGACCTTACAAGAGTTAAAGGATCTGATGGTTACATGTTGGTACCAGATACCACAAGACACATTTAGAAGTCTTGTAGCATCTATGCCTCACCAGGTACAAGCTGTTTGTTATTTGGTTTTTAGGAGCATTAGCAGCTAAGGCCATACTGCTCCTGCGATATGGTGGTGGTCATTCCATGACCTTTCCACATCCTCGGTATTTGGTGGTCACGGGCTCGAACCCAGTCTAATCAAGAAGCGTGTGATACGGACTGCTGCTCCTGCCCACCTGGCTATGGAGGGGCCCCAGGTACAAGCTGTTTGGGCTTCACGTGGAGGACCAATATCATATTAGGTAGGTGGTCACTGTTTGGGCTCATTGGTGTATGTTCGGGTCCTACTACAGGAATGGGTATAGCAACTCCGAACTGCCCGAGCACCACCTTTTTGTCTTCTTCAGTATTCTTAGCAGAGCTATGATTATAGTCCTTAACAGGACTATAATCATCGCAATTAATAAATGGCACAAAAACATTAACCCTAAATTAGTTACAGCTGAAGTGCATAAAGGGAAAAAAATAAAATAAAATATTCAGTCATATTTATTCCCACTGTTCTCACCAGGTTCATTCTGAGAGCTTGTTTATATGTATATAACAGGCTTGGAGCATATTACAAAAAGCTTACATTGTAGAAAGGTTGTGCCTATATTTCTTCTAGGGGCAGTAATTAATTTTTTAATTATTAAGTATTATTCACTCATATTAGGGTACTAACTAATTTCTTTCAAAGTGAGTTAGAAAGGTAAACCACTAATGTTACTGCACTCGTCATTACAGAGGACAAAGGGCTAAGGGAACAGAAATTGCAATCGCGGAGAACAAAGAAGGGAGCGAAGGTAAAAAGAAGTAATAAGAATTACTTAATGTCGTTCATCCTGTGACTTCAGTTCCTTCATCTGGGGCCAGCCACAGAAATCAAAGGAGGAAACAGCAATAAGTAAGTAAAGCCTCTGTTTCTGATATGAAATATATGCAGCACGTGGCACACATGGAAAGTCATTAAAGTATATTAGGGTTAAAATTTAGTTTTAAATCATAAGGCATGTGTATATTTCATGGCTGACCCGACAGAGGCTAGAAGTAAAGATTAAAAAGCATAAAAAGAAATATGATAACTTACTAGGGTCGTGTAGGTCATGGCGACCTGCACTGCTGTGGAGTAGTAAAACGTTTCAACAAAAGATGAGCTAAAGTATATATGGTTTAAGCTGGCGACCCCAAGTCTAAGAAATCGGAAAAATAAAGTAATTGAAATTAAATGAAATTAAATTAAGCTAGCTACACCAAGCGTCAAAACTTGGAAGCTAAGTAGAGAAGTAGAAAAATAAAATTAAAATTAAGTTAGAGAAGTAGCAAATTAAATTAAATTAGGGAAGAGGTAAATTAAAGATTCCTAATTCATTTCACAAATATATAAGTGGTCTCAATTCTAATCTCAACGATGACCATTTCCACTTGCAGTCTGCCAAACCCCATGTACTTTTTCTGAGAGAATCTCAGTTATCAGTTGATTCAACTACTGCTCATCTCAGATGCCCAAATTATACCCTGCAAGATTCCTTTCGCCTCAAAGGTGGTACTTGTGCATATGTCCATTCTGATATTCCTGTCAGAGACTTGAAAATTTGGAATCTCCTCTATTTGATCTTCTCTAGCTTCAAATCTCTCTACCTCATTGTGTCAAATTCATCTGTTGTCTCTATCATTCTCCCAACTCCACTAATCACTTGGAGCTCTTTGACTTCCTCTCTTTGCAACTTCACTTTCTCCAGTCAAACTTTCCTGACAGTCAGGTAATTTTCCTTGGTGATTTTAATGTTCACAACTCCAGCTGGCTTCTGTTTTCTAGTCACACCGACCCAGCTGGTCAAGATGCTGAGGCCTTTGCAATGACTAATAACCTTGCACAGATTGTTCATTTACCTACAAGAATACCGGACAATCCTAATCATACAGCAATACACTTGATCTTTTTCTCACAAACAACCCTTCTAAGTACGCAGTTAAAGTGAGAGGTCCATTAGGCACCTCAGATCACAACTTGGTGATTGCCTCTTCTCCAATGGAACCTTTATCTCATGTTGTTTGGCATTACAAGAATGCAAAATGGGATGACCTGTGAGACTTCTTTTCTTCTTTTCCTTGGTCGGATTACTGTTTCAAAACTTCTGATGTCAACGTTTGCTCAGATCGTGTCAGTGAAATTATTCTTGCAGGAATGGAATCCTTTATCCCACACTCCACTTTAAAATCTTGTCCTTTATCTAAACCTTGGTTTTCCAATAAATGTGCTAAGGCTGTTCAAGAGAAGAATGTTGCTTATCGTAATTGGCTTATTTCTAATTCTTCAGTTTCATTTTCTGCCTACTCCAAAGCTCGCAACAATTGTAAAGCAGTTATTAATCAGTCCAAACTAGAGTTTGAACTGGCTAAGAGTAGAAAACTTGACTCTTGCCCTAATGGTAGCCGAGCATTCTGGTCTCTTGCCAAAGCTATTGGCCACAACTTTTGCCCACCTCTGTCCAAACCAGATGGTTCTGTTGTCACTTTAGCCAAGAATAAAGCTGACCTGCTAGCATCCCATTTTTCTTCCAACTCATGTATTAATGATCTTGGTAAAACACCTCCCACCATTCCCAACACGCTCCATTCAATGCCTCCTGTGATCTTCCGTCAAAAGAATGTCAGAAGGATTTTGACGAATCTTGATGCTAAGAAAGCTCCAGGTCCCGACAGTATTTCTCCACTTGTTCTCAAAAACTGTGCTCCTGAACTTACTCCTATTCTTTGCTGCCTTTTTTCACTTTCTTATTCCAAAGGTGTTTTTCCTTCTGCTTGGAAATTTGCTCATATCCAGCCAGTTCCTAAAAAGAGTGGCAAATCTCTCCCATCCAATGATTGTCCCATTGCAATTACTTCTACTCTGGGGCGCCTCCGTAGCCAGGTGGGAAGGAGCAGCAGTGCGTAGCACATGCTTCTTGATTAGACCGGGGTTCGAGCCCGTCACCACTAAATACGGAGGATGCGGAAAGGTCAGGGAATTACCACCGCATATCCCGGAGCAATATGGCCTTAGTTGCTAATGCTCCTAAAAACCAAATAACAACAACTTCTACTCTTTCTAAAGTAATGGAGAAATCAATTAACCATCAACTCTTAAACTAACTAGAAACCTTCCTTCTGATCAACGATCACCAGCATGGATTCCGTCAGTGTCAATCCACTGGTGATATTCTGGCTTATGTTACCCATTTATGGACTAATTCAATGGAAAGGTTCGGTGAAACACAAGTAGTTGCTCTTGACATCTCAAAGGCTTTCGATCGTGTTTGGCATAAAGGTCTTCTAAACAAGATTCCATCTTATGGTTTGTCAACTGTTTTTAGTAATTGGTTATTCGGTTTACTCTCTGATCGCTCACTGAGGGTGATGGTAGATGGCTCTCTGTCTTCTAACTTCTCCACTAATGTTGGTGCCCCCAAGGTTCAGTTCTTTCACACACTAACCTCTTGTATATTAATGACCTTCTTGCATTGACTGGAAATCCTATCCATACTTTTGCTGATGATAGCACATTGCATTCCACTTTCCATTTTGAGAAACCTTGTCCTGTTCAATCAGCTTCAACTTCTCGAATATCTGCTACCAATTAATTAAATGCCGATCTTCAGGTAATTCTCCGGTGGGACAAAGACAACTTAGTTCATTTCAACCCTTCTAAAACTCAGTCTTGTCTTATGTCTCACAAAAAGGATTCTTTTGCTGCTATGCTTATCTTTAGTGACACTCCGATTTCTAGGCAAAATGATATATCTCTTTTGGGGATTACCCTGACTTCTAATCTCTCTTGGCACAAGCACATTACAAATATTGCTTCTTCTGCATCTAAAAAACTTGGTTTTCTCTTTCGCTCTCTGCATTACTTTTCTTCCAAACGGCTACTCCCTCTGTATAAATCACAAATCCGCCCTACCATGGAATATTATTCCCACATCTGGGGTGGTGCCCCCAAACCCTCTCTCAGGCTTCTTGATTCCATTCAGAAGAGGGCAGTTAGGTTAATTAATGATTCATCTCTAACAGAGTCTCTCCACTCGCTGTCTCATAGACAAACTGTTTCTGCTGCATGCTTCTTCTACAGATACTTCAATGGGCACTGTTCTTCTGAATTGGCTTCTATAATTCTCGCTCTCTCTTTCAAAACAGTCCGAACACGTACCCCCACCAGCTAACATCCATTTACTGTCCAACTTCAAACTCACAGAACCAACTTTTCATTTCCTCGTTTATTCATTCAACTGCCGTTTTCTGGAACAACCTTTCTTCATACATATTTCCTGAAAATTACAGTCTGCAGAAGTTCAAGTCCAATGTCAGCAAGTATCTTCTTTCATCTTCTCAACATCCAACCCAAGTACTAAGTACTATAGGTTCTAATACCTCTCGTGTTTGGGGTTTACATAAAAAAAAAAAAAAAAAAAAAAAAAAGAAGAAGAAGTAGCAGTAAATTAAATAACGAATGCAAATTGGGATAGGAGTTAAACACGAGAAGTAATGCATCCCTGGATAGAAAGGAATAACAAGCTAGCAAAGTAGTGGTAAATGGTAGTAAATTTTTTTATATAGGTGAGAAAAGTGTATTAAAGAGGAAAGGAAGCATCTCAAATATTGCATTCAATAAACTAATGGGTCACAGGAATTAAAAATATAGGGGGATAGAATAGCATAAAGAATACTGAAGAAGACAAAAAGATAGCGCTCGGGCATTTCAGGATTGCTATTCCCATTCCTCTAATAGGACCCCAAACATACACCGACGAGCCAAAACATTATGACCACCTACCTAATATGATGTTGGTCCTCCACGTGCAGCAAAAACAGCTTGTACCCTGTGAGGCATGGACACTACAAGATTTCTATATGTGCCTTGTGGTATCCAGGACCAACACGTAACCAACAGATCTTTAACTCCCGTAAGGTCCATGGTTGAGACGTTGCAGATCGCAGTTGCTTTTCCAACACAAACCACAGATGCTTGATGGGACTGATGTCTAATGAATTTGGAGGCCAGGGCCATACCAGTAAGTCTTCCTCATGGAGAACCAGTCTTGAACAATTCAGGTGATGTGGCATGGTGCATTATCCACCAGAAAGATGGCACCAGAAGGGAAGATCATCACCATGAAAGGGTGTACCTGGTCAGCAATGATGTTTAGGTTGTGTCTTACGTATGGCAGTACCTAAATGTTAGTTCAACTCTATAGGTAGGTGGTTGACGTCAGAGTGCCGGCACATGGATGACTGGACCCAGGGTATCCCAGTAAAACATTGCCCAAAACATGACACCACCACAACCAGCTTGTTTTTGTCGCATGGTGCATCCAGGTGCCATCACTTCCCCAGGTAAACGATGCACATGTACTCAGCCATCCACAGGAAATATGATTCGTCAGAGCAGATGACCTTCTTGCACTCACGCAAGGTCCAGTTTTGATGCTCGCATGCCCACTGTAGGCACTGTCGCCGATGAACCATGGTTAGTATGGGCACTCGAGAGGTTTACGACTACGCAGCCCTATTTTCAACAGGGTTCGATGTACTGTGTGTTGTGATACATTACTCCCGTCACCAGCATTCTAATTACCAAAGTCCCCCCCCCTCTGTTGCCACCTACCTTCCCAGAGAGCCTTCGCTTACCTCGAGCATCGATGAGCCATGGTCGTCCAACACCTCGCAGGCGGTTTGTGGGTTTACCCTCCTCGGACCACTTTCAGTAGGTACTAACCACATTAACCATGAGCATCCCACCAGCTGTGCCGTTTCAGATAGGCTCTGACCCAGTTATCTGGCTGATACAATTTGGCCTTTGTCAAACTGGCTTAAGTTCACTGCCTTTCCCATCTGAAGAACAAGAGTAACACTGATTAACGGAGCTCAGTATCAGGTGTTTTTTATACAGTGTCCTGACCCGTACACACACACACACCATAGTTCAGCTGTATTTGCTTCAATCTGCATAACAACTCACTAATCATAATGTTTTGGCTCCTTGGTGTAGGACCCTATTTATTTTTACTCTTTTTAATATTTACTTCCAGCCTCTGTCGGTTCAGCCATGAAATACACACATGCCTTATGATTTAAAACTAAATTTTAACCCTAATATAAGAAACAGAGACTTTACTTACTTATTGCTGTTTCCGCCTTTGATTTCGGTGGATGGCCCCAGATGAAGAGGCTAAAGTCACAGGATGAACAACATTAAGTAATTCTTATTACTTCTTTTTACCTTCATTCCCTTCTTTGTTCTCCGTGATTGCAATTTTTGTTGCGTTAGGCCTTTGTCCTCCGTAATGACGAGTGCAGTAACATTACTGCTATGCCTTTCTCTACTTACAAAACACACATATATATATATATATATATATTTTTTTATTTTTTTTTTATTTTTATTTTTTTCCCTTTTTAAATAAATGTTGTGTATTATACTTAAAGATCATTGTCTGGCTGTTGAACAAACGGGAGATGAAATTAGGAATGGAAACCCTCGTATTAGATTAATAGCTCAGAGAGTGGAAGAATTTTAGTTGTAGGAAGGTAAACAGCATATGATTGAAGAATAGAAAGCTGGTGCTCAGATCATATACAGTAGAACCTGGATAAGAAATTCCCACATAAGACATTTTTCCCTATACTAGGTTTGATTTCTTAAGTCCCAATTTCAACTTTATATGTTGTAATGCTTTATTTTCCCACGTAAGAAGTTACCCAGTTAAAAAGTTTTCCTGCATAAAAAATTTGTGACAAAGAATACACATATGTATTAGCTAATGACGTTTGCCCACTTAAAATGTTTTTTTAAATTTAGAAATTATTTATTTTTAATAGTAAAAAAAATTAAACAATATAAACATTTGGTAATTGAACAAGTTAGCGACAAGCATCATGTTAGTTCATAGTAAACCACCGAATTAGGTGAAATGGCATCGTTTTTAATATTCATATATCTCATATTGTGGATGCCTTCACAGCGAGTTTCCCTGGTATTGCACTACCTCCAATAAGCAACACTTTGTAAATGGAGAAGAGTAATGTTGCTTATTCTCGGAGGCAGTGGGTTGATCGTATCCGCAGAGAATCCATTGGCGAAATAGTAATAGTAGTAGAGGAGACATGTGATGCAAGAAATTAAGCTTATGTATAATCAGCCAAAAAAAAAAAAACCATTTCACACATCCATTCCCTCTAAAAGTTTGTCCAGTTCCTCCATAAATTTGCTTAAGCTATCAACTTCCACAACAACTGATGGAAGTTTGTTCCAGCAATCAACTACCCACTGGCTAAAGGCAAATTTCCGCATATCTATTCTATAACTATCTTTCCTCAATTTGAATTTATGCCCCCTTAGGTTCGGAGAAGTGGAAGAATCCCATCTCAATCAGATCACCTCACAGGTGCCTAGTCTCCAGCCACTGCAATTTGCTGAACTTAAGCCTTTTTTGGTAAAAGGCTACCTTTGTTCCCCTCACCAATCTTGCTGCCGTTCTCTGTACTCACTCAAGCAACTACATTCTTCCTAAAATGAGGCCTCCAGACCAGTACGCAGTACTCAATGCATGGCCTGACCATTGCCTTATACAAATAGATAATCACCTCCTTTTCTCTGCTAGCAAAAATCCTATCCAGTGCCTATTCAAGAATTTCTCTGCTACCAAAAATCCAGTGCCCATTCAAGAATCCATTGTCGAAGCATTGCTTATTCGAGGTAGTTCAATATCAAGGCAAGATGTTGTGAAGGCATTCACAATATAAGATATAAAAGAAATGATGCCATTTCACCTGTGGTTTACTATGAACTAAAATGATACTATGCATTAACTTATTCAATCAGTGAATTTTCTGTAGTTTGAGTTTTTCAGCACTAAAACTCATTTTAGTATAAACATTTTGATATTATGGAAGTGATATATTGCAATTGTTTACATCGAAATCCATAATAGGTACATAAACCATGTTAAGCATTAAGTTCTATTGGTTGTGAACAGTTCTGAAGTACTTAGTGGGATGCCTTCCCACTAAGTACTTCAGAAGAAAAGTCCACTAAGTACTTCACTTAGTGGACTTTTGCTCTATCTTATTGTGACCTTTTAAGGTATGTTGAAACTCCAAAGGGGTTTCAACATATCTTTAAAGGTCACAATTGGATACCTTAAAATTGGATATCAGAATTGATACCTTAAAAGGTCACAATTGGAGTGCCAGAGGAGACAGAGCAGACAAGTAAGAAAGAGCCAAACTGATTACCAAGTCTTCCAACTTGGTAATCAGTTTAATGAACAGAATGTTAAGCAATTAGAAATCCTCAGTTTAAAAATGTTTCCCATAGGCAGAGTAAAATATTTATAAATTCTGAAATAATACTTAAAAATGATCTTTAACTTATCTATGTGTATCTTTTCATTTTCATTTGTGTAGTTAATACACTGGCGTGCAAAACTTAAGGACCAACACTATTTCTAAAGGTTACAACCACAAAATCAAATGAAATAGCATGTGGTGATTTGCATAACTGTGGCCGTTCAGCAGAAAGCTGTGCACATGCAAAAATTTGAATCGAAAAGAGCTCACATAAACAGAAAAGCAGCAGTTCAGCAATTATATGCAAATTACCGAATGGTGAGCACAATTGTTACAGACATTCGATTGGTTTCATACAGTACTACAGACAACAAAATGGCTGGTAGACAACATCTGGATGACTTCACCCGGGGCTGAAGAATTGGGAAGCTTGAGGAAGGTTGAAGTGCGAGGAGTGTGGCTGCAGAGTTCGGTATCGCCCATAGCATCATCTCACGTGTGTGGTCAGCCTTCAGAATGACAGGTACAGCTGTTCAAAGGACCAGTGGTGGTCTCCCATGAAAAACAACATCCAGTGATGACCGCTATATACTCCAGGCCAAGAGGGACCAACAACCAGACTGCAGGATCCATTGCAAACCTGTTGCACAGGAAGCAGGCTATCACGTTTACTGTAGCCAGGCAATTCCACAAAGATGGACTGTTTGTCCGACAGCCAGTACGCTGTGTCCCTTTAACACCTGCCCATCGGAAACACCGTTTACAGTGGTGCATCGAACACAAGGACGGACAGCAGTGCAAAGGGGTAAGGTGCTCTTTACCGATGAGAGTAGATTCAGCCTCAGCGGCGATTCTAGATGTCAGTTAATCTGGAGAGAGGTTAGCACACGGAATCAACCCGCAAACATCACTGAAAGGGATCGATATGGTGGTCAAGGTGTTCTCGTCTGGGGAGGCATTATCTTGGATGGACATACACAATTCCATATACTGGAAGGCAGTACTTTAACCAGTGCATGTTACTGTACTGAGGTAATCCTTCCCCCATGTGCATCTATTCCAAGGTGCCATTGGCCCCGAGTTTGTGTTTACAGATGATGCCACACCCCATTGAACTGCAGCTGTTGATATGCTTTTGGAAAGTGAGGGCATTGTTCGTATGGATTGGCCTGCCTATTCCACCGATCTAAATCCCATCGAACACATATGGGACGCTCTGGGGAGATACCTAGCAGCACATCCACACCCACCAGAAAATGTTCACCAGCTGATGATGGCGCTGACAGAGGAATGATGATACTGCAGAAACTTATCGACAACATTATTCTAAGTATGGACAGAAAGTGCAAAGCCTGCATCGACATTAGGGGTGGCCATGTCTGAGGACCACCTCTTCTCTTTGTTCTATCTTTGGCAGTGATACATCTGTATCATGGTAGCCAGTGCTATTTTGCCATTTTTGAATAAAGTCCCTCTGTACTATTTTGTTTCTGTTGTTGTGTCAATGTTGTTTCCTTCATCATTTCCGTACCTCACGAGGTTCCTTTAGTATACTTTTCCCATATCCAGGCCACTTCTACGAGAAGCTACAGGTGAAAACCTGACTGGTCCTTAAGTTTTGCACACCAGTGTATTTCATACCCTTAGGTCATTTTTCCTTCTAAGAAGTTCTAAACCTTCAGTCCCTTGGAAAACTTCTTATCTGGGTTCTACTGATAAAATAATTCGTTTAGCTTAAGGTACTAACACAACCTGATTCATTGTTGGAACAAGCTTCCATCCGTTATTGCGGAAGTGGATAGTAAATTCAAGGAAGAACTAAACAAATTACTAGGGGAAATAGATAGATGAAATAGGATTTTTTTTTTTTTTTTTGGGCTGATTGTACGAGCTTGCTTTCTTTCATCATTTGCCACAATTAATACTAATACTAAACTGTTTATCTTATAAAGCTGTGTTCATGTGTAGGATAATCATAAGTTTGAGGAGTGGGACAGTAATTTTTCATTCCATATGCTTTTTCATTTTGGTTATACTGGTAATAGTTGATATATTAATTATATATCAATATAATTAATATATATCAATATAAATAGATAAAAGTTGAACAAATAAAGAAATTTAACTTTTAATTTTCAGAGTTTAATTTTCAATAGTGTCCAATGTCATAGCATGAGGCTTCCATATTATCTAGATTTGGGAGTCATTATCTAGATTGAATTTAATGCTAACAAGCAAGGTAAACAATAGTATTTTCATATTATGTGACTCAAGTTTACCGCATAATGGCTTTTCCAAAAGACTTTTTTTTACTACTCCCTTCTCGCAACCTGAAAACTACCTTTTGGCAATGGGAACAAGACAATGAATAAATTTATCAAGGACAGTATAATTATCAAATCAATAATGACAATAAGGGTTATCTAAATGGGAGTTATTAAAATAAGAATAACTCAGCAAACTTACCCTTTGCACCCTAATCTGAATGTCTGTCATAAATGATTTAAAATCACTTGCAACTTCATGACCTGTAGAGGAATTAATTTTAAAGCTATTATTTAGTAACCAAGAAAATAAGAGATAACAGAAAATCAAAGTGGGACTCATTTAAAAATGAAATCAATATATCAATTAAAACCTGCAAAAAAATAAAAATATATTATTTATAATGAGAAAATTACAATTGATTTAGTTATTGTAGTATACACAATCCAGTTACTTTTTATACAAGTTTTTATTTATGCAGCAGATCCAATTATATGGTATATATAACAGCACACAATTGTATATGTATATGGCGCCTCCGTAGCCAGGTGGGCAGGAGCAGCAGTGCGTAGCACACGCTTCTTGATTAGACCGGGGTTCAAACCCGTGACCACCAAATATGGAGAATGCGGAAAGGTCAGGGAATGGCCACTGCATATCCCCGGAGCAATATAAGCCTAATGACTCGAATGAGTACAATGAACAATTGTACAGAGAAATAGAGTGGGTCAGTAAATCAGAATGTCTTATAATGGGGGATTTTAACTTCCCAGATATTGACTGGAACTTGTGGGTTGGTCACTCACACACTAGTCAGACTTTTGTGGATTTATTGGATGATTGTTTTCTGCAGCAGCATGTTCGAGAGGCAACCAGAGAAAGTAATACTCTTGATCTGGTTATCAGCAGTGATCATTCGTGTATTAAGAATTTGCAGATAAAGGAACCACTAGGTGGCAGTGATCACAGTGTGCTGAAGTGGGATTTACTCAAAGAGGTAACTACCGTCAGGGGTAAAGGAAAGGGTTTTTGCTTCCGTAAAGGGGAGTACAGTGGTCTCAGACAGTTTTTAAATTCTGTACAGTGGGATCAACTGACGATGTTACAAACAGTAAATTCGAAGTGGGAAGCATTCAAGGAATTAATCGTGGAAGCTACTAGACTTTTCATACCGATGAAGAAATATTGTTCAAGGTTTAGGCCTAAATGGTTATCAAATGAACTAATGAGACTCATGTCAGAGAAGAAAAATGCATGGGATGCATATAAATTATCAGGCGACGCAGAAGCCTGTAGCAGATATAAGCTAGTCTGTAATCAGGTCACAAAGGAGGTTCGGCAGGCAAAGGCGGATTACGAGAAATCTTTGGCAAAAGATGCTAAGAAAAACAGCAAGGATTTCTTTACTTATATAAACTCTAAAAGGAAGGGGCTCAATATGATTGGTCCACTTGACATCGATGGTTCGACTGTTGATGATCCTGCTCAGATAGCAAACAAACTGAATGAGTATTTTGCATCTACATTCACACGTGAGGAATTATTACAGTTTGAAAATGGAAGAAGGTTATCAAATTGTAGCAGTGTGCTTAATGATTTTGTAATAACTGAGAGCAAAGTGGAGGAGAAATTGTTGAAGTTAAACATAAGAAAGGCACCTGGGGTGGATGGGATCTATCCAGTTATATTAAAGGAGGCGGCAAAGCAACTAAGCAAACCCTTAGCCATAATTATGAGAGCATCCTTGGATTCAGGGGAGGTTCCCACGGACTGGAGATGTGCAAATGTATCCCCAATTCACAAAGGAGGTTCGAAGGGTGACACGAGTAATTACAGACCAGTTAGTTTAACTTCTGTTCCGGGTAAAATAATGGAGTCACTGGTTAAAGATGCATTGCAGGATCATCTAGACAAGACTGCAGCAATAATTCAGACACAGCATGGGTTTGTTAAGGGAAAGTCTTGTCTGACAAATTTGATTGGTTATTATGATGTGGTCACAAAGGAACTGGATGCAAAAAATAATTTTGATATCATATACTTGGATTTCAGGAAAGCTTTTGACACTGTTGCGCATGGAAGACTACTGTACAAATTGGAGCAGAATGGTATTAAGGGTAAGTTGCTACAATGGATAAAAGGATGGTTAAGTGGGAGAAGACAGAGGGTGGTAATCAATGGGTGCTGCTCTTCGTGGACTAATGTTATTAGTGGAGTCCCACAGGGTTCGGTGTTGGGTCCACTGTTGTTTTGTATATTTATCAATGATATTGATGAAGGTATATCAGGCTTAATGTCGAAGTTTGCAGATGACACGAAGGTTGGCAGGGTTGTTAATGACAGTAATGGCAGTGTGCTACTGCAACAGGATCTAGATAATTTGGGCAGATGGGCTAAGAAGTGGCAACTGAAGTTTAACCTTGACAAATACAAAGTACTGCATATGGGTCTAGACAAGACTGCAGCAATAATTCAGACACAGCATGGGTTTGTTAAGGGAAAGTCTTGTCTGACAAATTTGATTGGTTATTATGATGTGGTCACAAAGGAACTGGATGCAAAAAATAATTTTGATATCATATACTTGGATTTCAGGAAAGCTTTTGACACTGTTGCGCATGGAAGACTACTGTACAAATTGGAGCAGAATGGTATTAAGGGTAAGTTGCTACAATGGATAAAAGGATGGTTAAGTGGGAGAAGACAGAGGGTGGTAATCAATGGGTGCTGCTCTTCGTGGACTAATGTTATTAGTGGAGTCCCACAGGGTTCGGTGTTGGGTCCACTGTTGTTTTGTATATTTATCAATGATATTGATGAAGGTATATCAGGCTTAATGTCGAAGTTTGCAGATGACACGAAGGTTGGCAGGGTTGTTAATGACAGTAATGGCAGTGTGCTACTGCAACAGGATCTAGATAATTTGGGCAGATGGGCTAAGAAGTGGCAACTGAAGTTTAACCTTGACAAATGCAAAGTACTGCATATGGGTCTAGACAAGACTGCAGCAATAATTCAGACACAGCATGGGTTTGTTAAGGGAAAGTCTTGTCTGACAAATTTGATTGGTTATTATGATGTGGTCACAAAGGAACTGGATGCAAAAAATAATTTTGATATCATATACTTGGATTTCAGGAAAGCTTTTGACACTGTTGCGCATGGAAGACTACTGTACAAATTGGAGCAGAATGGTATTAAGGGTAAGTTGCTACAATGGATAAAAGGATGGTTAAGTGGGAGAAGACAGAGGGTGGTAATCAATGGGTGCTGCTCTTCGTGGACTAATGTTATTAGTGGAGTCCCACAGGGTTCGGTGTTGGGTCCACTGTTGTTTTGTATATTTATCAATGATATTGATGAAGGTATATCAGGCTTAATGTCGAAGTTTGCAGATGACACGAAGGTTGGCAGGGTTGTTAATGACAGTAATGGCAGTGTGCTACTGCAACAGGATCTAGATAATTTGGGCAGATGGGCTAAGAAGTGGCAACTGAAGTTTAACCTTGACAAATGCAAAGTACTGCATATGGGTAGAAGTAACCCCAGAGAAACGTACCAACTGTGTGGTACTACACTTAAGGTGGTAGAAAATGAAAAAGACCTGGGAGTAATTGTGCAGTCAGATATGAAGTTTTCTCAGCAATGTAGACAGGCGGCTAGGGCAGGTCATGGGGTTTTGTCAATGATATATAGGAATTTTGCTAGCAGGGAAAAGGAGGTGATTGTCCCTCTGTATAAGGCAATGGTCAGGCCACGCCTTGAGTACTGCGTACAGGTCTGGAGGCCTCATTTTAGGAAGGATGTAGATTTGCTTGAGCGTGTACAGAGAAGAGCAACACGATTGGTGAGGGGAATGAAGGGATCCTCTTACCAAGAGAGGCTTAAGTTCTGCAAATTGCAGTGGCTGGAGACTAGGCACCTGCGCGGTGATCTGATTGAGGTCTATAAGGCCTTGAATGGGTTGAGCACACTGAATTCTGATGGGATCCTCCCACTTGTTAAGAATACGAACCTACGGGGACATAAGTTCAAATTAAGAAAGGATAGATGTAGAATAGATGTGCGGAAATTTGCCTTTAGCCAGCGGGTGGTTAATTGCTGGAACAAACTTCCATCTGTCGTTGTGGAAGTTGATAGGTTAAATAAATTTAAGGAGGAACTGGACAGGCATTTGGAGGGTATGGTGTGATTTTTTTTTTTTTTTTTTGGCTGATGCTGCATAAGCTCCTACACTTGCTTTCTTGCATCAAGTGCCACTACTACTACTACTACTACTACTAATATGGCCTTAGTTGCTAATGCTCCTAAAAACCAAAAAATAACAATTGTATATGCAGGCCAATTAAGGTAATTCATTCTAATCAAAATATAAGAAAAATCATTGATAAATAAAAAATAAAATATCATAAAAAGACAAATATAATAAGAATTCAAAAGTCAAAAAAAGAAGGAAAAGAAAGGCAGAGCATGCAGAGATGTTGCCAATTATTTTATCATGTAATCAATTCTGTTCTAAGAAACAATACGATAAAAGAGAAATAAAGTAAAGATAATTATGATCAATTGCAGAGACACTGGTTAGAGCACGAATAGAAATAATCAGTACTCGGTAGAAAAATTTTAAAAAAAAGTGACTGCCTGGGGAATTGAAGTATTTAATATAGCAAAGTTATATGAGCTTAGAAATAAATTCAATAAAATTAGGCTACCTTTTTCTTCTGGGGGGGGGGACATAGCATCAGTCTATGGCAGTGGTTTCCAATGGTGTGCAGTGACCCTTTTCAAATATGCCGCGAGATTAGAAAAAATTACATTTGGTTCAATGGCAATCACTATTTCAATATGCCATTAATATTCATCTTTTAACTTAAAGTGACTTGAGTAACAAAAGAATGGGAACCTCTGGTCAACAGGGTAGACTACAGGTCAGTTCAAAAAGATGCAACTTATCAAAAAGTAAATTACCAAAAACAGGTTGAATAATTCATTTAAATAGAGTAAGCGGCATTTATAGTGATCGCATTTGTAAACTGAATTTTGATTCTAATAAAAGTTGATTCTAATAAGCAAATATCGATGAATATTATCCACAGACTATAAAAATAAAGGTCATAAAGCACAAAATTACACTTACCAAAAGTTTATTACCAATTAAATGATATGTGAAAATCAGATGAATATTATCTACAGGTTAGCAAAATAAAATTTATACTTATGTACATAGCTTAATATACATATTAAACATAACATTTTGTAATATAATTAGAATTTAAAACACAGTAGTCACTTATTTTAGATACATAAATTATCACTGCAAAGTCTATAGATTTTTCAATATCATATAACAGTCTATCACTTGCACCAGTTTCTTCGAATGCTCTCCTCAGGACAGCTATAGCACCACAATTTTGCAACTGGAATTCATTCGGTTTCATCCTCATTTTCCTCCTCCTTGACAAAATTATCAATAAGAGCCTGGGCAATTTCTTACTGGGTACTTAGTAAAAATATGAAATATGGTTCAAATAGTTTTATGGTTCTCACACATAGGTAGGTCATTCGCCCTCAGGAAATAAGAGGGTCAGATAACTGTGACCTACGCGGAGCACAACGTTCTCTCTTCGGACCTTCCTAGATTGGACTCTTCCCCACCCTTCTCTTCTTTATAATCATGGCACAATGTATGCCACATTACATGCCACAATTGTAATGAAATGGTTAAATTTTAAAGCAGAGTGGTAATATTATCTGCCACACAGTGCAAGGAAGCCACAGGCTTTTGGTGCACTGGCAAAAAAAAAGTATATAAAGAAAACAAAAATTATATACTTCTCTCCGCATATAGGGAACTATCCAATTGACCTTTAAATTAATTCAAAACTCTCAGGCTCAACTACCAGTGAGGGCAACTTGTACGAACAATCAATAACTCTCTGGTTACAAGAAAACTTCCTACAATCTAATCTAAAACTCTAACCCATGTACAGTCAGTCCTCGTGTAACACATGTTTACACTACACGAATTCGATCATACACAATTTATAAATAGGGGAATGATATCTTATATAAAACGAACCGAATTCGCTTATGCACGATTTGCCTTTGTGTTTACAAGAAATGGCAGTTGAACTCGAAATCATCCCAACTGAACGCAACACGATAGGAATGAAGAGAAGATTCTGAAAATGTAATGTATTTATGTGTTTTATATCAGCAAAGGGGAAACACATTTCACCATAATAACGTAAAAACCAACACAATTCCAATTATCGATATAATCGCAAATGCAATTAGATCAAGTTTACTACCAGTTTATAACAGATTCCACTAGCAGAAACGCAACTGGAAATTGTTTTTATTGTTTTATGGTAGTAACCCCTAGAAATGTGCTTAAGTAAAATGTGAGGGGTGTTAATAGTGTATCACTGCCTTTACGGTGTTGTTTATTCAGTTGCTACATGCATGCAGCTTTGTTTATGTGTATCATGCATGCCTCCTCATATCATAATTGTGCTTTATTCCCTAAAAAATGAGTAAAATATTTAAAAGGTGTGAAAAGGAAGCGTCCTGGTGAAGACACTATTGGGAAGCATCCAGATTCAGAGAGAAAAAGAAAAGCAATATTGATAAATAGAGGTGGACTGGGTTAAAAATTCTTACCTGGGAAAATTTTCCCAAGGCTTCCGGCCCACCGGGGTTTCCCCGGTAAGGCTTATGGCCAGTCCGCCTCTGTCGATAGAGAAAAAATATGAAATTGTGAAACGCTTTGAGCGAAATGAAAGACCATATGATATTGCACGTGCTACAAACCTAAATGAGGCAACGCTGAGAATTACAAAGAATGCAGAGAAAATAAAAACAACTTTCATAGCAGGAACAACTCAAAGTGTAATTAAAATCCATTAGATTAAGACACAAAGAATTGGAAGAGATGGAACGGCTTCATCTGTTTGGATAGAAAATCAAACAAAAAACAAGTTTGCTTATGATAGAAGCAAAAGCAGTATTTTATTACGTAATAGTTGCAATAAAATACTTACGTATTTTATTATGATTATTTATTGTGTTTAGTAATGTTTTGGTTACAAATGTGTGTTCAATCTTGGGTGGTCGGCACCTACCCCTATTTTTCCCATAGGGCCTGTTGTTTATATTGCACGATTTTGCATTGCACGAGGGTTTCTAGGAACACAACTATCGTGCTATACGAGGACTGACTGTAATTTGAATTCATGGCCCTATTCTTAATAATAGCAAAAATTCCACCTTCACTCATTTTACAAATCCCTCTCAGGTCCTTGTAAACATCAATCAAGTCACCTGGTGTACAGCTGCCCTGTAGCACAAACAATGTCTTTCCTCATATGGTCGTCGTTTTGCAGAGCTCACTATTTGAGTTACCAGCCTTTGAACCCTTTAAAAAAGTAGTTCAATGTCTTTTTCAAGATTAGGTTTCCACACTTGAACACAGTATTCCGAATGTAGTGTTCCAACTGTTTCATACAATGGGATTAGGACCTCCCTATCTCTACAGGATAACATTCGATAAATCATCAATAGGAGCCCATGGGCTTTCCTGACTGCTTGTTTACACCGTTCGGAAAACTTCATACCTGCCTGTATCGTAACTCCCAAGTCCCTTTCCACTACTTTCAATTCAGTCCCACTAAGTGCATAATTTATTTTGGGACTGCTAGTCTCCAAGTATTAGACCTTGCATTTAGCTGCATTAAACCATACCTGCCTCTTTTCTGACCATTCTTCCAGCCTGTTCAAGTCATCCTAAAGGAGTGTTGCTTGGCACTGATCATTAACAATTCTACCAATCTTTATGTTATCTGCAAATTTTGAGATCATGCCTTGCATCCTTTCATCGATGTGATATCCCCCCATTGGGGGAGGGGGATATCCATTAATTACAACCTTCTGCCTCCTGCCCTGTAGCCACTCAGGAATCCAATCTTAGAATTTTTCCAGTAATCCCAACATGTTCCAGCTTATACAGTAACCTCTAATGAGGTAAAGTCAAATGCTTTGCTAAAGTCCAAATAAACTGTGTTTAAATTCTTCAATATATCCAGCTCATAAGTAACTGTGTCAAAATAGCCTATTAAGTTAGTTAAACACAATTTCCCTTTAACAAAACCATGTTGTCTATCCTTCAAAATCCCATTTCTATCTGAATATATCCCTGGATTGCACTCCAAATCAATGCCTCTAAGATTTTCCCGAAAACTCAAACTCGTGTATTGTCAGGCTCAATTATTTCCCAAAATAACTTATACACTTGATGGAGTTGAACTAAAGCCAGTAGCGGAGGAAAGAGAATTGGGTGTTTACAATACAGTCAGACATGAAGTTCTCTGGGCATTGTAGACAGGTTGCAAGGAAGGCCCATGGTTTCCTATCAATGATTTATTGAACAATTCCTAGTAGAGATAAGGACGTCATAATCCTATTATATAAGGCTATTGGACCACACTTGGAAAAATGTTCTCATGTATGGAGACCGCACCTAAAGAAAGACATTGTGCTTCTTGAAAGGTTCCAAAGAGGGGTAACTCACATGGTAAGACTTGCAAAAGGGCGTCCATATGAGGAAAGACTTCGAATATGTGGTTTGCAGAGCTTGGGAGACTAGGCACCTTAGAGGAGACTTGACTGAGGTGTTTAAGGCTCTGAGAGGCATAAGTAAAATGAGTGAGGACGAAATTTTCACAGTTATAAATAATTCTATAACTAGGGGGCATAATTTCAAATTATGGGGGGGAGATGTTTGCAATGGATTGCAGGAAGTTTTATTTTAGCTAGCAAGTTATAAATTTCTGGAATAAATTACCTACGTGGGTAGTAGAGGCTCACAGTATGGGGAAATTCAAAGGTCAGCTGGATAATTACCTATGGGAAGAGGGAAACGCATAGGTTGTCATTTCCTTTTCTTTTATTAATTATTATATTTATTTATTTTTCTTTTTAATTTTCTTCTTATTATTATTTTATTTCTTTTTTATTTTTTTGGGTCGTGCAGCATTAGCCATGTGGCCATTGCTAATACTAATACAGTCGATTCAAGTTATTTGGGACACATCGGGACTAGTGCATTTGGCCCAATTAAGCAGCTGCCCCAATTATCCGAAGTTTCACATAAAAAAAAAAAAAAAAAAAGTTAAAAATACAATGGACCACCGCTTTACAACTGGTTCACTGTACAATCAAATCATGTTAGGATGGAGTCACCATAGTAAAGTACCGTTCACTATACAATGTGTAGTAAGCGCCCGTCATTGTGATCACGTTTGTGAATTAAATTTTAATTCTATTAAACATCGATTCTAATTAGCAAAAATAGGAGAAATATTATCTACAGGCTAAAAACATAAAGATATATTAAGCACAAATTTATCCTTTATTACCTTACCAATTAAAAAATTAAATAATATGTGAAAATCGGAAGAATGTCATAATCAGAAGAATATACTTGATAATCGGAATAATTAATACGTACTGTAATATGTACATACTAACTAGTAGACATTTTTGCTCACTGACATTTGTGGGTGGGGGTTAAAATTTAAAACAGTAAAAAGATAAGAAATCAATAACAAAGAACACGGGACACACAAATTGCAAGTAATGCGATATGTGCAACTGAGAACGGAGTAACAAGTTACGAAACTTTAAAAATAGGAATGAAGAGAAGATTCTGAAAATTAATTTTTTTATATGATTGAAGATTCCATGGAAGTGTAAACACATTTCACCATAATAACTCACAGAATTCCAGTTGTCAGTATTATCGCAAATTCAATAAGATCCAGTTTACTATCCATTTATGATAGACTGCACTAACAGAAAAGCCCAATAAACAGGTGACTGCTATTTGTTTTATAGTTCTGACCTCCAGAAATCCGACCGAACTGTGTGGTATGGTTGGAAACAACTGTAGGGCAATTTCCAGTGCTGTGGTCTCCTGCCCCGTTTAAATGGCATGTTATCCCAATTAAGCAAAGTAAACCCTGGCTATTTTCTCGATTGGGTTCTGTTTTTAAGATTTGCCCCAAATAAACGGCTGCCCCGATTAACCGGAATCCACTGTACTAACACTGGGAGCCTTACTTGCCTTTATGCTCAAAAGTTTTAATAGTAAACAATCATCTGTAATTATGACACCACTAATTTCATATGGCTCAGCCTCACTCACACAGCCTTTCCTCAGCATGAAGGGTCTTTCGTCAGTAAAGACTGATGTAAAGTACCTATTCAATTCATCTGCAATATCAGCTGGGTTTTATCTCAGACTGTCCCACATCCAGTGCACAATGGTCCAATATAATCAGCTTTCTTCATTGTTGTAGTCACATACATCAAAAATTCATTGTCCCCCATTCTTTGCGCTCTTAGCGAATGCTTTCCTCATATGCAGCCTTGACCTCCCTAACTTTATTTGTGGGACTCTTGCAAATCAACTCATACCTACCGTAGGCCTCGATACTTTTCATAGCCCCGTAACTATCCCATGCTATCTTTTTCTGCTCTGTTTAAAAGTATTCTATAATTCAAATGCATTTGCCCTCACTCAGCAATCCACACAATTAACAGATGCTATATAGTGCTTAAACTTTAAACTGTCAAAGTGTCCTGAAGTTAAAACCAGTACCTTTACTTTTCAACTACTGCAAAATCTTTCTTCATCTTCTACTGACAATTGCGTGATCACACCTTGACAATCATTCCTGTACTTTATGCCCTGTGATATTATCTGATTTGTTAGTAATGATGAGGTCAAGAATATTCTCATCCCTAGTACCTTCTCTAACATGCTGGTACAAATAATAATCATCCAATTTATTCAAACAAATTTTTTCCTATGGTGAGTTTCCCCTCCCACTTATTCCAATCAATCTGGGTCAGATTAAAGTCATCCATAATAAGACGTTCGAGCTTGCATGCCTATTCCATCTGCACATAGAGACTCTCGTCATACTCTTCACAATCTTCTGGTCTGTAGATTACTCCAACTCTCACTCTCATTATCATTATATCTTTGCTCTAGCGGATATGGGGGAACCCCCCTGGTGCCATCAGACAATTAACACACTATATCTTTGCTCATATATACTGTGCAATGTTCCTACCTGTTATCACCTATGGAGCCAGTGCGTGGTTCACCCGCTCGGCCATAGTAAGAAACAGGAACAAATTAGAATCGATACAAAGGACAATACTTCTCACCACTACCAAAGCATGTTGCACAGTAAGCACACCTGCACTACTGTTGCTGACCGGAGCTCTCCCACTTAACCTGGAAGTAGCCAAAAGAGGCTTGTATTACAGACTTAAAAAGGGCATATCCACAGAATTTCTGAGGATAGAACTTGATACAGTGAACACCTTCAACGCTGAAAGAAAAAGAATAGCCACAAAGCTCCGTGAGCTAGGGCAAACAAAGTGGGAGCAGGAAAAAAGAGGTCTAGTTACAAAAAGGTTTCTGCCACAAGTGGCAATGGTCAGCCAAAGCCACCTAAGTGGTATGCCCCTGGACTTTTTGAAACATTCATATTGACAGGTCACGGCTCCCTAAAGGCAAAACTAACCTCCTTAGGGCTGACTGATGATCAAATTGCACCTGTGGCGAGGGTGAAGGCTGGGCACATATTCTGTATGAATGTATAAATTATGACATCGCAAGAACACAGCTGATAGCACAGATTGGCCTCCTTCTCAGGGAAGAAGAACATCTGTTCATTATAGAAGAGGAAAATTATAAAGCCTTTGCAACCTTTGCACAGAAAGTATCTGAAATGTGGAGAACTATCCAAAGAATGGCAATTCAGCCCCTCAGCAATTAAACAATAATCAATAATTAAAAAGGCGCCTCTGTAGCCAGGTGGGAAGGAGCAGCAGTGCGTAGCACACGCTTCTTGTTAAACCGGGGTTTGACCCGTCGCCACCAAATACGGAGGATGCGGAAAGGTCAGGGAATGACCACCGCATATCCCGGAGCAATATGGCCTTAGTTGCTAATGCTCCTTAAAAAAAAAAAATAATAATAAAAAAATAATTAAAAATGCCCACATCTCCCACCACACCCAGACGATGACTTAAAAACTGTCAGGACAGCAGTGTTCTTTGCCCTGACAGAAACCTGACATGACAAAACCGGATTGACCTGGGTACCCCGCAGGACTACCCTGCCATGTGTAGGAGCCCACCTGGGGCCCACATCAAATAAGTAACCATGTAGGGAAGGGAGATGTACAGGCAGCCAGGGAAGCAGATTAGCTGAAAAATATCAGCAAGCTGGTAGCAAGGGGATGCAATGTAGAATAAATGAATGAATGAATGAATGAGAATGAAGGATAGAATGAATAGGCTGGTCACTAAGTGAAAGAGTGAATTAGGAATTATGATAAAAGGGAATAAATGTCAGCTCTGGTGAAAGAAAGAGTGACCCAGCATGAGGGAAAGAGAGTGAATGAGTACTATGTGAATGGGAATGAGTGGAAGAGCAAATGCAATTGGCTAAAAGAATGCCACTTATTAAGAACTTACATTACTTTATATATACTAACAAACATTTACTAACAACACAAACACTATCAATGCATTCTCCCCTGGCCTGCACCACAACTGAAGAATAACAGTAAGTTGAGGTACCCAGAGATTGCGTGCAGAAAGCAAGAGTCGAACAAATGAAATGAAAGCCAGAAGAATGAATGAGAGTGCGAGTGAGTGAGAAAAAGAACACAAACCATAAATGCTATAGTTAAGTATACACTAACCCTAGTTTTAACCTTTCATATTCTTTCTTATTTAGCTTAAATATTAAGCATTAGTATTTAAGTTTACATTACACACCATTGCATTTCCCCCCCTTGATGTGTGAGAAAAAAGATGAATGAGTAAGAGAAAATATATATATATATATGTATGTATGTATATATACACTGGTGTGCAAAACTTAAAGACCAACACTATTTTCTAAAGGTTACAACCACAAAATCTTTACTTAAGGTACTCTTTACTGATGACAGAGTAGATTCAGTCTCAGCAGCGATTCTGGACGTCAGCTAATCTGGCGAGAGGTTGGCACATGGTATCACCCGGCAAACATCACTGAAAGGGATCGATATGGTGGTTGGGGTGTTCTCATCAGGGGAGGCGTTATCTTGGATGGACATACACAACTTCAGATACTGGAAGGCAGTACTGTACTGAGGTAATCCTTCTCCATGTGCATCTATTTCAAGGTGCCATTGGCTCCGAGTTCGTGTTCATGGATGATAACGCCACACCCCCATCGCACTGCAGCTGTTGATATGGTTTTGGAAAGTGAGAACATTGTTTGTATGGATTGGCCTGCCTGTTCCACCAATCTAAATCCGATCGAACCTATACAGAACGCTCTGGGGAGATGCCTAGTGGCACATCCACACCCACCAGAAAATGTTCACCAGCTGAAGATAGCGCTGACAGAGGAATGGACGATGTTACCACAAGAACTTATCAACAACATTGTTCTAAGTACGGACAGGCGATGCAAAGCATGCATCGACATTAGGGGTGGCCATATCTCCTACTGAGGACCACCTCTTCCCTTTGTTCTATCTTTGGCAGTGATGCTTCTGTATCATGGCAGCCAGTGCTATGTAGTCATTTTTGATGGTGGTGTTGTTTCCTTCATCATTTCTGTACCTCACGAGGTTCTTTTGGTAAGAATTTCCCATATCCAGGCCACCTCTATGAGAAGCTACAGGTGAAAACCTGACTGGTCCTTAAGTTTTGCACACCAGTGTGTATATATATATATATATATATAGTGGATATGGCAAATAGTTAACAGTTTTAAACGTAAGATAATTAATTATAATGGTGATACAATCAGTGAAAACCTAAACAAAGAACCTGACAAGGGAGAGAAGAGCTGATTAATGCCATCAATGTCTAGATAAAACATTACATCAGTCTTAATATCTATGAACATAATGTGAATGAGCAGGTGGTAACTAAGTGCTGTGACAGCTGTCATAGCTGTCTCTGGTCCATGGTAATAACCTGGTAGGGAAACAATGGTTATATGCAAAAATGAAACATATATATATAAGGATAATTACTAAATCACTATGTCAAGCCAATTGTAGTAAAGATAGGTTGGACACATTGCAAGGGACTTTATCGAGGGCTAACCCTTACAATGTGTCCTCCTACAATTGGCGAGCTATCAGTTTCTGTCATCATCTGCCTGTTATTCCTGACGAATGGTCAATAGATATCATAAGGATATCTGTAAGGTGACAACTAAGTTAAGTTAAGATTAAACTAGAATATAGTAGTGGATAGAAGATACATAGTTAGGGAGGTAAACGAATTAAGGTGGTTAACAAGCTAGATGACTTTAGCCCGACCGATAGCCCAGACAACGAAATCAAAGTAAAAAGCAAATAATGGTGATAGTAAAAAACCAATAATACTATATAACATGTTATTGGATGACAAAAGATAGTCAGCTATTGCTAAATAAGGAGAACGGAGATTAGGTGATAGAAAAGTAATAGTACCTCAATCCCCCTCGAATTGCTCTAATAGTTCTCGAGGTATGAAATGTAGAAAAAGATAGCATATAGATAAAGTGAAGGAATAGTAGTAAGGCAAATTTACGTCGGAACATACCGGGAGCGTAACTTCCCATCCTTTCTAGTAAGAGAACCTGGTATTGTAATAGAATTAAACAGCCAATTTGGAAAGTAAGAATCAAATATAATCTTGAATGAAGAAGAAAGGAATGGCCAGTTCCTGATTACTTACGGCATAGTATAACGTGTAAGGCAAACTTACCACAATGACGAGATGCGGGAAAAAACCACGTTGTGGCGTACGTGTTAAAATATATAGGTATAGTATATGGTGCCAGCGCCCTCTTACTGGCAAAAGGTTGGATGCTAAAATTATATATTATAGTTTAAACCAAGATAGCCCGTGGGCCAACAGTATGTTAGGCTAGTAGTAAAGGTTCTCATGAAAAATGAAAGAAGAGTGAGGCAAGAAGGAAGCTAAGAATTGATTACTACCTTAGAAGCAAATACAGGTACAACTTTTTCAATGAGCGTAAGCTGTATTAAATATGCTTCTAAGGCAGTGCCTAGTTATGTACATATATACAGGCTCTGTATAAACCGTCAATCTGATATAATCCAGTGGAGGAAGAGTTACTTTCTCAAAACAGTAGTTATAATATGGTGGTGGTCAAGATTATTGTGGTATTTTTTTAGAGCCATCAACATAGCAGTATGTAGGTTTATATTTATGAAGCGTTTTGGGAATCCATTCACAGATAATTTATGTTTAAAGTCTGTAAGAGTGCTAATTATATAGCCAGCGCTACTGCATATTTTGACTAATCTCATACTTTGCGACAATATTAAATTTTTTTGAATTCTTATAGAGATATTAGAATGCCAGTTTGTAAGGCTGATGGTGTTAAAGCCAAACGTGTTACGTTTGTCGTAAACGAAGGTGTCTAACTTATTATTGTTGAAATGTATATCAATATCCAGGTAATTGGCAGTTTTGGTGCTATCTATGTTGGTGGCCACTATTTCTAATTCCGATGGGTAGACATCTCCAGAATCAGTGAGAAAGTTGGGATGGTTGAAGACGATTAAGTCGTCGATATATCTGTAAAAGGTTATATCTTTATTAATATTAACTTCGAAGTGATGAAGGTACAGATTTGCCACCAGGCTAGAACTACAGGCTCCCATGGCAATTCCAGTTTTTTGTTTATATAAGTTGGTGCCATTGTAGATGTAACTTTTGAATATGCACATATTTGTCAAGTCGTTCCAATATTGCAGCTTGCATGGTAAAAGGCTATTATATTCTGTGAAATAGTGGTCGAGTACATGTTTTAAACTATCATGCGGAATGCTAGTAAAGAGATTTTTAAAGTCATAGGTGCTGATATGTTCAGTGGTATGTTTATTGTGCTTTAGAAATTCTAGAATAGGGTTATTATTTCGGATAACTCTGGGGTTATCAATGCTGTTGAAGATGATACTTAGTAGATAGGCCAGTTTTTTATGTGGGGTTTTAGCATAACTATTCCTGCACGATGTAATAAATCTGAAGCTGATAGGTGTTTTGTGGAATTTAGGTATACAGTAGACAAATGGAAAGTTAGTGTTTGGGTTATTAAATTTTAATTTTTTATGCATAGCTAATAATTTTTTCCTGATAGTGGTGCTGTTTGTGGTTTCAAGTATGTAGGTAGAACTGTGGTTCAGTTCGTTTAGCACTGTGGTAGTATATAATTTTTTGCATATAAAACTGTAATTGTTGGCAGCTTTGTCTATGGTGGTGATGGTGAATAAGGCCTGCAATTTTTTTAATTGTTGCTTAGCTTTGCCCAAATCAAAGGTCTTGGCCGGCGGTGAGTATCTATGTATGGCTGCAAGCTGTTTATGCACCGCTTGATAAGTGAGGGATATCCATTTTTGGAAAGCTTCTAACGGTATGTTATACTTATAGGATAATTTTAAACAAAAGTGTATGAAGTCCTGGTATATAAGTTTATACATCTTTTTGGTGTTGCATGTGGTGTTAGGCCTAAATTTAAAACCGTAGGAAAGCAAGTTACGTAAATCAGGATCAGTAATGATGTTAAGGTCACCAGTGATAACGTGTTTGTAATCTTTGTCTACATAAGTGAGATATTGGGGCAAATGGCAGAAACATTCAGCCTCAGCATCACTTTTGTCTAGGTTGCATACTACCTGTTTATAATTGCATACAGTAAGACCTATCGGTTTATTGTAACTGAATCTAGTGCTTATAGTCACATTATTAATGGGCAGTTCATGTTTATAAATATTCAAGAGATGGTTGAGGTTTATGTGATCTAACAAGTTGTAACTAAACTTAATGTTAATGTATTCTTTAGTGGCATTGTAGTTTTTACTGAGTCTGTATCTGAAGATATCGTTCAGTAGGTGATTCTATATAATATATATAATATAATATATATATATATAATATAATATATATATATATATATATATATATATATATATATATACACACACATATATACACACACACACACACACACACACACACACACACAGGCAACCCCCATAATAACATGGTACTTCTACAACACGGTATCGCTCTAACATAACTGATAAACTGTGGCAATCCTCACACAACACGGTACTTAAATAACAGCGCTCTAATATGGATTGGGAATTGCAGGAATTCTCGCATAACACAGTATTTTTAGCTTTTGTGTGGGAAAACCCTGGTATTATGTTAGATGTAATTTTCAATTCCTTTTTGTGAATCCCTGCTGTTGACTCACTAGTCGTTTTCATCTTCATGGTATTTTCCTAAAGCACATTTCTGGAGGCCACTACCACCATAAAACAATAAAAACAATTTGCACTTTCCAGTTTATTGGCCTTTTCTGTTAGTGTAATCAATTATAAACAGGTAGTAAACTCAATCTTGCATTTGCTATAGTACCAATAGCTGTAATATTTGCTATAGAACCGATAGCATCATCATCACGTTATTATGATGAAATGTGTTTCTCCTTCAATGAAATATTCAATCATATAAAAAACATAAATAAATTTTCAGAAACTCATAATCCGTAACTCACTTGTGCATGTCATGTTTGTTGCAACTTGTGCAAGCTGTATTCTGTCGTGTAAGTGAACGTACATTAACTGACATAAGTATCACAGTTTGACGTTTGTTCAGTTATTACTATTTAAGTTACTACTATTATAAAAATAAAGTTAAAATATTAAGTCATTACTACTATAAAAATTAAGTTTCCGATAGTTATAAAAAAAAAATGGTGTATTTTTGTTATTAGAACGTAACCCCCCTTTTTGTTCAGGTTCTTAGTCCCGTATAACACGGTTTCGCATTACACGAGATTTTGTAGGAACCAAACTGCCGTGTTACACAAGGGTTACCTGTATATATACAGGGTGATTCACTACCAGTGCGACAAACTTGCAGGAGGTGTAGGGGGCACAAAGATGAATCGGAATCACATAGCATTGCAGGGTCCGAAATGCCTTCGTCATGCGGTAGAGGACGTTGAACGGGAGGTCGCGTGAACAGAGATCCCAGGAAGTCAGCATTTGCGAACCGGTTCCCGTGGCAGTAGGATGGATGAGTATTCAAACACTGAACTCATGCACCTCGCATATGGAGTTGCGGACTGTAACGGGCGCGCTGCTCTCCACTTGTACCAGGAACATTTCCAGCACAGGCGTGCTCCTCGTCATACGATTTTCGCACGTGTGCACAGAAGGTTACGTGAGACTGGTTGTTTCACGAGAAGTACCATGAATCGAGAGCGAACGACAAGGACACCAAACAGTGAGGAGAATGTCCTACGTCTTGCAGAAGGCAATCCGAGTACAAGTACTCGAGTGATAGGCCAACGATTGGGCATTTCCCAATCCACTGTATGGAGGATACTGTCGACAAACCAAATGAGTTCATACCATCTGCAACGCGTCCAATCATTGGAGCCTGCGGATTATCCACTCCGGAGGACTTTTGCTACTTGGTTTCTTCAACAGAAACGGTTCGCAAATGCTGACTTCCAGCAGGATCACTGTTCACACGATCTCCCGTTCAACGTCCTCCAATGACGAAGCATTTCGGACCCTGCAATGCTATGTGATTCCGATTCGTCTTTGTGCCCCCTACACCTCCTGCAAGTTTGTCGCACTGGTAGCGAATCGCCCTGTATATATGTGTACTGATATATATGAATATATACTGATCTGGTTAATAACTTTTATATTCATCCCTATTGTTTATATATATAGCCTAATGGGGGGGATTATTATAAACTATAAGAAAAAAAGTATAAAAACAGAATGCAAGTAGAGTGAGAATGCAGATTAATAAATGAAGTAAATGTGTTTCCTCCCCCTTAACTTGGTGAGTTCCCCACTGCCAGCTAACATATCCCCCCCCCAGAGCAGGATGGGCAGTTTGACCTTCTTACCAGATTCAAATCACTAAATGAACCTGACAACAAAAACATACTGTGGCTTTGCTGCCAACATGCCATTTGGCGATCTGAACTGGATAACTCAAACCCAGTTCCCTATAAAACCCTATCCCAGGCAGGGGAGGGAGGAAACGGGTCTCTGTCTTCTCCCATCCCTGCCTCCCCCATACTTCACCTGGTGGGGTTCGTCCCCACTGACCTCTTTGGGGATGCCTACTCTATCATTCGCATCCTTCTACCTGTTTCCCACACACACTAACTAAACTGACCAAGTATGCCCCTAACAATGCTGCCAAATTCAAATCAACAGCTAAAAATTAAACCTCTTCTGGCTTTTCCAAATTGTAGTATTCACCCCCCCATACATATATATAGGTCTTACTACTGAATTCCTCGGATAATAGGTGGTGGGGTCTGCCAGAGTACTTGCCGCCTCATGGCAATATGTAGGCAATGGGGGGGGGGGGGTCCCAATAGGGGGCCCAACTGCTAAATGGCCAGAGGAACAACAGAACATAACACTACACAACAAACAACTCCCCACACACTTTTTAAATCTCTGGCCTTCACAGAGTTCTGTGTCATACAAACAGAGTACACAATGCAGAGATGGGGGGAAACTCCTGGTGCCGTCAGAAAACTAACACACTTTATACTTTACTTCACTATACCTTTGCTTCCACCTAACTCACACCATATATATTCTATGCTGGCAGATGTAACTTCAGACTCAGCAAAAGCTCTTTTCACACTAAGGCTGCTTTTGTTAAAAAGCATGAACCCTCCACCCCTTTTATCTTCCCTAAATCCCTTATACGTACCATAGTGGAACTCATCATCCCCAATTTAATTTTTGAGCAGCACCATGTTTCTGTTAGCACTAACTAGGTTGCTAGAAGATCCACTTCAAATTCGCCATTTTACTGACAATTAACTCCTGACATTATTGTAGACACGGTTAATGCTAAGTAATCTTCTACAGTTTACTACCCTAACACACCCCTTGAAGTTATTTACATTTGTATCCCAAGCTTTATCTTCTCCCTCATTTGAAACCTTGCTACTCTCTGAACATATTATCAGCATTGGATGTTGTGGCAACAAACAAGAATTGTTGAGGTGAGTACAAAGCATTACTTTGACCCATATCATTAAATAAATGCACAAGTAAAATATCCCCCCCCCAAATAGCAGTTTTCCTGAACCCTTAAGGTATCCTCAATAATACTGACAAAAATTCTTGCACCACCTTTGTTCAAATGAATACTATCTCTACAAAATAGATTCCTTCTATCTTGTATGCCAGCCACGCTGATCTTGTATGCCAGAGCCTCGAAGATTCCCTCAATTCTCAAGTTAATCCACAAGCCTTTCAGCATATGCAGGTGGTAGATGACTTTCATCAACCGGTGGAATACCACCACTTTGCTTATTGGAGGCTTGAAGTGGTTAAACCCATGTTTAGTCTCTAGAGCAAAGTTTCCGGCATCCCCTCCCCACATACTTCTCCTTCAACCCATGCACGGTACTAAGTACTATAGGTTTTGATACCTTTCGTGTTTGGGGTTTTCATAAAAAAAAAAAAAAAAAAAATTATCCCTCCTATCTTGTCTGAGCAGAATTGCAGACATGTACACATTGTGACCTAACTCAGAGCATTTTTCAGCATAGTCTTGTATTTATCGAATAGATGATCAAGGTCATGTAAGTTTAATATTGTTAATCCCCACATGAATAATAATTCTCTCTTTACCTCCTTAAAATCTGACAATCTGTTGGTAACGTCATCAATTGTTGCTCCTGGAAAACACCCTTTCTTTGTTTCTCAACCACCTATCTTTATTACAAAAAATGTTACCTGTTTCCCTGACAATAGTCTCCCAATAAAACTATGTCACCTTCGACGAGAGCAGTCTGCATGCAAACTATTCATTTATGGGACACGAATTGGGGAGGGGAGGGCTTCACTTGGCACGTCAGAAGATACTTGAGTCCAAATTGTTGATGAGTTCCCAGTTACATTTGTTTCTAGGGCAAGCACTTGTTTCTTTGGTGACTCAAATGCTTCTCATAATGCACCAAGTTGTAATTTGAGATCAGTACACTCCTTACATCAGTTGAAAAGAAAAGAATTGCCAGATGAGCTAGGTCTGTCTACTAGACCAGCCTTAAAATACATGCCAAAGGTTAAAAAAATAACGAAGAAGTTGTGACACACGCCAGAAATGGCCGCAAACATTTCCATATGAGTCCCTGAATATTATATTGAAGTGGATCTTCTAGCAACCATAATTTAAGTAAAATTTAAAATTTACAAAGATTATGAAATTTAAATTTCCAAAATATTACGGAATTTATGTTAACAAAATATTCCAGAAATTAAACTGTTCACAAAATTGCAGCCAAAATATCAATAACCAAGGCTATCTGAATATTAAGCTGCAGTTTTCAAATACTTTACAAATTTAAACTTAAAAATATACTATGGAATTTAAATTAACAAAGAATAGAACTTCTAACCTCTAGTGAAATTAAATTTAAGCTACCCAACAAAAGTTACGAAGTTCCCACAAAATATTGATACCAAAAGGAAAACAAAATAATAATTAGTAAAATAATACAAATTACCTTACCTTCATGATAGAATGTTAACCAGCCATACATAAAACTCAGAAGCTAAAAATTAAAACAAAATAATAATTAACATTTAACTATATAAATACCAGACTTTTATTTTATATTTTTAGAGTATTAATAATAAACTGATTTTAATGAAATTGAAATACAGCAAGTAATGCAACTAATTATGTACAGATTTATACAAAAATTCTTTATGCAAGATTTATTTATTTATTTCAATTTCTGCAAAGTTTACAGTACTATTACATTTATCCAGTGCAATTTTAACTATCTTGTAACTACAAAATTACAAGTGCTGAATAAAACACTTACTGTTTCCACAAATTCAAATTTTTTTCTTTCTTGAACTTCCTGAATAAGACAAACATAATCTAAAGAGGCCTGATAGAAATGTCTTCTTTCAAACTCCAGACTGGCATCTGCCTACATATTTTTAAATTTTCAACCAATTAGCAATTTTAGTCATAATTAAATAAAAATGTTAAATGTTTAAAACACTGACCTTTAATACGTTACATATATATTTTTGCTGTAATTACAGCAAAACGGCTTGGTGGGGGGGGGGGAGTACTTACCACAGCATTATTTAGTATCCAGGTTGCTTGGTACAGGTGCACCCAAGATTAAGTGCACCTGCACCTAGTCTGCTGATGAGGCTAGTGGGAGCCAGACCTGTTCAAAGCCGCAAAGCGGATTTTCTTATTTATTGACTTGAAATTATTGTTTTTCTAAAACTTTTGATTTAAATTTAGTAGTATAGCATTATTTTGTGTCTTTCTGATTAATCTGGTGTATTTATTCCTTACTCAGCCTTGTAATTGCATAAAAGTATCGGTAAGGGTATCATATCGACGTGTTACGAGTTGCACTCTGCTGAACGAGACGTTTTTTAGCCATATTTAGCCACTTTATTGTCCAATTGATAGATCAAATTATTTTCTATAAGTAGCTTATAGACCTAGTCGGGATCATCAGTTTATTCTGAATTGAGGACAGCGAGATTTGGAAGTTAATTAATACTTAAGTGTCTGTAGATTCACCGTTCATAACTTGCGCCATTGTTATATCCCGAACTAGACTAGACTAGTGTAGTGTAGTGTCCATTAATCAGCAAAATCTATTAATTTTGTTAAACTTCGTTGTCGATTAAATTGTACTTTTAACTAAATACATATAACGGCTTAGATTACAAATTTAACATAATTAATTAATACATAACGTGATATGGAAGTTATAAAAGCGGAACTCGT